>NW_020229860.1:2501838-3752758 GCF_003227725.1 Camponotus floridanus
TGTGACGTCTCCGAGCGGAATGGGTCCATAAACTGTCCTCCAACTCGAGAAAAATCTCTCTCGATCAATCCCGAGACTCGAACGAATTCAACGATAATAAGAGTCGCGAAATAACATTTCCGTTTTCTGATCGATGCTGCCATACGTTTCGTCATATAATAATTCTACAGAAGTTACTATTGAAAATTGACATAAAATCTAAAAAAAAAAAAAAAAAAAAAAAAAAAAGAAAAGAAAAAGGAAAATATCAAATGTAAGATGACAACATTTAATTAAGTAAAATTTTAATCGAATTTTAATTATTTGAGCAAAGTAATTTTTTTATTATCTACTGGTTTTTCGTCGAAAACAACTTATGTAATTTATTATTATAAATAAATTCATTTCGAGTTAGAAAAAAAGAAAAAGAAATATATCAAACGTAATTTTAATCGAGTTTTAATTATTTGTGGAAAGTAATTTTTATTATCTACTGTGTTTTCTTCGTCGAAAACAACTTATGTAGTTTATTATTATAAATAAATCCATTTCGAATCAAAAAGAGAGAGAAAGCTGTAGGCGCGAGCCGACTTTGACGTTACTCGGTGACTTTTATTCGAGAGCCTCTAACTGCGCCTATAGCTAAAAGTTCATCGATCCACGCGCGCCACGACGCCGGGCGTCCTATTAAAAGCCGCCTCCGCCGCCTCCGTCGCGCGAGGCGTGGTGCGGAGGCACTAAAGTGGCCGGACGCGGACGGAGTGTGTCGGTGTCGGTACCGGCGAGAGATCAGAGGGCTGACGTCGAGAAAGAAATAGTTTCGTGTCGGGGAGAATCGCGTGGCGCACGTGTTTTCGGAGCTTGCGTCGCGTCCTCGAGCGCGTCGCAATTCGTCGATTTATCAAAAGCGCCGTCGAAAGCCGCGACAACCTATCGCCTTCGCCCTTTGCGTTCACGCCGTGGCTCAACAGGTGACAACATGAGCGAGATACGGTGTGTCGTCGCCGTTTCTTAATTAATGTTACCGATTTTGAAAACGTGAGATAGAGAATAAACGTATAATTTATAATTGCAAACTGCATAGATGATGTGTTAGAAATATAACGTGTGCATACATACAAAATTAAATTTATTGTTTTTTTAGAGAATATACTAGATAATAAAATATTGAATGATTAATGTACAATTTAATTTTTTTTTACATTAAATGAATATAAAATTATGTGAATTGAAGACAAATTAAAAGAATCTATGTAATTAAGCTCCGCGAATTTCAAATAGAATTAAACTATATCTTTCAGTAAAAAAAAGTGATATAAAATTAATACAGAGATTATTTTCTTTAACAAAATTCATAATATGATTAATAAGATATTTAATTGTAAAGACTGAGTAAAACATTTATTAAAGATTATGTACATGTTTTTTCTATGCACACGATATGAGTTGCTCAATATTTAACGGTAAAATCTATTATTTATAGTCTAGTCTAGGAGAATTAATAGTCGAAAACTTTGTGTCGTCGATTTATTGCAATTGGAAACGACATGTTGCGTTAAACATTTGTTCGAGTTTATGACTGCTATTATTTTTGTGTTGGTTGCTTTCGTACGCGTTGGGTCATCAATCATCGTATTGTGGAAGGAAAGACCTATACTTTTAAAATTTAATATGTTAGATCAATTGATGCGATTCGAAGAATTCGTAGAATTGGAGGCTATAGCACATTTTATATCACTATAAATTATATCGACTATCGTCGAATAATTATGGCCTATACAAAGTAATAAGAGTTATATCGATTAACGGTTAAATTGTATTTTTTCGCATAAATTTGTATCTTTTTTTCTAAAGTACCCGAATTATGAGATACTTCAACTATATTAAAAATGATTTAATTGCACGTTTCCTCATTTCAGGCGATTTACTTTGTGGCGATGGCCGCTGTAAGAGCAGCGAGAAACCGAGCGATCCACGATGACATTTGACGACGATTTAATTTTACGATCGTTGGTTTTATGGGACTCTCGAAAGTCGATTAGGAGAAACCACTTTTGGGCGGAGTTGTGATCTTAGCCTTCGAATTTAGGAAGAAAGCGCGGAACTTGCGACCTTGCTATGTTACGATCTCTTCAGGTTTATAGCTGATATCGAGTCTGTGTACGAGGAAACTTGATGAAAGCTTTACGATTGTGAGAATTCTTATGGTGCATTAGAGATGAAAAAAATAGTCACATCTCCAAATAAATTTCCGAATGGAATCGAGAAACACAAAATCCATATCGTATGCGATAGGGATGTCCATGTTTTCATCAATATGCAATTACAACTAATATATTTGTATATACTTGTATATACTTAGACATTTTATTTTTCAATAATTTTAATAGCTTTTTAATAGCTTTTAAATAGCCTTTTCATTATATCAAAAAATGCTTAAATACGATATATCTATACGAAAAATCTAACATAATTTATATGAATCCTTGTATTTTACGTTTAATTTTTTAAATCTGTGAATGTTTGCAATTAATATAATTATTACTTAATCGTACATTCAATTAGAAATAGCATTTTAAAAAGCATATATAATAATAACGCATTTGTGCGAATTATATTTTTAGTATAGTATTTTTAGAATAGTATTTTAGAATTATTTTGATCTATTATTTTTTATTCATAATTATTATGATTAGCTGATGCACAAATTTATAATCAAATTAAACTCCACAGATTCAAAGAAATAACCAAATTTTGATCTACGTTTCTACATTTTCTTAATACTTTAAATTGCATATTGAGAAACCAATATAGCAAAAAATATAGCACTTGATCAGTTTAACATTAAGAAAGCCGAAGATTATAAATTGATTAAACAATCTGACAAGAATACAGTCTACTTATAAGAACATTCTGCACGATAAAGAAAGTAGAAAGTATCGATGCTAGAAGCTACACCGATAAAATCGACGATATCGAATCATAACTTCCTGTTCCATCTTTTATCTCACTCGTACGATTAAAGCGCAGGCTCTCTTGGACCACGTGCATCAATCGCAATGTCAAGCTATCCGACAAAGGGGCTTTCGATGGCGAGTTCGATGATTTCCGGGATGATAGAGCTAATCACGACCGGATTGTCTTTGGACTTGAGGGAGATTCGCATTGAGACATTTCTGTTCGGCTGATACGGAAGGGATAACCGCGTCCCGCGGGTCCCGAAATCCGTTCATTCCGGACTCAGAGTTGAGATTCTCGGACGGGGACTACGCCGTCGTGTTGATGTCCCCGCGATAGCTCCATTATTCGTTGGCGTCGTGCGCAGGCAGGCAGGCAGGTACGTCGGACCGTTGTCGTCGCGACAGTTCGGGGTCACTTCCTAGTGCCGGAACGTTTCACACCAGCGTGACACATCGGCGCGGTGCGATTCAGCGGTTGTGCAGTCACGAATTCGCGTGACCGTACCGCGGAAAATCACCAACGATGGACTCGACTCAGCCGTGTCCCGACAACGGGCATCTCCGTTCTGATCGCCATCGGCCGAGAAATCTCGGCTTCTATAATATTATTTGTACGCGCGAACATGAATGTGTGAGTACCTGTGATAATCGTAGCTTTACGAGAACAAATCAAAATAACTTGAATTCTAATCTTGACAATATATATTTGATGAAATATTGCAATCTCCGATCTTTGGAGCTCTGGTTTATAATTGATTATTTTAATACTTTTAATTTTATCTTATTTATATACTTAATAATTTCATTTTAATTTTAATAATTTTATATTTTATTTTTTGTGTGTTTTAATTTTTATATTATAATTTTTTATATTTTCTAATGTGAATTGTGTGATATGAAAACAGTATTTTATAACGCTTTGGATTTTAATGGATAGATTAGTAGTATCTAGCAATTACAAAATATATAGCCAATAAATATGGTGCGATATAGTTATCGATTTCTTCCAATATGAAACGACAGAAAAAGAACTGGCTACATAGAAAGTTATCGCTACAGCTTTTTTAGAAAATTCGATTCCCTGTCTATCGATGAGATAATGTTATATCGACTATCACAATCGCTATTTATATAGGATCTCTTATCCTTTGAAAAAATAAATAGCTATATATTTGCTATTTTATTTTTTCCGACTTATAATCTCATTTCTATCTACAATAAACAAATTGATTTGACAAAAATTAGATTCACATTTTGATTTATAAATTTAGAAGTATAAAATTTAAATATCTTCTTGGAAAAAATATTCAAGTATTTCCTTTTTTCCATATCTTTAAGGATCTTTGATACATTACTCTAATGCGTATGCTTTATGTCAAGAATAATAGCATAAGAATTATGATGATAATAATAATGCATGACTATGTATCATTAGTCATCAGAGGAATTAAAAAAACAATTGCGTAAAAATTAAATAATTAAACATAATAAATTAAGCGTGTTAAATTAAAGAACAGAAGCTAATTACCAAGTATATAATTATTATAAGTTCTTTCGTATAATTATTATGATAATCATGACTTATTATGATAATCATTCTTCCTGCGAATCGTTGTGCCGTTAAATATTATGGTATAAATTTTTATGTGAATTTTTGTTATGAATTTTAAATGTTATTTCATTCACATTTTATTTCTCTTCACACGAGGATATTTCTTTTCACACAGTCTTTGGTAAGATGTCCTTACTATTGTTTGCACACGTGAACGCAAAGTGTACTTATTATCCTTTAATTTTTATGTGAATTTTTATTATGAATTTTAAATGTTATTTCATTCACATTTTATTTCTCTTCACACGAGGATATTTCTTTTCACACAGTCTTTGGTAAGATGTCCTTACTACTGTTTGCACACGTGAACGCAAAGTGTACTTATTATCCTTTATATTTTCGATGGGATTCTTCCTAGTGCGTAAAGAACAGGACTCTGCCGCACATTCCGTCCGTCTGTCAACATTTCGACTATTTCTTCCGTGCGAAGAGTCCTCTCCGAGCATAAATCATACCTTCGTCTGTGTGTTTCCTATAATCTCCAGCGTCGCCGGCACTTGTTCTAAGGAAATAGACCCGTCATCCCTTTAGAATGTGCTAAGAAGCAAGGTAAACATCGGGACCGTCCTCCTCGTTGACGTTAAGTCGACCCGAGGTCTTACCTCCCTCGACTTTTTACCTCGATCCTGATTTCCGCACGTGACTTTCAACTGACACAGAGTCTTCCTCCCGCTGCGGTGAGAAGAGAAAGACGGAAAGAGGGCGGTGCCGCTCATCGCGACCTCGATTGCACCACGTGCGGTATCCCTCGGGACAAAAAGTTCCGAGTCTCGAAATCCGGGTCTCATAATCCGCGCGGTGGGGGACGGGATTTTCTATTTATGCGACGGAGGCAAGTGGTTGTGTCAATACACGAGGCCGGCAAGTAGCGTGGAAATTAACCTTGAGGAATAAGAAATCATCTTCTTCTTCTTCTCTCTTTTTTCCCAAGTATTGCGATCGTCCTTGTCGATCCGGAATAAGCGGGTCCTGAGTTTACGCGTGGACCCGGGGCGGGCTAGCTACGGTATAAATCTCGGCGCCCTAGACAAATGGGGCTCTCCTAACGTGCGTGCATGGAGTCCTGTGCGAGCATGCTACGAGGATTCTCTTTGTTCGTCGAAGGACGACGCATTCAGCTTGTTTGCTTCGCAATCCTCGGATACTTGCGCCGATGCAGATTTCATTCGTCCTCTATTCGCACTATCATAGAGAAATGCTCGCGATTTGAGCCGAAAAATGAGTCTGCCAACGGGAAAATGTAAAGCGCGAATCGTAAGAGCTTTCTTCTAAAACGATTAAAATAGTGGGGACAATATGATTACTAATAATCATTATGTAATATATTAAAATCCAGAGAACTTGAAATCGAAAGAAGCTGTGAATTAATTTTTAGCCTTTATATGTTTGTGATTTCCACATTAATCTTATTTTTGCCTAACGAGTATTTTAATGCGAGTTACTTAATTAAATCATAAGATATATTGCAAGTTTTTATTTTGCATTTATTTTAAATCTTGTTTAGATCTATACCGATAAATTTTTTTCCTCCGCGAGATTCTCCGGCCAGCCACGAAAACGATGAAACCTCGCTTGGACCCTTGGGAGGAGTCGGTCAGACATAAATCTTAATGTCCTAGATTTAGATGAATAGGTTTTAACGGTGCGTACGCGAGTTCTCTACACGCGCACGCACAGACCCTGCGCTCGCCGCCTTTGTCCGGTCAGGACAAACGTATAAAGCAGCAGTCATTTTCGATTTTCGATTTTCAAGGTTTAGTCATATAAAAAGACACGCGTGTACCTGGGCTTCTCTTACCCGATGGGGATTTCCAAGCCGTCTTCTCCAGGTACGTCAAATTGTGCTCGCGTCTCCCTTTGGGAGATTTTCCCTACTCCTCTCTTTCTCGCTCCATCTCTCTCTGCGCCTTCTCCGCATTTTCCTATCTAACCCCTCGGCGTATCGTCGAGTTTTCAGCAAATAATAGCCCCCACTTGATTGTGGGTATCTTAAGCAAGGATGCGAGGGACATCCTTGTCATGCTCCACGTTTCATTCGGATCGTGGGGAAACACGAGATCTATTGTCAAGATTCAAGGCATCACATCGCGGAGAAAAGAAATATTGCGGCTAGAAGTGGCGTATTTTGTTTGCTCGGTATTGTCCTCTGAAGGTTAATAGTGAAGTGGTTTGTTGCTGGAATTTTTCGGGATCGCGCGGCTTAACAACAGATGTTCGCTAATGGACGGAACCGTTTATTGCATACAAATGATAGAATCGTACATATACTTGGGATTATTGTTTTTTTAACTTGCACCTTTATAATCTGTTATTAGATCCCTTGTGTTATATTTAATTTTTAGTAAAGGCTCGATAAATTTCTGTTTAGAGAGAATTCAATGAGAGTCAATTCAAAAAATTTAATAAAACATTAATAAAAAGTACACACATATGTGTAATATAATTTTCTTACTTTCTTAGAAATATACAGATGGATTTTAAAATCACTGATAGACTAAATAAGCGTCTGTGGTTTTACCGTACAATATTTTATCGTGTAATATTTATAGATATAGAATTTCGAGAGAGAGAGAAGAGATTGCGCGTCGAGCCTCTCGACGAAATCCACGAACTACATCATCAATCACGTGGCTCTCCGTCGATCGTGCAAGGTGCAATTATGGATATCCAGAAACGGGTGGCGGTCTCCGTAATACAAAGAATCCATTTCACTCTTCCTCGCCTCTTGTGCGCGCATCTTTCTCCTCGCCGATCGCTCTCTTTCTCCCGCGCCTCCTCCACCTCCTCCCCCTCATCCTTCCTTCGCCCGTTCGCCCCTCGAGAGAATCGACCTACGGCTGTTCTTTCGGAAACCATATATTTTTCGTTTCACAGTTCGCGGCGCCGTTGAATGCCCTGCCTCCATTCAGACGAGGGTGCATCTCCGTAGCAGCCGCCAGGTATAAATTCTGGCGTCGGCAACGCGCGCTCGATGGGGTGGGTGAGGAGACGAGGAAACGGCGAGAGACGGGGGGAGGAGAAGAGTAGGATACAGGGGGAAAAGAGGAGGAGAAAGATCGGTCCCATGGTAATCGATTACCTCCCCTGTATCCCCAGAATCCCATATAGTGACCGGCCCCATGGCCCGAAGATTGAACCTTCGATAACTGGCGCTCTTCTCTCTTTCTCTCTTTATCCTCTCTTTTCCGCTCCTCTCCCTCTCCCTCCCCTTTCACCCACTCTCGCTCGACTTACTCCCGAGAGATTCTCCCGAGTCGGTCGGTGCTCTCGTCTATTTTCTTGCGCCGCGCGACGAAGGACGTAATCCCGGACCTCGGAAATGCCGCGCTAATTAAACCTTGCTCTGACACCTGCTATAGAAGCCCACTTTGCACCTCCCACAGCTCTCGATTGGCTCTACAATTTGCTGCCATATGATCGCGTATAATACAGAGCGAAGAAACAACTCAAAAGAAATATTATAATAAGCTAGAATGAAGAAGAAAAATATGAATGCAACGTGAAATTAAATTATGACCAGTCTTGGATCGTATCGTTGTTAGTATATATATGAATTTGTATTATATAGCGCGAATTTATTCTAATCGGTTATAAACAACCTTGCCGCGTAACGTTTATTAGATCCCGAAACGCTTTATGAAAATCCAAGATGGGTCTTTCGAAGCGCCATTAAAACGCGATCCGTGTCGTTAATTATACGCTGCATCGAAATACGTACTATGTACGTACTATGTAAGTACACATCACGAGCAAGATATAATTGAATCAGACGCATCTTCGGCCACGTGTACGCACGTACACTCGCATGCAAACGAACTGCGTAACTCGATATTCCTGTTTCTAATTATAATTCTGTACGCAAAACAGCTAATTGAGAGGGCGATGCCACGGATAGACACGCTATTCTGGATTCTGCATTTTGCCTTTGTGCTCGACTACTGTTACCATTCGTTTTCACGTATCTATATATTGTTCGCGGTTACAAATGGGTAAGCAAACGCATCGCGCTCTGGCGCCTATTCTATGTACGGCAATTAGATTTTATCGAATCCCATTTTCCCTTTCTCTTCTTCTGTGAGAGGATTCAAAAAATAATAGAAAATATGGTTATCGCGCGTTTATTTCCATATATTAGCTTGATATTAAATCGATATTCTCTTCATTCTATTTACAATTTTACAGCACTTTTGGCTTTAGTATATTTCTGATTTCTGATTTCCGATAGCAGATATTTCAGTGGCTCATTTCTAGACGAACTCATGGATGGAAGATATTGGCAAAAATAATTTAACTACTTGAATTCGATTTTCGCCTATGTGATAGTGATACAAGAGAAAAGTCATATAACTCTAAAAATGATAAAATAATTTATCTCTCTCTTTCTTTCGAAAAATATATTTCATGTATATGTGTATGTGGACAAAATTTAAGTATATATTTATTGTTGTAAAAATGCTTTATACATTATTATACGATTTAGTTATTAAAAGTTTTATAATAAGATTGGGCATAAAATAATTGGAGGTTTTATAATAAAAATATTTTTTACATGTGAAATGTTAACACATAATATTTATATCCATGATATTACAACGTAACTTGAATATGAACACCGATCAGAACAATTTTATCATGCATCAGCAGGTAATTCTCGGAAAGCGGACGTTCTTCTTTCCTAACTAATAGTGATAAGATTATATTAAAGTACCGATTGATATTCTTATCATATCAAAAGAGATACTTGAACAGCATAGTAGCGATGCATCGAGAAATATATAATTTGTAATAGGATATATACATATAATGTTATGTGTTTAAGAGTGTTAATCAGATGAGTAATAAAAGACAGATTGTGAAAATAGTAAACTTTGTAAACATTCCGTTTTTTTTACGATACATAAGAATTGAAAACATATGCAATAATTTAAAATAAATCCAGTAAACATTAATTGCATAAACATAAAAAAAAATATATATATAAAGTATAAGAGATAAAAATAAAGAATTAAGTGATGTGAATAAAAATAAAAATTAAATGACGCTAAATTGAGTAGACAAATGTGCATGTATGTATGCGCGTACAAAAAATAAATCTTTTGTTTCAGACATTACGATACTATATAAAATCTACAAGCTTGCTGCGGGCTGCCGGTACAAAAAAAATAGACATCTCTTTGAGGAATGCGTTACAAAATACCCGTCATATAGTGACGCTTTTTTATCGAGTGATGTTTACGACAGGAATCGAAGGAATCGAAAGGCAATCGGGAGAAACGATCGAGACGGTATCGCGATTTCTCGTTCGCGCGAGAGGCGCAATCGAATCGCAGGCCATAGAATCACAACAAGAATTCATAACGCGAGGAGGACGACACGGCTGGGTGCAGCTGCTTCTTCTTCTGCAGTTTGGAAACCGCATCTGCCGGTCTTCCTTCCCACCCCGTATACGTAGTCCTTCTCATCGGTCTCTCATCCCCGTTTCGGTCATCCTCATTTTTAAGCCCGCGGCACATTACGCGGCACTTTTTTCTCCGAGATGCATCCTCTTGCAGGATCTCGACACACCGAAAAGACCGACCGGTCGATCTCCTTTCCCGAGTCCATATTCGAGGAACGCACGGCCCGGTAATAACATCTCTCGCACGTATTTTGATCCGCACGTAATATGCGAAATATATTCGTGAATATAGCGGGTGATCACATGGTATGCGCGAGCACTCGGGTATTCTGCTGAAAAACGTAGCATGTTGGAAAGAAAGCGAAATCGCGAGAGAATATAATGGGCATAATATTATGTTTCGTCAACATAATGTTTCGGTAAAATCGATATATGTATGTATCCCTCTGGGAGTTTCATTAATGACTACAGTGCTATCGTGTAGAGTAAAAACCTGCCGACTGATATATACGCGTTCAGAATGAGATGAAAATAAATACGCGTGATGTAATTGAATAATGTGTCGATGATAGTATCGGTATGCATCATGTTTATAATGCAAGCTACTTTATTATTGTATCTAAAGAAGAAATATAATCAGAGTGAAAGAGAGAAGGAGAGAGTTAATATGTTACAACACAATCATAATCGAACGATAGCTATTAGACACGATGCAAAAGGCAGCACACAGACTTGTTTCGCACATGTTGAACTTAATCGAATACGTGTTTCGCCATCAAATCATATTCAAGATTATTTCTCCATTCAATGTTATTTCTCGAGATGAATCTTTTCCCTTGAATTATGTATTACAGTGTAAGAAATATGTTGCAGTTGATTTACATTTTATGTGAGATGAATGATAAGCAACAGTCATGAATCATACTTTATACCCGCGCATGAAAATATGGTTTCCCTTTTTCCCGACAAGTTTCTTACATTAATCCGCCATCGTACACTACGAAGGGGGCACGCGGAGTCGCTCCGCAGACATTTGTTCACCGTCTCAAGGATAGTTCATCGAGAGTAAAGGTATTTGCTAGAGAGACGGGAAGAGAAGAGGCGCTGCCTGTTTACTTTGCGCTTAAGTACGCGTTATAGTGTACACAGTGTGTATTTGGTGGAAACGTGTCTCGCGCGGACGAAAGACCGGGTACCGATTCGCCGGTATTGTATCGAATCTTAAGCTTCATTCAACGAAACGTAAATCCTCGCTCTCGGTCCTTTCATTCAAGAAACGCGAATATAAGTCGCAGCCGCATCAATACTTTCAGCTGCACGAAAATCCCAGGGAAGCTGGTGCAGATGTAAACATACTGAAGTCTTTGAAGTACTTCATTCGCGTCTCCCAGTGGTCGGGATTTGATATAAAGGAATGAATAAACCGACGTACATGACAAACGCGCCACTCCAGAACGATCCCTCGGACAATCTTGATGTATGCGACAGAGAGATCATCGGCTTTTCGACTATTGTACACGAAGAGTCGTCTTGCCACATGTTTGTCGCGAATAACGTTAACGAGTTTATTTCTCAACAATAATTTAATTCCTCAAAATATATATATATATATATTTAGTAAAAATTATAAGATAATAAAAAGATTATAAAAAGATTATATCAATGCTGATAAAAATAATTTTGCATTAACTCTGTGTAGAGTTAATATTTTAATTAAATAAAGATATATACGCTTTATAAATTAATTAGATTTTTGAAAATCTTTTTAATTAATTTTTATCTTATGTAAAAGAATAAAGATTATAAAAGATAAAAGCATATTCGCTTGATATTCATGAAAATAATTTGTTTTCTTTTTATTAAGGGAGGTATTCATAGCGGAAGTTTGGATTTTTTCTGTAATATTAAAATATAATATTTTCTAAAAATATAAACTCTTGAATGAAATAAAAATATTGTATGTATAAATAAAAATATTTAGATGCAACTTTTGCACATAAAGCTTCACATTAACCTAGTTTTTTGCATATTATTCCATTTTTGATATTCTGTATATTATATTCAATTTTGTTTATTCACATTATCAACATTCTGAGATTAATTTTTCAACAATATTATTAAATCAAAAAGTCGAAATGTTTATATGTATCGATATATTTCTTAAATTACGTCATGAAAAATATTAGACTTGCATTATTGTCAGAATATCCATTAAAATGTGACAGAATTTAAAACCTCCACAAAGAATCCATTACTGACAAGTCAATTTAATGCAAAATTATTATTTCACTCAATACTGACTCGCTATTGATTCATAAATCAATAATGTGATGTTCCGTAATATTTATTGTCGGTAAATCCGTGATCACAGATTCTCGAGCGATACGTGGGAGAATATTTATCCCTGTTGCCAGGATACAGGAAAGGAGAACAGGATGCGGCGGAGTCGCTACCGGGATAAGAATCGTATCGTAAAGAAACAGTCATTTTATATACATCGATTTAGAGAGCGAGTATAAGTGCGTGGAGTTGCGTCGCGACAAGCGAGCGATGGAGGCGGACGGGAAAATCGTTCCTCGCTCGATGGCGTACACACATGACGGAAAATTACCGTCAATCCCCGATAAGTTATCGACAATTTTAGAAGAATGCCGCCGGGAAGTGACGCCACGTCGCGCGCACGTATCGAGCAAAACCGACAATTTGCCCAGTATTAAAGGCAACGTCGAGCCGTTACAGATCGAGTCCGCGAATCTCTTCCGGTCTCGCGATGGAGAAAAACGACGAGACACGACCGTCCGAGGCATCGACGAATTAACGGCACTTCTCTCGTCGGATTATATCTCCGAGATGACACGCCGCCGCCTTCCAAATTTCGTCGGCTCGACGCGCGCGCGCAAGTTATTACACGGTGACGCGCGCTGTTACATTAGGCAGATAAATGGTAAGATAGATGGCTATCATAATGGCAACGATAGAGCAGGATTAAATTACAGTGCTGCGCGGTTTTAAAACTATTCATACTCGGCTCATGGAAAAACATAGGAGCAAATTACAGACGACCGTCTCTGTAATAAGCCGCGCAGCGCGTGGACGTCACTCATCGTTAATCGCATCATTCTTGATTAGTACTTAGATCGTCGCATGAATTTACGCCGAAAGCGTCGTGCCATGTGAAAATCACGGGTTAACGACGTTGTAATTTCGGTCGGATTTATTTTCAATCCTGGAAACACGCGCAAATTTGTATCGTCGATCTTTATGATTTATTCGTGCTATCGAAATCGAACTACGCGTTAAAATTATACTAATTCCAATGCTCTAGAGATTGATCGAGGATACTCGGGGGTGTGCAATAATCGGGGGGGGGGGGGAAGTTTCCGATTTTGGACGACTTGAAATCGCGAGTTCGGACTGAGAAACGAGACGAAAAGTTGAAGCCAGAAACTCGGACTTGATCTAAACTAGCCGGGCGGGTTCACCCGGAGAGACCCGCCCGTAATTAAATATTACAAATGATCGCTGGCTGCATCTTGAAGGTTTCTCGTGATGGCGAGAGAGAAGCGCTTCCAACACGGTAGACCATTCACGATCGCCCCGAAGGGAACAGTTCGCTCGTACAGGAACGTAACTCGTTCCCGTCACGCTCCAAGCGGGCCCTTTAACGTGTGTGCGCTACGCGCTTAAATGAAGAAAATCGAGGGGAAATTAATGTCAGACCGCCGGTCGGTCTGACCTTTAACGTTTCACTCAGGACAAGTGTGTAAGACACGTTAAATGGCGTCGTACCGGACGTGAGCAATAACGAAGTTATTCTAAAATGGCTGTCGCGAGTTGCTCAATTTTAGGGAACGAGACAATCTTATTAAATACGTACGATTTAATATAATTAATATATTATTATATAATTGTGTAAAAAAATATCGTTTTATAATTTTATGTACATGTATATAAACTATTAGAATGATATTTTTAAAAGCCATGCAGGGATGAAGAAATATAAGATGTAATGCGTCTATAGGGCAAATAAAACGACGTGATTCATATACAATTTTCTCACGTATATTCGACCGAGTGCAAGACTCATCTCGAGCTGATGCAACGCAAGTTTATCCAGGAGTGAATCCGTCGAATGCAAGCTAGCGATGCTCTATCAGCGTTAGCGGAAGTCAAACAACATGCAGAGATACCGTCTGGTCTAATGTTACGCGAAGCAAGGTCCAAGTAATTCGAACCTCGGATCTAACAGCCGCAAAGGCCACGAAGCAACTCGGTACATCGACTAATCACCGTGAGAAGCCTTCCTTCCTCCGCGGAAGCGCTTAATTACCATCGGCTTTCTACCGATAACGCGCCCAGGGAACTTCGACCCCTTTCGTGCCTCGAGACGCGAAAGAAGGGAACGGCGGAGGTGGCCAGGTCCATCTAGATAGAGTCATAGTATAAACGGCGATCCATATCGCTATCCGACGGACGTGAAAGACAATTGGAAACGAGATTTCGTAACGGCGACGATAAACGTAAAAGTAAACGATCGCGGCGCAATGTCGCCTCGGGACGCGAAATTCCGTTCCTCTATCTCCCCATGAACATGGGGGAGGGGAAGGGGAGGGCAGGTAATGTTCCCGTTCGAATGAAAATTTTAACTCCCTGCGAACGCGTTTTCGCGACGATGACAATCTCCTGCGAATTTAAGCGAATGTAAATAAACGAGCTTTTACACTTGTATCGCGAAACCAACGCGGCGATTCAATTTTGCACCGAAGGGAAAAACCGGTTGTAAACGATATCACGCGAATTAAAATTCATCATTTTGCAAGAAAAAAAATCGAATTTGGATTTGAAAAATCCGATTTTTTTTTTAAGAAATCAGATCTATCAAAGTTCTTGCAATTCTTGCATTTTCTAGATTTATAGAAATATCTATAATTTTAACGAATTTTTTTGGTACAGCAAAAGTACAAAATTATAACGATAACTTTTTTTTGAACCTAAAATAAATCACAACGGTACGATGATAACTTTCATTTCTATTAAGTTTCTTCAAAGTTAGTCTCTTGTTTATAAACATATAATTATGGTAACGCTATGCTATTTGTAACAGGACGAACCGTGGATAATACCCGAGCTTGTTCGACTTACGGACAATGAAGTTCGTGAAATCGTGAACAAGCGAGAAAATACGAAGAATCAGCTGCCTGGTGAGTTTCCATCTTTCCTTTTTTCTTTCTCTCGGCAACGTTTACCAAATTTTTCTATCCGCGTAAACAAGCTGTCCTTCGACCTAGGCAGAAATCCGATAGCATCGTTCCCTCCTACGGTCTACTATAATGACAAGACTTTTCCTTGTTTCGGTGGCCGGTAGATCGGTGGAAAACACATGTCCCAGCCTATAAGAAACATACACGAGATCGATCTATAGTTGATCAGTGCATTCCTCATCTCTTGTCAAGCACGAGGGAATAGCTCGTCCCCGCTAAGATATGACGAGGACAGAGAAGCGAAGAAGGGAGAATCTTCATCGTTGACGACCTACGTGGAAAAGCAGAACAAGCTGGGCCAGATGGGAGGATCGACCATGAGGAAGGGAGGGAAAAGGTGAAGGTGCAACGATGTAGAAAGCGACCAGTCTGGGTCCGGGTATTCTATTATGCCAGGTTATCTAGATTATGGCATTCCTGCTTCGAGGCAACCCGTAGATGGAATGGGGTGTTGCGAGAGAGCGAATAGTCGGCCGCACTTCTCGCTTTCTATATATCGCGACCCTCGAATGCCCATTAATCCTCCCGTCTCGAGAAAAGCTCAAAATTAAAAAAGGAATATACGTAGATGTATATAGGGGAAGAGAATTTATATACATGTCTTTCTCTCTCTCTCTCCCACATAGAAAGGAACGGTCGTTCGGAACAGGTAGCGTTTCATCCATCCAGATGCTCTTATTTTTTCCGTGTTTTCTACAATTCATCGTTCCATGTTAAATGATATTCAATAAGCATGCGATTATTCGCGACGATCAAAATGCTCCTATGATGCATGACAATAGATGGAGCAAGATAGTGCAAGTTATTTACTCAAGTCTCACATAGAATTCACATACATGTATAAAGAATTATTTTATCTTGTTTTTTTATTAAAATTTATGATATTTCCAATTTTAATTAGTGCTGAAAAATATGTAAATATAAATATATAATAAAAATATATATCAATTTTAAAGAAAGGTCTTTGAAAGTCGGTAGACCTTTGAAAATCCTGCGACCGTATCGAAAGAAACCAGGTAGTGAATTCCGATATTCTTTGTTCTGCGTATATATTCCGATATTCTTTTTGTTCTTTCTTATCTGAAGATTATATTGCATTTAATGTGCGACTGCCTCTAAGATTTATGGCAATAACGATACGCGTCTATAATAATGGCGCCTGTAAAAATCGCGGAACATCTGTCGAGATATTGTTTTCGTAAACAAACTTGTGTCAATATTTCGATTCCATTAGTGGATATTTTCTTATTTTACAACACCCCTGCCCAGAAAAAGTTATATATACGAATTTATATCTCTCCAAGGCGCCATTAGCAGGTACTCGAAAAAGATTAAAATAGGCGCCACATTGTATGCATTAGATAAGATTCTTGCAAGTTTTCTTATTTTCAAAAGATTAGATTATGAAAGACATAATGGATCGAGTAGCAAGACGAAAAAATAACTGCAAACAATCGGAAAAATGCATTGTGTAATAGATAACTCCACTTACTTCTTTTAAAGACTCACAATTAAAAAACGCATCAACATTTCTCAAAAATCAATTATTAAAGACGATAATAATTTAATCAAAGATATATCAGAATTATAATAAAAATGCGTTGATCTATTTCTAAATTTGGATCCAATGCAATTATATATTACTCGAAAAAATTTCCTTTTTTCTTATACATTTTTTATTAAAAAAAATTAACATTGTAATTCATATAGAGTGTCGTATTCAATTTGTCTTGGTGATAAAAGATAAATTTTAATATAGTAGAAAAAATTTCACTGCTCTCGAATTTTCAATACCTTTGCTCCTCGAACGAGATATAAACGCAGTCAGCTGAGATTTCTACCTGTATTCAGAGATGGCGTCCTATGTAGCTTCAGAGAGACAATCTGAGACTCCAAGTCTTACCTCTTTCATCTCTCTCTGAGTTTTTCGATGAATACATTCTTTAGAAACAAGGTGCACGAAAAATTCCGTGTTTCCATGCTTTGCATTGCATTAAAATACTTTTTCGTCTAATAACTTGTTCAACAATCTTTTCCATTTGAGATTTCGGTCGTTTCGAAGCAAAATTACACGTACAGAGAACTTTTGATTGTTAAAAGTTCTCTCCGGATGAATAAATAAAATTAATTTAACAAGCCGTAACAAAGAGATGCTATAAGTGTATTATATATATTTTAATTATAACAATGCTAATATACGATACTATTCGTAATACATGAAACGTATGCTTGATAAGTTACGTAAATTAATTTATAAAAATTTTCTAATGAAATAATACCTTTATATGTATATTTATATGTATATTATATGTACATTTATATCTGCATCGGCAATAAAGTTTGTGTGATTCGCTACAATGGAACATTTTCTGTTCTTTGAGTTTTTTTTTTTGAACCTCGTAGCTTTTCTCAATTTTAACGAGTTTACATTCGTACAACAGCCTCTCTCTTTCTGTTTCTCTTGATGAGAACATTGCGCGGATGAGACGGGTAAATATTAAAGACTTCGGGGCGCGGTAAAATTTCAGCGCAGTCGGCGCAGCGCAAATTATCTCATTAAACGCTTCCCCGTTTCGAGGCCCTCCGTCTTCCGCGGCGCAACAAAGTGCAGCCGCAATAATTGCGACGTCATTCATACCCTCACAATGCGCCCGGGCCCGGACGAGAGTCACGTTGCGGCTGCAGCGCGAAGACTAATCTTCTAGATAAAGAAAGTAGTTCCCCGGAGCGACAAAAAAAAAAGAAAGAAACACGCATATACCTCAATTACACGAGACCGAGGAGAGGAGATCGCACCTTGTGCCGAAAGAGACGCCTCATTCGTACTCGGTCAAACTCGAAATGTCATCTCTGCGGGATAACTCGTGTGATGCACACTGGCGTTCATAAGTTCCCTTGCACGCGCGCGGAGAAATTAAAGCAGATTGAGGCAGATGAGAGATGCAATGATAACCGTGCGTCTTTTAAACAGAACACGCCGTCAATGATAATGATCGCGAGTTATAATATAATAACTGGGATGGAAATTGGATTAGAATTGGATTTTAAATTGAAATTACACTCGCGTGATAATCTGCATCCAGTTAATGTAAACTTCCGCGTAAATTCCTCGCAAGAATTTCAATAAATGTAATATGATGCGAGGCAATTTCTCGAATGTTAAAGACTGTTCATTTAATGCGCGTATCAGCGATGTTCGTGAAATTGTGAACGATGCTGTATAAATGTATTACGACGCAAACGTACGCATATGCGTATGGGTTTTACGAGCGCGGGACGGTTGTGAATGCGGCTCTCATTACGATATAATGGGTTATTTCGATCCTTCTCGAATTACCGAGTCGACAATAAGGGATTTGATTCGAGAGGGCCCGCCCGATCTCGCCCTTTGGGTCTTTACGAGTGCTTTCGATTTGGAAGCAAGATGGAAGAAAGAACGAAACTTTGAAGAAGGACGAAACCAGGAAGCTGTGGAAGGGGAATGGAAAAAGTGGGCGAAGGACGAAAAAGAACGAAAAGGAGCACGCGTTTCAATTGGACGGTTGAAAGAAATATATCAAAAAGTGTATTCCCCGAGCGCAATAAGCGAGAATGACATCTTCTTAACTTTTAATAAAGGTACGTACGTTATTATTGAGCAAAATATTCTGCAAAATATTCTCGATTTATTTATTGATTGCAATTGTTATTATCATAAAAATTTGAATATATATTTTACTATATATGTTTAATATATTTATTAAAAAAGTAAAACAAGCCAAATCTTGAAAGATTAATTTGGAATTTAATTTTCATCTTTTCATCCCAAGATTCGAATAACTCGAGAGCATATGTCGGAAACCAAGGACAGTTATGTCACACACATACACACGTATGTACAAACGTTCCTCACTATATCACCTTACATTTGGAACGAAAGATTCCAAGGTGCAATCTCCTTCACGCTTTCGCGAGCGAAACATGCACTTATACGCACTTCACGCATTCTCTCCAGTCCACGTCCACCCTCGTTCCTCGCGTAATATGTCGCTTCGTAGACGAGAGCATAGAATCCCCTGTGCCTCGACAGACCGAGCTTTAGAGAAATCACCGAGTCTTCCGGGTGTGACGGAGCGGAAATCGCCATTGTGTCGTGCTAGCACGACTCTTCGTTCTTCGCGCACGACTCGCGCCTCGGAAGAAAGAAGGGAATGGATCGCCGTGCCAGGGCGAGGACTCGCTTTTCACTACGTGTGCTATGCAGCGGCAATCATAAGGGGAGGATGAAGGCCCGATGCGTCGTGATGGCGATTGTGCTCGCACGCTCGACGTTTTGCTCGTCGAGCGAAGCATAGAGGAAATTTTGATTAGACGTTTCGATCGCATCGAGAAATTCGCACAAGCCAATCGATTCTTATTTTATTTACGTGTAATACATGACGGGTTGGAAGCAGATGTGTATAGGTACATTTCAGTACAAAAATTGAAAATAGAATGTCGTGTGAATAAAATTATCTGAAAATTCTCCTTCCTCATTTTTCGTGAAGATGACTGGCACAAGTATGGGAGAAATATTTCTTTAAAATTTAAATGTTACCCAAAGCAAAGAAAAAAGTCGAATTTCCTAAGTCGAATTTCATCACACAATGGCTGCGCATCGATCAATTTTTTCGCAATTGACATTTTGAAATCTAGTGACGCATTGAATCTAGTGACGGAAAAATTCACGCGAAAATATGTAACGCGAGGCGAGCATGTATCTTGCACGCAAGCGGACACGTCGATCGCGATCGCTAATTGGGCCAACGAACGTCGATGAGCATCTTCTCGCGCCCCGTGCGCGACTTCCCGTGGGAATGAAATTATCCCGCGCCGCTCACGTATACACACGCGTACGCATACACACGCGTGTGCACGCAGGCTCGAGGTGCATCGGCGTGCGCGCGGCGGGCCTGCAATTATTTTAAGTGCGCGGCGATATCCAAGTAGCTATTAATGACGTTCCCGCGGACGGAATCGCGTGCCGAACGCGGATAACGCGGCGCGTCCGTGTGCGACGACATGTGTACGTATGCGTACGCATGTGGGCGTGAATTAATAGGCGTAATAATGATCGTTACGGTACACCGAGTGAGTCCCGGCGATATAGTTTTTCTTCGGGACGTCGCCCGCTGAGACGCGAAGGTTTTCGGTTACCGGAGATCGCCCGTCGATGTAATCGTTAATAATCCTGACCGCGCGCGTCTCGGTATCTCGCGGAGACGGTGCGTGGCTTTTAGCATTACGGCGAATTTATCGCCGACGTTTGTCCCGCTCGTTATTGATGTCGTACCAGAAACTCGGCGCTCGACGCTGTCGCTCGTTTCCACATGGCCATAATTATGAAAAATTGCAATTCGCCAAATATCGTTCTGAAAATTCTGTAGCCAGCGTATCTTCCTCGTATAATATATGTACGTGTATGTAATCGGTCATTTTCATATTTCAAAAATCATACCTTATATTTATACGTATAATATAATTGTGTTCAGTTCATTTTTAATAAAGACACTTTGTATGTAAGTAACAATTACGTTGATAGATATTGCAATTGCAAAAGAGCGCGAGTGTCGCAATTAATAAATCAATTTATGATGAATATAAGACGTCAGCATTCAAAGACGATTATGGTTAACGCTTATGCAATAATGCTGAATTGTGATTGCGAAAGGTTAAAATAATATCCATTAACTTTATAAAGAATATTAGAATTATATCCTTGTAATTATTGCAAAAACACAATCATGATATTTAATAATTCAATTAATTTCGTTGTAGGCGATACAAGCATTCTCAGAAGATGACAGTTTACATTTACGTAATTATACCCTATTATATCGAACCACAAACGACACCCCGTCGCAGCCATTACGTCAGACATCCGGAATGTTATTATTCATGCCACCCTCGAATAACAGAAAACGGATACGGTGCATCTTCCTCGCCATACAATGTGGTATGACACGAAATTAGGCACGGCGGTAAATTCTGGCGGTTGAGTGGTCGCGCGTTTTATGGATTACAGTTTGCCATCCTGGTCGGCTATAGTATCCCTAAGCCGTGTAACCAGGGGCTGTTCGGGGGACGTACGGGGATGCGAGGGTGAGCCCTTCATCTTTCCCGAGGTGGTGGCTCACCGAGCTCCTCCCCGACAGGAAACAGCTGCAGTCGCGAGGACACTCTTTAGATTACGTTGCAGTGGTGGCTTTTCGCTTTTGCGGAGAGCACTGTATCAATGCACCCTCGCGTCGAGCTTCCAGTTTCCAGGCGGTTCTCCCACCGCCATAATTAATCGTAATGAGATCCCGGTAATGTGCGACGGTACACTTTTTCGACGGTATAATGTGTCTCGTACTCGAGCGACTTTGCGCTCGAACGGCGAGCTCGTCGTGTTTGGAGCAGGAAGCGGTGTCGGAACGGATTACTCCAATATGGAGTGGCGATTAGCGGGTGTGGCTGTCGCGCCAGGACTTTTTTACCGTACAAACGGGTTCATAAAGTGCCAGCGCGAATTGGCCGCAGACGGTCGCGAACGCGCGGAACCAGTTTCCTGAATTACTGGAAAACGCGCTCGGCTCGCTCGATTCTCGATTTGCTCTTGCATCGCTTCGGGAATAAATAACGAGTAATCGGAAAATAACGGTAATGTCAGTAGCTTGAATCTAGAATCTTTAAATATAGAATATTTGTCTTTCTTTGTACTTTGAAGCCACGAAATATTATCGATATCGGTTTGTGTTCCAACAGACTTTGCAATTCATCTCGTTTATTTACTTTATCAAATCAAAGCTTTGTTGATAAAAATCAATTATTAGATTTTTGTATAAAAATTTTCTTGCTTTCAGCAATAAAAATATTACCGATATTGTTTTGGGGAAATAAAGATTTACCAAATTATGATTGTATCATCAATTTTATAATGAAGTAGGATTTGCATCGAGTCACGGTAGCGTCGTGGTAGTAGTTAGACATATGTTTCGAAAAAAAAAGTATTACACGGATAAATAAGCCTCTAAACGAGTTTATAATGACCAGTCGTGTCCGCCGGCGTGTATCGCCCGCCGCCGCTCGATCCAAAAGAATTAATACGAAGGACACCGTAAGACAGAAAGAAAGCGTCTCTCGCAAGTTCACGGAGATATTTACGCGCCGTTCGCGTACTCGTAAATGTCGCTACGGCGTCTCCCTTCTCGTTTTCCTCGGCTCGACGTGACAACCTGTTAGACTTTAATGATGAATAATTAATTTGCGGCTCGTTAAGGCGCGCTCGCGCCGTCCTCGCCTCTCTCAAGCTTCGCTTGCCCTAAAATAGGTCGGCTCTTTCTCTCTCGAACGATAACGCGTGCAGGCTGAATTACACTTTTATTTCTCGCTATAATCACAGTAGCCGCGCGAGCCCGATTCCACTTTTTGCTTCCCGCGCGAATCGTTTGAAATGCAAAACGTGCTGCGACCGTCACAATTATCGCTGCAAATTCACCTAGGAATTTTCAATTTTCGAGACGAAGATAGGCGTTACTTTGCTCGGGGAAACCGGCGATTCAAGGGACGCGTGTTCGTGTATACGGGATTTCACACCGCTCGTAATCATAGCCTGCGGTGCGAAGCTACCGGCGACGCTCAGCATCCGCGTGCTACATCGGATGTTCTTCGAATGGCTCGCTGTTATATTCTAGCTGACCTGCTTTCGCTAATAAGCATCGAAGGAAGGTGATTGGTGGCACCGAGTTCCGCGGTCAAAGTTCAAATGAGAAAATTTTAATCTCGTGGCCATTGTGGATGATTTATCCTCTATTACAATGTATATTTTGTCGGGCGATAACGGGAAATTTTTGCGTTCGCGAGACTTTTAGAAAAAAAATTATTCGGCTCGTACATCAATTCCCGTTAAATAGCGACGTTAGTTAGTTTTTTATCCATGCGATTAAATAGTACGTGTAATTTGTATAATTTGTATAATTTATTGACTTTTCAAAACGATTGAATTATAAAATATTATTCGTGCAATCGATGTTTAATGAGATATTTAAAATTTACGGCGACAAGCAACGTTCGTAATTATGCGATTAAGATTCCGATATGAGCATTTTTACGCCTACGTGCTGCCGTTCATGGCACGTCGTGACTGAGAACATCCGCTGGTTTCCGCGTGATTCGCTATGACGGTAGCGCGCCCAGGCAATGGGTTATTTCCACGAATCGACCAGCGAATTCGCAATCCTCAAGAACAGAGGGTACTAGTTTCCTCGGGAAACCGCTGATTTGCGGTGGCTGTAAATCGATGTTGCTTTAATACTTGGTGCTGTAAAGCGCTATGGTATCCGAAGGTACGAAGGTGGATAATAGAAGGAAGCTTCTGCTTTCAAAAACGAGCTTCTCGTGTATACCGTGGCAATTTAATAACGGGATCCATAGGCGTAAAGTATAACAAGCAGCCACAACTTTCGCGGAAAATTAATTTAATTAATTAATATCTTGCCTCTGACGGCAATTGTTCGACAATTTCAAATATGAGAAAAAATTGCGTTTTACTATAATAAATTTCACTAAAATATCAATTTAGTATACGCGTGTAATGATATCAGATACTTTATATGTTATCTGCATAGGCGGTGCGAATGATTTTGTCGACGGCATCACGCGTGTTCGGAGAAGCAGAACAAAGTCGCAGAGAAGGAGAGAGAGAGATGGAGAGAAACGTGTTGCAGAATTCGCTGCACGAATTCTTCGAATGATGCGACCAGTCGTCTCTCTATACAATGATGCATATATAAATCCACCTACTAAGCGTATCCGGACACTGGCAATTCCAACGATATGACGAATAGCTTGTGGTCGCGAGTTCTGGGTATTTGACTTAGCCGCTTGGTATCGAGCCAACACTCGCCATTCATTAAGATTGTTCGTAACGACGTCGACGTCGGCGTCTGGCATATCGGACGTAATAATCAAACAAAAAACTTTAATGCTGAAAGGGAGTGTGTCACCAAACTTGAAACCTGATATTTATATGAAGACATCGATTATATTTATTAGCTTATCATACGAAAAAAAACTTTGGAACGATGTAGCTGTCACGGATATCATTTTTTTATCGTGACGATAATGGAAAAAAATGTTGGAAAAAGTCAGCATTTGACAAAGAAACATTATATTTACGTAAAAGTATAAACATAAGCAAGAAGTAAGTGTATCTTTAAATTTTACAAAAAGAAAGAAAAGTGATTGTAAAAAAAAATACAGCGAAAAAAAATATAATTAATAGCATCAAACAATTTTTAATTCTTGCCGTTTCTGAATTCGATAAAATTATCCGCGATATTAATAGAAAAGAGAAAGAAGAGGTAAAAGGAGGAGCAGAGAGTTCAATAATCTAGCAACGTGGATCTCGTTGTTAGCATTGAAGTCTCCAACGGCGATGTGCCACGATTTCTCGTCGTCGCCCGCTTTTCGCTCGTTCGCATGAAAAGTGACAGACGGAGAGAAAGAGAAAAAAAGAGAGAGACTCACGAGTGTATTACTTTGCATCGCCATATTTTGCGAGAAAGAGAGAGAAAAAGAGAGAGATCTCGTCGGCGTATCTCTCAGTAATAGCGATTTAAAAAAACGGAGCACGATATGGCTTTCATAATGGACGCTGTCACCGTTTGCACAACGCGCACGAACATGCGTTACGTGCTCTCCTTTTTTCTTTTAATAAACCGTACAAAGCTTACGATCATTTTCGAGCGACCCATTCTCGAACAGGCACTAAACGTCCGAGTTCACGCTTCATTCGATAGTTGCTGATCATCGCGGAAGTAGATTTATGATAATCAAGCGGCATCGGTTGTCTTTCTCTCCCTCTTTTTTTCTCTCGTTTTCTCACTGGCGGCCGATAGCTTTCTTAAAACGAATTTCGATTTCCCAATAAGAGGCCGAGATTTACGACCTCCCGTTTCGCCCGGGCGCCTTTTTTGCGCCTTGTCACGTCCCCTCCTCTCCTCGCTGCATACTCGGGACTCTTTTTTTTTTCGGGCCTCGCGAAGGAGGTGCGCACGCTTTTTTATTGCCCCTTCATATGCCCTACGAGGAAGACAGCCTGACAGAGTCCCTCTCCTGCGCGAAATGGATTCACGTATGAGAGAACGCGTACGACGCTCACTCACTCACCGATTCACGCATTCGCTTGCTCACCGAGGAACCGTAACCGGCTTGTAATGCATGCGTGATCGTCAAAGTCAGGTCAGGGTAAGATTGACTCGCCCGGTCTTCGTAAACTGAGACTGGAACGTCCGGATTTCCCTACGTTAACGACACTCGACCTCCAAGTTGAAACACATTCGCAAAATAAAAATCGCCTTGTAAAGTCAAGCGACAGATGTAATTATAAACGATTACAGGACGAAGGTTGGAATTACGATTGAGAGTGAAGAAACGAACATTTGTCTTCTGGATCTAATTAGAGATGTGTAAGATTGAGATTTTTAGATCATCCGATGTGATTAAAGATAAGATGGAAAGGAAGATGCGTTATCGGAGTTCGATGCGACATTGAAAGCGGCTGAAATAATCAAACGTTAATTGACGTCATTAATTGAGATCGTTAATCGAAGTTATCTCGAGTCGGGATGGAAATTGGCCGGTTTCTTACCATGGCGCAAAAATGAAAACGTTACACTCGTTAAGACTCGAAGATCGGAAGGCGGATGCGAAATACGAGTAGCACGAGCAAATACAGTCGGCAGGACGTACATCTCTCGTTGTCGAGGACAAAGAACAAAAAAAGTCTGTCGAGAATTACGCAAACCGCTTCGCGCTAGACGGAAGAAATCGTCGGGGTTAACGAGGTACGGTATAAGGTTCGTGTTTCTACTAAAAAAAGAAACGTTACGAGACTGCGACAGTTAACTTTACCGCGTAGTTATACAGGCAAGCGAACAGGAGTTGAGCTGCAAAGTCGGTCACAATGTTGCATATCCACACGCACACATATGCATTCATGTATGTATCGTGCATGCGCGATTCGTTGCAGTTTTGCATCGTTATTCTCGATTAGACAAGTCGTGTCTGGCCGTTCTTATCGATCAATTAACTCTCTACGTCAGTGCAAAGATATATATCTTATTAGACAAAAAGATATTTCATCCGAATAAAATCCGATATCCTTTACGTATTCCTGGTTTCAACGAAATTGATAACGTTGTTTAGTTAAAATTATAAAGATTCTTAATTTCGAAAATATTCGAAACTAGCGAGACTATTGGGAACGATAAAATTCAATATATTCGAGATTATTCACGTGTGCGTAAAACTATCAAAATATCCCAACTGCCAGAAATTTTCAATTTCTAACTCCCAACTTTCAAGCTCACGGTTCCGAAATTTTCAGCTCGCGGTTCAGAAATTCTCAACTTTTATCCCCGGAATTTTCGATATCGAAAAGTTTCCGACTTTTAGTTGCAAAATTACTTCTCTCCCGTCAATCACAGGATTGGTTACCACTACTACCGTTACAACGAACTTTCCTTCGATTTGCATCGAGGGTTCTATACAACGCGTTCGCGACTGCAGCATCAGCAGCAGCAGCACCAGCAGCAGCAACATCGGCTACAATATTGCGCCTGCCATAATCCTGGCGCGCTTCTGACACGTCGCTTCCGCCTCTCTTTTTCTCCGCGATCGCCTGCAATTTGGACGTCACGAAGGAAATCCTCGCCACGACCAGGATCGGCCAATTCGCCGGCGCATTAAAGTCGTACATACGTACACATACATGCGACGTTGCTGCCGCAATTTTGGCAGACGCGATGATACCACGCCCGGCACGATAAAAGCACGCCGGAAGTGAATGGAGCGAGAATCAAGCGAAAGAACAGGAGGGCGGCTGTTATTCGAAACGACGACGCCGGTCCCGCCGTGAGAAATCGATTTGCCGGCAAAATGCTCCCTTGCAAACATACACACGGACGACCTTAAACGTCTTGGCACACGCGCCAAATGTACACGTATAGCTCTCCTCGCCCGCGCAATTCGCTAACAACAAAAGGAAAGACTGAAACGTCGGAGCGATGGAAGAGAAAAATACCGGGAAAAGATCTGTCGCGAGAGATCTCGAGCTTTACGGAAATTTCTAAGCGACGCCAGTACGAGGAACGGATAAAGTTGAGTTTGTCCGTTCACGTGTACAGCTGTGTATATAGTTTCTTTGTTGAAAATATGTTGCGAAAAAGAGACTTGTATTTTTTCACTCCATAGTTAAGATTCTAAGAGCGACTATCAAATTCTTGCATCACATATTTAGAATTAAATGTGTAGAGAGAATTTTTAATATTTTATAGTTTTGTGCTCCGCACAATATAATTTCAGTTTAAAGAAATTATTATTTAGCAAAATCATTATTTCATAGAAATTTATCATTGTTTTTGCAGAATTTCCAAACAAAATATTTCGTTAAAAACATACAAAAATTTCCATGAAATAAGATTACTCGAGACAAGAAAATTGCCGCATTAATTAATTATTCCTTTCACGTTTCCCGTAATTAGTGAGTTAATCGTGAGATTCTCACCAAACTTTTTTCACTTTTCCCGTCCAATGTCTTATCGTTGCTCATCAAACAAACCCAACGCGATTACAAATTCGCGGGAAATTCTTTCGCTTGAAAAACTACACTCGAGAACGAACATGATCGACCCTCGGGGATCGCCGCGGCGATTAGGATCTTAGGGGAAGAGACGTTACACGCATTTGTAGCTGCGCACTTACATGGAATTGGTGGTGTTCCAGTACATGCTGATCGTCTTGGCGCAGTTGCTCACAGTCGACAGTAGTACCGTTTGCAGACACACGAGGAACACCAGAGTTACGAAGGACGTGGAAACCATGGTAACAACGTGGACGACGACTAGCACCGTCACCACGGGCACTTGGATTCGACAACAACCACCAACGACACCAACAGCACCCGTTGCACTTTCGCCCGCGACCTCGTTGCAGTCGTCCACAACGACCACCTACTTCTTCCACCACTGTCGCACCTCCGCCACATGCACACTCCACTTTGACCGTTGTTTTCTCGTCGACGAGTCGCGATTGATCCCTGCGATGCCTCCTTCGGACAATTCCCGTTACCGCTTTTACACCGTCATGCCGAGAAATCCAGTACGATCCAACGACCTTCGACGATTCTTAATATTCTCGGCAAAAGAAATTATAGTAGATTCAACGTATCTAAGTCGGAGCGATCAGACGGGATTCGTTTCTCTCGGCGCGTCGTTGTCGATGGTATCCGAGATGATAGCGCCGGTTCCATGGATCCGGCCTGTGTTTCTCTCGCCCGGAGCACGGCTTACCAGACCGTTCATTGGTTCAGTTTTTCCCCGGGGATACTTCGGAAATGATACGGCGACGATGCTGATCGCGGCCGCTGCTGCGAAACGAACGCGAAACGCCACGGACGTAGGATCCTCGGTTGGAATCTTCGTTTGCGGAGCGCGAAGCCACCCGTCGCTCGCCGTCGATCATTCGATGCGGCGAATGCACGCGACAGCGCTCGACACGTTAGAGTAGTCCAAGTCGAGTCTTGGCAGTAGTTTCGGAATGCGTAGGGCGCGCGAAAATCGAGTATTCCGCGTTGACGTTAGACCGGCGGATTTCCAACTTTAACACTTTTTCAACCGTCCCGAGGGAGACTCTCTCGTGCCCCGCATCCGTGAGACGCGAGAAGTGGCGAATGTCGATCGCGGATCAAATCTTGCAGAGCGAATCTCACTGCAACGGATATACCGGAATCCCACGATATCAGGGCGACATTATCCCTCTCGGCACAAGCACTATACAATATCCTCTATATTGACGTCGAGTAGCACTTTTGAAGTCGCACTCGCGACGATTCCCACGGGATTCCGAGAAGGTAGAGACCGACCGGCGAGAAATCCGTCGAAAAATGAATGCGAGAAACCACCACTGTTGCATCGATACCGTCACGATTATCGATTTCTCGGCGACGACCGTCGAGCCAAGTTAGAGTACGGGACGCGAGTGTCCGAGAGATACGGCTCTCTCTCTGGTCGGCGGACCAAACGAACACAACCTCGCAGCTCGGCGTCGCGGACGCGTCTGTCGGCCGAGAGAGCCGCTCGTCTCGCGTCGGCAGACTCGGCTGGCGGCGGCTCGAGCGCCGAGCGTCGCCGAAGTCGCGCGAAGTCGGACGAATCCTTGCGCCGTCCCGTATGCGCGTCTCTCCTTCTCTCTCTCTTTGTCGGCGACTCTCGGGTTCCTTGGCTCTTGCTGGCTATGCGATGGTATTACGCCGCTCGCTCGCGAGATGCGAGTTTTGGAGCGACTGTCCGCTCCTCTCTCTCTCTCTCTCTCTCGAGACAGGAGGGCTCGCGCTCGTTCGTGACTGTCGGTCGGCGAATTTTGCGCTTACAGTGACAAGAATTTTTCCCGAGTGCGTTTTTTTTGCCCACGTAAACTCGGCCCAGAATGCTCTAATCGAGTCGAGGAATGTATAATGTAGCGATTTACGACAGGACAGATTCGCGTATTTGATTTAAGCTTGTGTTTTTTAAACTATCGCGTAAAAATGAGTCTTAAATAATAATAATTTCCATCGAACGTGTTATTCCCTGCAATTTAAAAGAGATATAAATGTTTTACACTCGAGTATATTATATTTTTTCTTAAGTTATAAAAGACAATAATTATCTCTTTTTTTCATCATTTCCATTTTATAGACAAATAATGCGTCGAAGAAATTCCGTAATCTTTTAATCTTGAATATTATTTCACGCAAAGTTCTTTGATATTTTTTGGATTTGTTACTTTATTTAGATAGGACTGACACAAAGCAGATCAAACAAACTCGACTGTCACACCGGCCGTTATTTCGACTACAACATTACCATGGCGAGCTCAAACGTTTCTCCAATTCCCGAGGGGGAAAAGGGGATAGTTCGACACTCATTAAGAAAAGCAACCACCATGAATTCGTCCCGGCTGTTGGATAGAAAAAGAGCATGTCGCATTCATTTTACGCATTAAGCGTTGCATACAGCAGAGCCTTTTTAGAATGATTACGTACGATTCTCACTTTAGTATTATCCTTCATCTTCGATTTTAGAGGGAGACGCAGAAAGAGGTTCGATTAAGACGGGGCGCAGGCATATTTCTTGTTCACGCCATCAACGCTCCCTCGGCACTTCCGGTGCGGAAAGGCGAAAAACAGAGATTCAATTCTGAGGAGGAAGGAATGCTCGGAGAAAAGAGGGACGGCGTGCTCTTTGATGCCACCCGTAGGCGATGGTAGGTGCGAAGTGTATATGAATCTCGTACGAGGGTTGTAAATCTTTTTCCTTTTATAATCCAACCGGGGAGAGAGCCATCTCCGCGAGCCGCGTGTCTGGCTTTTGCGCCTTCTCTCTCTTCACGAAGGGACGAATCACGCGTGTTTACGGAGGTTGGAGCGTCGCGGAGTATTCAAACGCACTGCGGGGTATCGTCCATGGAGATACGGAAGGGTTCCAGGGGAGAACAGCTGACGAGAGGGAGCGAAAGCGAGAGATGTACGCGCGGATATGGTCGATGGGCGGAAGATGATGACTCTCGTCGCTCGAAAGGCTTTCCGTTCTCTTTTCCCGTGATCGTCCGCGCTCTCCCGTTCCCTCCACCGAGTCTCAATTATTTCGCACCCTTTGAGTCGCGGCAACGTGACCACGCTACTAGGCAACCTCTTTACAAGTGAGATCCGTGCGCGTTAATGAGACCGTTATTATACTTTTTTTACTGTCGAGCTTGACCGCCATTTCGAGATTTACCGGGTTTACTGGGTCACGTGTAAATAGAGTCGATATTCTAAACTATCTCGTGTATTAAAATTATAGGGACGTGTCTCGAATCATGCATGAAAGCTAAGATAAGTGTCTCGAATATCGATTCTGTAAATTTACACTTCTTGAGACGTGACTTGCCGTCACCGCCACTGTTTACAGCAGATGAAATTGCGCATAGAACTTACTCCGCTCTCGTATGAAAGAGCGAAAGCCTTTTCTGTAACGTATGGGTGATGTGCACCTGTCACATGCACGATATGATATTCTACGTACGTCTACGTACAGGTAGAACAGAATACTCGACTAGAAATAAATGAAATTCGCACGAGTATTACGGCTGGATATCCTTATTTCATGCAATGTACTAGCGAGAATATTTTCAAATATAAATTGGAATTGATCAAAACTTGCAAAGAAATTAGTATCATATACAAATACATTGTCAATTTTCATTCGCAACGGAATACTATTTCCTTTATATGAGTTTTATTGCGAGAGCAGAGGATTTATACAAGAACTCTTCCAATAATAATTTATTTCGCACAAAGATGGCTCGAAAGAAATTTTCTTCGTATACCGCGCACATCGCATGTTTCCATATTTCCTACCGTAAAATAAATACGAGCGATAATGAAGGGACGGTCAGAATCCGTGGGTTAATATCATCGATATTTTCACATTCCCGATTTTTTCAGAAATTTCAGAAGAGCACGAAAATAATGATGAATATGCGTGTCTTGCGACGAGTATTCGTTACAGAGAGAACGAACATTTTTAGATTCAGAAATAACGGAGCGAACATACGCGAAAAAATACGAGATGGAATAAAACCTGTTCCGAGCTATAATTTCTTATTCTCTCGGAATTGTAATAGGAAGAAAAAGAGTGAAAAAATAAAGAAAAATTCTTAATCCATGTGTAAAAAAATAAACCGCCATAATTCTGAAATTTGCGATGGAAATACATGACATGCATCGAACATATGTATCCATTATCAAAGTCAAGTAGTATGAATGCTGATAATTATTTATGCAAAATAAAATAATTTGTTATCTAAGAAATAAGTCGCATTTTTAAATTATAAGTGAGCCAAATAATGCATTTATATAAACTTTTGAACCTTTAATAAATCTAAAAGAAATCATTTTTTTTATATTTTAATTCTTTAACAACTTTATATTTTTCATATTCTTTATCATACAACTTTATATTTTTTAATTTTATATTTTAATTCTCTCTTAATATATGTATATTTTAATACTTATTATAATTTGATATTTTTAGAATGACTAGTTTGACTTGCCATAATTTATCAAACGTTTCTCATAATTTCGGTCAAGGCTATAATGTTAAAACTGTCGAGCGTAAAAGCGACCGTTCAAAGGACTTGGACGAGCACCATTCAATCTTAAACGCGGCTCTTATAGATGACAAGAAATAAAAAGAATCCAAACACCATATAATCCAGGCTAAAGTGAAAACCGCGAAAAAAAGCGGAGTATCGATCATCATCGTTCGGGGCGCATCTCGACGCGTGTCCGCCGCATTCAGCGCGATGCATCTCATGCCACAATTAATGTTACCTCGACGAGCAAAGAGGATTATTAGACGAGAGTGATGAATGACCGGCGCAGACAGGGGCGTATCGCGCGACGTGGGGGATGCCAGTGGTTAGGATTTACTTTCGGGTTACGAACGCGGTGGTTGTTTGAGCGCTGCGGCGAGGGAGAGGGCGAGGGGGAGACAAAGGGGGAAGAGTCCTACGGTGAGATATTGGAGAATGATTTCATGCCTGCATTCCTCGGACCCCGTGAGCAACGAAGGAGAGATGCGCGCGGGGCCTATCTGGAATAATAGAATACCATTTGCCATTGTGTTTCTTTCCGTCTCTCTTTCTCTTGGTTCGATGGTGGGTACAAACGGGTATCGGTTACTCGCGTGTGTATGCGTGTGCGCGGTTACAAACGCGCGTATTCGTGCACGGATAGAGCAAAAAGAAATATAGAGGGAAAGAGAGAGAAATAAGGATACCTACATACAACACATACCTTCGTTCTTTCGTAACGCGGTGCATCTATGGTAGTCGAGCCATTATGTTTTCCGCCCATCGAGAGAAATTTACCCGTGATTATGCGAGCGACACACGTATTCGTCCCGCGCGTATTATGCTACTTCTTCGATTCTCCTGAAAAGCGGCGTCAAAGAGTTGTGAAAGAGATACCGAGTTTGTTGTTCGCTCACGCGCCGTGACACATCGCCGTTCGATGTATGTGGTACTTGAAGCATAATTTGTCGAGCATTCAAATGCGTAATGATGCAACATAAGCACGTACGGAGGTCCACTCGAGATAGAGGAAACGATGGTTTCGATCCGTGACATCAGCGCGAGTCGCGTTGGAAAGGGCGATTTTAACAACACGTGTCGGGTACGCGCGTGTTTTGTAAGAATGATTAGGATCCATTAGTGAGTAAATAAAATTAAGTAGCCGGTTTGATGTGAGAATCGCTTCGATTCTTTTTTGGCGTAAAAGAGAGAGATTCTTCCTCTTTATTGACTCACTTAAAAATTACAGATGGTGCTAAAACACTTTAAATCCTAATGCGAAATTTTTTTGGCATACATATGTAACTACGCTTGTATATTACTAATGAGGAAGAATGGACGTCATAATAAACGCTGGAAATGATTATTGCACGTCAGAATACAATAGACTCTTAACGAGAAAAAGCGTATACTTGCGCGGAGAAACATAAATATTATGCAATATAATTTTATGCATGAAATAACGTTCGAAACTTAAAAAGTTCGTAAAATTTGACTAGTGTAATCTCGCGCAAGCGCTTCTAGATGCCGCCTAATTTCACGCAGGTGTCTCGTGTGCTCGTCAATTTATTTCGAGGATTACACGAAGGAAGAGGGATCCCTCTGCGGATGGATGTATAATAATGGGGTAGTCTCTTAAGATTCCAGACGTGCGGCCGAAACAATGAAGGATGACGAGAGGAACCATTGTCTCAGGGTCTGCACGTTGCTGGTTTTCAATGCCAAATCAAGCACGAAGCATAGTACATGAAAAAATATTGAAAAATGTTTTGCATCTTTACTTGTGCTCTTGTTTATTTATTAGAATCTTAGATTACTTTCTCCAGATATATTCGCTTTAGGGTCGGCTTTAATAAAGCTGAGTCATACTGAAAGATCTTTAAATCCTCCTCAAACAAACCCGGGCCTTGATCGTTGACCCGCGATCCGTTTGTTACACATTTCGCCCGTGTATTTTCTCCTCTCCGTATTTCTGTCCTTATCCCTCAGCTTCTCGCTTTCGTCTTCTTTCCTCGTCCCATGTGCAAAGTAGACTCGCTTGAGAGCGCGGCACAATGAAGGTATTAAATGGATGTAAGGTAGTGGGTAAAGCGGCGCTCCGACCAGAAATACGTGAGTGTATCTCGAGCAACGCATCACGAAAATGAAAGTGCTTCGCAAATATTGATCGCCATCGACCTCATACAGTCGAGAAGCCGGAGAAAGGAAGCCGGAGAAAAAGTCAAATCTTATGTACATATTCGAAACATCGATTTTTAAAGAGCTTTCCTTTCCCTTTTGTGGGTCCATTTGAGTGAGAAACCGCAGATGTATTCCGAAAGACAGGTGCGATTCTTTGGGAAACATATCGCTGCGGAAAAATCGGTTACCTGAGAGACTCGGGAAACATCAACAAACGTATCTCGACATCTATTAAGGCTGTCGTAATGTATTTCTATACTTAACGAGTCTTCACATCCTAAAGAAACATCATAATTTTACAATCATCATTTTTAAATTATAGATATTGCAGGTAAAATCCTTGACATCTTATAACGAATAGCAACGATTCTTTTCGGGGAATATTTTTTTTTCTCGAGAGTCTATTGATCGTTAAATCGTCTGGAACGAACGCGCAACGGTTCTAGAGAAACAGGTGCAAGATTTTAAAATAGTATTCTAAATTTGCCGAAAATTGGAGAGCGACGTATCTTCAATTTATATTTGCTCACACAAGAGAATAATCACAAGAGAGACGAGTCAGGAATCTCGATAATTACATGAAATTTATTAGCGCATACACGTTGAAGCACATATGAAATGATGATTGAAAAACGTTTTTGATGCGATAGACTATTTCTCGAGGTATTCCATCGGATAACGATCTCTTTCGTAACGTACAAATGGTTGTTACAAGTTGACCGATAGCTCATAGATTACTATCCTATTCGCCGATAGGTCAGTGATCCTACGAAACGATCCGCTCGGAGAACGGATTATCATATGTTAATAAGTCCCAAGAACCGAAAGCCCGGCTACGCCTAATTTGCGAGGTAATCGCGATCTTTGCTCGCACAATACGAAATTCTCAACGGCCATCGATCATCATTATTTATCGCCGTTCGCCAAATTCGTATCGCGCGCACACTTACGTCGCACAGAGAAGAGAAGAGCAGAGAAGAGAAGAGACGCGCGTGTGAGTAGACGCGCGTACACGCACTCACGCCGGCCGGGTCCAATCCATTTTGCTTCATTACGGCGTTCCTCTCGCGAGGATCCGAGCCTCTTCTTCCTGACCCTGCCTTGAACTATGATTGGACACGTTACATCGATCCTCGTCGATCCTGATTCGAGGCGTCTCGGGCGCGCGCGTGCATAAACGCTTCGCCTCTTCTCACCTTCGTCAATCGCGCTGACGATATCGCCTCGTATCGGCTCGCGGCCTTTCCGCGAGCAAAATAGAAGGATACGAGAGGAGACGGGACGAGACGCGCGTCGATCGATCGACCGATCGATCGATCGATCGATCGACTGGCCGTTATTCGATCGAGCGCTCAACGAGGCTCTCCTGCACCTGTGGATCTGCGCGAGAAACGCGAGTCGCGATGCCCCGAGGATCCATTAGCCATTAACCGACACTCATGCCCGTCAACTTGTCAATGATGGAACAATGCATCCGCGAGAATAGAAATCGATTTTTACGCTTCCCTTTTATGACGCCATCATTTTTCGGCCTACTCGCCCGTGGACTATTCTTTTCACGATGCGTCAGCGAACCGCGAACTCTGCCACCTTACGTAAGCGATCTACTATCACTTTTTTCGCGGCCCCGATTACGTCTGCTAACAATAGCGCAATAATGTTTTAACCTTTTAACCAGAGCTTTTGTAAATGAAAAAATTTATATTTCTTACTGCATATGTATTTGTGAGTATTTATGCAAAATAAATTGCAAGAATATATCTTAGAATATTGTAATATTCTAATGAATAAACGAGAGAATAAGTAAATGCAAGATATTTCCTGAGATATTACAATTTCACCTACATATATATATACATGTGCTATGTTAATGATTTCATTTCAACATTAAAAATTACCATTATAGACGCCAAGATAATACTTTGTCTCTTGCTTCTTTTTGCTTACTTTATATCTTGCTTTCTTTTAAATAATTAAATTAAATTTCTTTTATTAATTGTCTTTTGTTGTTGTGCAAAAAACACATTTGTAGTAATATGTAGATCAGATTTAAATGGGAGATTCAAGACTCTTTATCGTGAATATACATGAATAGGAGTGGTGAAACACGTCTGTTTAATCGTCCGTGACTGTAAAGAAAAATCAACGCTACGGAGAATGGGCGAATAATCATTCCGCCATATCCGTTTTATTTCTATTCTTTGAACTATCACCACGCTCTACTGCTACCTATTATTTCGGCTTGCAAGCGAAAGCACGCTATCATTAATACAACAAGCATGATCTAATGACAGTTATTTATTCAATTAATAAATCCGAGTGTGTTAATAAATCAGCCAATGGTACGTACAAATGTAACTGTAATTTTCAAGGATACTATTGCGAAGCTACCATGTAGCATTTAATTATTATTAAACGTTTCGCGATAAATTAATGAAATAACATGTCACGATATTACATGTGCTCTCGTTTGTTAAATCGCTGTCATTCGCACCGGCGAACATTAATCTGAGCGACGCTGTCGATTTCGACCTAACGAGGTCCGACCCTTATCTCGGATTTTGGCGGAGCTCGCGTTAATTAGAAAATCAGAGACGGGGCGAAGAGAGGATAAGAGAAGAGAGAAAACATAACACGTATAAAATGCAAAACAGATACGTTCTTGTATCAACGATTCGACGTTTCAGTGAGAGGAAGAACGCAACATCCGATAGAATTTGAAGCATTAGTCCAACTAATGATCAACATGACTGTCCATGGGTAGATACCGGTTCTTTGAGAGTTCCAAGAGAAAGAAGAAGAAAGAAACAGCATGTCTCATCATGAGAGAGCGAAGGATGATGATCGACGACGGCCACGTACGCGAGTACATCATAGAAATTCACGCGTGGATATCGTAAAAGGCAAGATACCAAAGTGCATTGAAATAAATTATTTATATGGAAATTATTTGACTTTGAAAAAAAAACAATTTCACTTCGAACTTTTTAAAAATAAATTAATATAAAAGGAATTAAACACATTATTTCGCCGAATTTTTTTTACGTAAAAAAGTAAAAAAAGTAATAAACAAAATATAACAAAGTAAAAAAAGAGATAAAGTAACACAAGAATTATATATAATAAAATTATTCCAATAGAAATTTTACAAATTCATCTCAAATTTTTTTTAATTAGTTAAATATTTTACATAAACGATTAAATGATTGGATTCAATGCCAGCCGGGTAAAGTCGAGTGTTAGAAAAGATTGTCCATAATTTATACAAGCACGTATAATCGCGGGGATATCATTTTGAAGTAGAATACGAAGACAAGGGCACGCCAGAATTAGAAAGAGATGCACGGCGCGTGCGAGATTATAACAGGAAATGCGAGCTAGTGCCGATCGTAAGTCAAGGAAGCACTCTCGCTCTTAAAAGCCCGCAAGCGAGAAAAGAGAGCGTGTGCCATGTCGCGTTTCATAGCTCGCAAGAGATCAACGAGAACTGTGCCTTCTCTTGCATAGTCGTATTTTCAATTATACATAACGGTCTGGAAATTTTGAGCGATAATAATAAGGTTTACAGGACGCCCATATAATCATATATGTCTTTGCCGAGAATATTATATCACGCGTCTTATATGAAATTAAATTCTTGCTGAATTATACAATCCACTGCATATATATTAAAGATAAATTTATTTGAAATTTTAGATTTAAAATAATTTTTTTATAAATTATAAATTTACACACACACATATTCTATTTTCACTTATACTTTATATTTTTATATTCATATGATTTCACGAGTCTTTTAAAAGACTGTTATAAATTAGCAATCTGAAAATGAACACCAGACGCGTCTGGTTGAAACTAAATTCTTTGCGCATCTAATAATTTATTGTAAAGATATATCATACAAGGTTTTAGGAAAAAATTGCATTGACTTAGAAAGCTTTTCTATAGACACACGATACACTCTTTCGTATAATAACCCTATTACTTGTGAAAACGGCAAACGACAGTTCAAATATGTGCAAAAAACACTGTCTTCAGTGAGTTTCGGAAAAATTATTACGAATCTTAAGAGAGACCTTTAGATAGATGCGTTGCACCCGTTAAAGAGGAGAACTTTTCTTTGAATGCATTTTCAGTTATTGGATCAGAACTGATCTTGCTGACGTAAAATTGGAGCAAAAAATAGAGCAAAAAATAGAGAAAGTCTCCCTTATTGTTAGTTTCCTTTTGATTTTACTTTGTCCTTTAGGATAAGAATTACTGCTGCACATAAATAAGTTTTATAAAAAAAGAGTTCTTTTGAAAAGAGAAGATATAATGCTATATTTTAAACGGCACAGATTTATCCAAGAAAAAAGAGACAAAAAAGAATAAGAGAGCAGTTGTATTGGTGATACATCTTCTATCTGAATTAAAATTTGATTTAAAAAAATTTATTTTATCGTCTTGAATCTTTATAAATATTATATTACATTTTTAATATTTTCCAGTATTAAAATATCTCGTTTTTTCAAGAAAATATATTTATATCTATATTTTTCGCACATGAACAATTTAATTTTACTGTACATAATTTGGTGGACAATACATATCATACATCGATGTGTGTGTGTGTATGTAAGTATGTTTTTTGCAGAAGAATCTAAAAATTATTATAGATTGCGCATGATTGATTAATCATTTTATAATCTAATGATATTTATTAACAGATTTAAAGAGAACATTCAGGAAAGATCCTAATTTTATAATTTAAATATAACAGCTTGTAAACATCATTATTTATTCTAATTTATGCTGATCGAACGGATAATATTGTCTCCGGAATTGAAGGAAAAGCGGTTAAGAAAATTAGATAGAGGGTAGTAAGTCTGACAGGTAGAGAATAATCTCTTGAAGCAGCAAAAGCTAATCCGCTTGACGAGCGATGTGGATATTTTTACTTTTTCACCATGGGGACAGGAAATATAGGATTGGAAAGATCCTTTTAACAATGTAAATTTTGACTAAAAAGAAAGAAGAGTTGAATGTCAGGTATAGAGATTTAAAGACCGTAGTGAATTCCAAAGTCTCACTTTTCTTACTTTTCAGCGAACACGACAAAAAATATAGAAAGTTTAAAAAAAAATTAAACGGAAAAAACTTCGATAATAAAACTTAAGATAAACGTACAAAGAAGACAGAACCTTTATATATATTGTACCTTTTTCAATTAACTGCTCGTAAAAATATTGTGTACCTTGTTTCACATGTATATTATTCTTATTATTTATTACTTGTGTACAATCGAATATTAGTAGCGATATTTTAACGATGCAATGTTTAAATGGGCGAAAAATAATTCACAGAATAAGAGATTCCTACAGTATTCGAACGATATTCGAGGAATATTCGCAACACTCGAATACATTCGGATACATCTATGTCTTTCCGTTGATCCTATGATACCGTTTTGACAATCGCTGGTAAGATAAGACCTATATTGAGCGCAATAATAGTTTGAAATCTAGACAATATGCGATCGTATTTTCGCCTAACAACGATTAATAATGATTTTTCGAGGTATCCTTCTTCCGTTGAATAAACGAAGGGAGAGGCCTGCGCCTTTTTTCACGAAAGGACCGCGAACGGAAGTTGCTAGAGGCGGCGCGCCCACGGTGGGTGGGCCGCGAGCTGAATTAAAATTGATGGATAAGGGCAGACAGCTTCGCAATTTTCGTCGAATTAACCGCGCCGTATTACTTTGCGTTATAGAAGTTCTACCGGTCCTCTTCGAATGCTTTCTCTTTCTCTCCTTTGGATGATCCTTGTCGAGAATCTCGGGGGCACGCGGCACTTTTTATTAGCGCGGGATGTGAGATTCGCATTGTGATTGAACGAATGATTTCGGCTGTTTCGCGCAAACAATTTGTTTGACGGAAAAATTAACAAGTCATCGGAATTCGAATTGGACTATACACGAATTTAAACAGATTATTATTTAAACAGATTATTCTGTTTAAAATATTCTTTCTAAATTTAAAAAAAGGACATAATTTATATTGTAAAATATTCTCATTCCGCGAATACTTATTTTAAATGAAAAGCTCGTCCATGTTTCTTCGCATCATCGAAATATTTCAAGACTCGTACGCGATTCCGACGTGACATTTCATCAACGTCAGCGAACGAATATTTGGACCATTAATCGTTCCGCTTTTGCAGTCTCACTCGCGAGGCTAATTTATAAGAGAAATATATTTTTTTCGAGCGAGATTACTGCTTAAAGTGACCTCTTTTCCACGATTCTTTTTCAACGATATTTTTTTAAAACTTTGGAAGAAATTGACTGACTGATGTCAATTAATATTATTTTAATATTAATCCAATGAACTTTTATTAAACTTTTCTCTAATAATATTTTTTGAAAATTAAGAACTTCACTTGTTAATTATACGAACGGAAACGACTAAAAGACTGGGATCTCTCGCGTCTTTTTTTTTCTCTCATCGATGGTCGATCCGCGATAAATGTCTTCATGCGATCCGCCGCAAACGTAGTGCGGGCCGTGCCCTCGTATCTCGCCAGCGGCCATTTCTCAAAACGTTCCTGAAGTAAACTGTTGCAAATTAAGGTTGCACAAGGAGCCAACGGTCATTTCTCAAGCTGTCTTCCCGCATAAATTATTGCAAACGAAACCCCGCGACGAAAGAAACGCATAAAGTGCCTCCTCTACCGCTCTCCTCTTGCCCGGCATTTCGCTCTCCTGTCCCCCTTTCTCTTTTCCATACCGCTCTTTTTCTCTTTCGAACATTCTGCCATTTCTCTGTTTCCCCGTCCCTACCGCGTCAGAACTCGATATCGCCAAGATATACGCGACTAATCTACCAGATAAAAAAATAATTCGATGCGGCTACGAGATGCCATTTCGACAACGCTCGAAAACTCTCCATTATCTGGCGGTGTCAAGCAGCGTCATAAATTAAGAGAAGTTTTCAGCTCTTATTGTTTACCCGGCGTAATTGAGAGCTGGTGGAAATAGAATACCAAAAATAAATGGAGTAATTTAACTTACAATTTCGCTGGTAGTGTTTATTCTAATAATCCCATGATTTGTTTTACGTACCTGAAATAGAAAAGACTGCGGTTAGAGACAAATGGAATGATTGGCATAAATTATAAATAACTGGCACAAATTATTCAATTTTGTAAAATAATGATAAAATATAGTTATCAAATCGAGAATGGGAATTTTTAGATCTCATGTGTATTTTCGTTACATCTTTGGAATTTCAGTTAACATTTATCAGATAATATTATGTGTGTGCATTCATTTTACATTCAAAACTTTTTAATTTAATAATTAAAGGAGAATTAGAACATTATTAAAATTATAATTCATTTATGTATAAAGCTTCTTTTATCAGATCTAGTATATATAAACGACCATTAATAATTGCACATTCCCGAAAAGTCTTATTTCCAAAAATACTGAAAATTCGACAGGGGAAAAATCATTCATCATATATTCTTATTATGAAAGAGATATTAATACGGAAATGGAATGCTTGGAGAATCGAGCGTTCTCTCTTTACAAATCACGCGAGATTCAATCGCAGACGCGAGATGTTATTTCGCGTGTATTGTTACTTTCCACGGTGCTATTCGATCGAGTATCATGTGCGATTAAGAGGCTTTGAAGAGGGTTCGTAACGCCGCGTTGAAAGCACCGATGGGATTCGATTGCGACACCCGGCACCTTTGACATGCCTCCCGACGTAACGATCGCTGAAACATGAAATTGACCTTTCTAGTCGGCCGGACATATCTGTCGATCAGGTCCACCCGCGGGACAATTACGCCGTAACGATCCGCGACCACGATCCATCAGAATTCTCCGTCACGCGTTGTGAGCATAACCGCGATCAGGCGAAACACAATCCGTTTCTTCTCGTCTTTCTTCGTCTGCGCATCCGTGCGCGGTTCGAGAATTTTAAAAGCCTCTTAAGCATCTCTCCAATCGAAGCGCCTTCTTACGATGCTAATGATTATTTTCGTTGCACGGAAGAAAACACGGATACAACTTTTTATACAAATTTACATTATCGTATTATTAATCTACGTACAATAAATTCGATTTCAAGTCGCATTCATATTTTTTATTTAGGTCTGACTAAAATGTACTTTATTTCATTTCAAAATGTATTGATCGCGTTTCCAAAAATACTATAGCCGCATTCAGAGGTTTATCAAAAATAAAAAAGGTTCCCGTAGTGTTTAAAAGGTTGAACAAACAGTTTTATCCCCGACAATTTCCAATGTACATCGGGCGCTTTTAAATTTGATATTGGAAATGGAACAAATATGTGAAAATTATTTTTGTTTGTTTCAAATCTATTCAGTCCCGTCCAAGTTGAAACGAGACTTAGTCAACGTGAATATTGCTCGCTTTTTTTTCATTAATGTGATATTACTTCAATAACTATTGTAACAACTATTGTAAGTATGTGTCGATAGGGGTGAAAGAGCAGATTCGAACGACGAGGAAATAATCGGGGATGACGGAACGGAAATAAAGGCCAGCGAAGACCGGGCGAAAAGCCGAGGGAGCACGGGATGAAGTCAATTACATTATGCATATAACCAGTGGAAGGCAATACAAGAAGCAATCGGCCGACGATGGAGGCATGCCACTGCTAAATTAACTGCCTACCTAGTTGCGCGCAATGCAATAATGTATTAGCCGCGGTGTGTACTATCAGCTCCAACTCCCCCTCTCCCTTTTTCTCTTCACTTCCCCCTTTCACGCATTCCGTCGCACGCTTCCTTTGCGTGCGTTCAACCCTCTACTGAAGCCTAACCTCGGACTTGACATCTTTTCCTTTCTTCTCACGATTTTATTGATATATTTATTTTTGTTACCAATTAATTTTAAACGATGTTGCATTTTATCGAATAATTTTTAATTCTAAGTCACGCATGTACATTCGTTTCCGTTATATTTCAAAATGATTCATCGAAGACAGACGATTTTCGAACTTCGTGTTTTGTACGTGGAAAACCTATCGCGAATGATTAACGCGAAGAGCCGTAATAACGAGTCGGCCGCTACAAGTATCTCCTTATAGCGGAGGGACGTTTATGCCCTTGCACAGACTATTTATGCCCCAGAAGGAAGTGCTGAGTCTCTTTATCCGTTTTTAATGAAGACCTTGGCAGCGTCGGCATTTCTTGTGGGGATATAATATATTTGTATATTAGAAATAATAATTTTTACAATAATTTAATAATAAAGAAGAAACGAGCTCTCTTTTTTTTGTTCTACGAACATTGATTCTCAAGTACTCATTTTAAATAATTAATTTCTCCTCGTGCATTTATGTTAATCTAAATTTATGGAATTTATGAAACCAACATCTACAGAGGGACAGAGAATTACTAACTAGAATTGATAAACCAAGACAGCTGGTATAATTAATTTCACAACTTCTAACATGATTAAAATATCACTTCGGTTGACAAGATCTCAGAGCGATCCACTTTGCTGGCTGCAACGAAAAGGAGTGTTAATCTCCAGAGAGGTATAATTAAATAACAAACAACTATCGATTTTCTCAAGGTTCACACACCATGTGACACGATCAGGTGGGCGTGCGATATATTCCACACAATTTTATGGTGCAATTCTGCGGTATGATGGGCTGGTGGCGCTCGAATAAGGCTTTAGCGCCTTTCCGTAATACCCAGTAAAGCTTCTAGTTTATCGCGCCTTTTACACATCGCGGCAAGTTTGCTTGAACCACTGGCAAAAGAGAGAAAATTGTATGTTTTATGAAGGGTGAGCCAAGGAAGAATAGGCGTGGATTCCGTGAAAGTCGAATAAAGATACGCAAAGAGATTCGTTAAATCATTTAGCTCTAGTGTTGTGCATGCATATATGTAGAATGAAATTTTGTGGCAAATGTTGGCTCAATTTTGCTAAACTATCGTCAATGCATTTTTTAATTATTTTTTATTCTAAAATATGATTCTAAAATAAGACTCTAACGCGATTAGATTTTTACTTCCTCATCTCGTAAGAATATAAATGATGGAAGAATATAAATGATGAAGAATTCAAGAATGAATTGAAGATAGAGATAATTGAATACATTATTTAAAAACGATTTTTAAGAGCAGAAAAGAGGACGGGCTTACACAATTACAAGCGATCAAAAAGAAAGTCCGATAGAGATAAGAATTTAGGCTTTTTCAATTTTGCTTCGAAATCGCGATTCGGATAACATCGGATGAAAAAGTAAAATTGAATCGTTCTGAAAAATTCATAAATATATGACATATGAGAGATGGGAACATGAATAGAACGAAAAAAATCCATTATACGTCAGAAAATGTCGATAATTTTATTAATTATAATGAAACTGCAAAAGACATAGAAAGAAATAGAACCGCGTTGTCAATAGAAGAAATTCATAAATATTTGTTAAATATAATCGCAAAATTAGAATGAAACTACTGTGAAAATTATAATAAGAAATGTCACAAAATCATAGTTTTTGTATTTATACCCTATATTATATAAGTAAGTAAAAATCAGAACTGTCAAACGTAAATAAATAAACAACTGGTGTCAAACAGCTTTCTGTTTTATAATAAATAGAACGTATTTGAAAATAAAATAATCGAAGTCTAAAAAAAAGTTTGACGGCCATCAATTATATGAAAATATTCATATTAGAATTTAACAAATTCTAACAGTTCCTTTCTGAAAAAAGGCATGCTTTGTCGATACTCGAATCTTAAAAATAATACAGATAATGCGTAATATGATACAAAACAGCAAAATAATATATCATTCTTTGAATAATTATATTTTCAATAATTATAATTATTGTTCTATTTCATTATTAAGAAAGCTATTAGTCCAGCATTTTACGCTAAAAAGATGTTATTAATACGAATAGATGTGTGCACGTAACGCAAAGTATAAGCCGAGCTTAACCCTTTATCTCGATGCGAGTGCTATATGACTAGAGCCGGCCAAGCGTGAAAAAGGCTTGTGCGAACGGATCTCGCGCGAGAAGCGAGGCCAACTGGTCACCTTTATCGCTTCCATGACTTTTCTTTCATTTCATGCGCGAATCGCCCAACAGACGTGGTGTTTTTGAAAGCCCAGTCGTAGAGAAAAGATATGCCTCGTCGATCGGAATCTCAGGCAACGTCCGGAACCAATCGAACCGAAAATCTCCCGATCGACAGAACGATATTAATACCAATATATCAATTCGTTTTGCATTCACATTGTTCGGCGAAACGAGAAGCAAAGCTTAAAGATGAACCTATAGTTATACGACAAAACATGCGGTTAATTAAAATTGCAATATTATAGGTGGAGTAATTTTTAATTGCTTGCACATGAATTATCACAAGATATAAATTGCGCTATTTTATTTACAACATATACTAAATAGCATAATTGCATAAATTAAACGAATCACATAGTTACAAGACACTCTGCTTCATAAAAGCATATTTAATATATTTTTCCATAAAACTGGAATTTCTGGTTTTTCCTAAGCACGTGATATTTTGTAAATTAAATTTGAAATTAATTATTTTCTGAATATTATTACGTCCTGAATGAAAACAGATTTTGATAAGAGAAAATAATATTCTTAACTTGGCAGAATAATTGAGTGTTATATTCGGCGTTTATTTTTCATATGAAATAAGAAAACTAATTAAAACAAATTTAACTCTATCCTAATGAAGTTAAGTTGATGAAGATCCACCTGCAAGGTCCACCGAAGTGAAAGTTCCTCCGATAGGAACGTTCGTAATCAGATCCCGGAGTGCCTTTAATTCCATTATCCTGTATTAATTGCAAAACCGATAGCGGAGTGTCTTCGCGGTACCATTAAACTCGCAACGCTCGAAATTAAATTGTCCGGCAACACGACGAGGAGCCGTGTATATCCCAACCGTATCTCGATACAAGCCGGCGAAACAAGATGGCAACCTACAGCCGTGACTAACTAACGTATTCATCCCTTAAGAGTGTCCGTGCGACGCCGATGACCTTGAAGATAGCGGCAACTTTCTTCGACGGTTATACGGATGAGAGGACTCTATCGGAAGGCGTGCGACGCGAAAATCGAACGGTTCGGAGCGATTTTTCTCGTGATCTTAATAAAACCGGCTCGATCCCGACATAACTGAAATAAGCAGCCTTTTTTACGTATCTTTTTTCTTCCTCTCGTTAACACAGAATCGTGTAAGATCAGTAACGGAGATGTCCCGGCCGAGGACACGCGGGCGTAAAATCGACGTGACAAATTGCGAGTATATCTATATCGCTAATGAGACGCCGTGTGAAACCGATGACCGCGAGATTAAGGCAAAGCACTTTTCATAGGATCGTTCTTACTCCACGGCTTGCTCGTAGCGAAACAAAACCGACGGCTGACTGGTCGTAATAACTTTCGATCGGATTACGCGCGATAAGGCAAGGACAAGCAGAAGCTGTTGGTTCATCGTATAATATATTGTAGTAATAAGAATGTTCGATGCTAAGGCCAAATCTGCAGATAAAGTGACGAATTTGTAACAATAAAATAAAATGAGGTGTAACAGCATTAAAATATATTCCTCTCCCTATTTCCTAGACTATCTTCAAAGTAAATATAATTATAGTTATTAAATTTAAAAAAAACTAATTTTAAATATTAGTTAAATTTAAAGAATAATTTTAAACTGAAAGAACTATAATTTTAAATATTAAATTTAAAAAATGATTTTAAAAAACTAATTTTAAATTTGTAAGCATTAAAATTCGATAAACGATTCGATAAAAATATCGCTTTTTTAAAAAATAAAGTATAAACTTTATACTTTATTTTTAAAAAAAGAGATATTTTATTATTTAACTTGATATCATAATAAATAATATTTTCTCTCATGTGCAAGAAATTCAGAGAGGCATTCTTTCTTAGAGAATTGGCCGCGTCGAACCCGGCATGTGTATGGACGGTACGATATAACTACTGTACATCCCATAATTCATTAAAGCGGTATTCTTGCCTTTGGACTCCGGCCATCAACAGAGTTGCTGTCTCGCCGGCTATCGTCCCGACCCGCGGCGAGGGAGATGAGCGCGGAAGGGGAAAACGAAAGACGAAGGCGAAACTGGCAAGAAGCGAGACGGAGAAGAGAATTTCTCGCATACATGTATAAGCACGTGTATTAATTATTAGTATCATCGCCTCGACGCAATTCGCATACCTCTCATTCCTTTAGGCTTCTAGAATCCAGGAAGTGCGCGTGATGTTTGCATAACCTTTTCCGGACGCATATTCTCAAGGAGAATATCTTCTGCATTCCACTGTTTCAGATTGATCTTTTCTCTCCATTCTTGTTTGCAATTAAAATTGCATGTCGATAAAATCAGCCATTAAGAGGTGGTTTCGAGTGTTTTATATACGTTCTCCTGTTGCGTAAATTTAATGTACGCGTCGGCAATAATCCAAGCATTTTCGTCTTCATCGTCAATAAAATGTTTCTCGACGTTATCGAGAGATATTAATTTTTAACAGACAATCATCACCTCTCTCTTGGCGAAAGAGCGCATTCTGTCAATGGGCCGAGAGATTCCGTAAAGGAAGCACATGAAGAATTACAAAGATGGCTGATGCTTGTAACCAACACCATCCAACGCGGCCATTTGCGAGATAAGGAATCCGATATGGGGTTTTGATCTTCATAAGCCCACCCTCTATCGTGTTACTCGTGGGGACAACGCTCTCACTTTCAGTAGTGTAATAAAAATGGCCGGAGAAGTGGGGGGGGGAGATTGGTAAGGGGGAGGATCTTCGTGACGTTCGCCTGTCCTGCCAGGCCACAAAGGTGGTTGCGATCTGTCGATGATGCCTCTCCTCGACCTTCTCTCCGAGGTTAATTGTCCACTTTGTCGCTGAAGTGTCCTCTTATCCGCTCAGGAAGAAGAATCCCGCGGATGGGAAACTGCCATGCGCAGGTAAAGAACGAAAAAAGAGGAGAACCGGGTCGTGCAACAAGCATATGAACTAGTTAAGTGTGTGTACGTTGGCATCAACTTCCTTCCGCGTTATTTGCATCGGTAGTCGAATACGGATACACGAGGCATCGCAAAACACAACGTGCCGACAAGTCTTGAGAAATTTCTTCGAGAAATATTACCGCTAATATCGAATTCTGATTTTAATATAATTGACGGCCTACGTTGCTAGTGATGAAGAGGAGACCCATACAGTTATTCTTAATGGACTAACAAATATATTGCTATATATCGAAAAAAAATCAGTTTTATCCGCGAAAAATCATTAAAGATAAATCAAGGCTTAGGCGTATTTTGTATCCGTGCAAAAAATGCGGCGATTCAAACGTCAAAAACACGAAGAAGTAAAATAAGGCACAAGAAACGTTAAGAGACACAAGAATGGAAGCGAATGACCGCATCTACCGTTATAGCATCAATTGACGTCGCTTTTACATTCCGTGTATGCAATAATTAATTCGCAAGATGAGATCGAAGCCTCCAATCGCGATTCTCGGCACAGAGGAATCGGATGAGAATAGGATGCGGAGCACCACGCCACGATGATGGAGTCCGAAGAATATCGCTTTAATGAATTACGAGACGTATGGCGGATATATTGTCTATACCGATACCGAGAGAGCGCGGGCGCCGCGTTACGAGCGAGAGCGAGATTGATTTCGCAATCGAAACCAAGAATAGCGCGCTGCAAAATGGGTGGCTGCGCGCGCGCGCGCGGCCTACTACCGGTTTTCAAGCGTAAATCAAGAATAGCGAAGTGTAATCACGAAGCGTAATTTCGCGGCAGGGCCGTATTACGATGCGAGAGAGATTGTAAACGGGTTTATTAATCCCGGACCGAAATGCCGAAAACCCCTCGTAACTCTGCGCGACTCTGCGCTTTTAATGGGGCTCGACGGTGGCGAGATCTAACGATCGAGTAGCAACGGACTTATTAAACGGTTTTACGATTTCATTAAGCGCATGAACGGAGAATCGAACGGCCGCGTTCTCGCTCGGTCTCACGGATTGATTCGCTTCTGCGCCAGTTATTCGTTTTGTCGTACACGTTCCAATCTTAAATCGAATCTGAAAGCATTAAGATCGCTTGATCGAAATTTTATATTGAAATTTTACAAATAGTGGGACACACGATATGCTTGGGTTTATTATTAAATTTTGTGCTCTAAGGTTTATTTTTTGAAAATCATTCTTTACGTGTGAAAGCAAAGAATGTAAATGAATACTAAAATTTTGATTTGATTCTGTGTATTCTTTCGCGATTCATAAATCAAGATAATTAAGAGGCAATTTTGGAAGGCAGTAATATATAGTATATATAATTTATAATACGTGTATACGCATAAAAAATTACGTTCTCATACGTCAGTAAACTCTGAATTTAGACTTTTAACAACATCATTAAGAAGATATATGAATGTTTTTATATTATTATAATACCAAGAATTTCGTGTAATCAGCATTAGGTTTTTCAAATTTTCTTTTTCAGAAACGAGATATCATACGAAAAGATTTAACGAAGACGCGTTTCCTTGAAAGTTAAACTACTGCGGGGGAGATTATCCAATATGTACTTCGTGCCGGTAACTCGAACTACTTCATGAATAGGATTAATAAAATCTTACGGAGAAGCCGCTTCCACGGAGACCTTAGGAAATGGTTCGCGATAACTTTTCATTAATTTATGCCTCTCGTAGATTAAGAAAGTAATCCGCGTCGTAACTCTTCCGAAATTCATGCCGCAAGTAGAAGCATCCGACAATGTCAAATTCAATGATAAAGTAGTCAGCTTCTCTCATAAAAATTCTCGTAAACTTAATCGTGCTCAAAACAAATTAATTAAACTTCTTTTTCTCAAAGAGTAAGAATTCACCTCTCAAAATTATCATACAAATTTTTCTTTCATGTACTTATGATTGAGCTACATTAATTATTAAGTTAGCAATACATAAGAAATTGAAGTGAATTTTTACAATTTTTGATACAAATTATATAGGTTTATCATTCCTTAATTCTTATAAATATTAACAATAGAAATTTAGCAGTTTTTTCAATTAACAATTTTTTAAATATAGCAGCTTTGTTTAAAATACTCCTTTTATATCTTTTTTTATTCTGCCGTACTATACCGAGTTAATTCCATACAGACAGGCGATACTTAATGTGATTGAAATCCTGGGCGAATACACGTCGAGACGTTTCAATGGGTGGTGGAAATGGCGAACGTGGAGCAAACGGTCACTCAAAGGCCGCAAGAGAAGCGGATAGCGGAGGGATAGAGGAGGACGTTTGGCCGGCAGACGGATTCCTTCGATTCAGTTCGGTTCGAGTTAGCTGGATTTGGCGAATACGACTCGTTTGTAGTCCGCCGAAGGCCCTGCGGCTACCGACTGTTCTCACTCTCTCCCTCTCTATTTCTTTTTCTCTCCTTCTTTCTCGAATGATTCGAACCATGGAACAGAACGAAGCAGAACGAAACGAACGAGCTACCTGCCAGTCTTGCCAGACGGATGCTGCATCTCGGCCGGAGGAGAAACTGAGTGGAAACGAAGAGGTAAGGGAAAGACGAGGAGGACGAGGAGATGAAGAGGACGTAACGGACCTGTTGTTCGTAACACGTGTTTGCGTGAACTCGTCCTCCGTGTCCGTCCGTCTATAAGAGACCAGACGAAGGCGACGATGTATTACCACCGGTGACAGTCCATCTCCTCTAACGTCTCTCCGCGTCTCATCTTCCTTTTCTTCTATTCGCTTCAGGAAAATAAGCAAATAAAGACGGGCGCTCGCCTCGCCGCGTTCGCTCCAGATTTTGGAATGCGGGCCCGAGAGCAGGCGAAAAATGTGGGAGTTCGTTTAGACGAAAAATTATAGGAACCGAGAAGAGAAATTTGAGAAGAAACATACCGTTGTCTTCGGCAAAGATTCCGAAAAAGACTTGGAAAGGATTTTTTTCAGAAATGAACAAAAGCATTTAAAAGAATGTGAAAATATTAATATAAAATAAAGCTATAAAAATATATCATAATAATAAAGTAAAAATCATATTTATTTTTTAATTAAAGGATGTCTGCCTAAATATGTATCTCTCTTGAAAATAATCTGAGAGATGGAAGAGTTTGAAGTTTTTTTTTCTTTTTTGAGAGGTTGTGAGTGCAATTCAAAATCTTGCTTTACGCAAAAGAAAAAAGATGAGAACTTCTTAAGAATGTGGATACAGACAATAAGTGCGCGTTAGATGTGAAAAGGAAAAAAAAGAGAGTGTAGGACGCAAAAGGAAGGGATGTCTCGACCAATGAAAAACTGGCGTGACGGCGGCCATTTTAATGATCGGTCCCGAGGTAAACAAAGAGAGGAGAAAAGGGGAACCGAATGACTTTCCAGCCCCTCTCTCTCGTAGGGATGCATGTTCGCCGTGAGTACAGTAACCCCTTAACATCGCGTAATGCATACGCATGTGGGCGTGCGAGGGGTGCCGTCGACCAATCATTGGCCCGCGTCTTCTTACTTGAGGCTTGAGAGAACACCATGGTGTTCTTATTTTTCCCCTCGTATGTACACGTGCGCGTATACATATTGCGTATATATATTCGCATACGGGTGCATATGGGGTCTCTCTCTCTACAGGGTGTGTCGTAAAAAATAGAAATTGATAGCAGAAATATATTTGATCAATTTCAAGAGTGAGAATATTTTCTAAATAAAATTGAAACTTTGAAAATTTAATAATTTCTCTGTTAGTATGTCAATGTCAATATCTTATAATACTTAGATACATTTGATAATAAAATTTCGTCACTAATTTTTTTATTTATATGAACAGAAGCTTCTAATTAATGATGTTCAGCTGATTAACAGATAAGTGTGCCCTATGTTGGATTACATTTGATTAATATTTAGTAATTTTTGTTTTTCCACACACAAACAATATTCAATAATAAATATTACACATGAATTTATAGATTTTATATACAAAATGTTAAGAGCAATAAAAAGATAATTTTTATTTTATCAAAATCGATTTGCATATGATTTTATGGCAACTCGACGCTATTGACATTTTCAGAGTTTACGATACACCTTGTATGTATACGCGAGTACGTGCATCGTCATCGTCACCCTCTTTTCCGTTCTTGTCGGCTCGTTGTACATTTTATCCATACAGGAGGAGGAGCAGGACAGAAAAGTTGTATCGCGAGACAAGCCGCGATTTACTGATGAATCTCGCGAACGAAGCGAGAAAGAAGCGGGCGGGTTGAAAGAAGTGCCAAGGGGACGGGCGCAGAGCAGGGAATAATTAATGCACGCGTGTCGTTAACGAGTATGGGACAAAAATCATCGAGCGGCCTATGTCTCGCGATTGAAAGACCCTCGGGCATACATCGACATGATGATCGGTGCGTGAAAACAATTTCTTGCTCGCCGGGTACATTGTCCCGCCTTGTGCTGAGTAATGATTCGCTTGCTCGCTCGTTCGGTGATCAGAAAAGAGAGGTCTTGTACGTGTAAATTTTCTAGAGCAATTTCTTGCAATTTTCAGGAATTGCATCCCTTGCATCTATCACGAAGCTTACGTTTCGATTGTATGCGAGCATGTATTCCCTTCTCATCGGGAAGGAGGAGGGGTGCTAAATATAATTATGAATATAAATCATGAAGCATTTTGCGGGTCAAAAAGATTATCTATCAGATGTTTCAATAGTCATCGAGATATTTATATCTTTCTAAACAAAATTATTTTGAATTAGCATGCAACTTTTATTTTCAGTGTCTGTATCGATGTATCAACTATCTGACATGTATGGTCGATAATATAAAAGCTAATAAAATATCTAATTTTAATAATAAATGACGACTGAGTTTATTTCTGTGTGGTTATTTTAGAAATTTTATTCTATTATTGCCCTTGTTTCAAACCTTATATTTATACGCGATCATATTTAGAATAAAATATTATTTTACACCGAGATATTTATATATTTCTATAATAAACGTATGTAATACGTAACGATAAACGTATGTAATAAACGCGCCAATTTGACAAGTTAGCGTTGAAATTTAGCGTTAAATCTGCAATGAGAATAAAAGCTACAGAAATATATATATTGCTTCCAATTTTGCACCATCCGCAATTCACACTTTATGCTTTCGACGGTCTGAAATTGCCACTGGCAAGTCGCCTAAAAAGCGTAGGCTGGGGAACAAAGCGTGATATATTTTACACAACCTACCGGAAGTGCGGCGGTGCGCGCCAGGAGCGAGCCGAAGTAGGAGCTACCGGTACACATGGAAGGCTTCGAGATAGAATACGCGCCTCGTGAGAATGGCCAGGGGAGGATCGTAAGAAAGAGAGGGAAGTAGGAACATTCTCTCGTTTTTTCCGTTTTTTAATCTTTCTCTTCTCTTTGTTCGCGAGTCTAATGTGAATTGATTACATTCATCTATATTTCAGCTTAGATCTTTTCAGATCTGAGGTAAGGAAGAAGAGGGATGCAGTCTGTTAACTAGTTAAAAGTACGAAAACAAGACGTACGTTACAGAAAGTGGAATGCATAGACCATCGCACATTATAATTATGTGTTATATCATTAAAATACTTTCACATATTGGCTGTTGTTCGACGAGAAATTAGTGAAGGGAAGAAAGAAGGGCTGTCGTGGAATTCTTCCTTCGGTTGAGGACGTATCTATACACACGCAAAGGAGCGTGATGAATAAACGATTTCTATGGAACACGAGGCAATTTTTTTAGCATGCTGGCGTGCAGACGCGATACCTTAAACGGCCACCAATTTTCATTTTATTTACTGTTAAATCCATATAAAAAATGTTAAAATTAAGAAGTAAATCTATGCTTTGCTCTTATATCAAAAAATAAATGTAGTTATTATGATTAATTATGGAGATTATTTTGCTTAAAAACTCTAAGCTTTTGACCTGTTGAAATAATAAACGAGTTGAAATATTCTCATACGAAAACACCTTGCGTTAATGAAAGTTTTCTTTCGAGTATCCAGTTTATTTAGTTATGAATTCTAAATGAGAAGGTCTAATGATACACGTATCCGTAATAAATGACGGGAAGAGGCCGAGGAAAAGGTTGGCGAAAAGTAGGTTAATTCTAATCGAAAGAATTCGTCTTGCGCGTCTTTCTTCTCGTTTTTTTTTTCAAACTGAGGTCATACTATTTGGCCTAACGAGATATGATCACAAATTAGTTAAAAATAATGAGCGATGATATGTCCTTCTATTTCGACTGGTAATAAATTCATATTCCGAATTAATTAACGGATGATTTAATTATGGCCATTTTTATTTCTAATCGACGTGCCGACCGTTAATTCTAATAATTCGAGACTCGATAAAATATATTATACAAAATATTTCGCTGAGAAACGAGAATTAAACCGACTTCTACGCAACTTTTCGCTTGCAATTAAAAGGTCTTTCTCGAAACGAAATTTTTTGAAACGAGATACTGTAGACATATTTCACATATAATATGTAAACTTTTATAGACGCATATTAATTTTTAACAAACTGATGTGCCGATATGCTTGTTGCATATAACTTGTTATTTTACCGTCAATTCTGATGTGAAAAAAACGATTACATCATCAAAATTTTAAAACATACGTACGAAATGTCAATATATTAATATTTACGTTAATTGAATGAATCTAATCGCTTAAATAGACATCGTTAGAGAACAATTCATATTTATTCATAAATTAACGAACATCAGAATTTATTTTAAATAGCGCTGTCAATAAAGTACTTTTGCCATCTTTGAGAGTAATATATCATCTAAAGTATATGTAATGTTAATATATCATCTAAGTATATTATAATACCGTTAATGATACTCATTTCACGTTCATCGTGGACTCAAGATCCATAAACTAAATGAATAGAGACAAAACCCGTATAATTTATCGTGACGGTACTGGCATCTAATTCGCAACACCTTCGTCCACGGCTGGAGTATAACAAGAAGATTTACGTTTAAAGTACTGTGTCCTGCGAAAATGTACGGGCACCACAAATTATATCAATCTGAAATATCGTATATACGAAAGATATCGCGGAATTATTATCTGCCACGCAGTGAGCGTGAGCGCAAGAAAGACAAAGAGATTACAAATCTAATTAAAATCAATAGAATCAATTCGATTTATTATTTTGTGATTTCTAATCGGCTAATAATATGGGACTTTTGATTAAAGTGATGGCGATAAAGAATCTTTTCGTGCTCTGTCTTTTCTCCTCGATCGTACCCTTTCGTGCCACAAAGCCGTCTCTGCTGTCCGCCTGCTTACCCAATAAATCCATAATTTATCGCGCGAGCTATGAAACTCACTAATAAATCCCTATAGACGTGGCCCTCTAAAGAGCCACGAGAGAAAGTTCCGATAGTCGGTGAAGCAAGAAAAGGGAACGCGAGTTGCAAGCTGTATTTTTCGATATATCGATGAACATTTAAATTATAAAGTATGTGAATTTGACTTGATCACGCATTCATATTTTATTAATTAATATAAAAATTTCTTTAAAACTATGAAACATAATTATTATATTATAAATTAAGAATTATATATAATTAGGATGTTTCTCTTATAATTCTCGAATACGTCTATAAAATTAATCTCAATAAACTTTTGAAAAGGATAGACATCTCTGCTTTAAACACTTTCATGAAAGAGAGCAATAAGAAAATAGGCATATCAGCGATATCATATAGAATTCCCGAAGGTGATATACGATCAAACTTATAACTCGCATTTATCAACCGTAGACACTTCTCCTAACTGAAATGAAATGGATAACGTTAGATATGTAATATCTAACATTATCCGGTTTAATATCGTGAGAGAGTGTGATAAATTTATATCAGTGCCTAGAGAGCAAATTTCACTATTTCTAATTTTATTTTTTATTAAACACGAAAAATTATAAAAATCTAAAATAGTAATCTTGATTTTTATCTATTATCTGACTTTATCTTCTTCACACTTTATATCTGACATTTTGAACGATAAAAATATATAATTTTTTTCCAGACTGGAATCTTGAGGTGAGTTAACGGCATAACAATAATATTCATTTTGAGTTGTACGTTTATCTACATTTTTCAAGTGATCGCAAAAAAGTAGGATAAATTCTTTATAAAGAAAAAAAGTACGTTTTTCATAGATTCCCAGAATCATTGATCCAGAAATGAGGTGATGGGAATCGATTTCAAGATCATCTGTATAATCATCGTTTAACATCTCTGCAATGAGGAAAGAAAGTAGCGCAAATGTCTGCCTTTTCTTGTAAGTGTTCACCGATGCGGATCGCGGCAAATCGATTCTAGTCTCCAATACAGTGTAAATCTGTTTGCGTCGTACGGCGACTCTCACTCTCCTTGCGCCTTCTGTTCGTCGCTTTCCGTTCGCACAGAATGTACCGTTAAGTTTTATTGCAACAAAATCTAGCAGCAAATTAAATGTATCGCCGATTGATCGATGCTACTAAAAAATAATATACGCGATACAGAAGTGCATACTCAAGATAATTATCGAGCATGCAAAGAAAAGGAGTCTGCAAAGAATGTGTTAAGTTAGAATAATTGCAAGTTATAATGACGTTTAGAACTAATGTTTAATTAAAAACAAAAAAACGAATTCATACAAATTACATGTGTACTTTTATTTGATAAATTTTTATGAGAGCAACTTTTAATGAAAACTGCTTTAATTGAAATAAAATCTCGTAAGCAATCTCGCAAACTTGAATTACAGTTTCATCAAATAATCACGTATTCATTTGAAAACAATTCTTGATATAATTAATTCTTGATTTAAATTTAAGGAGTTGAGACAAGATTGTGAACATTATATTTTATTATTCATAATTCTCTCTATTATATCTTGCGTTATATGTATCTTGTCGGAAAAAAAGAATTTAATATTACTTCAATTGCCTATAATATATATTCGAAACAATTCCCATAGCGGGGAAAGAACGCCGAGTGTTCTACTATGCACTTAACGCGTCCGCGCCGCGAGACAGGAAGCATGACAAATGAAAAACACCGGAACGGCGATTTCCATCTGGAATGTGCATCCTGACTTTAACGTCGAGACCACGTCGTTTTGAAATGAGGAGCCTGCCATTTGTATTATTACGGTGCACCGCGCGATATCCCAGACGAGAAACAACCGACCGCGAGCGGATCGTTAGATATGCGTGCTGCAGATCGTGCTTAATATTCGCGCCGTAAAATTAGTAGACGAATAGAGAGCGTAAAAAACCAGAAGGAGGGGTAGTGACACGGGATTCTTGAAGGAAGCCACCCGAAAAAAACGCAGCCTGAAACGGAGACGGCTCGTTAATTCCGTCTCATTACCATATGGCGAATCGGCAGAAAATTCGCGGTTCCACCTCGGTGTGTATTATAATTTGAATTCGACGCGTAGATATTCCGCTCAAAATGGAGCAAAATAGCCGTAGCACATTTTTTCATGCACCTGCGAGCATTCGGAAACGAAACCGAAAGAGCGAGCGTTGTTTCGAACGTGCATTTATAACTTCGCGGTCGATATCTTGGGAAATAATAGAGAGCCATTCTCTACCGATGTGGAGAGCGCGGTTAATCTCGATCTTTAAAGTCCGAAGAACGGATCGATTTCGATCGGCGCGTATAGGAATACAACGTGCCGAATCGAAAAAAAGTCAAAGGTGCGCGCGAGGCTCGGACGGTCCTCGTTGGGACAGCCGGAGGCGCACTCATAGCGATAACCGACGATTTTCAGTCGTCAAAATATACGTCTATGCCATTTTTATCGGCCTTCGGTCGTAGCATCCTATTCGAGACATCGATACCACAGTTGTTGCGCGGGCCGATACCTGTTGCTGCCGATGCAGCGGCAACCCTCCGCCTCTGTTGTCCTCCCTTTTCCTCCGCTCTTCTCTACCTTTTCTTCACCATTCTTTCTCCGCTTGCTATTGCGTGCCCCGCGGGCCCACCGCGATTAGACACTGGCTCGAGATTAGAGCGTGCCACGCCATAGTCGTTTCTTCCTTTCTTCCCGCATTTATTTCGTTCATTTCGTTTGTTCCGCTGTAGCAAAACGGGGAACAGAGTAAACGGGGACCCACGAATTTCGAATGTCTATTATAAAAGGAGCCCCCGAGACGAGTCACTCTCAAGCGATCCGTGAGAATCGACTCGGCGTGCTACGTTTTCGGCGAGCGAGTTCTGGTTCCCTTTTGAAAAGTATTCTCCGGGGGGTCATTAGACGTGAGGCAGTTCTTTCTGAATTTCTAATAACGCGAAGCTACTATTTAACTCGGGTGGCGGTAGCAGTGGAAACGATCGCTTAACGATATTCGCGAAAGTGGTGCCACTGGATTTTCTTAGAGAGTAGAAGAGAAAGATCCGGGACTAATAGCCACGAATGATTTACGCTGCTGTTGACAGAAAAAGAAAGAAATATGTCGATGAAAGAAATATGTAATTATTTTCGTGTAGTGTTTCACATAAATTATATATTATGCGAGAAACTGCGCTTTATCTTATATATTACTCGTATACTTTTTTTCTTTTTTTGACAAGTTTTCATCTAATTTCTAATGTAATTATATACCAGCGAAATATGTATCGAGAAAATATGCGTAAATATGTATATTATTAAAATGTTACAAAAACATATTGAGATATTTTTAAAAAATAAGAAAAATTTGTATTTATAAATCATTTATGAAATAGTTTAATGTATAATTTTTTAATTTTTTTATTTGATATTTGGGAGCACAATTTATCGCTAATAATCCTCCTTGAACTCTTCAATTAATATAAAGCTAGTAAAATAAACGAATAAAATCAATAAAAATATGCACGTTAATAATTTTACAAAATTTATTTAACATATGGCGCTTTCATTTCAGTAATAAAATATAAATATACCACGGCTACATATATTATAAATCGTTATTTTATTCTTATATTTTCAAATATTTGTTTTTTTAAATCATATAAAATTATATCTCATATAATTTTTTGTATGAAGTTTTCAAGAGATTAAGAAATTCATAAACGAATACTATGCAAATTTATGTATCCATTAATTATTAGTTATTTGACACGAAAATTTGTCAACAAATTGCTTCGTGCGTGCGACGGGAAAGTATAATTAAATATTGCGTAACTGTGGAATTTAACGGTGATCATTAAGCTAATCGGTTTCTGTCGTATATATAAGTAATATATAAAGTAAAGCACAGTTTCTCGCAATATATAATTTATGTGAAACATGAAAATAATTATATATTTCTTCATTTTTTTTTCTGTTAATGACAACACCTTTGCAAATCAATTATGACTAGTAATCCCAAGTTTTCTCTCTTATATATGTATAAAAGAGAAAACTCGGGACTATATCATATGTATGTATGATCCGAGATTATATTCATCGAGGTGCGGGTGTGACAACAACAATAAGGAGAAAGAAAGAGAAGGATAACAGAGAAATACGAAGAGAAAGACGGAGACGCCCGTGCAATTAGTGTCAACGAGCCGGTGAAGGGAAATTTCTAATTGCATACGTATTGCACGAACGTGAAAAGACGTCGGAAACGGTCTGTATACAGTCGAGTGAGCAAACGATAGTTAAATCGACAATTATCCGCGATCGTGAGCGACGTGGGAGGAAACATGTAGATTACCCCGTGTGCGGAGACAGCAATCAGAAACAAAGTTGCTCCTATCTCCTACATCGATGGAAATCATTCTTTTCTAGTTCTGCGATCTCTCGGCTTCGTATCCGGCGATCGTCCTGCACGAAAATATCACGAACCTCGTGATGCATCGCGTGTATCACGAAATGAATTATCGAAAAAAAAACCGCACAACATTTGACTGAAAATTAATGCTCTTTATTAAAGTTTTTATAATGCATTAAAAGTCGCGTTTATCTTATAATAGCGCATTTATATTATGTAATTACAGTACACGCGAGGAAATCAATGAAACACGACAAATGAATATATAATTATGGATAATCTTTCAAGAATTCAAACAAAAAGTGACAACAAAATCTCGGCGGAAATGAGCAAAATAATTATAGAAAATGAGAATCGACGATATGAAAGAGAGAAATAAGGGTTAATAAGAGATGAACAGAAATACCAAGAAGAGAAGAAATCGTTCACAAGGTCAGAGCGATCTGCATTATTAAAAACGTGTGATTATCGGTAAGAATTATTTATGTGAAGGAGAGTTTTTATGTCAGATAGGTGTGCCACCCGCTCGGCGCGAATTGCGTTCGCGCATTGACAGACAGCTATATTATTATATCATTTCAAGTGGAAAAAAGAAGTAAATGCCGGGTTTATCTGCTGGAACGGAAGATACGATTTAACTGAACGCGCGCGCACGGATGTCATTACGCGAATCATAGTTCAACTCAACATCGTGGAATCTCTATATCGTGCGAGCGTCTGTAATCATAGGTTTAGTTGTCTGAAATCAATGACTAATCTCGTACACGCACGTCGGTTATCTTGTCATGTAACAATTGCCGAAATGGCGAAAATGTAATCGCTGAACGCGATGACGTAAACATTTGTATTGTATAGCAATATTATAGCTAATTCCAATATAAACTGACAATTTAGTAAATAAAATAAAATATCTTCCATTTAAAAGTAAGTAAATTGACATATATTTTAAAAGGGAATTTTTTACTTTACATTTACATATTATTCTATGTTAATTTTTTATTTTTCTATAATTATAGGTGCCATCTTTTATCGTTATAGTTTATGGGTTGATATAGTTTTATCAAGTTATATTTTTTAAAACTGGGCACATATTAATTTAGTCATATGATAAACAGTAATGAGTCATATATTACGTAGACATAACATAGAGTTCTGTTGAATCATCAATATATACAATCCTCAATATATACAGTAGAATCTGACAATCATTTAAAAGTATTACGAGTTTACATTAGCAGAATTTGCGTATCAAATGTGCATGTAACATGGCAAACTGATTAATTATTATGCGTTGCCAAACGATGCGTGTGTTGCACACCGTAATATAATGTAATAATTAATAACAGTCGCATATACAATCATTAATAGACAGCAATTATGAATACACATTGTGAATTTATACTCAATTTTTAATATTAAATATATGTTCGTTTGCACATCTTTTTTTTCTTTTTTATTAAACTTCTTAATCTTAAATCTCATAATTCAGAAATTTTAGATATTTTAATATTATGAAGGAGAGAGTTTTTTTAATTCGTTCATTAAAAAGAATGATTGCGTAAAAACGTGACAGTTTTGCTTTCTATTTTACAACCAAAAAGTCTCGAGAATTTACGACATCGTATAAAAGAAATAAAATCCACACATATGCAACAGGATATATTAAATTGTCCTCATCTTTATTAGCGATCTGATCATAAAGAATGTATTATAGGTACAACAATATAAATATATTTAAGTTATGATTCGACTAACGGACTCTAACTAAAACGCATAAACTATGTTAATTTTTTGGTGCATATTTTGATTTGTGACGGCGAAAGTGAAATTATATTAATGCAGCTGTTTCCTACGACGTAGGCGTATCCTTTAATAAATTGTTTCATTTTATATTGTTACATATTTTGTACTGTTGTAATAAGATTATGCACGCATTCAGTTATTTTACTATTCAGTAAATACTAAATAAAAATAAAATAGAAATATAAATTTTATATATTTGTAAAAAATACTAAAAATTTATCAGCAAATGATCTCTTATTTTCAATTCTCTAATATTTCAAACTATTATATCTCAATATCTTAATTACAAATTTGTATTCAAAATTAAAATTAAGAAATTAGAAACATTTTGTATTCTTTTATATTATCTCTATTATGTTATGTACTGTATCCATGTTAAATTAAATTTGCTGCATTCCGATGTATATAATGATAATAATGTCAATCAAGTCCGACGTATATGGCAATACAATCAGCATCTTGTTATCGCGAAGAGCATTATCGTTTCGCGAGCGAACAAATATCGTAATCAGGTTCGGCTACACGGCGGCGAAACGCATTACTTGGCATATATTGACAAATCAGCCAAACGTCTAGATATATCTTTGCTGATCTGACCGGTCTCGAAAGTGTAATTATTAATAACTGTCTGATCGGTGCTGCGAGCCAGTTTACCACGTGGTAGGCGTTACTTACAAGTAACGAGACGACATTATCGATTAATTATCGATATCGTTATATGAAATATCGCGGATGCGTCGAACGCATGTGGAGAATGAAATTGTGTCCTGAAAATCGAGTGAAAAGCAGAGCGTCAATTTTCCTCTCACTCAATCAAAATTAAGTTTCAAATTCTAAAATAAAGATTAAAAAAAAAGCAAAAATAATATTATACGTGTAAAAAGATGTACATTAATATTTTCAATATTTTGTATACGGTTTATATGTATATAATTTATATGTATATAATTTTAAAAAAGCAAGAAAAACAAACGATTGGGCCTGTTATATGTTTTTAATAATTCACAAGATCGACGGAATTAGATGCGTGAGAATTTATATTCTTTATAATTAAAATGTTATATGAAAAAAAACACTAAATCGAACATAAACTACCCATCGTGAAGTGTTTATATGATTTTTATTTATGCTTTTGATTTCTGTTAATTAATAGTAATAGTTAATTTTTATAAGTAAAAAACAATTTCATATTAATTGTAGAAATGATTAATTAAAAGTGTAAGAAATAGGTGAAAAAACTTTCCTACGAAAGTTAGAATGCGACTCTTTTAACAATATCTATCTAATCCAATGAGTTAGAGAATAGTTAATTATTCGATGATAATTAGAACTGATAATAAGTTATAGGTAGATCGTGAATCGCTAATAATTAAAAAAATTTGCATGACTGAAATCGTAACTCATTAAGTCAAAATGATTCATCGATTGGTTGCTTCAAAATCGGTAGCAATAATCAGTTTAAAAACAAATTGCCGATTTCGAAAAACTTCACTAGTAGGCTAGTCTTCCGATCACTTCAACAAGCCCGATCGTCGATTCTCGATCATGAAAGCGTAATCGCTCGACGTTTCCCAAGTTATAAACACGCCTGATTATTCGCTCATAGAAAATTCATCGCGGAGTCTAATTGCGACTAATAGCAAGATTAAGATCAAAGATCAAAGATCAACGCAAGCATACCGAGGTTAGAATCACAAATTAATAATTCAATAGTGCGTAAATATATCTAAATTAAAATAAAATGTTTTACATTATATATTTCAAGTACTCAAAACGATTATTTTTATAAAGTTTATTGAATAAAAAAAATAACTGATATATAAAAATTTATTTATAGTGATTAAATTAATAAAGGATCTATTTGCACTATAATTTAGAAAAGATTTACAAATAATACATTTTCAAACTTCATGGAAGCTTTTTATATATAAATCATATAAATTACCACAATAAATGATCCTTGACAATGACACGAGTTGACGTATGATAAATATAGTTTAATAATGGAGATTACTTTTTTAAGGGAAAGAAGTCGCGTAACAAATAAAAAAATTCAATATCCAAAAGTTAATTTTCGCGATTATTTTTTTAACAATATATATATATATTTTTTTTTTCTTTTCTCTCTCTATTTTTATATAACTCTATGTAGTATTTTACGTAAGATTAAAATAAATTATTTTACATAGGAAGGTAAGATATATATATCCTAAAAAGGATATATTTCCTAGAAAGAAGTCAAAAATAAAGACAAGATCAATTTGATACAAATAATTAAAACAAATTAAAACATTGTTTTATTGTCATGCACCGATCTGATAAATGACATTAAAATTAATTCTCGAAATTCGTCGAATTAACATCGCAGTATAATAGTTTCCATGAATTAAACAGAGACATTGTGTCCAATTAACATTTCATTAAGAGTTAATGAGCATTTCCCCGTCACGACGCGAGAGCATTGCGAATCTATCTCCCTGCTTCGAGAGAAACAAAGTACAGCGGATCCGTCGCTTAAACCAGATTCGTTATTACGTATATACATCCTTGTGTAACAAGGGGATTGCGTAATCGGGTCAACCTCCTTAGGTCGAGCACAACATTCATCCAGTTAGCGATTGAAGAAGAAGAAGAAGAATAGAAGTTATCCATAGTAGCAGCGCGCTTAAATATGGCGCTTGATTGTCGCTCTCTTAATGCCAATAGGAAGTGACTCACTCCTTAACGCCGCAATGATATCACTCGCCTTGCGCGACTGGGAGCGAGCGCGCGATGCAAGATCATGATCCGATCGTATACGAGGTATATAGGTAGGTAGAGATAGCTGAGCGTGGGCTAAATTTCTGCACCGATTCGCCGACGTTATTCGCGCGAACGTTTCACGTTTCATTCATTTACAATGTTACCTAAGCTGCTTCTCGTGGATCGCAATTGCCCGACTGTATCATTTGCAACTACTTACGATTTTAAGATGCTTAGCCTTCTTCGGAAATTTTTTTTGCATTCAATTAACTACAAATTTACAAATTAGATAAGATGGAAAGCAAATGCCTTCTTTTTGACTGTACTTTACATGTTGATAAATTATAGAAGCGAATTAAAACTTACAATCACAGTTTTATCAACCTGCATCAAATGTTATTTAAAAAATTTATACCTATAGTTAATAATGATAATTTTTAATTGTTGTTAGGATTAAAAGTCAAGGATTAAATAAATAATTTAGTAATCATTGACATTTATACAAATTACCGAGTACATTTTGAGATATATTATGAAATATTTTGAGAGAGAAATGAGAGAGATATTTCTAGTATAGCATTATGGTTAAATTCATTGCAAAATATATGCAAATTTAAGATTTAAATTTCTTAGTTTAACAAGTTTTATATTTTTTTTCTAAGCAAAATGTTTTTAGATTAAATAAAGATTATATAATCAACGTGACACATTCCGAGCAAAAACAATCCATAATTCACGAGTTCCATGTGTCTGAAAACTTCTTATATCTATCTTATATCTATCTCTTCTTATATCTCTTCTTATATCAAAACGTAATAACAATCTATAAAAATCGATCGAATTACGCGAATAAAAATTATGAAATAAAATCCGACTGTAAATTAATACCATTATTATCGATACATATCGAATATGAATTCCCTAGCATAGTCGATTAGTAATCTTTGTCCTCCGTTTTAATGTATGCGGTATCATTGACAAGAGATTGTCCCCGAGCAATTGCGGCGGAGCAAACATAGAGATCCAGACGATTAGGAGTGTGTACAAGTCGATGAGTGCAAAATCGTGGCTCTCATAGACGTCTCGTTGCCGACGTAGGCGGTTCTTATATAGGCGTCGGAATGTCGATTGTGCACCCAGTATCTGTAATTATTTAGGTCGCCGACTACGTTGAGCAACGAGAAAACTAGTCGCGCTGGGCGGCGGTACACGCGGCAGGATGGTTAAGCGTCGCTGATAGTTTTATTAGCGCATAAGTTATTCTCTATTAACGAGGAAAGCTTCATGAATCCAACGACGGCGGCATTCTTCAAATTACCAAGCTCGTAATTGCACGTTTCTTCAGCCTCGCGCACGCGTCTTTTTCCATCGTCGCTGCACAAAAGAAAATAATTTCCTCGCGCGCGTAAAGTAAACGCTTATTAAATAATGCATAAATAAAGATCTTCCCTTTTGTTTCCATCGCGTCGCGACGTCGCGGCGTTCCGAGGCGCCCAAGTTATTGCTGCGGGGGCACAAAGGCTGCGGCTCGTCGTCTTAAATTATATTCCGCGATTCTTAACGAGGGAGTCCCGGCGAATACACACCGGTGGGCGGACACCGTGCGGTAATAGCGAGTTAATAGCAAGCGCGATTTCGCGCGAGCCCGCCAGGCTCCCTGGTCGGTCGTGGTCTCCTACGCCCGGTTACCGATTCGCTATCTCCATGCTGGAACACTAATATCGGCAACGATGATGGATGTTGCGCCGGGGATAGACCGTTTGCGAGAAACTGTGTATCGCGCGGCCCGGTCGCATACCGGTTTCTTTACCAGCCGCACTCCAAGCATTGTACCTTACCGCGAGCAGACCAAACCGTCATATTGTATCCCGCGGTCACTTGCTAAAAAAAAGTGTATATAATGAATGCAAATGTCTGCTACAACTTGAAGCCGTACTATCTAAATCGTATTCGTATTTGCACAGGAAAACGTAAATAATGCGATTGTCTCTCAAAGCATGTTTTATGATATATTCTTGGCTCGAGTAGGATTGCATAGAAAAACTTCAAATACAAAAAAAATTAAAACAATAGGCATAGAAAAGCTTCAATGTGCTTTTTAATATAATTGTATTTTTTTGTTAAGTTTTTTTGTTAAGTTATTTAATAATAAATATGATATTTTAAGATTTTAAAAATTTACTTTTTCTTTAATAATAATAATTATATGTATAAATTTAATACATGTATAGATGAATTATTATTATTATTATTATTATTAAAATAACTGCTTCTAGTCTTAGGCTTGTATAGGATACAACGTTGCTATCTAGTTTGCTTGTTAGATTTACGATGCTCCGAGGATGCTCGAGAGACCGACACACGTACAACGAGATGCGAGAAAGCGTGTCTTCAAAGATCGCGGGTGTATATCGCAACGAGGTGATGAGGTAAGAGAGCAATACCGGAGCAAGGCGACCGTAAAGGAACGTCGAGAGAAGGTAAAAGAGAAAAGGAAGGTGGAAAAAGTGGATCTACATAAGAGATCATGACTCGGCCGAGTCAGCCGAGAGTTTCATTCGCGCGGAGAACCGGAGAGGAGAAAGTTATTTCTCTTAATGTAATCTCCGTTTAAAGTATGTTCGTCAATATCGTCAACACGAGTGTCGTATTGTCGGAAAGTATTCACCGAGGTAATCCGTATGATTTACGTAAAAGGCTTCCATGAATTACGTTTCTGAAAAATTTCTTGAATATGGAAAGCAAACAGGCTTAAATTTGTGTGACGCTTCATCGTTTACTTGTCATGACAATTTCTTTTCTAATATATTGGCATCTTTGACGTTTTCTGCTATCGACATATGCGAATAAATATTGTTATTATACACGCACGTGGTAACGTGAAATGCATATTTTTTCGTGGCACCATTGCTTCTACGAAGTAAATATATCGCGGAAATTTTCCTATCTTCATTTTAACCGCGTTGTAATCCATATGCAAATCATTTATTCATTACAGCATAAAATATCACGTATGTTTACGATTGTGGGGAATTATTATTGCACTCTTACGATTTGCATCGCACTTAATGTTCAAATAGTAACTTCAAGTTCGCGTTATGACGCCTCGTACCGCAGACATGCACGCTTACCGTAAATTAACATTATCTCCACGTTTTCTGAGCTCCCTTCTTCCTCTCGTTTCTCTTTCTCTCTCTCTTTTCGCGTGTCCGTATAAAACCTAATTAAGTTTCCAGTTAGCCGTGCAACTGGATTGCCATGCATATTACGGTAACGGAGCGCTCGTAAATTTGCGCAATAACTTGGACAAAAATTAACGGCTGAGGTGCGCGTCGCGACCTTGGGCAAGATAATACGCCGTACGTGCGTGCGAGAAATCAATTATGTCGATGAATATATATTGGCTATTAGATAGTGGGCGTCCTGTCCGTCGCGTACGTTAATAATGTATGACATGTTCTTGCCGTACGGTGTACCGAGGGCTCTTAGGCCGATCGTACGAAGCGCTGGTGCTCGGCAACAGCAGCAGCAGCAGCAGCGCTAATGGGATGCACCCCACGAGACCTCACCATTGTTGTTCCGTGGATGCGTGTGTCTTCTCTGACCTGCGACACGAGTTTGTACGCAGTCTTGATTTCCCTCGACAAAAAGTCCACTTAGCGATTACGCGGAACGTGAGAACCGGAAAAGCATCGGAATATGATCAGAATGTCGCTTATAAAGCTTTCCGAAATTAGATTTTAGCAATTATGTTAGTATTTTGTAGGGAAAAATTAGCAATTTATCAATATGACTGCGACATTATCCATGAGCATAAATGCACTGAGCGGGTCCTCTCAACGATTGAACAGCCAAAAATAGCTTTGACAACCCTTTTAGATAAAGAAAAATGCGTGCGATGTAAAATAATCACGTACACACTCGAATATTTTTGACTGCTAAGTAACTAGTCGATATCCTCGTCGTAAAAGGTTGTTGGAGCGCTATTTTATGGTAGACGAAGACGGGTGTGTCATTCTGGCGATAACTCAAATATCTCTCGAGTCGTCAAACTGTCATAGCCACGAGTATCTATGTACGTTTCACTCGTCACTATCTATCTGTCCTCGTAACTCAATAGGAAAAAAAACATTACACGAAAGATGTCCGTCGTAACTTGGTCCAATTATGTTGCATGCGGAAGAGTGAAGGACAAGTTGTCTAGTCAACAGACGGTATGTAGACGAGACAGCAGAAAGAATAACGGATTGATCCGTTCGACCAAATATTTAAATGAATAATATAATACTATGTAACTATATTTTACGTATGCAAGACATAGCGCATAAGTAACAGAATACATATTATTTATCAAGTGTTACACGTCTACTTTACGTAGTTTGTTTATTTTTCAGACTGTAAAAATATTAAATATTTTATAATTTTTATTTTACTTTTCAAGTATTAATAATATTAAAAGATAGTATTAATATTATTAGAATTATATGGAAATTATTTTTTTTCTCAATTAATTAAATATTCATGCACTCTTATATTCTCAATTTAATTGTAAATATCATATTATTCCTCTAATTTTCAGACTAGCATTTTTATGATAACCAATATTCTTTATTTAGCTATGCCAGCAAGATTTTTGGAATGTCATTATATCGGTTCACGAATGGACTAATAGACGAATAGATAGCTTAAGGATGTCGTTTTCGGAGGAAGGGTTTTAGAGCCTAATCTAAGCTCCAGTCGAGGATAAGGAGTATTAGGGCTTTAGACTCTTGGTCACCTGATATATACGCGCGTATACGCACCCAGGTATCGAGATAACTAGGTATGTGTAACCATAGGTTCAAACTACGCAGGATGCATTTGTCACTCCTGAACTGATGCTGCTGAGACAACGAGAGATTAGTGTCGATATATACGTATTCGTTTCCGAGTTTCGTGATAATTTATACTGTGTTCGTGTGAATTAAAGTGCGTGAACAAGAACTAGCACTAGCTCTTTCCAAATTGATGATAACAGGAATTAAATATGCTAATATCAAAGTGTATGGTATTTTATAAGAATTACGTAGGAAGATTGATAATAAACTTTGACAAAAAAAAGTGTATGATAATTATTGTTTAAAATTTTCTGTTACTCAATACAATTTTAAAATATCATATGTCAAAATCGAAAAAATAAGGAAAAAGTAAATGGAAAAAGCTAAAAGGTAATTTATTATGTTATTTATGATATCATATTACGATATACTCGTATGTATAACGATATACATATATGGTACACCGAAAAGATTTTATTTTCTTCATAATTATAAATATATTGTGTATTATAATTATAAATATATTACTAGAATTTATAAGAAATTTATTATGAACATTAAAATGTATAAATATATTTTTGTGATAAAAATTTATAACATTTTTAAAATTTATAAGTTTTTTGCGATCATTTAAAAATTTACAACTCCCTGTAATAAATCTAACTTATAATTTACAACTCCCTGTAATAAATCTAATATTTAATCATGAGAATTTTATTAATTTTAATTTTCGTAATATCTTTTGAAAAAAAATTTAAATTTAATATATTTAACGTACAATTTAATAAAATTTTTTCAATATGTAATGGTATAATGTAGTTGTGTATCATAAAATACGTTAGTTAAAATAACCTTTTTAATAATTTTAATTAAAAGCAAAATATGTTAAAAGTTCTAAAAGCATTTTAAAGACTAAAAAATTTGTCCAACATGAAATAATTTTCTTTCCTTTTCATCTTTTCACTTTTTGTATAATTTTAACATCATAATTTAATACTCGCAAATATGATTTTATAATATTGACAATATTATTTTTTTAATTTTACTATGATGGTTAAAAGATCTTTTTATTTAAATCCCGATTTTTCATCATTAAAAATTTTGAGCATTAAAATAAAAGTAGGATATTAAATTTCGATAATACGATATTTTATAATACGAGATTTTAAATATTGTAAATCAGCGCAAATATAATTTTTCATAAAATTAATTTTAATAAAATATTATTAATTTTATACGAAATTCCACTATCCCTCAATGAGATCACAATGAAAAATCCTGCTACAATCGAGAACAAGAGCTGCCCGCAGGGGGCTTCAATCGACTCCGTTCGATGATCTGGAGAGAAAGAGCGGTTTGCCTGATTAATTTCGCCTTTCCACATCGAAGTACGTAATCCGCCTAGTCACGGAAGGCCATTCGTGTTCCCCCAATTTTCCATCCACAGGCCGATGACGAGAGCATAATAACCCAAATCATAGGGGAACCAGTGCACCCTACTTCAACAGGGAAAAGAAGAGCGTTCCTGAAAAATAGGTTCGCCTGGATATTCCTCGAGGCCGTAAGATCAAGGACAAAGGAAGAGATTTCGCCGGCGGTCGCCATGCGGAAGGAGGGTGAGAGCGGGGCGGAGCGGAAGTCGACCAACAACGACATCGTTCGCTAGGGCGTACGTAAGGATCGAAGGGATAATCCCACAAAGTCCACCCGCGGTCGTTCCGAGTGCCACCCGTAGGGTTCGATGTTTTTCCCGAGAGAAGAAAAAAAGAAAAGGGGAGAGACTCTTTCCAGCCATCTTGAATGTTGTTCGAAACTTTTTCAATGGCTCGGCAGGCAACGGTGTGGATAAGTCGGGATGCTGTAACCAGTGTGATGTATACCGTTCATAACGATGCCTTGTTAATGTCTTGAACGATGTCGGGTTACTCGGAGGGTGGCTGAGATATTATGTATGCTTGTTTTGGAGCATGATTGGCCCGCACAATTTCTAAAATATTTAAGCTCCCGCTGTTGACGATGGACTCTGGGCCGGCCTCTTCTTCTTTGTCTTACTATCGTGCGCTTAGACGAAAAAAGGGTCGGAAAATCTGATAAGGTCTTCTTGATCCTTACTACGCTGATGCCACCCGCCGGCTATGGCGATCAATCTGACCGCAGACAATGTCGGCGACTTAGACGTCAGATTATATTGCTCCGAAATTATGTACAAAATCAATCATATTTTCAAAGTAAAACAATAAACTAATTATATTTAATAATAGTTTAAAATTGAGATTTTTCATAAGTATGTAAGTTTAATTATATGATATATGAATTGTAAAAAAAGAGATTAGCAATCCTAGTTTAAATTCACTTTTTCTCGTATTACTAAGAGAAAAGAAAAATTTTTTACGGGTTTCTCTAGAATGTTTTGATATATAATTAAGATTTAAAATAGACTTTTTAATAAGTATTTTTCTAAATTGAAAAAGAATAATAAGTATCCATTAAATAAGCCAAATTACTTATTTAATTATAATACATTATATATATGTTTATATTTCGTGTATAAAAAATTTGCTCGATTAATAAGGAATTGCAATTGGAACACGATATCAGCTGATCAATATTTATCAATCGCTCGAGCGAAAGTAAGAAGCATGCTTGTCCAAAATAAGTATTTCGTACCCGTTCCACATGCGTAGGCGTGACAATATCGCGTGCTTAACCCAGCTTAATTAATCTCTCCGATATTCTTTTACATTTGCAGCAGCGTGTTTGGTTTTTGCCGGCGATTCATCTCAGGCAAAACGGACTCGAGCGTACGCTGAGCGAGTCGGCATAAGATGATTATCCGTTTCTTACCGGCGGATTTATTAGCCTTACCTATTTGCGGGGCCGCGCGAGAGCGAATGATCTGTTGCGCGCGAGGCGAATCCGCTATAAAAAGGATCGCCGCGTCGCGAGTAATGGAGGTAGTTTCTTCCACTTACTTGCGGTTCTGTTTGTTCGCGGGGTTTCTTGCGACCGCGTCGACGTCTCGTTTGAATCGCCATGGTCGAACGAGCCATGCTTGAAAAGCGCCAGCAGGATGCGTTCTAGTGCGGGCTACGATTTCGCGGATGGATTCGCGTCGAGACGCTTCGCTCTCTCCTTCTATCTCTCTCTCTCTCAAATCTTTTTCTTTCTCGTTTCTCGTTCAAGGGAATAACTGTTGTGGAGAATCGTGATAGAATGCCGCGCGAAGACACAGTAAAGGAGGGAAGTTAATTAGCCGTTACCGATGCGGCCGACGCTCTTCGAGCGCTTCTGCGCTCCTACGATCGCACGTAATGGGAACAAAGTAATTAATTGACGCTTTTAAACAATGCATTTTTATGATAATATTTATTAGGTAAGAGATATGATAATATTTATTAGGTAAGAGAAACCTTGTGAAGAATGCTAGAAGATAATCGTGTTAGTAAAGCGAGAATTTGTTTACATATGTATGTTAAGGCAGAAATTTTAATATCAAATAGATAAAAAATTAACAATATGAAAAAAATCAATTAATTTTAATATAATGTATTCTGTGAAAGTGTTTTTTTTTTTTAAATTCACTTTAATAATTTACAATATTTATGTTAATGTCGGCTTTTACAACACGAACAGCATGAGCAGCACGTTTTTATTCCGACCTCCAGGTAATTAGTTGTATAGCAACGTAATTAGTTTCCAGTAATTACATATCATCACAGATATATGCAATGAAATGTCGAGTTGTAAAATTATTAACATATTAACGCGATTACGCGCTACCACTTTAATAAACCGTTTGCAGCAGATCCCACGGATCGTGAAACCAGCTTAAAATTCCAACCGTTCCGCCGACCGCGAACTCTGACCTGTCATTTCGGTAGAAATTTCCCGAGCGTACTCATTTCAGGACCTGTTCCAACGAGCGATTCATTAAGACTGGACTTGGCTGCGACGATTATTCCTCGTGTTCAGCAACGATAGCATCGAATGTGCATAGTCGTGTGCTGTAATCCGCGCACATAAGCGTCGGAAGCTATTCGGCATGTTATTTCCACTCGAATTAAAGTGAAATGCCAATGAATAGCCAGCCAAGGCATTAACGTTATTTAGTAATTTTATCATTACACGAATTATATCTTTCTATATATATAATTATATTTTACATGCATAAAGATTTTATCAAAGATTTATAAAAATAATTAAATAAATCTTAAGGTTAATAATAAAGGCATTAACGTTATTTAGTAATTTTATCATTATACGAATTATATCTTTCTATATATATAATTATATTTTACATGCATAAAGATTTTATCAAAGATTTATAAAAATAATTAAATAAATCTTAAGGTTAATAATAGTTTTTTTTTAATAATATGTCTGCACGAGAATTTCGAATAAAACTAATTTAGAATATAAAAAATTCTCACATTTGGTTAGGTTCACATATAAAAAAATCATTATATTTATTATTAAAAATCGACAATCACATGTACCTTATGAGTAAATAAAACGAAATCATTTTCATATATTTAGATATTCTTTTGCCATCCTATGCATGTAAAGTTTACGACAAAAACAAAACGCATTGTCGAAAAAATGTGTTGGAAGAAAAAGATGAAGATGTCATTCGCTAAAAATATTCTACACACGATAGGCGCAGGATATATACAAACCGACGAGTTCTTCTCTATTGGTTTGCGGATAGAGATTTCTCGTTTCTTACATCTACCTTCCGTTTTACGTTATTTCATTTCTAGAGCAATGTGTAGCGTATCGCGTTAGCTTATCGCGACGCAATCTCTTCTTGCATAAATTCCCACGAGCCTGGCGGCAACTTTGCAGCTGGTCGAGCAGGAGTTGGTTCTGGCTCTTCGAGAGTCCAGTTAGTCCGAGTTGCTTAGCGCTCCGTTAAACATCGCGTAATGATACTAGAGCAAGCAGGCGGTTTACTTTCGGGATCGCTCGCGCCTTGCGTGGGACCGTACGTTCGTCCAACGTCCGATACAGCCGACTGGATTCCGGTTTCGATTACTGGATTCTCGTACTGTTAATGCTATTAAGTACCGCAAGTAATGCCGACGTCCGGCACTTCGCATCGGATTCATTTATAATCATCGTTTCGAAGAGATTCAGTTATCCATCCTACCAATATAAGTTAATTTATCTGAATATTAATTCCGTTATCTATCAAAGCCTGTTAATAATGTTAGGTTAGCTTGATGTCCAAAGATAAGGATAATAAATAATGCATGACAATTATAAGGGAAACATTAAGTTGTAATAATATTTTTGTAAAAATATTGCTTTTATCGCGAATAAATAAAACATTGATTTATATAATGCATTTCGATTAATCTTTCCTTATCTCTTATTTTATGTAGTCTCAAATTCTCACGTCTAATTGACTTTGCAACATTTGATACGACAAATATAGGAATATTCATATGTTAATTTTGGATCGATAGATTTATTCTTAAAAATCTTTAAAAAAATCGTTTCCGTCCTGTGTAAGGTAATTGGATGTAATAAATGGCGATAGCCTTCCACGATCAGCTGCGCGATTTTTACATTAGTGGTTTTGCTCATAAATTCTCTAATTAATCTGCGAGTACCGAGTTATAAAGTCGCTTACACAACCGTGTTGCGCGTGAAAAAAAAAATTGACCAACCGGTTGATATCTCGCGCGCAGCCTCGTGAAATTAATACCCGCTCTGGGTGTTAATTCCCTCGACCGTGGAAAAAGCGCGGCGACCGGACTTGTCCGGACTGTCGTCGCGACACGAGCCGGACGCGTGGGTGCGCCCGTATTTGCGCGGCGCTAATTTCGCGTAATGAAGATCATACAAGTCCGGCAACCAGGCTGGAATGTCTCGCGGCGTGAGACCGGCTGGTCACGAAAATAAAAAAGAAAAAAATTCCCACCTGGCAGATGGACGTGCGCCGTCCATCGAGGTGTTAATTTGCGAGAAGAGAAGACAACTTTTTAATTGCAAGCACTCTCGCATGGAGAGAAAAATAAATTATTGCATTTCACGAAAAATATATTAAATCATTTCTATCGCATAGAAATATAAAAATATATATACAACGAGAATATAAAAAATATTATAAAAAAAGCATAGATCTAATATACATCTATATACATATACAGATAAAGGGAAATTCATATGTCATGAGTCGACTAAAGATATCAAAAGTATTTTTTTTAAATTTGCGCCTATATCATTATGCAATAATGAGCGTACAAATTATCGAGGATATATCTATATAACGACTAGATATGGTTTCCATGATATTTTAACCGAAGATCAAATCTTGAAAATACTCAACTTGAACGAATGTATGAAAACAGTGCAACGTAAACCAAAACTTAGACTTACTGTGCTCGGGGGAAAGATTAGCTTCACAATGTTTTTCTCTCAGGAGCTTAGGCACGCACGACCGCGGAAAATAAAGTTTTCCAGACGTTTGCGTAGTCGCGCCAGCGGCAAAAGTTCCCGAAGCAAAAAGTCGCCATCGCTGTCATCGACACGACGGCTGCGGGAAAGTTTACGCGGAAAACGTGCAGGAAATTTCCCGTATAACGGTCCGCGAAAAGGAAACTCGTTGAAATGGGTCAGAGCGGATTCAGCATGAACCCACCTGTTGCCTGTTCATCTGTCGGTATATCTATATAGCCGCGGCCTCGCTGGAAGCGATGGAGGAGGTAAATGGTCGGAACGTGTGCGGGCGCGCTCAGACCCGGGCTTCGGATTGCCATCGATCGAACTCTTTCGTTATAGATATACGAACGGGCTTTGCCTCGTTATCCGTCACCGTCGCGTAGATGCTCGAGGCTCATCGTATCAAAATGCACGTCAAAATTCGTCTACGAAAATACATCACGAGAATCGTTTTCACTAATGTTTATTAATCCTGTATCGCAATTTAATATCCATCATTATATCAAATATTTTTAAAAAATTTCTTTCTTTCTCTGTTGTAATAATCTAGAAATATTTTGACATGTAGAATATATTTTTTCAATTCTTTTATAATTTAGCAAGAGCAGTGTCAAGATTAATGCCGCAAAAACAGCTGATAGCTAATATATAAGACGATTTTTTTATAAAAAATATAGCAAATTTTTAATCAATTAATTTAAAATTAATTTTATACAATATTAGTATGTTTCAACATGTTAATATTGTATGAAATATACTGAATTATTTATAGATGCTATAAAATCAACGAACCAATTATTTTGTATAGAACAGAGGAGAGCAATATCTGAGTGAATGTATCACGAAAATGAAAGTAAATGAAAACATGATTAAAGATACCAATAGAGAAACAATCGAAAATGATCGATTGCGGGCGTGAAAGTCGCCGCAAAATCGGGGCAAGTTGAGATTTTAATCTTTTTCCTAAATGGCTTTTTCAGTACATCGCAAATTTTTTACTCTGCTGAGAGTCAGCTGAGAGATACTTTTACATATACATATATCGCTCGCGCCGATGGTATCGATCAGTATGAAATATTAATTGTTATCAAGATAATACATAATTACACGTAATCAAAAACACAATTTTTTAAAAAGTATATAATCAAAATATAAGTATATAATATATTCGCAAAAAGACGTAGAGTTTTATTTTAATAAATATTTCAACTAATTTTGCTATATTTTTACATCAAATCTTATCGCGACGAGATTGCGCATCTGTGGGAAATAGAAAAATCGAATAAAGATAGCAGTAGAGTATACCTCTCAAATTTATCGTGATGATAAATCAAATCATAATGTACGAGAAAAAAGTAGAAACGATTTAACGTTGACTTCTCCGATCCCGTCATGTTTACAACGATGTTTAACTCATATTGTTTATCACTTACGCCGGTATATCTGAATATCAGTAGATGTGACGAATCAATCTTAAGTTCAGTTCAATCGTGCGTAACACACGTATATTCGCACGCGCAATTTGAACGGATTAATAAAATGTTTTCGCGTACGCGGAAAAAATTCGGATCGATGAAAATAAATCTGTTTTTATTTGTGCCTTCTAATCTTCAAAGAAAGTTTATAATAAAGAATATATATTTGATATATTTGATATATTTTATATATATTTGGTACAACAAATAATTGCCTTATTTAATTCTCATATATTATTTAGAATCATATTTGAAGTTAAATCAAGAAATAAAAAAGAGAGATAATCATAAATTCTCATAATAAAATTCTAATTATTCATCGAATAACGCCCAAATAATCGCTCTTATTTTATGTATTTTTACGCTATTCCGTTCTCTATAAATAATAACGTATAAGATATAATCTTTGAGAAAAAAATTCAACTGCACTTTTAGACCGTTCACTATAATTTTTCGCCATTAGCAAGCCGCGGTCTCGGCGATCACGAGAGGCATTTTTTCTTGCATTCCGAAAACGCAACAAGGCAGAAGCAAAGGGGGGTTCTATAAGTAATTAGAGGTAATTAACGGCGGTGGCAGATACGATGGTTTTAATTACTTCGCAAAAATCCGAGCTCGCACTTCCCTTCTTCGTGACCTCTTACCACTTTACCGATACGGTAACGAAAAATGAAGGAACCGATGCGACGCGGCGGCCCGACTTGATCTCTCAAGTACGCAATGACTTTCGACGTGTGGCGACCGAAGCCTCTCATTAATGGCGGCCGAGGTAATTTGCGTGGATGACTTCGGTGTGCTTCGCCGCTTCGTTCGACTCTTTTTCTCGTCGCTCGCCGATATATACGCGGCAACGGGATTTCTGACGCCCACGCTGACGGGCACGATGTGACGCGCGAATGACCGATCATTAGTTCACGTCTGCCCGACAGCCTACACACGATCCCATTCGATTCGCGATCGTCCGATCTATGGACTCGGTGATGGATCAACGTACCACCCCGTGAAAATTGTTACACGACATTGATCTTTCGTCGAATAAAACTACCATCGTACAAAATTACGAGAAGAAAAGGTACAGAATCTATAATTTTCTAGTTTCTACAGAAACAATAATAGTGATATCAAACGTACGATTCGAAGCAATAATACACTAGAGAGAAACTGAATATTCTATTTCTGCCTTTTCTCTTCTACGAGAAGCCGATTTAGGTAAAAGGCTACGTTAAAAAGAGAGGAAATCCCAGAAGAGAGAAAGGAGAAACGCGTAATTTATATTATCGTGGCCAGAGGAAGATTATGTATGCAATATCATAAGACACGTTCGTGACATAAATGCGATAAAGGAACGCATTTTTCATCGCGGCGATGTATGGCGAGAGTTACGCGGGACGTCATTTGTCGAAGGAACGATTCTTTAACGGAATGAGAAATTCTCGCGGATTACCAGACGTCGACGTTCTATCACCAGCGGCTACGCGTCGATGATAAATCACCTCCTCGTAGCTAACTCGTTCACGAAATTCGCGCGGCAACTCGCTGCGAACGACGGAAGACGGGACGGGAGAGGAGGTTGAGAGGCGCTTATGAGCCACGAGTTTAATACCGTTAGTATAACGAGAGAGGCCCCGGTTATCAGCCTGCGATCGGCCAATACTGCCGGCGAATAAATGAAGAGGCGCAGATCCGAGGCGAAATCATTACAGTAACGAGACATTAAGCAGATAAGAGAACAGACGCCGGTCTTCGGCTCGTATCTATCGCGCGCTCCAAGAGTGTATGCGTGCGTTTAAATATACGAGAGACCGCGCGCGTCCACATGCGAATTCGTAACTTACGGCGAGGTGTATGTGCGCGCCGCGAAATGGAATTTTCGTTATTAAAATACGGCTCTTCCCTTCGGCCGAGTGAGTAAAAAATTGTTCGTTAAGATGAAACGGCCGGTCGCGAGATCGGCCCCTTCCTTCTTCGATGCTGCAAACTACTCGCAATGTTTATTCGCGATAAGATATTAAGCCATATTAGCGTACCGTTCGATCAGCGATTACATTGTACGTCGCGCGATCGCGATCGCATTTAATGGTTGGAGAGCGACAGGACTCCAACGGCGCGAGGGAAATCCTTGATGTTAAGTCAAAGAGGCTGTCGCGATCCGGTTTCCATAGTAGATAATGCGCGCAGATATTACGAAGGCGAAGTAAACTCTATGATTAGCGGGGAGCAATTATCGGCTGTTTCGCTACTCATCATGACTTGTAAATCACTTTATCACACGCTGTTATTAGCGCCTGATATTAATGCAATCGTATGTAGCCTTATATGTATATACATATATATATATGTATTAATTATCGATCGATCGGAAGGTAATCGCGCAGAATAAATTGAATTCTATTAGATTGGACGTGCTACTAGAAATGCATATTCCTAATAATACCGACAATGATTTCCAAGTATACTTTCATTTTCATTCAAGGTATTAATAGCACGGTTAATAATGTTAATAGCTTTTCGTCAGTATTACTTCATTAATATCCTTTTCAACGTCAGTACTTCACCTCACTATCTGATCTCGTATTAAGATAATGACTCTTTCATTATTCAAAGAGAAACCTATTTCTCATTAGATTTTTCCTCGCTCGAAATTTGCTACGTAAATATTAGCGAACGTACTTTATTACAGAAATTTACTCAACTATTTGCTGAATAAACGAAACCCACTAACAAATATTGCCGATGTGTCGAGGTAACGTCAACAATCGGCTCTCGATACGTGAATTTTCGGTGCTAGGACACACTCGTGCCGCTGGTTTAACACGGATTTACAGAAGTATTTTAAGAACGGCGGGGCGGAGGGGGAGGAGGGAGGCTCGGTAAGAGGGCCGTGGAAAGAGCGGAAGGGTCAGGCAGGTGATCTTGTTTGCTAATGGCGTACTCGTGTTCGAATGTAGTTGCCCCGCCATGTCCATACGTCTTCTGATTAAGATTAAAGAAACCGCGTATCTCGTGGAGCCGCGCGCTTAATGTATTCACGCGCCCATGTAAAAGTTAAGAGTCGCCCCGGTCGGTGCAGCGCGCACGATAGAACGCACGAAACCCTTTCCCTGGGTCGTACCGTGTATACCGTCGTATATCGATCGGTCCGCATTCACTCACCGAGCGGCCGAAGGCGGAAGGCGAAGTCGTTGTCCCGCTTTTCGCGTAATTGCGATCTATGTTGCGGCTGGCGCGCGAGCGCGCATGCTTTCATTAAGATTGTGGCGCCTCGGGCGTAATTGGCGGCGATCACGACAAAGAATAATTAATTCGTTTACATATGCAGAGCGCGCGCGAGCGCGTTATACGTTCGAGTCTCTTCATTGTCAGGCAATACGTGCACTTAGGGCGAGGGAAACCAATGCGCTTCCCTCAAAGTAGAGGAGAAGCCTTAAATATGTCGGGTATCATTGTCGCTTAGCGATACAAGAATTGAGATATATAGCCTGAATAACGATTTTTCACGTTCGATTGCAGAGAATCTAATTTCTCGAAATTAAATTAGAACTGCATAGGAGTTAAAGAAGAGTTTTTTGAAACAGACGAAGAGCTAAAAGTACGATTTAGTAAAAAAATTTCGAGGGTATAAGCTACATTAGTTGCAACGTTTTAGTTGCTTAAGCACGATTGCGGGTTGCGGAAAATTGTTTGAGAAAATGACGAGGAAACTTGCACGAGAAATGTATATTGACAAACGCGTTCTTTAGTGGCGGATGTAAACTTGGTAGCAAAGTGGACGCGGATGAATATGCGAGGTGTGCCTGCGGGAATGCTTACTCGGCTCTCTTATACGGCCGAGTATATATATCTCTTTCTCTTTCTCTCTTTTCGTACTTTCGTACCGCAATAAACTGACATAATGACAATTAGCGTTGCGCGCCACGGAGCACCGCGATTATCGTGCCATATTGAGAAAACGCGGCTAAAATTCCTTTGCGTGCGCAACAGACGAGTTCTCGGTAATTGACAATAAATGTACGCTCCACACGGTCACGCTTGTTTTCCACTTTCTGAGGAAAGCGTCTTGTCTTCGCGGCCACTCATTTGCCTCCACAGCTGCACGCTACTTTTAGAGCTACAATTAACAGATGATGAAAACCATTCGGCAACGAAACCGCCCGCGCGCTTTGCACAATTTTACTTGGCAGAGAATATTTTTAAATCCCTAAAGAAATTCTGTATTGATAAACAATTAAATTTTTCAAAGCAAGTTTTAGGAGAGATTTTATATACATATACATATATATAGTTTGAGTTGCCAGTTACTTTTAGCATAACTCAATATTTTGCAAATTTATCCATTTCATAAAAAAACAACAATTGTATAATACAGTAAAATATTAAAAAAAAAAATAAAAATAAATGTAAAATTTTTAAATAGAATTTAATCTTTACTTATATTTCTCTTGTTTTAATAAATACATTAAATAAATATATTATTTTTAAGATAATTTATATAAATACTTTTAGTATATTTTTAAAAACATTAAAAACATAATATATTTATTTAATGTATTTATTTAAAAGAGAGAGAAATATAAAGATAAAAATAAATTTATAAATTTATTAAATTACCCGGCTATGTAATTCGAGTCACACTTTTCGCTTAATGAGGAATTTATTATGAACCGGAGCTGAAAGGATCTTTTGTAATATTCATGTAGACGTATATATCACATGTATACGAAGTAATCCGGATATAATATTTAATTATGACTTATATATATATGCCTATATACGTATACATATCTAGTGAATCTGCCGGCTAATATGCGGACAAAATGATGACACACGGAATTCGCATGACACATATTAAGCATAAATGTTACTGTTTTCAAAGCATCAATTGCAAATGATGACGGGCAACAATTGCGTCAATAGTAATCTCCAGGCACTTGGGCAATTTAATGAACCGACGATGATTCGTCGATAGATTAAAAAAAGTTTCGTGTGTCAGATTTGAAACTCGAAATAACCCGCCGCGCGGTTATTAAGTTCATTCAAAGGATACGGTTGGGAAAAAATATAACGAGAAATATAACGAACGCGCGCGCGCAACTTATCAAAAATCGAGGAAGGCAAATAAAACAGAATAGAATTGATACAAATTTCGTTGGTGCGAGATCGGGGATTTGACATAGTTTTTCGAGCGTCAGCGAGTGCGCGCGGCACTAAGATGATTTTCAATCTAAAATAACGGAATTCGTTTACACACACATCACCGTAGTTATTTCCCCGTATCGATCATAAAAATCGAAACGACATTTGTACATCGATTCCGGTATCGCCAGTCGCCCTCACCGCCTATCTCGAATGTAGAATGGACTTGGGTCGAAAAAAAAAAAATAAATAAATATTAATCGAATTCGACTTTCTCTCCGCGTCTCACGGCGCGTTACCCGAGCGGAAAAATGATTAACGGCGAGAATGGAATGGAGATGCAAAAACGAATTAACGGCGCCAGGCAAAATCGAACTCGTTAAACGAGTTTCGCGTACGAGCGCGTACGCGCCTTCGCTCGTTCGCGTATATTAATCACCGGCGCGATGGCGACGACGCAATGCAACGCAACGCAACGCAACGCAACACAAGGCGACGCGACACGACCTGACGACGACGAAGACGAAAAAACATTCCCACATGGGTCGCGCGCAATCATGAATCGGCATAACGTCGTGACTGCGTAAATACCGCGCCAATAATAAGACAAGCTCTAAATTGTAAGAATAATTAGTCGCTCCCTCGTACGGCGACCGGAAAGAGAGCGAGAGAGAAGGCTCTCCTCTCGGTATGAGATACGCACGAATTGCCGTCGACTCGAGAGCCGATATCGATTGCAGACGATGACCAGCAACAATCCTCTAGACGGATCGGATGCATGCGAACGCCGTGCGTAATGATCTAGCGATGATTCGCCAACGTATGCGAAATCATCCAGGCTGCGAACGGACGGATAGATGGACAGTGAGAAAGGAAGGACGAAAGGTGGCAGAAGAAAGGTGCGGATGAGGAGAGAGCTCCTCTCTCTCTCCGAGCGAGAACGCGACTTGAAAGTGATGTATATCGAGCGGCCGGCTCCACGGCGCTAATTACCGCTATTAGTAAGCCCCCACCATCCAGTGCCAGTGTCGGTGAACATTAACATAAGAGACAATGACAAATGACAATGACGCGACGGGGGTAACACGCCGTCGGTGCCTTCCTAAATTGCGCGTCGCCATAATCCCCATAATCTCTTTGCGTCTTCTTCTTTATGTTAAATGGATATATTTTTCTTTTTTATTTGAAGAACTCTTGCTCCGCAAAATATTACGTGTGATTGCGAATCTTAAAATAAAAGCTTATTTGTGGCATCGTAAATATTATCTTTTAAATATTGCACGAGGAAAGTAACATAAAAGTCACTTGTAATCGAGTAAAAAAATATAATTCTGTACGACGTACTTGATAAATTCAAGCAAATGCAAGCAATTAAATATATATGTAATCAATATGTGAGTAATTACATTATGCAATAATCGCATACCCGTTCGTTTACGTGACATACATAATCCACAATGTTATCGATGTTTTACGAACTATCGCTTTTATGGGACTTGAGCGAAATTGCCCATTAAATCACGATCGGTTTTGCTGTTTTTTGTCCAGCCACGTATCCCCTTCACCTTATCCTTCTTGTTTCGTCATTCGCGCGATCTCTCGACCCTCGAATCGCGCTGTCGGATCGCAAGTCTACGGGAGGGAAACGTGGCATGTCGAAGCGATTTCCGCGTGTTCCGACAAACAATTTGTTTGTCGCGAGGAGCAGACAGGAGGACGAAATTCGGAGAAAGGGACTCCCTTTGCGTTCTCCTGTCGGACGGGCTTCTTTTCGATACCCCTCGTCGTGCGGAGACTTAACGAGACCGCGAAATAAATCAGTTCTCCGACGAGAATGTGTGCTCTTTCCCCGCTCGTCTCTTCCTCTACCACCATTTCGTTTCTCTAATTCCTTTCTAGCCGATGGCGCACAGAAGCAATCGTTGCTAGAGTAACTTCAAAGAGTGCACGAGGATTACAATTTTTTTTTCGGCTGTTTTGCCGAAATTTTTACGGAAATGTATCTAATATTGTTTCTTGTAAATAAATAAAATTATAATACTATGGATAAAAATTATTTATATATGTAATTTTATTCATTAGTCTCTTGTTATTTACTAATTGTAAGAATTATTTGAAAACAATTGTTTTCGAGACGAACGATTTCAAAATATTCTTTCATCATGCTGATAACAAAATTTTGTTGTTAATAATTTTAGCTTGTTTAACTTGCGTTTAATTTGTACGATTTATTAAGAAATTTGCAAGAACCTTGAATCTCTTCATCAGAATGCATAAGATCGGCATAACTAGTTAAGTCTGAAGAAAAACCCGGCGAATATAAAAATTGCTTAGAAGCCTGTCAAGGACGCCGGTAAAGCCCTAGTCACGTTCAATCGCGATTGATAAGCCCGGCAGGCCCTCGTGTCACCGTTGTTACGCTCGCAAATTGATTCGTCCCCGATATTATAGACGATTATAATATTCACGTGCGTAAATCACCTGGGAACGATATCGTGAATGTCGACTTCTCGCGGGCGATTAAACCGCTTGATCGAGGAAATGCGCGTACAAAGGCGCGTCATGTACGAACACGAAAGAAATGCGTGACCATTAAAAGCAGCCGGGCAGCGTTTTAATTAATTTTGCAACGCGGAAAACAAGCAGAACGCGAGCGATATCGCAGACGACGTGCGCGATGAGCGAGAATGAGATGGAAAATACATCGTATTTTTACGTATCGCAGCGTGTCGTGAAAAAGACGATGAGCACCATCATCGTAGCGTCCACCAACGCTATTGATTAGGATGACTCGGGCCTCTTCGAGATAAGCCGTTCTCGCTCTTTCTTTCTCTCTCTCTCTCTCTTTCCCTCTACGTTCGCTCGCCTCTACAAAAGCCCTTGCTTATCTTTAGCCTCGCGTTGATTGAGTTCCGATGGGTGTGGCGTATTTCAAACGCCTCCGCATTAATTATTAGGTGGACTGCGGGTTTCTCGCACACTCCGTGCATCAAAAAGCGGGTCCGTAGCTGCTTATTCTCCCCTAACATTGCATCTATTAGACACTGATAATCCTCTTACGTCTTGACGCGTATTGGCGTCGGAAATATCTAACTATAGGGTGAGATCGCTCTCTCAAAGTTTTAAAAGACAAATATGTAATTATAATTGAGAAATTTTCTAAAAAAGACGTATGAATAATAAAGATATTTTGAATGCAAGGAGTATCTTAAGAATCTTTTTATATACGTTGGTACTTTCAGTAAGTTATTTTTCTATCGATAAAATAAGTTATTTATTCTATTTTTTCAGAAGTTTTAAAAATGTAAAAAAACTTCTCAAGAAGCAGAATATTCTTAATTGTGTATTTTATAATAACTATATAATAAACAAAGAATTAGTATTCGGAATAATTAGATTATTTATTATGAATTATTAATTAGCATTCTTCTCTGCGTTCCTTTTAAAATGCTCTTTTCCAATCAATCGCGGAGATACCGATGGTTGGCGATTCAACGCAGAGTGGCATGGTAAAACATGCCAGAGGTGGAAGATGAAGAAAAAGACGATGGCTCCCGGGCGGCAGGTGGAGGACCTTCCGTCGTCGCCCCTCTCCTTCCTACCATTTCCTTCTACCACGGTCCTTTACCTATATTCTTGCGGACACAGCACGTTGTTTCTGCTTTTATCATTATTGTTATTATAATTTCGGTGGATGGACCTCTGATGAAGCGAAGACTCGGGCGGCCAGGCGAGATTCAAGAGGTAAGGGTAGAAGGAGGAAGAGTCGATTTTGCGGCACAGCAAAAACAGCACGAAGAAAAAGTTGGACCGTACGGAGAGGATAAGACGAAGGTAAAAGAAGAGGAAGAAAAAATGATTACCAAGCGGAGGAGAAATCGCGAGGAAAGAAGAGGGCTCCCATCGCGGGTTTCGTGGTTGGCCTCCTGGTAATTTGTAACTTCGATATCATCGCTTTGGAGTTATTCGGAGGCACATGAATATACGTATGAGCGAGCTGACTACCTATCCACCGATAGCACCTACCCGATCCCCTTCGCTCGGGGTATCCTTCTTTCTTATTCAGGTTTTTTCAGAAAGTACTCGTATTATCGTTGTCTTGATTGTTCCACGAAGTTGCATATTAAAATAAATTTAAAAAAGATATATATCGATATATAAAATGCAAATAAAAACGTGCGAGAAATTAATAGATGATATATTTTGCGCGATAATTTAATTTCAGGAAATACAACGCGTGGATGGATTCAATCACGTACTATTTGCTGCTAGCAATTATTTTTTAAATGTTCTCGATCGAAAATTACTTTCGCTCGCTTCAACATTTTTATGTCAAACAATTCGATTTTATATTAGCAAAAAAATCTCTTTATAATTAATTGCAAGTCATTCGTTCGACGATAAATTTTACTGCTATTTATCATAAAGTTTTTATATGCTCGATATTCGATTTAATTAACTGCAACAAGTAGAAAAGCTATCGTTCGCTATTTATCGGTTTCATCTCAAAGGCATAGGCATCTAAGGATTTTCACAATATTAATAAGCAGTAGAAAGAAAGATAATCAAATTATAAAGTACAAATTTTCATCTGTAGAACATTTCGAATCTAAACTGTGTATTAAAATTAATATTTCGATAACTGTTTTATTCCTTCCGTTCCGACATAGGCACATGTTCTTTGAGGAGCTCGGCGTAGCTATTGGTGTCTGTACGCAGGATAGAAAAAAAACAACCAGCCACCATCTTCAATTTCTCGCATACACATGCATTATTACGTACATACATACACGTATACGTATTTACACGACCGCATAGATCGGTCGTTGGCCGATTACGCGGCACTCGAGCGCACATCGACGCATTGAATACGCGAATGCACGCTCCAGAATGCGCTTCCAATCGGACTGCGGCATTTCGAAATGCGAACAACATGAATGCAACGAACCCCACGCACGCATACTCAGATGTACGCGCGATTGCGTAAGACGATTGCGAGTGGTTGCGGGATCACACCTCGGGCTCCAACGACCCCGGAGGCTGCTTTGGCTGCGAAACGAGTGTCGCGGCCGCGTAATTGTGAAGGACAGGCAGAATTTCTCGCCTCGCTAACAAAGACGCGAAGGAACCTGTACTCGAGCGAATGCGTTTGACAAAGCGGGCCCCATGAAATATAAAAGAGACCAGATCCGCCGTCTCTCTCTTCCTCTTCTCTGTCTCTTCATCCCGTTCTCGGTACTGTGCAGGCCTATCAAGAGGACACAAAAAGGAAGGAGAGGCGCGGGGAAGAAAACGGGGAGGCTCGATGGCCTCATAGGTGTGCTTATGCGTCGAAAACGCCGCGGGACAGAGGCATGAAAAGAAGCCCCGTTCCGTCTCCGCTTCGGCAGCGTTGTGCGTGACATCAATGGACCGATGCCCGCGCGAGAGGAAATGTCCCACTAACCGATGTTGACAAGCATTGCGACAGCATTGCAAGGAAAGCGGCCGATTCATGATCCGACGACTCGAACGAAAACGGACACGAGGAAGCGAGAGAGAGGCTGCCAAGTGTGATATTACCGGTATAGAAGGAGAGTATTGTTTTCTTTCTGGACGGACACAAAGTGAGTTCCTCTTCAGCATCAAAGATTCGCAACGATAAGTTCCTATAGTTTTGTTGTTGTCATTTTATAGATATCTTTGGACATTTTGAGAGGATCGACCGAGACCAATTGTAAAGCCTTTATCGCGTTCTATTCTGATTCGCGTACAATCGCTCGTTCACTGAGATTATTGGTGGAACGGAACGCGGAAGAAAAAAATTAAAATTAAACCATTGATTTAATCATCACTAGTATTATTGTTCACTGGTTGGATCGTCAGTGTGTGATTGTTAGCGTTCAATTAGTTGAAGCAAATTTTTCTCGTGTGAGAAAAAATTCTACAGTCCTCAATAATATTCTTACATTACGCAGATGATTACATAAATAGGAACGATCAACGGAAACGAGGAGACAATAAAGGAAAAGAAAAAGGTGCGTTTTGACAGTGATAGGCATGCGATCACAAATTCTAGTATGCAATCCATAGAGTCGTTTTATCAGATCGTTTTATGACCGATCACTGACGCCGCCTTCTGACGGAAGGGACCCATCTGCTTCACGTTTTTTTCCGGCTGTTATGCGAGTGCGTTTCCGCGTTCAAGGTGCTATCTTGTTACGATTAATTATTATCTAAGCCGCAAAATACCGAGAAGTAATTATATCGAATAGATACATTAATTTAAGGCGATATAAAATAGTTTAAAGTATATCAGTTTTACAAAAATATTTTTGACAATGACTAATTGTATTTTACATTTTTTAAATATTGGAATAATAAAATATTCACCTTGTAAATTATAGAATTAAGTAAATTAATGTATATCATATTTCACACTCCTCCCATTCCCCTTTATTGTAATTTCAGATAAAATTAATGTTATTTAGATAAAATCTATTATCAAAAATCTCTCGAGAGATTTATATGCGTGCGCGTTATGTATATTTACTGTTATACTTTTTTTCTGACTGCGTATCCATTGAAGAAATTTAATAGCTGCACGGTGGGATATTTCAAGTTCCAAATCTGGTACAGAAATTTTCAGATCTATCGATGAATCATCGTCGGTTCATTAAATGGCCCAGCTGCTTGGAGATTACTATTGTCGCGATTGTTGCCGGTCATCATTTGCAATCGATGCCTCGAAAACAGTATGGGCTCTATTATTGATGTATGCAGGCCCCATGCATCATTTTCGATCATTTTATTCGCGTGATATTAAAGCTCCGACAGATTCGCCTTACATATGTATATTCGCGTTCAGCCCGTAATTAAATATTTTTCTGACGGGTCGCTTCGAATACGTGTAGTAAATGCGTCTGTATGAATATGTCGGTGTTACAAAAGATCCTTTCAGCTCCGATTAATAATGGATTCCTCATTAAACAAAAAGTGATTCGAATTACACGCGGTTTCGGATAATTTAATAAATATTTTATCTTTCTTTTTTTCTCTTTCAATGAATATTTAGTTTTAAATCTTGTGAAAAGAATTTAAATACATTTAATGTATAAAAATATTGAACATTGCCAATAAAAAATGCCAATAAAATTTTTGTAAAATTTCTAAATTTTGCATTTTTTTTCCTTTTTCGCATATTGATAGTTTGTTCGATATTCGTTTACTAAATGCATACATGTAATGTAATACATATTACGGTGAAAAATTCGAATAATCAAGGCCTACATATTTCGCAGAATTTTTTTTCTCTGCAAGAGAATGTCGCAAAAATATCAAATTACTCGCGATTGTCCGGATGCCCATACGAGGTCTCTCTCTCAACCGACAATACATTTATACGTGAACGAATATTGGCAAACAGGGTCGCTGCAATTATTGTCCGAAAGAGAATTCGGTAGTAAAATTTCGGGCCTCCCTCTACTACGTTTATTACATTTTATGGCGAGGATGACGAGTATGATGTTGGCGTACTGGTCTCCTTACGCATATAAGAGGCGATTTTCGATCATTATGGCCGGCTAAGTGGATCTCGAAGGAGCGATTTCGACGGTCGAAAATATTGCACATAACAAACAAACATGGGGATGACTGCGTCTTTTTTTATCGATGCGCCATCGTTTAAACCAATCGAGTAGCTCGTAAAAGAAATACGAAAAAAAATCATGACAAGAAAACGAGAGAGAAAGATATGTTAATGATCATTCATCGCGGATACAATTATTAATGTGTAGTAAATTTCGCAAAACTATATTTAAGATTTTGATTTTAACGAATAAAATAAAGCTCATTTTTTTCTTTTACGGAATTAATAATCTAAATATTATAATAGATTTTTAAAGTAATGTGCAAAAATATATGAAATTGATAATGAATTTTGCAGGCTCGAAATTATGCAAGTGGAGAAAATAGTGAACGAGCAAAGAATGCGTGGGCATGTGAGAATTCGCACTGACAAATAGGCGAACAGCAATGTTTCGTTGTATAACATATGATTCTAGCTAATGGGAGGACTTAACATCGTAATCCTTTAGTTACTTATCTCGTCATACATGTCTCGAGTCGTATTCACACATGCTATTTTTTTTATTACTTTCCTTTCCGGAATATAAATTATATTTCGTGTGTAATTAGCCAATTAATAATTATATGACTTGATTATTCAAAAATGAAAATATTTGCGAAAACCTATTGCGTTACACTTGAAGACTTTATTATCTCATACCTAATAACCTCTCTATTAGGAAAGCAGTTTCTGAGCTTCGAGATATATGCTATGTAAATTTATCACAGATGTGCAATAAGCAGAATCATAAGGAGTTATCTCCGACAATATCCCGAGAACCCGCCTTGTCCTTTCGAAATGGCGATATTTCCTCATGATTAATCGCGCGCGAATAAGAAACACTTTTCAATATTTTTGCGCGACGTGCATTAAGCGCATCGGAGATTGATTTATCTACCGTGCAGAGCCATAAAAAAGGCGCGATAAGCATATCGCACGAGGCTTTCGAAGGTACTATCATGTGCGAATGAAAACTCAATGACGACCACGGGATTTTCTTCCGCGTGGAAAGGATGGGAGGGGGAAGCACACCTTCGTGCCTCTTAGCCGGTCGTTAAGTAAGACGGTTACATTGAGAGATGGCCAATGTAAATTGCGATGGCGCGGTACGTATGTGTCGTGCGGCCCGTGTAACGATACATCAACGTCAGCAAATTGTGATAAATAAAGCGCAATTGAAGGCGCGAGGACGGGCGTACAGGCAAGGCAGCCACGGCGTGCGCGCGGTTGGACGATGGTGAATTTACTTTTCAGCGGACGTTAAAGCCGTTCGCGAATCCTTATCTCATCGAAGCGGCTCGCGCGGATGCTCGCGCTAACGACATAATGAGTTGTTATTAATTAACGAGGCTCATTGGCGTAACGTGCATAATACGAATCATCGGATATAATGGACGCGAGGCAGCGACGAGGCTGTCGTCGGCGGTCAAACGAGATATCCAACCCTTGCAGGACGTCGTCGCTTCAAGGATGTTTTGATGCATTCAATGACGGAATAAAAGCCGATTCGCGCGTCATAGAAATATAAATATCTCCAGCAGATCAAAAGAACGATTGTAAAACAAAATGTGAAAAGGTCGAGAGTAAAAAGGATGTAATATTATATTAATTGTAATGAAAAAATGCAAACAGAAAATAATATAAAAGAGAGAAAACTAATTTATAGCGCAATGTTTAAAGCGGGTAATACTTTGGATAAGTTTAGATTACTGTTATTTCTTCGCATTTAATAATATCATATTATATAGATAGATATATATGTGTATATATAAAAAGAGATAGATATTATATTAATTAAAGACACATTTAAAATGATTTTTTTATTTATATTAAAATTAAAGTTTATACTAAGAGATTTATGCCTAAAATTTATTTATTGACGAACCTGTGTAATTACTTAATTATCAATGTATATATAATAATGTTGTCTTAAATAATGATTCAATAAGCGCAGTAAGATATTTTTATACAATTTGCCATATGTCAAAGAATCGTGACAATCGAAATTTCCAGGTAGCCCGTAATCCATCGTCAGTCTGTTAAAGTCGCCACAAGCCGTTATTAAATTATTACGCGGTAGCGGGTTCCTGAAGAGAGAAAAAGAGAGAACGCGCGATTATCAGAATTATTCGGCTGTATATCATTATTAGAACTAGAGAGGCGAAGAACTCTCCATGTATGTCGAAGTGCGACGACAAGCGTGGGCTCGTCGAGAGTCGCTCATTATCGTAATTGGATAATACCTATACTAGACCTGCTTTTCTTCGTCAAAACGCGCCGTCATAACGGTTTAATAATAAACGGTCCTACATGCAACTGTAAAGAATAAATACCGAACCCTATTAGTTTCTTCGATTTTCTATGATCCTTCATTCTTGTTTCCAAAGACAAATAATAACCTTTCTGAATCTAATAATGATTTTAAAGACTAGTGATTTTATCTGACAACGATTAATGATTTTATCCGATTTTTTGAGCGAAGCAAAGTATTTAAAAAATCTGCAGACTTTATGCAATCCTTGAGAGATAAAAAATATTTTACGACTCAGCCATCAATAATTACAAATCTCAAATTCAATTTGCATGTATGTAATTTTTTTTAAATACTCGACAAAGCATTTATCGCGTTATTCGTGCGTAAAATGTATCGACGGAGAATCATATAGAGTTCAAGAAGATTCCCGATATCTCTGAACGTAAAGACAGATAGGACACGAAATATAAGGAAAAAAAGGAAGAAGATGGAAAGCAGAGGAAGAGGCCACTGCCACCGTCTTGGTTGCATGGCAAGCATTATCGTGGGCACTATAGAAGCAATCAGCAAGCGATGGGATGGAGGAGGAGAATCGTCGGCGCTATCTACGTAATATATCGTGGATTAATTAATCGTTTAATGAAACAGTAGTTAGCCGTGATGATTGTGATATTTTATTATTATCCCTCGGCGAGGGAGAGGCATTCGGCGAGAGGGTCCCGAGGACGGGACCGACGACCTTAGGGGACGCATGGACGAAGGCCTGGGATAAATAAGGAAGAAGAAAGAGGACGTGAAAAAAAAAGAATTTCTGGCTGATGATAAAGAAAGAGAGAAAAAGAAGGAGAGCGAAAAAAGGTTCGAAGACGTGGACCAAGAAGCAATTTGCGAGGAAATCTTTGCTGCCTGCCAGAGCAACGATTGTTTGCGCTTGATGTATGGAATGTTCGCGAATAGTTTTCGTTCCGTTATCATGTGTGCTGTTGCGCGTAACGAGATTTATGCCGCAGTTTCGCGAAATTACTTTCTCAGGATGGTGAAGCCAATTTTCTATTATATTTCGCCAGAGTTGTTCTCGCGCTGTAACTAAACGATTAAGTCCGACTAATTGTGTGATATGAAATTTCGAAAAAAGTAATAAAGTTAATTCTTTCAAGATTAACGCCGACAAGTTCCGGCTTAATTACACGTAATCCATAATCGCGATATTTTTCCTCATTTTTTGCTATGCATGTGAATAGCAGATTTAAATTTCTATCATCGCATATTATACATGCCATTTATCAAGTATTATGCAAGATTATCTGCATTTCACTTCGTCTACGAATTTTGTTGAGTCATGTTTAAGTGCGAAATCGAGTTTTGATATCCTTAGATAGGAGAAAGGCCGATATATCACGCTCAATATATAACTTTCAGCATATAATTCTCAAAAAATCAGATGTTTACCAGTTGATGGGACTATCTAGCGCAAAAAATCGCTTCTCATCACATCGCAAAGCTATCATTGGGCGCTCTTGTTGAGTGATAAATCAACGCTTGTAAGGGGCCGAGCGATCGCCGTGAAATAAATGCAAGCGGCGGCAGTAATGTTTTTCTCTTCTTGCACACACGCTTCGCGAACGTAGAAATTCCGCGCAGACGACGACACGAGTCAAGAATTCGTGTCGGTGGCCGCCAAATTGCACGCTCGTTATAATACGCGGGAGTGTTCGATAAAACGGGAGTGTTTAATAATGATTTCGTAACCGGATCTCGTCGATTAATTTCTATTTTTCGCCCGCTCTCTTAATCTCGATTTAAAAAATCTGGCCTTCGTCAAATTAGATCGCGTCTATCAGAAAATGTAATTTTATATATATGTATTATATATATGTATTTATATTATATATATATTTATTTAATATATTTATTTAATATATTTATATTATATTTATATTATATATATGTATTTTATATATATGTATTAATTTGATCCTCTGATCCAGATTGCTCGAGCTCGTTCAGCAAGATTTTGCTCTTTTCCTATTTTAAACATTGAATTCCTATTGAACAATTCAAGCGATAAAATCTGAATTAATGCAACAAATCAATATATAAATATAGCTCTAAGTTTTCTGATAAATACAATCTTATTTGACAATGGTAAAGTTATTTTCACACAAACGAATTATAGACGAGAAAATCGCAATGAATGAAAGAAGAATGTGAAGGTAAAATTCTATCGAACTCTACTCGATGGCGACTTTGTTCTCTCATTCTTATTTGAACCGCGCCGCTACAATAATGGATAGTACTTTGATCGAACCGAATCCCTGTGTCATGACTTTGAGAATGGATTAAATGGGAATGGATTTAATGAGAATGGATAATTGATTAAATATAAATTTAACGTAATCTATATAATTCACATTTATACTATACTTGTATGATTGTATGCTTTTATAATGGCTACATTCTAGAATATAAATAATCTGAATCTATATCAATTTTATTGGAAACAAATGACGCGGCCGCTCGGAATAAATTTACATAGTGCATCATTTGATCTAAATCCGATCGAATCGTCGCGTGTCCGAAATAGAGCTGTACTCATTGCGGAAACCTCCGCGCACACACACACACACACACACACACACACACACACACACACAACCCGCGCGGCGTCTGGATAGATAGTTTCTAATTAGCGAACTTCCAACCCGAGCACGAAATTAACATTTAACTGTGCGGACACCTGGACGCAGATGGACAGCTAACTAATGCGCGAGCCCGAAGAAGCCTCGTCGAGCCATATCCGTTACATGCATGCATGTTGCGTGTATGCGTTCTACGCACACATATATATGTTTAGAATATGTTAATAATTACACGTGTGTAGCATCGTTCGTTGCAACGCGCATTGTCTAACCGTCGAACGTTTCCTTCGTGTGCGTGATACTAGACTTACACAGAATCAAGAGGGGAACCAACACACATTCGCACGTACACATTCGTAGACATACATTCGCGAGACAACGAGAGAGTAAAGAAGGAGAGAGGATGCTCGCAGGAACAGAAGGCGGTGCGGCCCAGGACTTTGATTTACATTCTCCCTAATTACAAATGAAACGCGCGCGCTTATTGGCGCGTCAGTAGCCTCAAGAAGAATGAGATTCGAGTGAATGCATGCGTGCGTGCACACGCACACAGATGCGTGTGTGCGGCATCTCCTCTCGATATGTCAGCGAGCGCGCACGTAAGCGCGATGCACGCGTGTAAGTATGCGATATACACGGGACGCGTGCAGGAGGTAACGAGCGATCCGCAGCTTCGGAAGGAGCTTGCAGCGCGAAGAGGAAGGGGAGAAGACCGACCCCGATGCCGGCGTGCGAATCCTCTTCTCTCCGGCATTTATCACCCGGCAGCCGCGCCAGTTTACGCGCTTTTAGATCGCGCATGTATAAGTCGTAAGACGGATGAGGGAGAGATGGAGGTAGGAGGGAGATGACGAAGGATACAAACGGGAGTACGCGAGGTAGATTGCGAGACTGTCTTGAGATTCATTCGTCGTCAATCGCTGTCTTGCCAGAAACGTCGGTTATTGATAGTCGAAATTTGTTCGATCCGGATACATCGATTCGAGGTACCGAGAGAATCCCGGGGAAAACAATTTAGCGAATTACAGGGCGCCGACTTTACGAAATATATCAAGACTAGATGCTTTTATTAATTTATAGACGAATCGGACGAGCAACGATCCAAATCTTGTCCTTCGCGGACGCAAAATTGCCGTGACTTTATCCCATTTCGCGACGCGTAAAATAATAATCTTCCACCAGCAAATGAATCGACGAGACCCCGCAATAATGCATAATGAATAATACATAACGAAGCGAGCGAAGCCACTTTTTAAATGACATCGATCGGACAAACGCGGATCCTCCTCTCGCCGAAGGGAGATGAGAGCGCGAATCGACTCTCGAAGACGAGATGCGCGAATTCTTTTTCTCCTCGGCATTTATCACTCAGCCGCGGTGCCAGTTTACGCGCTTTCAGGCTGCGCTTGTGTGCGCGCCAAGACGAATGAAAGAGGAGGCGAGAGGAGAGAGGAGCATTGCGCACGACCGCGAGCGTTTAAACACTCGCGCAGAGCGAACGGACGCAAGATGAGATGCAATGTGCGAGCGGTATCGGGCTAATGAATGTAGATTTCGCGCCACGGCCAGCAACAGGTATCGATAGTCGGAAATTTGTCTCTGCGCTCGGGATATTAAGTTACCAGCGCCACGTGTGTGGGTAAAACATCGTACATACGACCGAATCTGCGATATGCGTACACGAGTCTTCGATTACGCGGCCTCTCTCTTTAAAAACAGAGAATAAGATCTTCTTATCTCCGAAATCATCCGCGTTGTTTGAAATCACATGCGTTGCTATTCATATATAATTGTAGGTTTTTCGTTAAAAATAACTTTGCTCTAACCTGCATTAAATTATTTCGCTCGCTGAGTGAAAATTTTAACAAAAAAATGACAAGAAATTAATGTACAAATTTTTATCAAGTTAACTTCTTTAATTTTAGATTAGAGAAAGAAAGAGAGAGTATGCGGTATATACATATATTAAATAGATAACATTATATGTATATAGAAATCAGTTACACTCTACTCCTTGATTAGCTTCTATTGTACACCGTAAGCTGGTGGGAATGCGAAAATGTCACTCTCACGACGGCGATAAACATGTGCAGGAAACGGTCCAACAGGACAGACGAATGGAGACCATTCCTCGCGCGCAACGCGAAAGGAGGAGACATCGAGGGCCAAGAGGACCAGACAGGAGACAAAAGACGAAGGGTGAAAGAGACAAGGAGAAACAAGAGGAGAGAGACGGAAAACGTTTCTTGAAACCGGGTGCGATTCGCGCGCGTTCTGCGCTTCTCATGAAGCGCGCATACTTGGCCGCGGAATGCGTGCTCGCAGAAAACGAGGGGAACAGCTATTGTCTTGTCAGCGGTGGCCGTTAAATCTGCCCGCGGATCTCTTCACGATCGTACCCAGTGTCCGCCGATTCCTACACCCAACCCCATCGATTCCGCTTTCTTGTCCCGAGCTCTTGTTGGTCGTTTTCGTCGCGTTATTTTGTTTTTTCGCCCCTACGACGATTCGTCCCGATTTTTCGCGGCTTCTTCTAAAATGATAATCGTCCGAGAAGAGTAAAGAAGAGACGACGCGTTAGATATCGCTATTATACTTATCAAAATAAAATGATTTTCTTACAAGCGGAATTAAGAATCAATTTTAACTATTTTTCGAATCGGTGGAATTTGGAAATTTCTTCGCGCTTTGAAAATATTTATAAAAACAAAAAATACCTTTAATACAATTTTTTAGTGATTTATGTACATATATCAGCAGGTAAAATTAAAATCTAAATTCTTACAAGTACATTTTTAGTACATGTAAAAAACTAAAATAAAATAAAAATAATTGCGACGTTGAATTAATTTAACGTCAAATGTATTAAGCGCAAAGAAAAATTATTAATTCTGAAAATTCATCTGCAAATATAAGTAATTTTCAATGTAAATTTTTCATATAAAATCTTTTATAAAAAATTTTATTTTTTCTAAAAAATTTTGATCAGATTATAAAATTTAAATTCTTGCAAACTGTAAAATAAATAATGCTCATTCAGAAGTTTATAAAAAAATCCAATAATGTTCTTGTATTCAGCGTTATTGGATATTTCACTCATAGATCAATATTTATTGAGTAGAAACCACATAGAAAATTCTTAGAGAGTTCTTCATACAAATTCATGGGATGTATCCAGATTTTTCTTTCAATAAATAATGATGCAAAGAAACTCTGAATGATTATATATAAAACCGACGAAATATGCGAATAAATCGATTACAATTCAACAAATCATCGAGGGGACATGACTGGAATTCGTTTCTCTAACTGCAAAATTCACCAATATTGAACGAAACTTTATTGCGCTGATATTTTGACGTAATTGTGGAGTATGAACAATTTGACAACGCGTAATCGTGATAACGTTTTTGATGATTCCGAGTTTAGTATCCGGGTACTCGAAATCCCCGGAAAAGCTGTGACAGCGACGATGATGTCGTGCTCTATACACCTGGTATACGACCGTAATAAACGCAAAGTTATTGCATCTGTTTTTATGCGTGTAGAAATATAAAGGCCGGTTACCAACGCAACTCGCAAAGCTCAGAAAATATTGAAACACAGTAGGAGAGCTCGTAACGATCGCGCATCCGTCGACTTTACCGCCGAAGGATTAGCTCGTGGCTCGTAAGAACTTTAGACTCGGCAAGAGTTACGTCAAGTAACGTCAATCATATTGGTTACATACGTACTAAGGCGCCACGTACATGAGATAAGTTTGAGAGTAGCGGCGAGCGAGCGCGAGAAAGGGATAAATCGAGAAATGATAAAACGATCCGAGTTCAGAAAAAAGCGCGCGTGTGATGTCCTATCATGTTGTGCACAAACATTCTGCTTCGTAAATCGCAGACTATTTTCTCCTTACTACTCGACAATTATAAAGCCATCTTTCAATTTTATCTAAATTGTTGCGTATATCTTTTTTTAAAAACTCGACGCGAATTAATTTCGAAATTTATTTAGAGACTAAATGCATCTTTAATTGACTTTAAGAATATGTACGGATTTTATATATATACACATATATGCGTTTCCTATATAATTATAATGTTATCCAAAATCAACTATTGCTTAAATAAATGTTAATTAAATAAAAATATATATCAAATATATAATAGTATTAAATCTACAATATGTTTGTAAGAGGATTAGCCGCAATAAATATAAGTCGATGAACAATTAACATTTAGTACATCATTATTGATTGGATCAAATTGATTTAGCATATCATAATATTTTTTGACGTACAATTTTTAAAATATAACAATAAATTCTGTGCTTTCTTACAATATAAAATTTAGTACATCAGTATACATTAATTAATCCTTAATCATTATGTAAATAATGTTATATAAAAATTGTGAAAAGTTATAAAAATATATCTCATTTCTTTTACATTTATTTTTAAAATAATTTCTTGTCATATTATATTAGAAAATAATGCTTGCTAATATATCCAGAAACAGAATTTATTATTATACACTCGTATAAATTCGTCATTTTCTAATCTACAATTTTTAAAATGTAAAAATAAATCCTGTATATTTTTTAAATATAATATAAAATTGTATGCATCAGTGTATTTCTTAATCGTCATATAAAAAAATAATGTAATATAAAAATCTCAAAAATTACATGAAAAATATATTTTATTTTAATGCATATTTTTAAAATAATTTGTCATATGAAATAAATGATCATATGAATAAATGATTTTCATGTATCCGTAAATAAACAGAATTTATTATTACAATTGTATCAACTCATTACGTATGGATTAAACATGATCTAATTAATGATCATAATTATAGACTCACCCGTCGTCCTACTGTTTCCTTCTCGTCATCTGCTCCATTCATCTTTCTCCGAAGCTTCGATTATCGATGATTGATGATTCATCGCACCATGTAAGTGGATCGATCAATTGAGCGTCAATTATTATCACTCTCACGGTATTTGCAATATTCAAAATTTGATTATTGCGCTATACTTTTTTCGACACTCCTAAAATGTACACTTATATATCCACCACTATCGGAACAAAATTCATGATCTTTTTTTTTTTCGACATTCACGCGCGACGATATACTTTCGATCAAATATAGATTAGACGATATTAAGAAGATATTAGACGATATTAAGCACACATTTGCGCACTCGTGTCCGACATTTTTATTCGACTCTCGACGATATTTATGCGCGACGATTATCCATCGACATATAGCATCATTATTCACTATCAGTCGCGACGTTTATATTAAAATGTAATGCAATATAACCTTGATACTTTTTCCCGGCATTCCCGAAGCTCACAATTATCACTCGACGACCGATGGATGCATAAATGTGTCCAGTGACTCGTATTCGTGACAATCATGCGATGATTACCATTCGATGACACGCAAACGTGTAAAAGATTGACACGTTAATAATCGAGATGTCGAAAAAGATGAAATTGTCGACGCAAACCACGATTTACACAGTCACTACACTCGCGAAGCATTTTACCTCAAGACGCCCGAAATTCAACTATCAACTGCGCGACGCACAGTCGTGACGTCACGCGCCAGTTCGCGTCTTCCCCCACTACCGATTCCGGGAATCGAGCCCGCGAGTCTATGTTTTTGTTTTCCAGTAATCGCCTCGGGCGATACGCATTCCTTTGAAGGAATGTTTATGTATTTCGTACTTTCTCGCGTCTAATTCCAGAAATATATTTAGTGTCTCGTGTGCTCGCGTCGAGTCAACTTCAGAAAAATGTCCTGCGCTTTACCGATTAGAAACGTGAAGATATATATAACGAATAATATATCGACTATTGCGTAAAACGATTCTTTCTAGTTCTAACGTAATAATAATTAATAATTATTTGTCGATGACGCATAATTAGTCCCGCGTTCAAAGGAAAGAAAATATTCAATGCGAGAAAAAAAGGAAATATTCGTTGGAAGTATAAACACGCTAAAATGTTCGTTGAAAGACATTCGACGAAGCTTCTGTAATTCACGATTCCGCGCCGATTAAATATCCATCACTATTCTCGCGTTAAATCGAATTTACGTCGAATTTCCATCGCGATAACCGTCCAATATTTTCCTCGGCACTCCCGAAATTCGTCTGAGCGTCATGGCGGCCATTCGGCGACTAGCCGAAAACTCGCGCGATTGTATTAAAGGGCCGCACACGCGTCACTCGTTAAAGCGTCCGTTGCAGAATCTCGATGCGTTGACCGCGATATGCATATCGATTAAATAAAGATCATTATCACTCGCGAGAGGCTTAATCTCAACGTGATCGTTCAATATTTTCCGACACTCGCGAAATTCGACCGCTTGTTGCCTCTCGGCGCAAACCGCGACTTTAAGGGTTCACATATCGATCATCACGGCTTTTGTCGTTTAATCTTGACGCCAGACGCATCTGATTAACCGCGCATGCGCCATGAGTTTATTAGACAGCTGATTAAATATTAATTCTATTAAATTCAAAATTTATTTATAATTACGATATAAATGGAGTACGCGATATTTTATTTTAGTAATTAATTTCAATTCGATATATCACTCTTATATATTCGCGACGATTAATAATGTGCAATTAAAAAAGGCGCCATGTTTGTTGGGTTCACATTTCACTAGGCAGGGATGCTAGTTCCTCACAAACGCGACAACTTCTTGTCAGTATTTAATGACATGTCGTGACGCGTTCGTCGCGATTCCAATATCAGAATCTTCCATCGATCGAAAGGTAATTGCTAATTAATATTACGTGTTTTAATTCGGCTGCAAGTACGCGCGATTAAGTTTCTATAGCAAGTCTATCTCGAATATTCTCGGGCAAATTTTAGATAGATTTATCGAATATATTTGATACGTTCTAACACGACATATTTATGACGTGACTCGGTTTCAATTTCAAGAATCGTCGTATCGAGTCTGTTTTTTTTTTTAAATATGCTTTGCAGTGCGCGATATTCTATTTAAATAAGGAAAGTATGTGTTTATATCACATATCACATATCTTCGCGTTAATTCCGATAAAACGTTTCGGCGTTTTTTTTTCTCAGCCGTTGAAAATGAATGAGCATAGATGGCGCTGAAAAATGTCGAGAATATTTATATAAATCTCTCTCCTCTCTTATCCCTAATATGATATTAATTAGTAATTACTCATTGATCGACGAAGTATAATTCCGCGTTAACGAATATTAAATATATCGGAAATGAAATATTTCTGTGGCGGCTCTTTCGCCGGGTGATCGAAAAATTATCGGCGCGTTTTTCGCGTTGCGAGTGAATATGTGAGTGTGCGTAAATTAAAAGTAAATACATTTCGAAAGTGTAGTATTTAAATCGTATATCGTGTAAATATTCTCGCGCAGCCGCGTAATCGAATGTGTTTTCGTGATTTATCCATGTGTGTGAATAAATCGTCTTCGTGGAAGCAAATGGAAATTGGCATTCATGAACCGGCAAATATACCATGCAACAAGTGCCAACAATTGGTGAGTAAATTATGCTCAAATTTTTTTGGTAGCTAGAGTAAAAAGAGTAGAGTAACAAGATACGTTGAGATAATTTTTAGCTGATATCCAAAGAATTCAAAATTATATTTTATCTATTAAACAAAGAATAAATTTTATAAACGTATCGAGAAAGAGAGAAAGAGAAAAAAATCAAAAGGCTCGTCGTTTGACATTTCACTCATATTTTCATTTATGAACGATACATTCATTCGTCTAATATATCTAATGTGTCCACTACGACTCGTGCGTGCGTTTCCGGCACAAGATCCTTTCCTTTTTCCGTTGCATTTACGAGTTGGTTATAGACGATCGAACTTGTACCGATCGATCGTGCGCAGTTCGACGATCAGTTAATCTGACAAAGCTCGGAGATGGAAATGTCCCGGGGAGACGAACGAAGTGCGGGACGTCAAAGAGGAGACACGTATTACAAAGAGCGACGTGGACGTGGACATGGAAAGGACGACGAGGACAATGAGCGTTGAAGAGTAAGAAATCGTTGGGCGAAGACGTATCTCTTCCATGTACGAATAGAATATTTTACCTTAGGTGATCATGCAGCGTCTAATAGGGGCCCGGATCTTCGTCACGGATGTATCAGGGCACCGCGAGGTCTCGCATTTCTCGCATCGATAGAGGGATATCGTTGTGTACGAGAGACGAGTTTGCTTGGCGGCCCACGCCTCACAAGAGAGCGTGCTCTCTTTCGTTTCGTTAAAAATCCCGCTCTGCCTCTTTATCGGTCCGGCTCTCTTTGCTCGTTGTTACGGTACAACACCGCGAGCTATATTAATTTCTACACAGCATTGATTAATGCCGGTGCCCGCGATCGTGCCGACCATTCTCGAGCGATGAGCGAGACAGGGAGGCAGAAGGAAGGGGGGCATATATTCGCGGGTGCTGGGACCGAGGGGCGACGCGAGATCGCGTGACGGCCAGATATTTGTGGGACACAAACCGTGAAATAATAGAGGCACGCTGCACCGCGATAAGTCGGCATCTCGAATCGTTCAACAAATCTTGGAAATACGGCAGGAGCGGCCAGTATCGAAAGGGACACGAGCGGCTCGATGCGAACTGGTTTCGTCTCATTCGGCGATTAACGTTAATTAATCGCGGCTCGAGACGGTCGCAATCGGCGCTCAGTATCGTCGGTTATTCCACGCGAAAGTGCTTTTGCGTGCCTGCCAAATATTAGCGACGACGATCGGACGAATCCGAGAATAGGAGCCGGTGCAAATATGATATGAACGTAAGTTCATTATTTAATTATCGTGAGTGAGTAATATTACAAAAAGGGAACGTTAATATGTTATATACATAAATTTTGAAAGAAATGTATCGTTCCTTTCACATTTTAAAAGTATTATAAATGTAAATGATTTTTTTTAATAATAATGTACGCTTCTATTGATGAGATAAAATACATATAATAAGTTTTTATAAATTATACACATTTTCAAAATATGATTCTAACAAATGTTACAAATTTTATCGTTTGTAACAATTTGCAAATACGATAGAAAAAAAGAGATTCGTCATCTTATATATTAGCATAAATTATATAAGTAGTAAGTAGATGTACATATATTAGACAAATTATATTAATCGCGAATGAGAGAAAAAAAAATAAGTAGAATATTAAAGTATCAAGATCTTGGATAATGAATTATTTGATATCTGTTCTGCAGTAAACAAATTCGTTAATTTAATTTTGTGTGTATAATTTAAAATCAGAAGAATATTTTTTCTGTAAATTCCAAGACGTTGTATTCCAAATTAAACTGATGCACCCGTGGAGAGCGCCGGCATATCGGATTACGACTCGGTTTTTCCCAAAGTCAGTCGGATTTCATGCTTAGAATAAGTTAACTTTTTTCGCGCGCGACTGTCAGAAGACAACAAAGAAACGAATCGCCTTACCGAGTGGAGTCATCGGATGAATTACGATCGATCGTTTTGATCCTGCAAAAATCACGATTCCATGAAGTATGTCACACTAACTTTTTTGTCTTTTATCTCTATTTTTTTATTGCTTTTCCAAATCTGCCATTTATAAAATAATCTTGATATAAAGTGATATAAAGTGAATTAATATTTTTTTGTTTAAGATAAATTATATTTATTTTTTTATTTTTTTATTTAGTCTCAAAATAAAAATAATTAAAATTAATTACATTTAAATCAAACCTGAAATTAATAAATATGATTATTCAAGGATGTTTAATAACAACAATTTTAATAACAATTTCATAGAGCTCGTAGATTAATAAATAAATCTCTCTTTCTCGATCTCGTAAATCCAATCCTGCTTTGAACCGTACCGCACGATCTACTTCGTGACTGTATCTACGATCTCGTGTTAAACCAGAGATTATATGTTAACCTATATATACACGTGATTTTATAGTAAACTACATAGTGTTTCTCACAACTATATATAATGGAATAAATATCACAATCTACTATTAACTTACCATTTTAATTTTTTCGTATTCTGAAATTTTTTCGAAATCTTATACTTTTTATAAGTGAGAGCTATTAACTTATTAATTTAATATAATACATATTTTTTTCAAAACGTTTTAGAATAAACCTAAAACATATTTCGATATTAAAAATAATAATATGCGATTTGGGAACGATATCCTTTCGCGGAATTTTATTGAACCTCAATTAATCGTTCAATCGGTCAATTAACCAAGACTCGCACCGCTAATATTTTCGCACGGCAACTTGTCCATGACGGATCTATCATTAAGCGCGCCTTGCTTTTATCCTACGCACACATTGACGCACGTACGCGTGCGTCGGTGGCGAGAGCTCGCGCAAGATAAAGGATAGAGAACAGTAGCGGCAATCAAGCCAGACATCGGACAGTGACGAATGCCGCGTATCATCGCGTATCATTAGCCTCGACTTAAGGCATTCTCTCTCTCTCTCCCTCCCCGCACATCCCCCTTTCATGTTCGCACACCTACGTCTCTCGCTGGCATTGAAATCCGCCGAGAGAAAAAGAGAGAGCATGAGCTCGCATGGCCAACAGGCGAACGTACATGCGCTCTCCTTCGAGGACGATGATATAAGCGCTCGTTCCAGCCTGAGTATGGAACGATACCGTAACAAACGTACACAATGTATGTACACGGGGCGCAGGTTCCGTGTACGTCGCCGGTAACACGGGCGACAAGTAAGCCAGAGGGACGATATAATCTCTGCATATACGACTTCACTCTCTTTGATTCTTTCGCGAAAAAGTATGCGCGCCTTCTCTCTCTCTCTCTCTCTCTCCCCCTAAAAAAATGCAATCTTTCGGCGAGCATGCTCTGTCACTTGACGGTCCGTAATTTACTATCCGCACGCCACGATTTACCATTCGCAGAGACCTCAGAGGACTTTCGGCTCTCTCGATTTCTCGACGGAGGTATTATTAATTATTGTCGCGGCCGATGCACTCGCTTTGTCCGCGCGAGATAAACGAGCGTGCGAATTCGCTCAATTACGGTGGTATCGCGACATTTCGCAATTATTCCGCGGTAGCGGTATGTAAGATTCTTTCGGGAAAAGCCGTTCGCGATTATGCTTTTACACTGCTACTTTTATTAACGACCATAAATAGGATGGCCCGTAAAACTTATAAGATAATACGAGTCGCAGATGCATTAAGTGGCCCTCCTCTGTAAATGTATATTTTATAATTTTACTAATAAAGTTTCTCTAAAATCTTAATGGATAAGTCATAGAAATTATGCATTACGAATTGTGTAACGAATTGTGTATCTTTCTTACAATTCACAAAGTTTATTTCAATGTTATGTTCCAATACTCGCGAATTATTATATGAAAATAAAAAAAGAAAGAGAGGACAAGATAAAATAAAAATATTATTTACTAGAAATTTGATTAGAAATATCTTATATAGCTATAATAGCGGATATTAATATGATACGATGCTTCAAAATATCCCTGCAGCGTCAGCTTCTCACAGGGATGCACCCTGATCGTCCGAGATCGCTCTTTATATCTGCTCATCATGAACGCGAAGGATATAACGCGATATTAAATTTAATTGTTATTTCGCGGTTTACGCGCGGTCGGACTTAAGTATCGTTTCGTGTTAAGGGCCCGACGAACGAATGACGCGCTCTCGGAATCTTCTCTCTCTCTCTTTCTCTCGTCGACGCATCGCATGATAGCGCGAGAGTCTCGGATGGGAGCCGGCGGGCGCATCCGGACGGAATGCGGCAGGAATTCAGGATGCGTCTCCCTCGTGAACGGTAGCCGAAGGGCGTTGATACGTCGAATCGGTAGTAAATGAAACGGAGGACCTGGGCACGTGGAAACACGGGTGGACGCGTGTGCGAAGAGTGCATGTGCGTGATAGTCCGTATGTACGGGTGAGACAGCCACCCAAGAAGTTTTCGGTTCTTGGTTAATAGCGCGCGATACAGAGAACGGCGGAGCCTCTAAAACTTTGCCGGCCATGGAGATAAGAGCACCGGCGGGAAGAGTGCTTCACGCATTCTCGGTCGCTTTCATCGCGACACCGGGATTCCTCCAAGATTTAGCTAATTTAGTACTTGAAAAGTGCCCGTAACGCCTGAATCTAATAAACTTCGATCGTATATTTGTCATTTGAATTTTTCTCCACTGGCATTCGTCGCATTAAAAAAGCTGGCTTGATCTTCGATTATGTCTTACACGCCTATGGCATATTAATTGTTGATGAGTGTATGAGTAAGAGCCTCTTAAAACATGTAAAGCATGATTAGTTTCGGATTAAAGACGATTTATTTCAGACGATTTAATTTCATTAAATCAGATTTAAATACGAAACGCCAAAAATAAATTAAATACGGAGCAACAAAAACTAGATAAAGAATATTTCGTAGTATGTAATTAATATACTTTCTAATAGCAATATAATAAAATAATATAATTTTAATGTAATATATTAAAAAAAAGAAAACACAAAATAATCATTATTGATAAAAGTAACAGAGAGGAATATTATTCAAAAATATATATTTTATATATAAATATATCTTTTGTATTAAATATATCTTTTGTATTAAATATATATAAGATAATAAAAAAGAATTTCTCTTTCTATACAATAAAATTAAATGTTTTGAGAAATTAATCTTTTAAAGTTTTAAAATTAACTCTCAAACCACACAAAATAAATTTTCAACGATGTCTCTTTTTATTTTACTTTCGCACAAACTGTCGAGATGTAGCACAAATTGCCGAGCGTTGTATAAATATTTGTGATCTCGAGTATGATGCAAGGATATTCGTCAATAAATGCTATTCATTGAAAATATCACTGCAGTCCTTAAGGTCGTGAGAACGCGAGCGGCGCCTCTTCGAGCTTGAAGAGGCGCTATCCAGAATCATTCTCGAAGACTCGTTCCATCAACTTAGCTGACACCTCGCACACAGCTTAACGCGATTTTTTTCGTACCAACATTCACGACAACGAGACGCCGGGTAATAGTATGCATGACCGGGCCAATTACCGCCGAGGTCGCTTCCGTGTCCTCGGCGAGGAATTTCGAGATCTTGCGTCAGGTAGACCGTAACTCTCTCGTGAGTATATTGCGTTCGCGCACGAAAGCTCTTAACTTGACACTTCGTTGAGTAACGATACGCCATGCGCGATCATTACTGTTAGCATTTTTCATTTTGACTCGGACCGTTTGTGGAAATAAATTTTCAAACATTGCCTGTCAGTTTGCTATACGCGTCAAACAATTTCGTAAATTTTCATAATTCACGACAGTATCGAATGCAATGTTTACAAATCACAGATGGAATATTAAGTTACAAAAGTTGCAAAAGATTTATAATAATTTAATGTTGATAAAATGTTGATTAAAGTGTTAATATCGCAGAGAAGAGATGCGGACGCGCGTATACAATTATACATGCGTACACTACTATAAAATTATTGTAGGTTTACCATTATTCATATAGTGGTATATTTTATCTACACAAAGCTCCAGTAATATGCCATCCTGCTGATTATAAATTTGTATATGTGGTCTATGTTTTCGGCTCGTTACAAGCGTCACCTTTTCAAGCACTGCCGATTCCACGAGCGGAATTACAGCAGCACCAATCCGGCATGGTCGCTCGCAGAATAAACGCTCGTCAATGCCAATCATTAAATGCGAATTAATGATCCGGCCATTGTGCGCGTTTATGCGTCATTCTATCCGTTCGAGCAACGATTAGTGGCGGATTACGAGGCACCGCGATGTCGGAGATAATACTCGCGCTCTATTGAATGTCCGCCACCGGCTAATTTAAATTCGAACCGCGAAAAAGGACTCTACCGTGCTATAGTCGAGCCAACAGGATTTGCGAGTGCAACCGGCACGACGGAGCCAATTTTCGATTTAATCCAACGATGTGTATTGCGCGATCTATCTATACCCGCGTTATTATTCAGATATCGACGCGGTATCTCGCTTGAATGCGAACTCGTTATGCTAAATTATATTTCGCGAAATGAATATCGCATTGTCATATGTCTGATAAACTGGGTTACTTCTGATCGGAAAAATGACGAATTTATCCGTGAAAAACGTTACATATCTGTTTCATTATGACTTTGGAATTTTTTATCGGCCATTGATCTCGTTCGCTTTGTTTTATTAAATTGATCATACTCGAGTTTTATAAATGAATCGATTTTCTGAATCTCTTTAAATATCTTATTAAGAAAAATAATTGTATGTCAGCCTATGATATATTATCCTGGTTGAATTTTATATTTATGATAATTTGAATTTCCCCAAAACACTCTAAGTTATAAGAGTTTGATCGATTGCAAATTTCAATCTCAAAAATCATCGTAAAACATTCGTGACAGAGAAGGATAACGACGTAGATTATTTTTGATGTAACAAAAAAATGCAAGCTAGTCTAACTCTCGAGCTCATCTCCTTTTCTCTTCCAATCTGTCTCGATTTATTATAGTGGCACGAAGATGATTTTCGAGAGCCGAGCTTTCTCGCGATGAACGCTCGAAGCTCGGAGAGATTTATCGCGGAACGTGGATGTTCCGTTAAGGATGCGGGCTAAAAATCGAACGTTGGTTGGATAGGCCTTCTCTCTCTCTCTTTCTCTCTCTCTCTCTTTTTCTCTTTCTCTCCGCTTGTACTGTTTCGAGCTTGTTGTACATTTGCGTATATACACAACACCGGTGACCGATGTAAGGAGAAGCCGGGGCAAACAGAGTGGCATTGACGACAGCGTGTTCTCATGAGCAACGGTATCGCCAGAGTCGAAAGAAAGGTTGCCTTGTCCTCTCTGCTTTCCTGTCGACGAGAAGAGAATCCATATACATCGTGTCCGTATACGCTAATCGTCATCAAGGATTTAGCCTCGGGATACGATACATACCGCACTTCTCTCATTGTCCTAATTTCCAGGCCCGATAATCGCGGTGCGCGAGCCTAATGCGTCGCCTCATTCATCAGCATCTACTTGTAATAAATATCCTCGGGTCAGAATTGTGCGTTTCTTTAACGATGTATTACGTCGACTGACCGAATATATATCATGGTCTCGTCAAAATTCGGCTAAGCATTCAATGAGCTAGATGAGCGAAGGAAGAAAAATTGCCCTAAAGGAGGCCATCGACGAAGGTTGACAGTGCCATCTATTTTCTGTGCGAATTAAGTCGCTGAGATATTTAATTCTTCGAAATGTAATCGTATTCATTCATTACGAAAGATTTATGTAAGTTTTTTGACGTAGTAGCTTATATTATAAATAAATAAATAATAATACTGAAACATTAATTCTATATATCAGTGACTTTGAATTGTGTTTTGTCTCATAATATCATAGTTAAATTTCTAATTACAAATTGTACTGAATTATTATAGTACTACTCTTGACTTGTTAAATAGTATATACAAGCACGCGAACTCTTAAAAGTTAAATTAATAGTTTGAGATATCCGTTAAACATTGCAGTACGTGTTTTGCTAATGGAAAACAACATTGTTTTGATAAATATCCACTGTTTACGTTTAAACTTAAGTGCATTTATAACTTTTAATTATAACTTTTATATAGAGTTAGAGAGTTATTAATATAGTTTCTTTTTATAATTTATAAAATTATTTCTTTTTATCTGCTTACAATTTTTTTATATACATCGAATTCAATGCCTACAATAGTAATTTTTTAAAATATTAATTATTATTTTGCTGAATTTGAGTTTTTTATTTGTCTATTACAGACCCTGATAATCTGATTGTGAAAGGAAAAGGAGAAGGAGGAAGTCTAGAAAATCCTTCTTTTCCTCTTCTTGAACATTATTATTTATATATTAACTATTATAAATTGCATTAATTTAATTCATTTATTTGAATGATTTAAACGAGAGATTCAAAGAAAAAGACGTTTACATAAATTCTATAAAAAAATCTATTTAAAGAGTAGTTTTTTAGAATTTATAATTACTAGAACGGACTTCGCACGCGCTATTTATTCTTTTGCATATTTATGTCCTAGTGATAATGAAAATGAATGTCATAAATGTAAACAATTTTCTATATTAATGCTAAGGTGCTATCAGATATACATTTACAGTTATAAACCGTCGATTTACTAGTCTATTTTTTAACCGCAGACTCGCGTTATCTACTATTAAAAAAACGAGAATCGCGCGCGCGCAGGAAAACTTTCCCACATTACTCATTGATATGAAACGCAACCGGAATAATCTACAGGGGATCGTTACGAGAAAAACGTTTCGTGTAGGAATAATTATAAGCAACTACATCGGGGAAAGTTTCTGCAGGAAGGGAGGGGGAGGGGGGAGTCTCAGTGAGCGGATGACGACGACCAACGATGCGAGTACGACGTACTCGGCGATCGTAAATCCTACCGGTTGTGTTAGCGATCCGCGTGAGTATGTACGCAAGTACGTACATTATGCGCAAAAGGGCCACAGTAAGTCACCTACCTTTAGGAAAGAAAGAGAGAGAGAGAGAGAGAAAGAAAGAAAGAGAGAAAGAGAGGTCCTCCTTTTCCTCCTTTTACCTGCAGTTAGGAAGCGAGAATAATATGCGCTCGACGAACGAGCAAAGCGACCGCACGTGAGGAGATTGAGAAAGAAGATGAGAGAGAGAGAAAGAAAGAATAAGAGGGGGCGGAGGAAGGAGTCACGTCGCGCGGAGGCCACAGGCTCATTGATCATTTCGATCACTTATGCTAATCTTGTCGGTGAAACTGGTTTGGATGCCATTCGAAGTAATTATTTCACACTTGCAAAGCGGCTGTTATTAGTAGCAAGAAGCTGCTGGGCGCAAAAATGCAGGAGACACGATCGCGAAGAAAAGGATGCAATAAGGTTTCAGGTGTGCACGGGTGTGCTTTTTCTGCACAGGTCTTCCCTTCCGTAACTAGAGATCGATCCTGCCGATATCTCGATCTCAAACGCGACGACTTTATGCAAAAACTGATTAACTCACTTATTACGTGCTTCTGCTCAACCAGTATCTTCATTAGAATGTTTTATGGCGAATAATTTTGTACGGTTATATCAAACTTTGACATCGTAGGCGGATCTTTAATGAGTAAGTTTTTTAAACAATAGATTTTTTTAGACATACTATTAGATAGACTATATGTATTCACAGACTATATATTTTTTACTGTATATTTTACTATATATTTTTCACAAAATAATATAACATATAAATCTGTGACAGGGTTAACAGATTAATCGGAAAGAAGGGAGGGGCTAATTTATTTTACGTTAATCTTATAAATGTACTGTCTAGATAATTGTGTCGAGCAACGTGTTTCTCCTTGATTAGAAAAAGAGTATTATCATTTCAAGTACTTAGAAAATAGCAACGGTTTCCGCGCCATTAGATTAGATAGGGTGGAGAATCAAGAATATATACACCGTCAATCAATCACTCTTATATCTCCCATAGGAAATGAAAGTGAGAGCTTTTTTCATTATTCTTTAATGTATAATATTGATCTAATATCATTGCCTTCTTGTTGTAGATGATAAATATCAATATAATTTTTCATGTCAATAAAGCAAAATGTTTATAAACACTTTGATCAATTTGCGAATAGTCTTTTTTAGCGAAACTTTCTAGGCTATACCTTCCTCAAGTCTGTAGCTAAATTAATCTTGTTCGAACGTACTGATTAACGAGATTCGTTGGTTTTTGTTCTCCAGTTAGTATCTCTTTAATCTCGTGTTTCTCTTCCAATCATAACGCCGAGAATGAGAAGAGAAAGGGTAAGAAAAAAATGTGCCGATCAACACCGTGGCCCACGGATGATTTAACGACTCCCTCGAAATTTCGATCGGATCGCAAGGAGGCAAGAGAAACGGTCGACGATGAAGAAGAAACGGAGAAGTTGAAAGATGAGAGTTTATAACGAGCAGTAGCGCACTCGTTGATTTACGGGTCGGTTCCTACGCATGAATCACGCATATTGGAATAAAGAAATAGGAGGAACCGTGTGGCCGATTCGAGGAACAGATATAATTTTCAGAAAACTCTCGGAGCTGTATAATTGCGCGATGCTATATCATAATTAACGCATGTCCAGAGATCAATCTCCGATCAATGAAAAATAATATTTTTAATGAAAATGTAATTTTTATCGTACAAATTAAATTATCTCACGTATTATACAGTATATTACAGTATATTACAGTATTATCAAGTATATTATATTGTACATATTTTAAGCCGAGGATTACAGTATACTTTAATTATGAATGAGATAAATAAATTGTAATTATTTAAATTACTGCAAAAACTTGTGTAGATCTGATAACGAACAAGCAATTTCAAGACAAATGATATGTGATGATATAGAATAATCTCCCTCTGCATTTATTTTACATTCTTCTAGAATGTAATTAAATTACCCATTTTTAATTATCTATATGTTGAAGTTATAAATATATATATGAAGTTATAAATATATATATAATGATTTTATATTATCTTCTTTTTTCTTTAACAGAAAAAGGCTTTTCTTCCAAGTCTCACGACAGACTGCAATTTTCCATGCCGACCCTGGAAGATAAAGCAGAAGCAGAAGCTCAAGGACCGTTCGAACAGCGTCGATGGTGCATTTCCACGGGACAAAGCTATCTTCGTGTCTATGCCCATATAGTACAAGGTATGTATTCGTATTTGTATACAATAGGGCATCATAATACGTAATCCGCCTAACGTATTCACGACTCGGAAACCTGAACATCTCCCACGTTAAAGGCGATACGCGCGTGTATCACCTCTCTTGCACTTGTTCGCACATTCTGCGAAGGTGTGTATAAAGCCGATGCGTCCCATCTCGTGAATCGCAAACGCATCACGTGTGCAAACGCATCCCGCTCACTGTAAATTCATAATACGCAGGCTCGTATAGCAGCTTTAATATGAACTAAAGCACAAACGAAAGAAAAGATCGCAACGGGCTGATTGCTCGGAGTCAATAAGATACGTTTCGTACAGGTGATATCGGGAAATAGAATGCAATCGCCTTTCCATATTAGCAAATATGTAATTTTGCAGTTAATAATAAAAAATAATTTAACATTTACTCATGAAAGAAAAGAGATACGCAATGGCAGAATTGTGATGGTTCAACATAAGATTGTAAAATATCCAAACATATCGAATATATCAAAATCTTAGAGAATAATGTCTAAAGTATAATTAATATTTCAAATAATAAATATTGCGCTCAATAAAATTTATATTTGTTTTAAATAAATATTTAATAAAAAAAATTACACAAATTATGAAAAATATATATAATTTGCTTCCAATATGAAGCTTTCTTTTTTTATACATATATATATGAAATAGTATAATTCTAAAGAATTGTGTATCTTAAACAATATTCAAATATTTTATATTATTTTTTATATAATATAAAAGTATCAAAAAATCATAAATATTTTATTAAATAATATAATATATAAAATCTGAAACATTATATATATATATATATATATATATATATATATTCTCATAATATATATAGTTATAGTTTTTAATATTTGCTATATATAGTTTGATAATTACAAATTCAAACTTTGCCTTTTGATCTCATATATTTTATCTCAATTTATTTCGTAATAACGAACATAGGAAATAGCATATATATGATAATAATTTGGTCGCATCGTATACGATATGTTCGGAATGTGTTGTATTAATATTGAACCATGTTTCTAACAAGATTCTGATATCCAAGCGCATCTCTGTGTCTCGTGTCAGATGCAACATAGAGTAAATGTACGAAAATATATCAGCGGTATGCTCGAGGCATGTTCTACAACGATCAAGTAATATGGTTACATATCGCACATTAAACGTTTATATTCTCGTTGCATGTATAATATAACACTTATATTTCGAGAGCATAATTTGTTCGCAACGTACTTCTATAACTTTTGAAATGTACGAAATTCTTAAAAAGTTATAATTATTAAACTTTATCATTAAACAAACTTCGATACGATATGAATCAAATTGAGTTTTTCCAAATTATCCAAGATGATAGTCAAAATCTAAAAATACGTTATCTGATAGGTCCACTATTTGAATTTCTATAGCGTTAGATTCCGCTAGTCGTTGAATGTTCTAGCTTGGATGTTTGCACGATACGAATGGAGCGGCTCGGAATAATATCATTGAAATGCGGCTTATAAATATTGCGAAACGTGAGTTGGCGAAGGGCCTGGACGAGCCCTTCGTATTCGTGGCTGATCCTGGCGCCGATGAACCGCGCTCGCCCCCTTTATTCTTCCTTTACGCTGCATTGGAAATACACCTTCGGCCGAATCACGAAATCCACGCTACGATGTCGTGTGTGCTGTTAGCATGATTCTCGCATTACCGCAGGAAAAATGTTAGTTTATTAAACGATAAATGTAGCAAGGAAACAGCGAGCTATCACAAGTACGCATAATATTTAAGCTTTCGAGTATGACGAGAGTAAAGTCAAAATTTAAAAAAATATAGACATATATTTATGCAAATTTGAGAAATTTCAGACAGTTGTTTCTGCGTTTGCTAAAGCAAAAAAATGCGATTCCTACTAAAATTGAATCATTAACTTCGTTATGAAGACGACTTTGAGGAGCGATGATTGTAAACGTGTAATTCCTAACGGGATTGATGCCTATCGTCGGCCGGTAATTATTATTATCACTCGTTTCACGGATGACCGTGCAAAAAATCGAAGTATTAATTTGTCGAGCAGCTTTGATGCTCTCCCTTCGTTTCTCGTCGACCGTAGGAATATCTGCCGGGTGCTCAGAGATCGGAAGCCAATTGGAAATCATATAACTACGTTAGCCATCCATTGGGTGTAGAATACTGCTGGTCCTGCAATTAAAGCGCGCTCGGTTTTAGATGCGTCGATGCGTTTCGATTAAAAGATAATCGATGTGTAAACGTTTAATTCAAGTTTGCCGATCGTAATTCAAGCGTGCTTCCGATAGCCTAATAAAGTATGATTGAGCAACTAGTTACTCGCGAATGCTATAAATTAATTTCTTAACGTGGCACGTATTCTTCGTGGAGAACGAAAGGACGATGCACCAAGCATTCGAATTTGTAAATTAAGTTATTCCCGCTAATCGGCTTCCGGACCGCGCGAGTATGATATATGTTCGATCGTAAAGTCGAAATTCATTTCACATTCTTATCCGACTTTCCCTTTAAACACCCTTCTATGTGTAAAGCACTCCGCTAGTTCGCCTTTTACGACTCTGTCGCGATGTGACAACGGGGTTAAGAGTCGAAGATGAACTTGAACGCGACTGGCTACCGCGCGTTAAGATGGACACGACTTGAGACGACTTTATGCTTGCGGTAAGCCGGTATTAGGTCTTAAGCTGGGATTAGTTCCTTCATGTGCGCCGAAAAGTCAAGGAGTTTCCAACGGCAATAATTCGTTTTGTACTCGAAAGCGATCTGGAAGCGATCAGAAATCCAATAATATCGCATTCGTCATGCGAATAAAATTTATCGATTCTACGGAAAAAATAAAACTATTCAAATATAATACGAAGATTATCATGAAAATATCTCTAGTATCGTCTTTAAGCTATGAAGAAATTTTTTTTATCTTGAGTAAGTTAAACACAATAAATTGCGCGTGTGTATTATTAATAATTATGTGAATATTTTTGTAATATTGATTGCTCGCATTTATACCTGACGATAATAATCAAATTAATAAATAAATTATATTAGACTGTCACTGTATCAAATTATAATTTTCCAATATTTAATATATCGAAACGATACGATGGTACTTTGAGATATCTTGATATATTTTGAGGATATCGGTAATTGTTGAAATTATAACGTGTCAGTATCCGCGCCTATATTCGTTCTCTTAAAATATTAAGAGAATAATCAATTTAAATTATTTTTGCATTATATAAATAATAAAATATTTGAATACTAATTTCACAAATGTGTGCTCTCTATTTTTCTCTCTCTTGTGGCTTACACATATAAACATCTATTTTTGCTGATATATTTTATCAACTCATTGCTCTGCATTTATTAAATGCTGCAAAAATGTTTATTGTACTAGTAATTAACATACTCATAAGCAATAACAGTTAAAGGTAATCGTGACTTAAATTCGAAAGCGAATCTCGACAATGATATACAAACTTTAACATCTTTTGCCCTGGAATCTGGAAATGGCACGTTTAAAAATCAACTCGTCTTTTCCGCGTCAGGTACAGCCATTAAAGTCGTTGTCACAGGGTATCAGTCACGCATTCTCTTCCTCTCGAGAACATTCGATGTATTAGTTTCCTTGGTCTCATAATTTCCTTACGATATTACCCTACGCCCACCATTTCCTCCGCTGCGATCAGGCGGTACTTATCTTCCTCATCCTCGTTTATTTTCTTTCGCTCCTCACCTGCCGTTGTCGCCCGTAATCGTCCGGCTTGGATGCCGATGGTGTCCATGTAGATTTCTATTTAACGGTGTGTCTGGAGTAAGAAAGGGATTTCTCGTGGATAGCCTTTTTATCGTATTGCAGCAAGAACGTCCTGTGTATATCTGTCCCGCGTTGTGTGTATATCCGTGCACATAGCGGTATATACACGTCGTTGAATGCACCGTGCAGATGCTTACCGGTTGAAGACCTTTCTTCTCGTCGGAGAGAACGATCTGCTAGGGATGGGTCAATGATCTCTGACATATGATGCCTATTTATGGGCGAATAAGCTAAGATCGATTCTCGTCGAAGATGTAGGATATGTTACGACGTCTCCACGTAACTACGGTGGCAACATTTTTATATCGAAAGTATGGTCTTTTTTATTTGACAATATTATAGCAAAAGATAGTCTCGCGCCAACTTTACGCGCAGAAAACTTCGGTGGCGGATCATATATCGTCTATATATCAATTGTACATAAATTTTGAGAAAACTAAAATATTTATGTGTTATTTCCTATTTCAATCATATTCATTTTCCTCAGCAATGATATCTACACTATCCTGGATAGATGATAAATGATCAAAAGTAAGCGATTCCCGTTACAACGAGTGAAAAGTATCAGATATATTCGAAGACGGTCTATTTTGAGGATCATTATTTCCGGATCGGTTTACCACTATTCATTAACGTCAAGCTTTCCAACCTGGGCTGACGCGTACAAACCGCTAAAGCCGCCAGTTGCGTGTTTACACGCGTAAAGGTATCCGCGGATAATTATTTTTCCTAGATGCTTCAACCCATCGTATTAATTATTTTACAGTGCCTGTAAAGCCAGTGATCTGAATCAAGTTCGGCATTATTACATCATAAATGTATGCGAACACGTCAAAATTAATTAATTACTAGAAAGAGATGATTATCTTTAACAGTTGTAATATAAATTTAATGACGTAAATAGAAAATGAAGTATGACTTAAATATGACAAATATTTATAAATATAGAAATAAACTATTTTAATAAATAACATTCTCAAGAGTTAAAAATATATATTATTAGATTAATAAATAATAATATAGAGAAGAATTCGTTTTAAACGTCTAAGAAAGGAACATGTTTGACATAATTCGAGCTATTTCTCTTTGAGCATGCCGATTTGAGAAAGAATACTGGCCATCACGAATCATTTCCCACCGATCCAGTGACTATCGATTCTCGTTCATGTCGAAGATCAGGCGTGGCTATAATGAAAAGAAAGATATCTCGGCCACACCGCGGCCACTAAAACGAAGGTGTTGCTACGGCTGCGGCGGCAACGGCGGCCACAGGGACTTTCACGGCTGCCATAATGGATGAGCGTTCTTAATGATTTTTTCGCCGGCGGAGGCATTCGTCATTGAGTAATGATACGCGTACGAGATAAGAGCCGCCGTATGTGCCGGCCAAGAGAAACGAAGGGAAGGGGAGATACCCGTTGCTTCAGGCGTCATCGTAAGAAAAAAAAAATAGCCCTCGCGTACGTACAATGCGCTTGAAAAAAATGCGAATCAGTAGCAGAAGTGTATTCCTTGATGAAATTTTGAATCTTTCGTGAGACGAAAATTAATTACAGAATATTTACGGAGATAAAATTGCGCACTAAGCCTTACAAAATTTTGACAAAGTCAATCTCAAAAATTTGAGAAAGAAAACATTTTATATATATGTAAATTTAAATAAATTTTAATTTAATTTTTTAAAGAAGCATCGGAAACTAAAAGATAATATTTAAAATGTTAAGCAGGTTTATTTTGATAACCAATTTTGATAATCTCGCCGAGAGGATTCTTTTTAAATAGAGTTCCCTACTTTATTTATTTTATACGGGAATAATGTACATTCTACAAGCCGTTGATGTTCAAAGACTTCGTTCTAAGACAAGCAAGTCTTTGCCTTTTGTCATATTTCATTAAGCCTCTCGAGGCAAGCACGTCGCAAAGCGTGGTCAAAATAAACGAGGAAAACAGACTAAAAGAGAGGAAAAAAGAGTCGAGGATGCAACGCTTCAGGCGTCTTCGTTTTACCGGAGAAAAGCATTCGTTGCACAGCACCGGTTCAGTTTTCACGTTGACAGTTTATTTCAAGAAGTGGTGAGGCAGGCTTTGTCATATGTTCACGAATGCGTTCCGCGTGCGTGCGTCGCGCATATCTTCGCATTAATTAATAATCACGAAGTTATGCGGTAACAAGCAATTTTACCATATCCGCATCTTTTCGCGAGATACGATCACCGGTCGTCCTGTTTTGTCGCCGATAAAAATTGTCGAATCTTATCTGCGCTCTCTTCTGTGCTTTTAATCGCTTTACACGGCTCGTTTTATCATCGGAATGCCGTAGTACCTCGCAATAAAAAAAGAGAAAATAAGTTTCGACGATAAGTACGTCAAGCGTCGTGGACACTCTCGCCGGTCAAGACTCGCAGACAGTAAATATTTGCGGTGTACAGTTGTATCCAGTTGAATTGGTCAAGCAAGAAGATCTACTACTAAGTATGTTTGAAGATCTCAGAACTAATAAATATCATAGAGATAGAACGAAACAAGAAGCATAGAAAAAGAAAAGATTACTTCCTTTAAAGATGTAAAGATTTAAATATATAATACTCTCTTGTTCTAATATTATTTGATCGCAATAACATTCATCGATAAAAATTACACTATCTTTTGTCAGCAAAATATTATCAATCTTTTACATCATTTTTTAAGCGTATATTATTTCAGTATGATTATTAAAATCAAACATTAATTGCAATGATTTAATATCAGCATTTTACAGATTTTATCAACTAGAAATATTATTGCACAAGTAAATAACGTCGAATTAAGTAATGTTAAATTAATGTCTCGTATTCGATGACGTGAATAACCGTACTGGACATTCGGGGTCGCGGTTTGCAAAGCGGTTTTGCAATTATTATTAATTATATTATGTGCGCGGGCATGAAATACCTTCTTATATCGTCTATAATAATGACTACTTAAGCACCTAGGACGCCGAGAGCGATGATTATGGTGTGGAAGGTTTCATCTCGGAGATGTCGATAAATTAATCGTGCATGCGCGTATATCAATTAAGCATAGGATGGACGAATCATTAATTAATTCGCGACGTACTAACGTTTACCGCTGCATCCCTCATTCTCTTCGTAGAGACTTCCATATGTCTTCGAGATTCTTTTACAAATATTTGTTATGGGAAATGAAATAAACTCGGCCGGTCATTGATTCTTGATAAAAATAACTTGATGCCATGACGTGATTCAACTTCATGACAAACGAGCGAATAAAATCGGTTTCGACAAAGAAGTTTTTTTTGTCGAGTGAAATTTCATTTAAAAGGACATTGTACTTTGGATATCGTCGCGTAAATATATTAATTCTATTGCAAACACTAGATAAATATAGTTTCCACTGAATTTATATGAAATATGAAATATGACATGAGATTGTATCATACGCGTATTGACTCTGCGAAAAGAGAATTTCGTGGAAAGAGTATCGATTGGCGCGTTCATGTACACAAGAAAAACCACCATGATCATAAAATAAGAACGTGGTTAGAATTATATGAAAGTACATATCGTATTTACGGTTTATATTCGACTAGAACTATAACTCACATCGGTATATTCAGAGTCGGCTGTAAAAGATTACCGAGATTAAAATTGACGATTATTTACGGTCGCTTTGGCGGAATTTTGCGATCGCGGATTAGTCCATCTCACCGTCGACAATAAGCAATTGCAAAATTTAATTAAGAAAAAAGAAAGAAAGAGAGAGAAGGAAAAATATTATTAAAGAGAGGCTATTCACTGATTAGTCATTGAAGCATCGCCGACTGAACTTGGATGGTACGCGAAGAAGTTTGAAATTGTCGACCGAGCGTGCATGAAGAGCTTCGAGTTAGAAACGGTTGATCACGTGGCACTTCACATTAATCCGCAGATACGTCACACACGTGACTGTAATCTCGTTGCGAAACGACACAAGTATTGTGTCGTCGGCGGACTAGAGAAATAAATGCATTGAGGAATATCTCACGTTTGAAGCATCCGCGCCTTTCAAGCGACCTCTTCACAGTGACGGATAATCAAGAACGCGATTCTCAGCGTTTCTCGCTTCAGTGAAATTCTATATGACGTTTGCGATGGATTTAAGCTATTTCGGATTCGCGAAGGGATTGCGTGATATAAGGTATTAGACCTCGTCACCGCTCGTTACATAGAGAAACGCCCATTCGAATACACGTTGCAAAGCTGTATTGCCACGAATTCTACTTTAACTATCTACAGTAAAAATTATTATGTGCAAAACTTTTCAAATATTTAAATTCTTTTTATATATTATATACATATCACTGCATTCTTTATCAATATTTAAATTGATAATGCAAACAGATATAAGGTAGAAACTAATTTCTACCTTGTTGCATAGAAAATTTGAATTAACATTTATTCTACGCGTAATATAGCAATAGTTAACTATAGAAAATTATCTCGTCGAACTGTGTAAAGACGGAACAAGAGATCCGATTGGATGTACGTTGATTGAGTACCGAAGACGGCATTGTTGTCACTGTGTGCAGAACTTTCAGACACCAGTTTCGCGAAACTAGTTCAAGAACTTTGAGCGCAAGAGGTACGACTTGAGAGCGTACAAAAGGCTGGAACTAGTAATACAATCCTATCTTGTGCTTCGCCTTAATTATGTGACACACACGACGGCGCTCTTAAGTGACAATTGAATTGTCGAAAGCTTCGACGCCCTTCTCGCAACTGAATACTAAAACGAAATCCGACAATACTATGTTCTATTGAATTGATCGAAGACTTCTCGATAATTTTTTCCTTCTTTTTTTCAATTTTACTCTTAGATTATACGTGGTGAAATGCCACAAGTGTACCCATTTTAAGATGTCATTCTTTGCAACATCTTACCACAATGCAAGAAGATGCGACAATACCTCTTGTTTGCTAATTGGACATTGAAGTATCTTTATCGTAGGCGTTTCAGGTCTATGACTAGGTAACTTTAGGTACTAATACCAGCAAGCGCGAAACCACCCACGTTTTATAGAAATGAAATCCTCCACTATAGTGTAGTCGATTCATAAGCGTGCAGATTTTAAGTTATTATTTCCTCTCTCTCATTCACTTTCTCTCTTTCTCTCTCTTTCGTTTTCTCTTTCCCTCCCAGACTTGTCGACCAAGAAAGCACCGTGAAAGATCGGATACTTCCTGCTTTGTCCCGCCTTTGAAGGTGCAGCTGGTCCGCGCTAAGTTATCGAACGATTCAATATCTCGTTGATACCTTGCCTAAGCCGGCTCTAATCGCAATCACGCGTGAGTGTCCGATGGAACCGACGAGCCATCGTCACTGAAGCTAATTGAAAATGCGAAGACCTCAAGCCGCGCGCGCGCATCGTTTATTATCCTCGCAAGATACACTAAAGTATATTTTCACGATCAGCTACGCGAAGTAGGGATTAAAACGTGAAGCAAACCGTCAAAATTATTTATTATTTAATCGAATAAAAATTACAAATAAGGCGATTGTCTTCGATTTACAATTAATTTTCAGAAAATAATAACCATATCTTTATAAATTATATAATAAAAATTACATTATAATTTTGATCCTGAAAGAGCTATTGATATTTTTGATATTTTATATTATTAGTGCCAATATCGTGAATAATAGCGTAGTCGAGATGGTTCTTTGCCCTCGTGAAAAATGCGTTTTGTGCAAGTATAACAGTTATTCCTTTAGGAGGAGCGTTAGTAGAGAATAAGTTGCCTAGATGACACGCGGTGACAATGGATATGTCGTTGTGCTGTCTTCCATGAACGCGGGACAATGAAATGTCACAAAGGCCGGGATTAACAATATTCTGCAAAAGCTGGGCACAGCTAAAAAGAAAAGTCGTTTCCCTTCGCATATTCGCTCTCTCGCAACTCGTCGAAGGCTTGATCTCTCTCGAAGATCAAAAGTATGAGACTTACATACCATTCTTTTAAAAATTTTGATAGAATTTTTTAATTTTACATTTTATATATATGTATATTTGCCGTACGTGTAATAATTTAAAAAGTAATAATAATTGAAAATGAATGCAAGGACACTTTCTCTTGCGAAATACACTGACAGTCGAACAACAAGAATCGGAGTTGAATGCAAATCATTCGGCATTGCTGCCTTCCTTTTGACCGCCAATATAACAACGGGCGCATTGTTCTTTTCGAGGTGTTATTACCATCCATGGCAGGCATGGCTCAGGAGGAGGCGAATTAACAATAAATAATAATGATAATAAAATGTCAGAGAATGCTGCAGCCTCATTATTAACCTAAGTATTGATTGTGAGACCGGGGCTGGCGATCACAAACGATAAGGCTTCTCTCCTGCTTATTTCTTCCTGGAAGGGCCCTCTCGTATCTCGCGCGCGGGCTATTCCCTTATGATATTCCCTTAGGGCCTTGGCCGGGTCCAGCCACCCAACGGTGGCTCGGACAAGACCGAAATCTCGATTCCTCTACGTCAAGCCTCGCAGTCGGGGTTAACGTGGCGACCTGCAGCCACCTTTCTTCGGCTTTATTAATACTCGGTAGGTGGCCATCGGGACAATAATCGCTCGTGATTACCGTCGAAGATCTTAGAAATAATGCCGCATTATAGTGATATATAATGAAAAAAATTCAGTAATATCCTAAGGAAACGGGAATGTAATTTTCCGTTATAGCACTGAAAAACAACGGGGAAAGGTTTTCAGCGGCAAACGAAATTTCTCGTCGAAGGGATAAATATAATAAAATATGACGACATTGAGCTTAATGTTGCGCGCGACAAGGGCAAAATCTATAAAAATACTTTAATATTATTAATTGGTCATTTCTTATTTAAAGCAAGCAGTATTATATTGTGCAGCATATTATACATGTATATTTTCTTTTTATTATTCTTTAAATTTATTATGAATCAAAAGTTAATTGGATGGAATATAGATTGTTCCTTCGTGCATGTTTAGGGTGTAATTGTGGAGAATAAGAGAATCGCAATAATAGGCGATTCTAACGATCGATTTTCCACGCTGTCGGATCGCGAACATTCTCTTCTCATGTGCAACAAAGCGTGCAAATGTTTGGTCCAGCCGATGTTTCGGTAGCTCTCTTTTCGGACATCGTCGTGCGTCTTTCTTTCACAAATTCCCTTCCCTGAGGTAGCCAGAAATAAAAAAAATGCGTTGGACTGAACGAAACAGCACGGGAGAACAAATTCGCATCTGCGTATCTGCGTAGGATGGAATGAAAGAAAGAAGGAAAGAAAAAAAGCAACAAAGACTCGCGGAAAGAGAAGAAGAAGAGGGAGAAGACGAATAAAGAAAGGACGAAAGAGGCATTCGAATGAGAGGCCTCGAAAGAAACCAATTGGAGTCGAAGGGTTTAAAAAAGAAGGACGCGCCGAGGAAGAACAGGCTGATAGAAAAGAAGGAGCGGCAGAGGAAGGGGTGATAAATAGGAATGAGGATTGCTTGGCAAAGTGCGAATGGCCCGCGAGCGAGAATATAGATGGTTGGATGGATGGATGGACCGGCAGCAGCGTGTATGGACAAACAGACAGACATCGGACCGTTGTTGTATTGCATTGGACAAAATTCGAATTATTCAACAGCATTCGAAGCAAAATTTCTCTTTTTTTCTCTTTTTCTTTTCCAACTAATCCTCCCACCTATATTTTTACTATCACATTTACTTCCTCATATATGCATCTTCTTCTCGAATTTCAAATCGTGAAGGATTTATTTGTGTCGAGTGTCTGCCATTTATAAGATTGTTTTGATAATGATTGGAAATCACATTTAATCCCGACTTGTACAGAAATGATGATCGTACGAAACATTTATTTCAAATGTAATATGATAATATTTAAAAAACGAGAAATTTTAGCACGAGACAAAAATTAATATATTTTCTTATTTTAGAAATATTTATGTGCTTAAGAAATTTTTGACTTGCGTTATTTATAAAATATAATGATCATTTCGAATACTTTTCGTCCGTGCTTGTAACACAAGAAAAAAATAGAAAAAAATAAGAAAAATATAATCATTTTAAATCCTTAAGCAAACCGGCAAATTGTCGATCCGACTATTAAAAATGTACTTGAAAAATTTATGTTAATTTTTGAGAGAGATAGTACATTTATATATTTAAATATCTACAGCTTCTCGCAACAAATACGGGACATTAATAATAAGCGTACGTCTTACTTGTCGCGTGAACACAAGGCACCGGCGAAATATCACGCCGCGGGCAATCTGCATACATTTAAGGCGTCCACACCCGAGTTGTCAGAGGCGGTGCGCGCCAACATACCCCGAGTAAATCGACGGCCATTCAGTACCACGCGAGGGGCCCGATGGCCGACATAATCGATTCCTTTATTCGTGCGTGCGGGAAACAAATGGCCGACGCCATTCAGACATAAAATAGTCCGTGGCCGCAAAATGGCTTCTCCTTCTTCTCGAGGTGCAACTGTCGAGAGATATTAAAATTATGTAAAACGCGGAAGGCCACCTCGCGCATCGGCACGCAAGCCTGGCGAGAGACGTAAGAAGAGAAAGAGAAAGAATAGGAGGGATCCACGAGAAAGGACCTTCGAAATTGCTTCGTTACTTTAACGAAGCGACTTTTCAACCTTGACATCATTAGCCGATTGTTCGTCTAAATCCTCAACCGGGTACTCGCTCGGGTATTTATCTTCCTGGCGTAAGATGTATCGGTCGACCGGGCCACATAGTAGGCCCCCGCGTCTATCATCTGATGCCACGACAGAGAGATAGATAGAGGCGAGGAAAGAGAGAAAGAAGCTACCGGAGAGGAGAAGAGAGAGAAAGAAGAGTTTCTCGAATAGAAATGGGCGGAATTCCTTCCCCCTCCCCTGGTTCCTTCATCGATTCGAGATTCTGTGGATGCGCTTTCGCTCACCGGAGCGAGATATAACCGCGAGCGTTGATTGGTAAAACGAATAATCGTGCGAGTCGGGCAATAAGAGACGTATTTATACCTCTCAGGGACGAACGAGAAGACGGACGAGAAGACCGACAGACAGACAGACTGACGGACGAACGGAGCGGAGAAGACCATGCCACGGGTACTAATGAATCCGATTGTTCCCCGTGAATCGAATTGTTAATGAATTATGTCGTTATGTACGCATCTCTGTTCTCTGAGCGATATACGCATGTTACTCTCGCGTTACTTGTGTATGAGAACTTGCGTTTCTCGTATCAGTCTCTGTCGGCCTCTCGATTCTTGGCGACCGCGCATCTCTTTGCCCGTCTACTTTCTTATTTCAGAATCGATTCGCTCGAAACAATGCATTGAAATCTTGCCGATTGTGAATTATATCTGCTCGACGATAGATCACATGCATACACATGTATTTATGTATATAAGTTCTGAATTTCCATCGCGACTTGAGTGAATCGTGTAACATGAAAGACTTTTGCTGATTGAATAAATTTGAGAAAGGAAGGAAATATATTTCCTAAAATATATATGTATATTTAACAATTTAGAGATAAAAAGTACGTTGTGACACAAGCGTTTAACATCTCTAACATCTCTGGAGCTTCCTTGTCGCTCTTAGCAAGGAACTCATTACGAACTGCCGTTAAAATGCGAGACTAATTAATGACGACTGTCGTGATGCACATTAACTCTCGAGCTGGAAGCAAACCTATGAAAAGCCGCTCGTGAAGTTTACAGTTCGCGATTTAAACTTATAGAGGGCTTACAGATACAATGGGAATCGAGCTCCTAGAGTCAGCGTCACAAATCGCGAAAGACGGGATAGTATTTCTCCTAGAGAAGAAATTCGATGTGGCTTACGGGAGCACACGGAAGTAATTTATAATTTAAAAAACGATATATAGAGGCTCGAGACATGAGAGATAAATATTTCGGACAACCGAATTTAAGCAACATGGTTCGCGATTTCTGTTGGTGTCATCTAAATGTGTAATTAAAAAAATATTTAAGACGGACAATGTCGATCGGTCACGACGCTTCACAAAAAAAATCAATCCGACCTAATCTCTGCAAGTTTTCTATTGATTAATCTGCTTGGATGGACAATAGCATAGTTCAAGTTTCAAAATCTTTAACTGAAAAAAAGAGTTATATTAGCGAGAAAGAAAGTTAATTTTTTTAGAATTTTGTAACGAAAAAAATTCATACTCTTGAAATATTTATTTCCAATTCTCACCAAATAAATCAAATATTCAAATAAGATTTCAACTAGCATAAATTATTTTATATTAATTATTATTTACAAATATAGTCAGGAAAACTCATATAAATAAATATTGTATTCTTTAGATTTCTTAACATTATTTTAAACTACATATTTAATGTTACAAGATTTTAATCTCTCCATATATGTGTCTTAATTACTATTGTTTCAACTCCTTATGAACAGCATGGGCATACATGTGCAGCCAGACAGTATTCAGAGGAGCGCGTGACAAAAAATTACAAGCCGGTGACCCCTCGCGATTGGAACACACTGTTAATTAGGCAGTCGTAAGTCCGCTTTGAACGGTCAGACGCGGAAGGCGGGTAAACGAAGAAGCAAACGGGCAAAAGGACAAGAAGAAAGTGATAAAGAACGTAAGAACGTAAGAAAGGCGCGCGAGCGAGGTCCTACGAAGGGAAAAAGGGCGGTCGTCCGGGAAGCGAGTTTTGCACAAGGGGCGGCCATAAGTCCCGGCCACGACCGATGGACGCACGGGTCCGTTTCGGGCAGTTACCATAAACCATAAATAACTGGACGGGGGCATAAAAGTGCACGTCTACCCTCTCATTAATTTGATTAAAAAGGCTGTAAATTAGCAATTTCGCTAATTGCGACGTCACGGTTTCGTTCGTTCGCCGCTTTCGATATAACGTACGAAGCAATGGAAAGAAAAGAAGCCAGTAGGCAAGAAAGAACAGCGGCGAAGAATGAAGCGAAAAGGGATTGAAATCGAGGATAAAGGGGGAGGAGCGGAAGATAAGAAGAGTGGAAGAATTACGGAAACGATAATGAAATGCCGAAAAAAAGATACTGCATCGCTGCAATCATCCGAGGTCGACGAAATTCATTCGAGTATTTTAAGTCATATTGACTAATCTGCAAATTTTTATCGTATAATAATACACTTGCATTTTTTACACACATTGCATTAAAAATAGAAACACATTGTTAAAAATTGAAGAGGAAAATCAGAGAAGTGATCTGACCTCTGGCATCTGGCAAATAGTGATGCGTCATAAAATCTTGCCTACATATGCTTGCACGCGAGCATTCCACGCAAATAGGAATCGTGCTTTCGCAGATGATAACACGTAATCCCGTTCATATACACACCGCTTCACATTTCTCAGAAATTACGTCGGCACCGAAAAGCTGGCGTTGAAAATTAAACCTGGCGCGTTGGTGAAATACCGAGTGAAATATGTAGCACTAGCCGCGCCGGTTGAAAACAGCGGGAGGGCAAAGGTCCGGATATGTACGAGAGCAGGTGATCACGCCCACACCTGCGCACCGACGACGCTTCATACGCTATTGCTCGGAATAAAAGAATGCGTACGCTCTGTATGAGTGCGTGAATACGCGTTAGACCCGCACGTTCAACTCGCGTCTGTGTGAGAATAGTTATGCGCATGCCACCGTTTCCCTCTCATGTCGCTGAGAAACAAAGTATACCCATTTCACGTTCGAATAGATTCATGAAAAATAAAATATATAATTTGTTATATTAATTTATTTTTTCTTTTTATAATTCACAGAGAAAAACAATGAGAAAGGAGAAAAATTTCTCCAATAATAACAATGCAGCATCATTTCATTTCCAATTAATTTTTGTAAGCAATTTGCGATTAAAGTTTGACGATATTGCAATTAAAATGTATAAAGCACAAAAGCTAATAGAATATAATAGTTTATCTTTTATTTACATCTGATTATACATAAATGGGCACTGTATATGCAACACCGGTCCCTTAATTTATCGTTACATTTTTTCTCGAGATGTAAGTTTATTCCATTAAAAGTAATTTTTTTCCATCCGCACGTACTGGTACTTTTATTTACATATAATTCGCGATAGTAGTATTAAAAAATCCCGCACGTATGAACACGCGATACCTTCGAGAAAATTTACACACGTAAAAATTTGATATTACGAGCGCAGTAGCAAGCGAAGAGACGCAGGAGATAAAAGTTAAAGGACCGTGCGCAGATATACTCGCTAGGGAGCAAACCGGTTTCAGGACGATAACAACAATTTCACGGCCATCGATGAAAATTGTGCGAAAGAAAAATGCCGTACGGTCGTAAAAGATGTAAAGATCTCAAGAAGAGTCTCAAGAAGAGACTCGCTCATAGTATCGGCTTTGAAATCGTCTTAGTCTTTACGGATTCCTTTATATTCTTATCGTCTTTTGCTTCCAGAGAAGAATTTCTTCTTCGCGTATAATGTTAGGAAATCACATTGACATAATAATTAATTAGCATGATAATTAATTAGTATAGCTAGATTTCTCTCAAATGCATACATGGAATCCGCCAGATTATGTATTTCAGATTTCTCTTTGTTTGTTTTCTGAAGGCTAAAAAGTACAATTTCTGTTTCTAATTAGTTGCTAGTGATGTCTCGGATACAATCTTTCGTAATTAATATCCGTTTGCATACATACATAATTTCAAAACGACGAAAAGCGATTTTGCGCAAGCTACTTATACGATGTCTTACAGATTCTATCACTTATACGACGCAATACAAGTATGTACAAGTAAAGACAAATACTTATAAGTAATGCCTAAGTAGTGTATAAATGCCTAGTGTACTAATGAACGAATAAGAAATTTCATAATATATACACGCAAAAGGAATTATATATTTTATTATACTTTTCATGGTTTATATATATATAATGTTTTATTTTTTACAAATTTTATGAAATAATATATTTAATCCTTCCACTCCTATGAGAATGAATTATGTATAAAACATACAAGCAAAGTTTTAATCATATTGTGTGATCATGCGATAGCATAATTCAGACAGAGATTGCTCATGCTTGAAACACAACTCACAGTTGTTTAGATATTGAAACAACACGATGTAATGTCTACAGAATGCGGATGATATGTTCGTGAAATATCATGTGGAGAGGTCTAAAAAATAGTTGTATACTGATTAATCGAATTTATTGGACAAATTATTATTATCGACTTCTAAAGAGATTAACAAAAGAAAAGAAGAATAAAACGGTACTTACTTATCCGAAGATAAAAACGTTTCTGTGATTCGATCAAATACAAGAAGGATCACAGAATCTCTTTTGTGCGAAAGTGAGAGGTAATGTCCGGGAAAATCAGGATAGAGATTCGGAAAAAAAAGAATAATGTCGGGAGAAAGAAAAAGAGAGCGAGTTAAATTCCGGATTAATGATAGGAGTATTTTTTCGCTCCGATATCCAGCAGGAGGAGAAAAGAAAAAATCATGGCGGGTGCGTATTTATAGGGTTACTTTGTTCGGGTTATTCCAGTATCCCTCGGAGAGGGATAGATAAAAAGATGGAAAGAGCGAAAGAGAGCGAAAGAAAGCACTGAATTGGTACTGTCATCATCTTGCTCATCGCGATCTTTTATCAAAAGTTCTTCGCGCTCACGCTACAACTTATATTTTTTCCTCGCATCCACTTAAGATTTTTTTAAAGCGTTGTCGCATTATTTCGCGAGTTATGACGTTACTTAGAAAGTGGGTGTAAAAACGGTTTATTTCATTCGCGTAATAAATGCCGCATGAGAATAGACCCGCCGAAAGGTATAACGGATTATTGTACTCCGACGATTATCTACAGATGTCTAATGGTACGGCGTGAAATCTTGAACGCTATGTCATTTAACCTTTCAACTTCCGGGGTATCTATTTACGCGCGATCATAGGAATATAGTACGTGCGAAAATTCACAATGCTTTAATAATTTATTTATATTTCAAGATTTAAAAATTTAACGAAAAATATAAATACGTACAATTTCCAAATTGAATAGCACGGCATGCAAAATTCAACTGTTGAAAATAATGTATTACGTGTTTTTAATTTTTTTTAATAATTATCTTATATTTATTTTTATATATATCGTATTTGTAGTTATTTCATATAGTTCCGCAAATTTTTCTAGCGAGAAAACACGGTGATTGTACGGTGAAAAGTTTCTTTCGAATTTCTTTATTTTGCAAATGTCCGGAAAAGGAAATAAGCGAGTGTTGTTTGCGGCGAAAGTTGTGGAAGAAAAATAAGTATAAAGTAAAAACATTCGAGGTATAAAGCGTAATAGTTCTCGATTGATCTCGTTCACTCATAGAACACTGGAGCAAGAAAGAAAGAAGTGAATAGTTAAGGCGTAGGTAAGAGAAAGTTGAAGTAAAGAGAAAGAAAGAGAAAGAGAGACCGCGAAAAAAAGGGAGAAGAAATTGTAACATTTCTTGTCGCGCTTTTCGTCGTCGTCGCGTTTTTCTTCTTTCTCTCTCTTCGTCGTCGTTGTTTCTCTTTTCATTGGGGAAGAAGACGGAGACATCAAAGAAGGCGGCATATCCGTTCACACTCGGCACTCATATATGTTCCCTCCTGTTCCTGGGTTGTCCGTTCGTGGACCGTATCGTTGCATCGGTATGCGTGCTCACGTTCGTGGACACGTGCGTACGCACGCACACATTTTCGTTTCGCGGAGGATATGGGTAACTCCGGTCGGCTGCAGGTCCGCGAATAACACGTGACGACCATAATGCAGCTGAAGGCGTCTTAATAAAATGAACTTGTCATTCCGAAACAGCTAACCAGCCTTCGGTCCAACCACCTCTATCTCGCCGCCAGGCTCCAAAGCGCGTCCTTCCCCCTTCGTCATCTTTCTCCTCCTCCTCCTCCTTCTTATGAACCCTACTCAAAGTCTTTCCAGCTTCCTCCGTCTCGAGTCTTCCACGCCCTCCAGCTGTATTTATACCTCGTTAAATTAGCGCCAATCGTTGATCCGTTATGCGAAGAGTAGTGTTCATTCTGTTCGTCTTTTTCATCCCGAGATGTCCTCGGAGACACTTTGTCGCGTTTCACGTGTCTCATCTCATCACAGATAGTATCATCATATAGATATGGTAAATGGCGCTTCAAGTTAGCACGTTAGCACATAGCGCGTGACGTTTTTAATGAATCATGACTCTCTAATGAGAGATAATTAGATTAACTGGAATAAATATAATAATTTTCGCCGAAATTTTTGATCGAAGGGATAATTTTCTCAAAAAAGAATGACATTTATTGGATAAAATTCACACAAGGACTTCATAAAAAAAATATAAAAAATTAATGAATTGAATTATAATTGCATGTTCTTTAAATCTAAAATACATTAGCGTATTTTATTAAAGATATAAGACTCGCAAGAATTCATTGCCGATAAAAACCAAGATACGCTTGATGCTTGCAAAATTTTTACGCATGTGAAAAATTTAAATCACGAGTTATAAAGGCTCATAAACTAAACAAGATAGGGAAGAGAAAGAGTAGAAAAAGTGACAGATACGGTAGTTGTACGGAGAAAGGGCAGCCACCCAGAAAAGGGCAGTGGACTGCTTGAAATGAAAGAGCGAATGGATGTGCCTAGGTAAGCGCGCGCAAGAGACACGTAAAGGCATTCATCTCATTCAAAGTAGCCTTAAGTCTCTGATCAGATAACTAAGAATGTACACTCCTCTCTCCGTCCAGCCGACGTTCTCTCTTTCCGCACGCCGGCATCCCTCTTTTTCTCACTCTCGTCGTTTACCGTGATCTTCCATCTTCCGTTTCGCTCTTTTTCGTTCAAATGGTACATCTATCGGTACCTCTTCGGTACCTCTTCGATATCAAGTCTTTGAAATGTTCTATAATAGCTCGGTTTAAACATGGAACAACTCGGTTGCGTCGACAAGAACGAAAGTCATATTTGCAGGAAGCATTCAATTCCACAAGGTACAAGGATTTCGGAATAAATCTTTTTCCGACTTCTTCGGAACGCGATGATTAAGTGAAACCGTTCCTATTTACGTTCGCCGCATTTACTCGAGAGATTAAAGAGACGCTTGAGCGAGGCTCGAATGTACTGCGAAGTTCATTGTCCGCGGAACGTTGGTAGTAAAATTCTTGCCAGCGTACTAATTGCGAACTTCTACTATGCGGTGACAGCGAAGAACGACGACGCATAGTGACGGTCGACGACATCGTGACACGCGCGCTCGCGCGGGAGTCTATTTATCAGCTGATTTATAGCGTAATTATCTGGTCGGCGATTGCGCGAGCTCTGGGCGATGGGAAAGATAATCACGTCAACGAGATTCCGAACATTTCTATCGTGGCGAGCCTCATCTGGGAATACCGCGGCCATCGAATCGGATCTCCACTTCAAAGCGTATTTTATAAATCTTGCATTCACGCGTAAGATTGTTCTGAATTGTTTGTCTCGACGACAACGGGACTGACTCCGCGATAATCGATGATTTACATTCGCTCCGGGAAAACGCGGAACTCGTGGAAGATAAACGGACGATAACCCCAACAACGAGTGAAACAAACGATCTCCAAGTCGCTGCCATTCCACTGTCGGGATTCCCCCAAATTTCTTACGATGACGTAAGATTAAATTTATGACAGGGAATAAAGTTGTCGCGAAATTAAGTACGTTTATGATTCCCAATTTCAGGGGTTACTGTTATCACGATTTAACCGAGTAGAGTTCGTCCTCGTCGCTTAAATTATTACCATCTCTGCTATCTCTTCGCTGTGTTGTTTATTATCTATAAAAGAATGTAATGCGATAACATCTTGACAGTTATTATTAATTTATCACCAAACACAGAAGGGTAAACGAGGATTGAACAAGTACGTCTCTATTTTTACAAATAGCTGACGTTCGCCACACGGGAAGACGTATTAATTATCTGGAAAATACGATTCCCGAAACGCACGGTGGATTATACGTTGACAAATCGGTTACTCGTCGGTTACTCCGCGGAGGAATGATGAAACCCTCAAAGAGACGATATACCGTGTCCCATGTTCCCGTGAGATAATCGATCTGCCGGCGGAATATCAGACACGGAAGGGAAAGGGACGGGAGTCTTTAGGGCCGTGTAGATAAGGTCTCAGTCCCGAGAGGTCGTGTCTGCCGGATCCACGCTGCATCGTCTATGATTAATACAATCGTGAATGTACTACTATCTCGTCGGGGATAATAAGGGACGCGAAGAGTGACACGATGCGCTGTGTTGTCCGGTGTCCCACATAGTCAATTCTGATTCAATAAGCTTCGGCACGGAAGGGATCCGACGTACACTGACACGAACATTTCATTTCGAGCGAAACAACCGACAAAATTCACCGTACGTTTCCTCATATAAAGAATCGTCCGAATATAATTGACTTCCGAAAATTTCTTCGGACCGAAATCTTGGAGATATTATTATTAAGTCACGCGATTGTTACCTTTTATTTACAAAAGAGAAATGAAAGCCATGAAAAACACGTGTTCCACGATTGCGCGTCGTTGACCGACCATATAAACTGCGCAGATGCATCTTCAGCTGCAAAATTTCATGACAAGAAGACCGGGCATGAGCGCGAGATGCCGGACATGAAATGAGATGGTTCCTCGGAGGAGCACATAAAATTAAGCCGCAAATAAAGTAAGCCCGGCGCGGTCCTTCGGAGGAGCACTCGCGCCGACTTATGCCCACAGCGTCATGAATCATGGCGCCTAAACTAGCGACGTTTATTATCAGGGATAACATTTGTCATACTAGAGTGAGGAGGTCATCGATTCACGCGCAACAAGCCGTCGTAGGACGCGAGAGATGGAAGGTGTCGGAGAATCGACTGAGGTGCCGGCTGGAGAGGACAGAGTTGGTAAAAGAGGAAGACGGATAGCGAGCTCGAGTTCATAGGCACGTCCACGCGCGGGACAGGACTCTCCAAAGCATCACTGTAAATCTCTCGGCCGAGCACTGCCTCGGGACCGCTGAATTAACGGGTTGCGATCGTAAAACCGGGCCTCTTCGCTCTGCATGATGCGTGAGGCAAAGCGAACAACCCAAAGGACAGAAAAGGGATATTTCTCGTAAGTGAGGAAATGATTCATGGTGCAGAGAAATCCGATTGAAAAGTCGTTGCGATTCTCTGGTTTACTTGATCGGGAATACAAGTTCTTTGTCGTTTTCTTTCGATCGAGGCAGGGCAATTATCGCAATTATTTTGTGGAACCTTGAAAAATTATTATTACATGTGACGCTCCGCATATATTTTGAATGATGCGGAAGCTTTAAAAAAATAGTTTAATATTTTATATATATATATATATATATATATATATATATATAAGTTATGCGCAGGATGAATACAGGTAGAACTCATTGGTTAATTAATTTAATAAAATATAGAAAATATTAATAGAAAACTATCATAGGAAAAGTATGTTAATATATAAAGATTAAAAGCAATATATAAACGGATGATCAATATATACATACTTTTTTTCAATGTTTACAAAGATAAAAAGTCCAGAAAATTAAATTTAAAAAATTAGATTAACCAAAGATGTGCAACACAGTCAGAAGATCGGTCCTTCTACGCCGGGATGCTGTCAATTATCGGTACATAAACATTCGTTTTCCACGCTGGTACATGCTGTCGTTGTTCCCGTCGCGAGTTATATGCGTAGTCTTTCTGCGTCAAGAGGGGACACCGAAATGCATAAAGAACAAAAAATTGAGAAAGGAAATAAAAGGTCATCGCAGACGAGAAGGAGGAGGCAGAAGAAGAAGAAGAAGTTACAGCAGGCGAAGAAGGCGGAGCGACGCAACACTCGGGAACGCACGGCGGAAGGAATGGAATATGATATAATGCAAAGGCAAAAAGAACAATGTGAAGAAAAAAAGGAACCACCGCTACGACTCGGCGCGACAGAGGGAGGCAAAGAGGGAGAGATTTAAAGCCGCGTGGACATTGTCATCGGACGTGCAGCTATAAACCAAACTGTGCGCTGCTAACCGAGACCGACTCCCTTTTTTTCTCAGTCTCTTAGCTCGAAATCAGAAAGTTCGCAATCTTATTTCACTTAAGATAAGAACAATATCTTCTGTCGTTCGCGACAAATCGCAAATCTCAATCCTAGCACTCGTTAAAAAAAAATTACACGTCGATATTCAAATCATTTTCACTCAACTTTATTAAATCTTAATTTAAATTTTATGGCTCTTAAATTGTAAGCATAATTTTCATAAATCATCTCATATTTACTGCAACATTCTTAAATTTTTCCGAGCTCGCCTTAGGATGTAATATATTATTATTATAGTAAACGCTTCTCTCTCTATCTCTTTTCCGGTTGTTTTCGTTGTAGCCGTGCGCAACCTGTTTACGAGATGCTGAAATATATATCTCATGTTATACGTTCCCCGTCGTCCTGCCATAGATCCACAGGACCCTTTCCTACATACTATATTTCGCGGTGCGTTTACGATCTTGGCAGTCTCGGGCTGGGACAGGTGTTATTTTTCATCGATTCGTTCGAGCGCGCGTTTGGCCGCGCCGGCACCTTAAGTCCCGTGCCGATTTTCAGACTGCCTGCGAGAAAAGACGGGACGAATGAGAGAAAAGGAACGAAGAGGACGAAGAGAATGAAGTGAGTACACGCGCGCGCTGGAAGATCAAGGACGGCGGCAATCTGATCGAGATCGTCCCGATAATAATGCATTCGGGAGCGGCGGAGACTTGAAAAAGAATAAACTGCGCGGGTGATAGATAGGAAAAAATCAACTACCCGCGATTGATAAGGATCGCATGATCCTGTCGTGCGTGAAGCCGCGAATAAATCGTACGCGGCGCGCGATATTTAACCCCTTCCTTTAAATCCCGCCACTTTCACATTCGCGAATCGTTCTCACACGAAGTTTGTCTTTGAACAAAGTTCAGTTTCGGGACCGACTGGGATTGGATCGTACGCGCTGGGACTTCAAAAGGAGGGAGCTATCTGTTTGAAATCCTTTTTCGATCGAAGGTAGCAACGCACCGCACGGACCGGAACTTCAAACGGCCGCGGTCTCGACGATGAAACCGTCGAGCCCCAAAGGGTTAACTGTTTGTCAGGCTCAATCGTCGACATCGTGTGTCGTGTCTTCGATTCGTAGCCCGGACTCGCATATCATCGAGTCTCTTCCCAAAGAGCGCCATTCCGTAACCACGATTCCGACGAGGAGGTCGACGAGAAGGTACCGTAACGTCCCGCGAGTGCATTTCCATATCCATGACCGCGCCGTAATGTTGGTTCGTCGATCACGCTGGAGTTCGCAACGGCACTATGACGTCCCGAGTGGTTTCCTCAACCGCCAGTTGCCGAGAAGAAATTTCTCTCTCCGTTCCTCGCTCTCGCCCTCGGATTTTCTCCGCGAGGCTCTCGGGCTGCGTTTCGCATTCCTCGAGTGCTCTAAGCCTCTCGATTCGAGTCATTGCCGAGAAGCGCCGTGACCCTGGCCGAGACTGCATTTCCATACCGGCGCCGTGCGGGGCGTCGATTCAAGTCCGCGATGAACCGCGACATACCGAACACGCATACACACAACGGCATTAAGATATCCATCGGGACGGGCGTCTTTTTTTCGCGGCCGAGAGCGGCCCCGACGGTGGGGTCACGGTCCGTTCGCGGTCGTGAGACACCCCACAAAGACCGCGGACCCGTCTCCGTCGGGCCTCGGTACGCTCGTGACGGCTCGCTATCATCAATTGTTCCGTTTTGCCTGCCTTCCTTCGGCCCGTTCCTTCACCCTGTTCCTTCCCCTTCTGGCCCCGTGTCGTCCTTGTCTCGCTCGCACCAGACTACTCCGGGAGGAGACCTGGACGCGAGATTTCAATGGGCATTTCTCAGCCGGGGTGCGTTACAGACGTGAGTAAATATAATACGTAGCTCGTACAATCTCCCACGTTTTCTGCCGCACTAACGAAGAGAGAGGGAAATCGCGGGATCATCGCGATTTTTCTCTCCGATCTCGTGAATACGCCGCCGTTTGAAGTCTCCTTTTATCGTCGAATTCCATCTGCGTTCTTTAACGCGCGCGCATCTATGATAATTCTCGCGCACAAGCGCCGCCGCAAACCGACCGGGAAATGGACCGCGCGAATGGAAGTAAATAATGGGGACAAGTAGGTAGAGAGATTTGTTACTTGACTTTGTATGCGATTATTTCCCATATTGCCGCGCGCGGTTTTCTTACCTATTTCGCATGATGGCTGCGGTATGCAAATTTCCGGCGATTTAATCGATATTTTAATTTTAATATTTGTACTATCAGCAATTATGTTAATGCTTTACGTATGTACATGTACTATTTGTTCATATTTCTTTCATAATATTTATATTTATATTAATATTTATTTTAATATTTATTTTAATATTGATATAAAATATGAAATATAAACATTTATACATTTAAGCTCATATTTTATATAAAATATTTAAAACGAAACATTCAATAAAGAACGAATTTATTTCGAAGTAAACGAATAGCGTTTAAAAAAATAAATACATAAAAATAAATCTGTAGCTCAACGATTGTGATAATAATCACAGTGACAATATCAGTTCTTATCACGATTTTGCAACATTAGAAACGCGCACCCATTTTGCGAGCTCGTAATCTTTGGAGTCATACGCTGCGACCAGATGATGCAAGATAACAAAGTATCATAGATAACGGAGCTGCCACAACGAGAGATCTATGGTAGGAAAACGGAGATAATCCCGGAACTGTAGCGGCGAACGGAGGAGATTCGCCTGGTATCCGTTTACCGAATCTGTCGGATTCAAGTATCACGAAAAGGAAGTTCTCCAAACGACTTTCGAGACATTCTCGTGGCGAATTTATGAACGTGATTTCGACGTCGTTAAATATGCCAGATAAAGTCACCGAAAGTTAATTACATCTATCTACAACTTTTGAATATCAATGCTATAAATTCGAAAAAAATGTATGGCTTGTTTTTTCGCCACACACACATACACACACATATACACGCGCATAAAGTATTATAAATCTAATTTTTAAATATGTTTCAAGAAAGAAACATATTATCTCGAATTAATTTCAAACACAATTTATGTAATAATCGAAAATACTTTTTCGCGATCGAGAATGCCTTCAATCTTGAATGCGACAAATTACGAGCCTATGAATTGACTTTTGGACATCAAGATGCTATTATCCATGATATTTATTCATATTCGCGATACCTATATCTTGCATCATACGAGTTGAAATTATATAAAATGAAATTATATGTACATATCATGGATGATAATTTAATATTTTAACAGATGTTTGAGCTTTTGCTAACGTAAAAAGATAAAAATGTCATTTTTATTTGACCATATTGCGCAACATATATAACATTCCACGTTATATACGTTATGGAAAGAACATAAATACTGGCAGCTTTCATGCATTCGCTGACACGAAGGAGCTACTTACATCTAGAGTAAAAGAAAAAGAAATATTTAATTATAATATGTTTATTATATGTGGATATCATGAATGTTGAAAATAAACTCTCTAAAAATTCATCATGCAACATATACATCTCAATTATAATCAATAAATCTAATATCTAGTATATGCGGTCGAGAAAATTTAATGTTCATAAAGTTAAAATAATCTATCAGAAATTGTGTTAAAATAGGGTCGCAAAATAGAGCCATATTTTATCAGCTTCTGACAATTGCTAATAATAATTAATAAATGTATTACATATCATATTACAACGTTTAACATTAAATTAATTTAAAATTGAATGAAAATTATCTTCTTGAAATAGTAATTATCTTGACTCACAGATATTAAAAGACAAAATCCAATTAAGGTTCCTAAATTATTCTTAGGATAATTATCATAAAATTGATTCAAGACATGTCACGAATAAAACTAAAAATCCAACGGAGAGATTGGAACGAAATTCCTCATGCGCGAAATTCGCCGATTGAAATGTCCCGAGACACGCATACAGTAGCCTTTTGCGAAAAAAGGCATGACAGGCACGATTACTCTATAGTGGGCGGGAAAAGCAGTATAAGTCATATTATTCGTTACGTAGACGCCTGTGCAAAAAGATCTTAAGTCCGCGGCTCGAGGGGCTCGGACTCGCGATGTTCGTCGGCTTCCTTTCCGAGAGGAGCGCCCCTAAAGAGGAAGGGGATGGAAACGGAGGAGTTATCCAGCGATGATGCTTCTCGGTTGACGACCGACATCCCTCGTGCTCGCGTCGGTTTCATCAGTACTTACACGTACGAAATACGCTCGTGCGTATGTGCGCGTGTCTGCCATCTGAGTTCTCGCACCATTCCGTATCCCCGTGGTTACTCGAGGTGGCAACGTCTAATTATCCCGCGGAAAGTTCATCCTCCAATTATAGGAGGCCGCCGCCGCCGCCGTCACTACTACCTCGACATTGTTACGGATTCTTCGTTGTTACGTTATTATTACGGGCGACTCGCCGTTTCTTGACTGACACGTTACACGAGCATTCATTCCCTTCGATAACGCCGTGGTACTTGCACGATGAAATGCAACGCGCATTATTTTATTGCATAAGCGCAGCGCGTTCGCCGCACCGGATCGGGGCGTTGCGTGCTTATCGCACTCGCACGCCGCATTTCTGATTCTCTATAGAATTATTAGGTTCGCTTAACACCTCCGACACATCCCACTCTTCACGCGTGGGTGAGGAAAATGGAATTATCACGTCTGCTCGTTTGACGGAGGGTAGAACCCCATTATTATAGCCTGCAAAGATCACTCAACGAAGCGTATTTAAACAGCGTAGAGGTGAAAATGTTAATGTCAAAATTTATAAGATTTATACTTATAAAACGTGAAGTAATTTTTTTACAAAACTTATGGATCATGTCAATTTGACTAAATTTTCTTCGCGAAATAAATCTATGACATAGATGTAGAGAAAAAAAAACAAATATATGTCTGCGTCGAGAATATTATATTTTATCTAATTATTTCGTTTGTAATGTATTGCATATGAAGAGCATTGTTAATTATAAGTATATGACACTTGGTACAAATCAATCTCGATTTGATCGGTATTTAAATTGGAGCGCATCGGGTGCTTCGAGTCGCAGCTTTGCGCGAGTAATGCGGCAACATTACTCGCTGATCATCATGCTTTTTTCGCGATCCTCGCCAGATTACATTCGTATCGCGATCGTCGCCGACATGCCGATTAAGGCACGATCGTTTTCGCACGATTAACAACTCCGTATCTGTCGGCCGGACGCGATCGATTCTATCTCGATTTCGCGATCTCTTCGCGTCATTAACGACAGAGAAGTGGATTAGGTTTACGAGAAGCAAAATCTCCCCTTTGCTCAATGATATAAGTACACGTACACTGACAAGAAGGAGCCTATCCTCCGGATGCAGTCATCGATCGTGGTCAGTAGATGCGCGAATACACGACGTAAATGTATCAATAAAATGTAATTAATTGACGTTTACATTTCTTCATTCGGCCCAACAAGATTGCGATACGGATCTTCTATTTGCTTTCTCGTGCAGCCTCCCGTCTTCCACTAGAAGCATTTCGATTTAAATGTCGGTTAATCGAGCTAGTAATCGGACAGTATAAAAGAGCGATAGAAAGGGAAGTTAAAGGAGAATTTATATGGGTTCTTTTCGGCGAATGAATGATTCATTGAAAAAAATAACATATTTACAAAAAATGTAAAAAATTCACATGTAAAAATTTTCACATAAATGATAATTCGCGCTCGATGAAAAGTACGAACCATCCAGAGTAAAAATATGAAAAGAGCTCTGTTGTAGATGACTAATAAAATGTCATATCTATAGAAATAAAAAAAGATAAAAAAAGTATCATACTTGTAGAAATATTGCTGAGGAAAATATCTTAACCTGAAGTTTTTATTTTTGATATTTAACCTTTATGTTTCATGCCTTTATTGGAGGGAGCATCTTCTATTCTTATCAATATGTAGTCACTTTGCTTGAATCATCAAAATGATCATTAGAACCAAACTGTAGACAAATTTGCCTTAAAGATAGATGAGATCAGGGCGACCAGGTGCTATATATGTGTACATACCATTAACTTGGACGAGGGGCGTTCGGTATCTTTTATATTAGATGCTACCGGCTCCATGTTTTCACGTGTCTGCGTGTATAAGTGCGTGCTCGCTTGACTGACGGATCGTTCGAAGTGTCACGACGGCCTTGCTCGAGGTTTGCGATCAAGCGGCTCGCGCGACGCGGTAATGGATGCAATTGGTACCTCCGGACACGGTCCGTTCGTCGATAAGGAGCTGGGCGGAATTTCGAAGCGACACGATGTCGCCCGTTATTTGTTCTTATTTACGCGCGCGGGCCGCATTGAATAAATAAAGGAGAACAGGACCGGCGGCAATTAATATTTTTAATCGGCATGGTAGAAAATTGGAAGATTATAGGATGACGCAGGCGGGATGTGTGCGTGTATACGTGTTTGTGTAAGTGTATCGCGCGTTTCACACGCGCAAAAAACAACTTTCCGCGAGATTTATTAATCGAGATAACGTGTAGCGCTGGTGATCGTTTGAGATATTTAAACGCTAAGAGGGAACCTGCGTCCACTGGGAGCCAAATTTTTTTAACCGCGATCATGCGGGTTCGAGAAATATGGGCTATACCTCCTTCAGTTTTAAATCCAACTCACCGGCCGAAATTCCACAACTCACACGGATCTGATCTGATATCCACGAAGATCGCACCCATTCGTCGCCGGTTTCGTTCCCAAAGGAATCCGACCGATCTCATCGGGCCGCGCGTTTACATCCCGGAGAAAGATCGCTCCAATTATTTTTTATGCCATGCGACATATTTCTCAATTTAATCCGGACGGGACTGCACCCTCGAAGGGCGAGAGGGAGAGCAACGGACTCGCTCGAATAATGTTCCGCGAGATATTTCACGCCGAAAACAAACTTCGCGAGAGTGACGCAATCGCTTAATTAACGAGTCGCGCTACTTAACGCGCCCGACATGTTCGTGTCTCATTGCTTTTCTTCTGTTCCTCCTTCTCGAAGAAGAAACGGTACACGTGTAAACATTGCGACCGAGCTTGCGTGTACGGGCGAACATACGTATACGTATGAATCGAGGCATACTACAAGTGCCGAAATTTCGTTCATTTATCCTCGGCTCTCGGCCGGTTTGTCGACCGTTTACTCGCAACACCTTGTACATCACGATCATATATAGTCATGCATGCGCAGACGTGCATACCGAACTGATGGCAACGATACGCTTTCCTGTTGATGAATTTTTTGAAAAAAAAAAATATCGCAAACACCAATGGAATGCAAATTTCATTTGTCTCTTTCCTCGAAATGCGCTGTCTTTTGACGGCAAAGTGATTACTCGCGTTGCGATTCATTAAACGCGTACTCGCTGAATGAGCGTCAATTACATCAACGAGATGCAGCGTATAAATGTCTCGCGGGCAAGCGTAACGTAATGATCTTTAACTTTCATTTGCAGATAGACAATGGTTAATATTTGTAAAGCTGTTGCGAATCGAATGTATGAATTATAATTATTTATTCGCTCAAAATATTCTGACTTTAACTGACTTGTGTGTCAAGTTTGATCTCTTTGTATATTTCTAACATTTTTCAGAGATTAATTAATTCGAAATAATTAAACTCGAAATAATTAAACTCAGAATGTATAACATTTAATTCATTTGACAACGTTTAAATAAAAAAATAATCTTGATTGATTAAAAAGCACTTATTAACAGAAATGACGGTAATGATGGAAAAATCATTATTATTCATATTATAATTCGATAGTATAATATTACTCATGTAATACAATTGCAATTTTATCGTTAAATTCGGCTAGAGGACACGCAAATTGCTTTCACCATCATTCATCTGCGATTGCAGATAAAAAGATTATATTCGCCCGACAAGACTCCACCTTGGCCGGACTAAGCCATCGCGCTACGCCCTTAATAAGGAAAAATAAGCGGAAAGACGAAAGTTCGAAGATACGAGAGAGGCCCGTTAATGATTTACCACGGCTTTATAACCGCGAATTCATTGCGCACTGCCGCCGCAGATATGAGAGAGAATCTTGCCGAAAGAAAAAGAAAAGAGAGAGAGAGAGAGAGAGAGAGAAAAAGAGAGAGAGAAGAGAAAGGGAGACCACCGAGCGCCACGCCCCCGACTTCTCATCTTTTACGCGTCTCATCTCATGACGTTAGTACGTGAAGGCCCTTTTGAGCTGGGCCCCAAACGCCCCATACGACGAGGAGCGTTTTGGGGAATCCTTTTTCCCTTTTTGTTCCCTGGAATGTGTTAACCCTGAAGCAAGGCTCGCGTTCGGCGCACGATGTATCTGTCGGATATATGTATCGGAGAGATTTAACTTTGGGACTATTCCGAGAATTTTTCAGAGTAAAGAAAAATGCGCTGTCTTTTGATAACAATATTTTGCGTTTATATATACTTTTATTACATAACAATTTAATTGTATTACTGTGTAAATGGCAGAATTTTCTCTCTCTCTCTCTTTTTCTCTTGTATGGGCATACTACGGATAAATCGCATTCCATGTTAATACTGCTTTGATGATAAAGTCAGAACAGATGAAGAAAGAAAGTAGTAATCATGTTTTCTCTCTTATTCATTTTTGTTGAATGACTTTATTTTTTCCTCTAAAAAATTATTAATAATAACTGATTTTTTAACGATTTAAATATTATAAAACGGTTTATTATTAAGAAAAAAAACCTTAAAAGCACCTGTGCTATATGCTTATAATTGTAATAATCTGACATAACTAAGGCAGAGCAAATATTGTTATTCTATTTAGTTTACACACAAGTAGTAAAATTTCTCATGACGGGATAGATCTGTCGCAATAGCTTAACACTAACGCGAAATATCGTGCTTTGAGAGGATAATTTCCGAAAACCATGATCTTCGATCGACGGTTTCAAGCCAAGGGGACATAGAGCGCTCAATAATAACGCATAGAAGAGCATATCGGGTAGAAAGCAGAACAGTGGATGACGTAGAGAGAGAGAAAGAAGGACCAGGCAGAGGAAGATGAAACGTGACAGACAGAGAGAGAATATGAGAGAGAGAGAGAGGGAGAGAGAAACTTGCTTGGAACCAAGCTTGGACTTTGATGTACTGTCAGGCAGACATCGTAAACGCATTAGTTCCCGGTATATGCCGCGTTCGTGTATGTTCCTACCCCCCGTGCGATTCCGTTATAGACATTACCTTCCTATCCGTCTCGCTCGTCGGTGTCCGTCTCTGTGCGCATAGAAATACATATACGAGTTCGTGGGAGCCGTGCACAGAGAGATGAAGAGACGGACATGCGGTTTTGGTTCCACACACAACAAGACCTCGGTACACACTATGCACGAATAGGCGGTGCACGGAGCGAGAATGAAGTCAGACACGAAAGGTGATCGATGTTAGATTATAATGCGGATGGTACGCGTATCTCTCTCTCTCTGTCTCTCTCTCTTTCTCCTGAATGATAAAGAATGCCTGGCTAACAAGACTAATATTGGTTATGTCGATTGATAGCGTTTACAGTTCCACGAGACAATGCAAGTATAATTAATACATGAACGTATAAACTTATTTTTAAATCAATAAAACTCATTTTTCATTCGTTGAAAAATCTAAACATTTTTAAAAAATTATGTTTCAATTTCCGAAAGAGGAAAAAAAGAATATGATTTTAATACTCATATTTCTAAATAATTCTCGCGTAAATCTCGATTCTTGTTATCTCAGTTTATTGCAGTCGAGATGGCAAAGTACGTATGCGGAGGTTAATCACGATAGCAGATTTTTTACCGTTCCCAACGGTTGTACAGCTCTCTTCAGCATATGAAGCCGATGCTTAGACACGATATCTCTCATATGGAACGTAGCGAGATTCGGTACCTTGTCGATCCACCGAAAACACGCGATACCATCAGAGATAGGAAAAAAATTATGTATTAGCTCATATTCGATGATTATCAGTTTCGTAGCAATTAGGTGGTTCAGTACTAGACATTTTACATCCGTGTTCCGCTGTGTGTTGCGAGATTACCCAGAGTAGCCTCGTAATAAGATAGAATGGACATAATAGCCACAGAGATGTATGTATAACGTGAGTAGAAGATATAATGCAATCTTGCCACACATCATGTAGAGGAACGGATGTGAAGAACGCGAGGGCATATTCGGTTATGAGAGAGAGGCGATCGATGCTAGATTATAAACGCGACCGCTACGAGCCGCGCTACGGGAATCGTTAAATAATGTTCGGCTAACAAGACTAACACGGGCCTCCTCCTCGCAGAACGATAGAGATACGCGTGCGCGACGTATCGTCCGAGAAATAACGATTGTACTTATAATAGATATCGAAAAGGATGATTCCGGCGCAACCCCCCGCGTGACTTTCCACCTGGGTGCGCGAGAGGTCACGTCAATCAGCGTGGATGCTGATCTCCGTCTGCGATCGCCAAAGGTGATTTGATAAAGTGCTTGTTACCTACGTGACGTTACTCGCTGGTCACCACGCATCTATTCAAATATAGAATGGATCGACCAATATCCGATATCAGTAGTACATTTCAAACGGGCTATCGAAAATAAAATCGAAAATAAAATTCTTTTAAATAAAATACACAATTATTAAAGTTTTATTAATTAAAATAATAGTTTTAAAAGAATCCTTATCAATTCTTATTTATAAAATAATATTTGAAGTGTTTGCACTGATCATTTTTAAAATGTATCTAAAAAATTATGTAAGAAGAAAAATAATTGAAACATAACAAAACAAATACGCATATATTATATTTTCAATATAATTATTGTTTATTTTTAATGTTAATTTTTAAAAATAACAATTTAATAAAACATTATTAAATGTTTAAATCATTAAACTATATAAATAAAATTAATGGATGAAACGTTTATCAAATTCGCGAAAATTACTGTTTTATTCATAGATACAGTCAGAACTTGAATGACGTGAACTAGGAAGCCTCGCTGAGGTCGCCGAAGATTTTTTCGCGTACCATAACGGGATATATATATATACATGTATAATAAAATACTTTATAATTAGTACGATATCCTCTCTCAAAGTTCGTGCTAAGCACACATACAGCGAAGTATTTCTTATAATCATTAAATTGAACACGCCATAACGCTGGGAAACGTATTGTATGTTGAATTGTGGCGTGATAAGGTCAACGTTTAATTGGAGGATCTTCTGACCTCGGTTGCGACTTCGAACTTCGTGCACAGTCACGCATCAATCAATGATGATGGACAACGACGATTCGATCCATCCGCGTTCCACAAAGTCGAGTCTCTATCGTCAGTATTTCCTATGTGTCACATAACTATGAGACACTGGCGTATTGTGGCATCGTGATTTATCACCCGAAGCTTCTTAGAACTATGCGAAATCACGCTATAATATTATGATATTACTTTATATAAAAACGTTTATATAAATAAAATTATTAAGCGCAGTTATAATCCAGAATTAATAGTTTGTTTTTTATTTTATTATTTTGGATTAATAGTTTGTCGATCTCGTTTAATCTCTTCAAAAATTTATATTAAATTGTCAATCAATAAAACGACATAGAAACGTTTATATTAATGTCTTCGAGACATTTATACAATAATCCGCAACTATGACGTATCGATTTGAAACGAAGCGTTTTGCAATTCGTTTGTGAGTTCATCGCAAAGATTGCGCGTTGATCAATGACTGTAGACGACAACGCGATTTATTTGAGTTCAACGGAGTCACATTCATCGAATCCTCTGATTATTAATTTATCTGTGTTATAAAGTTGGAAAAATATCAAAGTCGAATAGGAATGACTTGACATATATCATTGGCTGAACGAGGTATTTCGTGAGCCACGCGAGAACGAGAAGTCGTCGTATCGATCAATGATTATGGGCGATGAAGACGTGATCTGCGTGATCTCGATGTGGTCGATATTGATTCTTCGATTCGTTAACAGTTAACTATCCAAGCATTTGTATGGGGCTCTGTGTTGCGTTATTACGGTATGTGAGTCATCGCGAGGTGAAGATTTATTCGCCTGCACGTCGGCGAGATTCAAACGTATCTATAAAAGGTAGAGACCAATAACGATAACTAGCTGTATTATTATATATATATATATATATATATATATATATATATATATATTAATAACGGTAACCAACTGTATTATATTATTTGTATAATGTGAAAATTCGACAGAGTTAAATCCAAAATAAAATTTGCGTTAGAATGCGCGATGCCTCTAACGCGTGACTGCGCCTGAGAACCGCGAGGATCACTCGTCGATCAATGATCATAGATGACAATGTGATATATTAGTGATCGTATTATCTTCATCTTTAATATTTCTTGGACTTGTTGCCATTATTTTATGATACACATACTCGCGCTATGATTAAGCGGATGAATACAAAACGTATTGCTATTTCGAAACATCGATGGATATCCGATTAATTTTCCTTACAGACAGATTAAAGGTGAATACTATTATACCTATTATTCTATTGCACAACGTTAATACGCAATAGACTACAACAGATCGCATATTAAATATATATCATTGGAAAGGATAGCGGTAGAATTATTATTAGAGATAAATTTCACCGATAAAATGGTTTACTTTTTCAAAAAAGAGAAAAATTTGTAACTTATATTATTGCATCGAGTTAGTAACATTTTCTGCTGCATCAGCAGGATAACAACTTGAAAGGTGGCTAACGAGCCGCCCATTACCAGCAAAAATCATCTCTACTGTAAACACCATATATTAAATTACCGACATTACATACGCCGCGGTACAACTGACAGGATACTGAATGGGCTAACAAATCGGGTGTCAGGCATCAGCTCTCTCCACTTCTCTCAAGTAGCAGACGTCGCTCACGTATCGTCGAGAATACGTCCGAGTTCGGTATCATCGGTATTGGGTTCTACTCGACTCGTTAGTTGTTAACCTTCATGAGGCACATATCCGAGTGCGAGGCGAGGATGGTGTGCATGTCGTTGCAGCGCGACATGATTCATCGCGAGAAACTCGAAATAGTCGAGGACTATGCGGAACCGGTAGCATCGCGGTGGTCGTCGGAGGAATCTCATCGCTTTCGTACAGCGGGGAGGGAGATCCTCATTGTTGGAAAACGCGAAGAAACCCGTTGCCGACGACAGACTTGCCGATGTTTGCTCGTCGTCGTAAAAATCGCGACGCGACCGTTACCGGCCGCTGCCGGCCGATGCGATGCGATGCGATGCGATACCGTCACGATGGACCGTTCGAAGCTACGTCGCTGGGTGCTGAGCGAAAGTCGAAGAGGAAGAGGGGAAAAAGAGGTAAAGAACACGATACGAATCATCTCGTATCTGAGTTACGGCCGACCTGGTGCGACCTCGGATTATGAGGGTTATTGCCTGTACGCGCGCGAGTATACTAATTAGCGCGTATGTATATATATATATATTTTTTTTTTTTCTGCGTCTATATTATAATGAATGCCGCCGAGCATTCTCGCGTGATTCTTGACTGCTGTTCTGAACATGAGCGTGTCAAAAAACACGTTTCGCGCCAGATTCATATGTAGTAAACAGTGAGGCGGACCTGTATCTATACTTGCAATCATCTAATTGAGAATATCTTAGATTATGTTGCATTTTAATAACATTTATAAGTCGATCAATTTAATAGATTTGATCAATAAGGATTTCGCGTTGGAAACTTATTAGCGAAGGAGTCTAGATTTTTGCTCCATTCTCTCTGTAGATGAAGATATGATGTATAATTTCGAAACGGAAGATTAATGGTTAAGAAAAGCGTCTTGCTTTCCTATTTTAAAAAGTAATATTTTTTGTATCACAATTAACGGTAAAAATAATTGTGCGATTTTTCGCACGTTGATCGGCATTCAAGCGAACACTGAACAGCTTCTATCGCAACATGCGAAGGACGAGTCGACGAGATTACATGAGAGAATCACTGTCTGCGCTTTCGCACAGTTTTCTACGTGTCGCGAAATGCTAATTATCATCAAGGATATACCGTTATCGTTGACAATTACGACCATCTCTCAAAGGTGTTATATCATGTTTTCCTCTTTTTTTTTCACATCAATCGATAGCAAAAGACTTTACGCGCTTATATGGACGGTTAGATAATCTTGCGGGAACACAAACGCGGATTTTTACGATGTTTCGAGAAGAAAAAAACGTAGATGTCAAAGAGTTAATAACGTTCACATCGGCGTAGATCAAATCTTACCGCTACTTCCATCGCGCCGCTACTTCCACTTGGCGACGAGGCGAACAACGCGTCGCGCGTCGAGTCTGCCCGATTAGAATCGAGAAATTCCTCTCGATAGACGTACATAGAAAGATGGCGCGGATCCGTTCGTTCGTATCTACAGGTGGTTAGTACAGTCAGGGTCGTCTTAGCGGACCGGTTCTCGAGATCTCGGAGGTTTCGCTCTCCTCCCGCTTCCCCGCATCTTGCATCGGAGGCCTCCCTGTTACGCCACAACGGGCGCTACCACGACTCTCGTCGTGCACCACGAGGAAATGTAATATCCAGAAGGAGCCCCGCGGTTGTGGGCCTTTCGACGTCCGCGACCACCGATTGTTGGCGAGCATAACCGACTCGACGTTCTGGCCGAGAGCTGCCCACCGCGCGTCGCTCGGTTTCGGTCGGCAGTACGGTCATTTAATATGGCAGTGAGCTCGCCGGAGACACTGACAGATCTCGGCAATTAATAAAACGTTTCCCTGTTTATTGTCGTGGGCTACTTGGTTATGCTCCGTGGGCTACCCTTTTCAGTGCGCCGAGCAAGTATACGAGGCTTTCCTTTCTCTATCATTCTCTGTTTCTCTCTCTCTCTCTCGCTCTTTCTCCGCTCTTCTCTCTATCGCATCTCGCAGCTTCTTTCCATCACCCTCACCATCTCTCGACTTAGCTCCGGGCTTCCGTGCCGCACGACCGACACGATGTACCGGGTGTATCTTTGCGGAAAGGCAAGGCGCGGCCGCGTTTTGAATGGACGTATATTAATTGACTCGCGGCCGAAAGCTGGCACTAGTGGATGTCGTCGTGTCGAGTTTCCATCGTAGCGATTGTTGCCGCGCTAAGACTTCTGCCGGTTGGCAAGATAACGAACAGCGCCTGTTGATGTTGCATATTCGAGGGATGTTCCGGACCTCCTAGGTTCATGAGATCCACCGATTATATCAATTCTCCCTGGCGCTTTTAGCGCACTCTGACCTGGACGAGAATGTGTCGAAATTAAAAAAATGCTAGTTGGGATGTTACTTGAGCAGTGAGTAGAAGCGTCGTATTTTAACATTATTCTTTGGAAATATATTTATCTCTTATCTAGATAAGTTTCAAAAATCCGCTATTGTGATTTCGCATTAAAAATAATAAAAGTAATGAAAACAATAAAATAAGCAAAATTGCAATCTCTTGCATCATTACATTATCTAAATGAGAAAAAAATATTAAAAAAGTACTTTAGTATTAATAGTAAATTTATAAAGAAAGACATGCTATCATTCATCGTAGTTAATCAACGAAGCGGATTTCATGGCTGGAGAATTAATACCGTCGTGGAAAAGAGCATGAAACATGACGCAGCGGTAAGAACTGCTATAAGAATCGCTCGCTAGTTTCCATCGAAAGACTCGCGGATACTTTTAAGAGAGGAAGTTGTGCCGGACTTTGCGATGTACCGCTAGATCTTGCCGTTACAAACTCATTCTATGCTTTTCAAAGCGAGAGATTATTGCGAGTGTTCCATAATTATGTACTAATTTTTGCGACTTTAGCCTTGACCTACGTTAAAATCTTTCGTTAAATTTCCAGTTCCTCGAGTCATTCTCGAATCTAATTTCCTTTATCGTTAGTATATTTTTCCAGGATTGTTTAAAGGAACTTTTTAACATTTTCTCAGTCTTATTCGAAAATCTACGCGTTCTTTTATTTTAACAAACATATTTTAGACAATAATAAAAAGTTAAATAAATCATATTGACATTTTCTTAATTAAGTCGTGAGTTGGCATATTTCTCTCTTTCTCCTCGGAATAATTGTCATATCAGATTTTCTCCTGCTGCAGAGCCAATAATAAACCCAGAAAAAAAAGATAAAAGCGACCACGGCCGAATATAGATCAAAGATATAATGTACTTTACGATTGCTGTCAGCTGGTGTACTTTGACGTACTTTGCGTCCAAGAGCCTCGAGTGTTCCGCCTTCTCGCGTAGTCAAACGGCGAGTAAACGCTATTAACTATTAGAAGCTTACGCATTCACTTCGTCGGTGCCTATGTCGTCGGTGTTTTTTATCAAGTTCGCATTTCCTCGGTCTGTATATTCATCTAGAAAGGTATTAAACGTCAGCTCGTGTCTCCGCTGCGACTATATTCGCGCCGAACCATGCATTGGTTGCAAAAGAGAAATGTATATTTGTAGAACATATCTAATGGCTGCATCTGGTGAATGGCAACGAAAGGATCGTGTAATCGTAAAGAGAAATTCTTTCAAAGAGAAATAAAAGTGAGGCTTAATCATACTCTCTCCAAATCTCCTAGTATACTAAAATTAAATAATTAAAAACTTATTCATTACTATATTACTTAATAATTTTAATTTCAAAGAACATCTTTCTTTATTATATTTTCGTAGTCATTTGCAGAAAGTTTTGTGATATATTTCGCAATTACGTGTACAAATGTTGATTATTTCAAGATATGTGATATCGCGCGCGCTTGAAATGAATATTGATTGTTGTAATAGTGATTTCTATTGCCGCAGATGACAATGATACAAATAGCCATTGTCATTTGGATTCTGAGGATTCGTCGTTTACGTTCCATAAAAGACGCTGGCAAGTAGGACATCGTCTTATTAGCGAAGACACTTGCGATGTGCTTTCACACTAAGTTGACGAGAAACACGATTTATAATGTCTATTTATATTTATAGTATTATTACGCCTTTATTATAAATTAAGACAGAGAGGGAGAGAGAGGAGAAAATTAAAATAAAAATAATGAAGACGGCAAGAGAAATCAAGTCGTCCTTGCCAATCGTCGTTTTATATCTTTTCTATTCACACGTTAATGTCGCCGGACAACGTGAATATCTGTCGTTAAAATTTTGCACATTACTTCATTCTTCGATATATTGTTCGCTATGCTTGTTGTATCTTGCATCTTCTCTCGTCTGTTAATTTAATGTTTAATTACGATAATCTACGATGTAAATTATCGCAAATAGTCTCATTACAATATATGTAATATTAGTATTCAGTCGTGATATGTATTGCCAAGATTATGTTTGTAAATTAAATGTTCGTACGAGTTTCAGAAAGGAAAATAAAATCTCAATCGAGAAATAACGAAGATGTCGACTGCGACGAAACAGCAGTGGAAAAATAAACTTAACTGATTCGTTTCAGATCGCTCACATACAACATAGTAGAAAGAATTTTATTATATGTGATGTATATGAGAATTCGCGGCACACATTATTATTTTACAATTATATTAATATGTATTAATATAAATCAAACTCAACGTAAACGATATTAAGTAATATATTTTACATACGTTAATTGAAGAAAAGGGAAGAGTGGGGACACGAAACGAGAAACGAAATTGAAAGAAAATAAGGAAAAGAATGGATAACAGAAAGAGACAGCGATGGAGAGGAAGGAGGAGTAAGAGAAAGCGTAAGAAGTTGACCTGGATGCTGATTCATTTTGAGTTCAGGATTCGGGAATTGGTTATGAATAATGCAAGCGAGTCTTCTCGAGTCGTTCCATAGCCGACTAACTGGAGATCGAATCCGCGCTGGTCAAATGGTGGTTCCGGGTGAAGGGCTGGTTAGTCCTCCGGTTTTAAACGTTAAACAATAAGGTCGAAGAAAAGATTCGTTTCAATCTTGTTCCGGTTATTCTGTGCGGCGTCTGCGTCTCGGTGTTTATCGTGAATGACGATCTTGCGAAATAATAATTAGCTGATGTAGCGTTTCAGCTGCGATCGAAGATATTCAGATAGTCATTTTAATTAAACTGATGGATCCACAAATAAAAATAAAAAATATAAAACAACTATTCGTTTGACAAACAAATCGGTACATGCATCATTAAGATTTTAAATTATTATTTCCTAAATTATTTCCTAAATCGATGATGGTAACAATTATCGAAGATTTTCTTGTCGATTCGACACATATCTTTCTTTTCGGATATTTTATGGAAGGTATTTTTATTTGTAGATTTACATATTTTAGAGACATTTAATTAAACTTTGCATATATTGGCAATCATATTACTGAAATAGATAGAATACATATAAAAATAAATGTGATATTTATGATAAAAAAAAGAGAGAACATTTTTTTTCTGAAAGCACTAATCTTGTAACTTTATGTATGTATAATACATTATCAATTATCTGCTCACATTAGAAATAATTATATACTTTTTCAATGACAAAATTCGATTAAAAAAATGAGTGCATAAATATGTTATAGCAAAAATGATTATAAGTATGAATAAATAAATGTAAAAATATTATATATTTATATATGTAAAATGATTATATATAAGTGTATAATATTTTTTATAATTACAAAAATTAGACAAAAATTAGATAAAAACACTAAATTAGATAACACTAAATTACACTAAATTAGATAAAAAAATGATTTGACTTTGTTAATTTAAATTTAATTACAATTCAAGTTAATTTTAATTAAATTAGACTTTTTTACGGAAGAGTCATAATACGACGTATGACATTATATATAAATAATACAACTATACAACTTGTGAAGCAGTTTCAATTTGCATATAAAATGTAGATGGTTCAAATTAAAATATAATAAGGAAATAATTCTTTATGAAATCCATTGATGGCCGCAACATGCTTGTTAGAAACCGCTATCAATATTCCTTCATGAGCAGCTCAGGCATCGGTTAATCTTGAATAGAGATTCATTTACGGTTTTCACGTTCATATATTGTATATATGTGTGATTGTGCGTGTGCATGTACGCATACGGTAGCCTTGGCGAAATGCAGAAGCTGCAAAATCGTGGAACTGGACACGAAAATCCTCCGACGCATGTCCTTCCGCTTCCTCGAGCACCGTATGTCATCCTTTTCTAATTTTCTCTCTTTCTCCTACAGGCAATCCTACTCATCCTGGCGTCCATGGTGCATCTTCTAGAAGCTCTTCTAAAATTTTGCGACGCGGAAAAGCCGACAACGCAGGGATAAGTCTTGTCATGTCACTTTCAAGGTAAGATGTGAAGCTGTTGCACTCACTGTTGGAATCCTGACACGCGTCAGGATATAATGGTCGAGGATTGGACAAAACAAGTTTGCCAATATAGAAAAAAACATTGGAAAGTCGATAATATTATCGATTTTTCAAAAGATCGTTGTTCTTTGTTAGGTGAAAAATATTGTTGGCTCTTTGCTTCACGGACATTTCTTATGGCAGGACAAATGACCGTGCTAAAAGATCGAATAGGAACCATTTCTTCAAATGGTCGTAAGTTAAGGACCGTACACATATAAGCGCACAGTATATTTAAACGCAACTCAAATCGGCCTTGAAAAGTGATGCTGACAAGCCCATGAATTTGACTTCTTCTTCCGCATACTCTGACTTGCCATGTAAATGCATTCACATACAACTGTCGAGACCGAAAAAACGATATGCGTGTATTACAGAGACGTAACAAATTTTCGTGGCAAGAGACGAAGTGCTACGATATACTTTTATGATTCTTTGTTCCTGTCAAGTAAAAAATTATTATAATAATTGCCGCGCAGCGCTCTATACGTTTGATCGCGTTTGAATTCTTTTTCGCAATATATCAAGTAATAGTATCATCATTAATAGAGATTAGTGACTGCAAAGATGTCGTTTTTTCGTTTTGACTTTAGATCGATATTTGAATTCAAAATCGAGTTTAGATAAAAATCAATTCTTTCATATATTGCTTGTGTATATTGCCAAGTACGATATAGTTGATTTTATTGCACGCGTATATAATACAAGGACCGATCCGATATGAGTTTATGATATCCGTTTGCGGGAACTTGTTTTAACGACCTGCCATTTTTCCGTTTTCATCTTCCGGGTTCGTTCGAGGTCAAATCGATTTCGGTTAGAATTGGAGAAAAGTTTATGCGTGCCACGGTTCTAATAGGGCGGAATATGCGGAGCATATTGCGGCAGCTTTTTAGCGTGTGCTCTACACGAGTCAGCTGGCAGCCTTCTCTCTTCGGAGTCTTTGAGCGCGTGTGCACGAGGATCGGAGTCAAAGCACGAGGACCCCGGTATAGCCCGGCCGACGCATTTCACACGTGTCAATCGCGGCAAGATTTACCGTCGTCCTCGCTCCCTTCGTTCCGTTTCGTTCGCGCGTCGTATATGCAGAGAGGCCTCTTGCCTCTGTTCGTTCATTCTTCTTCCTCTTCTTCTTTACTGGATTGCCGTCCTCTTCAGACGCAGCACCACGATTATTCGTTCGTTGGTTCGTTCGTTCGCCTTTCCCTCTCTCGATCCGTAAATCATCCCGTGAGCTTTGCCTCGTGGACCTCGGCGCGACGTTTACGGGTCCTACGCTTATTGGATCGGTTTGAGGCGCGTTGCGTCGCGTTACGGATTTTTGCAGGATTAGTCGTGACTGAAATAGCCGCGTAACGAGCGGATATGTGAAATTATACGCGAAGACCGGACGCGAGCCAATTGAAACGGACGTTTCAAGAGGTATGATTATTTCGCAGCACGCGCGATATGAGTGTATATAAAAACACAAATTTCCGTTTACATCTAAAAGGATTTATCTAGTATAATTGGATATGCGAAGCAGCCGTATAAGAGTATTTTGGAATGCTGATTAGAAATTATTTTGATCTTATATAAAGACAAATATTAATTGATAAAATGTATACAATGAATAAGATTAGTTGTGAACAGTTTCATAGGTATTTAATCAAAGCACGAGAATGAGCACGATGGATTAGAGGTGATTAATGAATTTTCGAATTTATGTTTAAGTAAAGAATAAAAAATGTAAAACTTGCAAGAGAAAGGACAACAACAGCATTTTTACGAAATTGACTAACGATAAAAGATAAAAATTACAGATCATTTATGATTTAATTTATGAAATTGTGTACTCGAAAATCTGTTTACATAGATGATTAACATGAACATGAATCATCCTCGTGTTATATTAGTGATCGATGTTGAATCGAAATGGACATGATAATTAAGTATAAGTAAACTTGTCAAGACATGATAAGTTGGAGCAAGTACACAATTTTCGAAGATTCGTTGAAGCTCACGTACGTACATCTCAATCATGCCGGCATTCGTATTACCGCACACATCACAGTTCCGTTAGGAATTTCATCCGCGTTCCCACAAGAATATATGCACGCCAATCTTGTTTTCTTCTTCTTTTCATATTTCTTTCTCTTTTCGTCGAGCTATGATTCGATACTAATGTTTTAGTCGAGGATAAAAAGTGAGAAACCTAATGATTCTCGGAGTCGAGAGAAATTAAGAAGAAAAAAGCAAGATTGAGCAAGGATATAAAATAAAGGTGATGTTGGAATTTTTGAAGAATGCGTCAAATGGAATTAAGCACGCTGCCTGATTCACTAGAATTAATATAGATATCAAGACTAATTTAAAAACTGATTATAAATTTCTTGTCTACATTGGTCTATATAATGTTAATGTCCTAACATTAAATATAGTAATTTAATATCCAGTTCTCTCTCCTTTTTTTCAATTTCCAATAGCACATTAAGATTTTGTTATTATAAGCTACATAGGCTACTTTAGAACTTTGGAGTCATGTTGAAACTTCGTTAAAAAATTTGATGCAACGATAACGTTCCCCGAGTAACGTCTCTAGATCGTCCCGATAAATTTCCCCGAGCATAATGATCTTTCCCTACCAGCGTCAGTCGCTATCGTGCGCGTCTTAACGTAAAAGAATCTCAGCCACGTCCGCCGCGAGGTGAACGCGACTCATCGCTCTCTGTGGTTCAGCTATTCATACGAGGCTTTACAGCGTGTTAATGAAAAATGCGGCTAGTCAGCTGGTGCTCGTTCTTAAATGTACCGGGTGGCCACTTACGTCTCGTTTTCTCTTATACGAGAACTTTCTACAATCAATGCGCAGGCTACATGCATCTATCTCTCGCGAAAGTTTGTTTTCAATCAGAAACATTCATCGCAACGTGCAATTTCGCCGATCAAAATCGCGACGCACGCGATACTTTCCTCGCTTTTCTCCCGTCATTGGGATATCGTTCCGGAAAGAAAATCGCAAAAAGATGTTGAAATGAGCAGCGAGCCGCGGATATAAACGTCGAGAAATAGTATAATTGCGCGCGCGTTCCTTTTTGCAGGTGGTCGAGCCTCCGCAGTATCGGAGAGATGCGGCTTAAGAACATGTCTTTAAGCGCCGTAAAATAATCCGCCAGCGGTAAATAGACATCGTACACGGATGTCGGGATGAACGAGTCGGATGCGTTCGACGAACGTGCCGCGCACGTGCAGAGCGCAAATCTGATCTCGCGAAGAGATTCCGATTTCTTGCGAGTGTCGGAATCGTGCCTCGTACTTTATTATAACGGGCGCGATGATAGCTCAATTGTGCGAAACGTTAGATAAATTACCGTTTCGAATCGCTACGGCGAATCGTACGGACGGGTAGGGAAGGATAATAAATTGTACAGCGAAACAGGGTGCGATCGATGTAAGTACAATCGCGTTAGCTGTTTCAAACGGAGAAAAATAGCAGCAGGATCGGTGCAACGATAGCTTATATCTACTGTACACACTTGTTCGTATATATAAAATACTGTGTTCAAATATTTTATCGAAACAAATGGGTAAAAATAATTCGTTACATAAAACATCAGAAGATACTGAAATTTTTAATGCCACCCGGTATACACTCGAACGAACTACTATAGATGGCATATACTAAATGTCTATATATAGATGCCTAAGATAGATACTTAGGACCATGTAGTGGTACATAAAAGTGCACAAGAGATACCTATCACCAGCGCATAGACACCTGCATTGTAAGCTCCTGCTTACCACGTAAAACGTCCATTAATTGCTAGCTTTTCAAGCACGCTCGGCTCGTATTTTGAAATTTTGAACTTCGTACTTCCCGTATTATATATCAGCAAAGCTGATACACATGCGTGAAATTAAATCTTCAAAAGCTTTCAAAAATATGTTATATTTTTTCTGTTGTTTCTAATAAACTTTTCTAATAATAATATCAAGGTGATTTGGCAAATGATTGCAATGGTTTTAACAGATATAAAAACTTTGAGTTTGTTTGTTTCAACATTTTATATTTCTGTTTACATATGAATGAGGAAAAGAAATAAGAATTTTAATTTTTTAATTTTGGTGAATAGTTAATATAAAATACAGAGAGAATATTTATAAAAAATATAATTGTGTCATATAAGTATAATACACCATTAAATTGCAATATAAATTTTAAATTACATGAATAATTATTTTCTATTTGATGCATTTATATATAAAATGAGTTTAATAAGTTGATCGAATATATGCATCTGCAATCAACATCGTTAATTAATAACATTAATTGAAAACAGAGAAATAATCGTGGAGAAAAAATATAGCGAAAATCACATTTATTGAAATAAAAAAATAAGAGTATAAAAAATTGATTAATATTTAAGTAGCGCGTTTTTATTATTTTTAACACATCTGCAAGGTATTTCTCTCCATATAAGTCATTCGGAAAGATGACAAATTATTACAAAATATAAATCGCAAAATTTTTATAGAAATCGAATCATGCATTTCTCAATATTGATAATAATAATCAAAATAAAAAAAACAATAATCACAGACCGATATAAAAGAATAATTGAATGATCGTTCGAACAAGAGAAAGAATAGAAAAAGGAGGAAACACATTCCCCTCTCTTAATCTTCTAACAAGGCTTGCCCGCACCGTTTCTCTCGTTTCCTCTTCTTTCGACGATCCAAGCGAGTCTCCCTTATTTTCCAGTTGGTTAACATCCGTGAACTATGAGCAAGTCCTTATAACCGGGACGCGAGAACAGGCGAGGGATATTATCAATAGATCTACCGTCTATGTTCGTTCACGAGAGTACTTAGTATGGCTGGCGCATGCTTTAACGCGATTTCTGCTTCCTTTAAAGAGCGTTTCATGTCTTTAAGCAAACTTCCTTTCTTTCATTTTTCCACTTATTAACTCGGATGATTTTCTGCTCGACGGCGGAAAGATGATCGCGGAAATCGTTTACAACACTTGAAACGGAAGTCTTTTAAATATTTTTGCAATATTTCAGATATCTAGTTTCCTCGATTAATTATTAAGTTAAAAAGTTTAAATAATATCAAATAAGAAGTCTGTTTAATTAAACAGATTGTTTTTAGATAAATAATTATATTATATGTGTGTGTGTATATTTTGTATATGTATTTGTTTTGAATTATAAAAAATAAAATATTTGAACATTTTACTTTTTAATTCAAAGCAATCGTGTAATATGCGATATAATTTTATAACAAAATAGATTCAATATTAATTATTAATATTATATCCTGAATTTTATCATTTAAATTTCTCAGCAATTAATATGTCAATACTTTGATGAAGCCTTTGTATTTCACATCCATTGCCAATGACAGTAAAACATCAATCACATTCGTTGTGAAATAGGCATCTAGTTCATAATAATTCTCTATGTATATGTGTGTACGTATGAAAAATTCGATCGATGATTCCAATCGACGGGCTTGTCGATAATTAATCAAAAATGCATTATACGACGCTCGGTCGTCATGAAGATTTTTTATCGTTCTGTCCGCGCGTCGGCGTGACATCATTCTCACTACCGTGTCAGTCTGTCTGTATTACTTTATTTTCAGATGTCTGCTTACGTTTACGAGCGCTAAACAGTCGGGCCGACGCGCACAATGAGGCGCGGTCGCCTTTGATCACTTCTGACATTCGGTATTTTCATAATTTATTCCGCGCTCCATAGGCTTTCCCTCTCTCCGCATAACCCCCTATGGCACGACTGCAGGATAAAACCTATTCGTTAGAACCGTCTGTTCGAGAAGCGGCGTATATAGAAGCGCATTAACACCGGGTATCCTTCATAAATTAGGAGTCGAAATGCGTACGCGTGGGCAACGCTTAATAAGGCATTTAGATAAAAGACTAGTCCTCTCCAGACTTTTCCGATTTATCACGCTCACGGCCGGGGTCCTTGTTCGCGGACATGTGAAGGTATTAATTTATCGGATGCACAGTCGGGAATTTAAATCGATCCGGACATTCGTAGTTATCTTAGCTCGTAACTCAGTTTGGAACAAAAGTAAACAGCGTGATATATTTTACAAATTATACGAGAAAAAATACATGTATATTTATAAACAAGACGCGTATCCTTTTTCTTTTAAATTTGCGTATAAAACGACATTAATTAATTTTATTCCAAAATAATGAATTGTAATTAGGCACTTATAATATATAATATATGATAGTTACTTTATTAAATATTGTACATAACAGAGATTATATATAGAGGTTACATATTTGTAATCAACAACAATAAATTGATTCTCTAAAATGATAATGAAAATATCTGATTTAATTTATATTACGCGCGTTGTGGAAGTTAATAGTTAATTAGTATCTCCAATCATGTGGACTATCAATTATAGCACGGGATATGTTATAATACGATGGAAATTTCCAATTTGATTTTAATTAAATTTATATAGGCATTTTCAAATATATTATATGCACATGTATTTGACGCGAATGTAACAATAACTGAACGCAATCGTACGATATATCTTATGAAGTAGCTAAAGTCATGATTTCAATTAAAATGTTGCATAAAAATATTTCGTAAGATAACTCTCGAAAGCTTTTGTTCAATATATATATTATGCTAGCATTATTAATAAGTGGGAGAAATATGAAAAATCGATGAAATTTTTTAATCATTTTGGGTAAAAATTCTACGAAGCATCTTTAAAATTCTCAATATTTGCTCCCAATTTTGGAATACAAATTCCTCTTGCCTGTGCTGATGATTCACATCCAGATGTATAACTTCCAATAACACGTCTGACTTCTCGCGTATGTTCGCCTTATGGCCTCGTTAAAGCGGAAGCTCATTACGCTGCCTAATGTCTACGGAAATTAGAATTCTCTGACTTCATTTAGAATACGCCAAATTGGAGCAAAGCTTGAATTTCCTTTCGAAAATTTTTAGACGGTTTAACATGAATTTTAAATATATTGGTATAATAAAAATATATTTTCTTAATGTGTGAAATGAGAATCATATGTTCTATTATTATATATACTTTATTCAAAAATAAATTTGCATTTGTACTTTTTTTATTTTTTAATTTGCGTCCCTTAAAAGCAACTAGATGTTAATTTCTGGAGGACTAATGCGTGTTTATTGCGATGTACATAAAGTTTAAGACTAATGTTCGTGTTTACTGTGAGAAAACTCTACTTGACGTAATATATTACTTTAATTAATAGTTATGTAACTCCTTCCAGAAACGATCATTACGAGTACATTGTAATTAGCCTCGTTGCGCAACGGCGTTAATATCTGTCTCTGGGGGTTGCTTCAGGCAGCAAAAAAGCTATAATATCAAGTACTCCGCTGGACTTTCAAGACGTTACTATTTTTTCGCACGCGCTTTCTGAACGTGACCAAAATTTTCGTGTCTGATCTCTCTTATCCGAGTCCGTTCGCTTCCATGCAACTGCGACCAAGATAGTGAGAATGAGAGGCGGGAAAGGGGCAAGGTGGAGCTCTCGTTAAGACACCGTTAACTCCGCCGAGCATGAGCCAGAAATTGCGCGGTGGATAATTAATTGGATGACATATCGTGCGCTAGGTACGCCGTCGGCATCGGGCTATTATACCTATTCCACGGTGCGTTATAAATAACGCGGCGCATCCGCGTATTTGCATATTAATTTCGTGTAATGAAGGCGATTAGGCTAATGAACGTCGAATGGTGCCCGCCGTGTGGTGGTGACTTTGTATGCGATTCTCGTATCTGCCCAGTGAACTCCCGTCTCCTTTGTCGCCCACCTGCGCGAACGATCGATTGATCTGAGATTCAGTTAATCCTGAACGCAAAATAAAACGTCATTCAAATCGATTCAAATCTATACTCTACACACACGATGGTTGCCGGTCGCGATAACCGTGCATGCGCTCTAATTATACGACACGGCGAGGAGTTTGTAGCCCTTCATGAATTATACTATCGCTTACGGCTACGGCTACGATTAAGCTCATCGCAAAGTATGCATCTCGAATATTTTGTTGATTCGAGAGAGACCGAATGGAGCAAATTGAGAGGATGCGCTACCATTCGAAAACGATACCCATCCAGTGATGCATTCGAGATGGGTTATTAAACAAATGCGATAAGAGCGATTTTGATTAACGGGTGCTTCGACTCGAGCGCTTTTCGACGCCCCACCCGTGGATCTTTAACTCCGATTAGTTCGAGGATACGTAACTACTAATTTGCATAATGCAGTGAGTCGCACTTTTACTTCAGAAGTTACACGATGCGTGAAGAAAAGGGTGCAAGTGTGAGAAGCATTTCATTAAAGAACATGGCCTCAATAGTAGCTTGTTTTACTTAAGAAAATTTGCAGATACAATCACTATCGTTTCAAGATTACCTTCGCGTTTAAAACAAATATATTTTTTCTATATATATACGTTATATTTGATATAATAATTTATTACATAAATTCCTTAATATATATTTTTTTATAATTCGTGAGGAAAAAGATAGAATGATTTAAATATTCTCGCAAAAATAAACATTTTAAGATTGTATTCTTCAATTTTCTTCTATTTTCGTACAGTGTTTCTTCTCGAAAATATGAAAACTATGATTTATGTGAACTTTACGCAAAGACAGTTTGTCTTTAGCGCTGTTTATCTACCTTGCATCTAGTTTCCAGTCACGTGCGCCTACGCTAAATTAATGTCTCCCGATGTAAATACAAGAGAATAAATTTCGATTAAAACAAAAATTCCCAGTCGGCGCGGATTGAAAGTAATGATTTGCGCGGCGGTGATTATTAGGGTCGATAAATTTTAGTTAAAACTAATGACAAAAACCACAACTTCCACGCGAGCCGAACTCGACTCGAATGTCCAGCGTGTCGTAAGTAGGAATTTATCGGCGCGAGTAACTCATATGCTTGCATGATTTACTGGCGCGAGTAAATTAGCGGCCGGCTAATTAGTATGCGACCAACGAAATCAAAACGAAACGAAACTTGAAAACCGGTGTGTTTTTGAGTGGCGCGATCGAGTGACCAATGACATGTGTCAACAGCGCGTCGGTGCACATAATATAAGTGTGATTGTATGAAAAAAATTTAATGATATCTATAAATACTTGCAAGATTTTTTGCGCGCGTAAAAAATTACTTTGTCGCTTCTCGTATCAGCGTCATAAATCAGAATTTTCTAATTCAAACTAACGCAATTTAACATTATTATATATCATGTATATGACAAAATGTATATATTGAACATTTCTCTTATATTTAATATAAATAACAAGCAAATATAACACAGATACACGTACAATGTGAAGAATACACATGCATCCGCTATTATAATATTATTATTGCGATTTTTCTCACGATAAAGCATCGTTAGCATACAGTGCATCTAAGGTTTGCTCGAACATTACACATGCATAAAAACCGACTTATTTTCTCTCAACGGCAACCTACATCCGCGTATTACTAGTCGCGCGAGCTTATTACGGTAAATCAGCTGTTTCGCTCTCTCGGTACATCGTAGAAATATCTGACATTTTATATTTATATATCCGACTCGCGTCGCGCGATGAGAAATCGCACACGAGTATTGAAAAGGGGGAATAGAGAGAGAGTTACACCTGTAGGAGAATCACTAATGAGAATCCCCGCGATCACCTCGCGACGATAGATCGCGTCTCGCCTCGCCTCACCTCGCGATCGTTCACGGCGAATACGCTACCTTCGTCGCCGAATATTATTAAAGATGTTTAACAGCTTGTAGCATTAGCATCGGACTTGTGCGTGCACGCTCACGCGTATGCTGGCTGCGTAAATCACCGGGCCCGCCCGCGGGCCTGCCGATCGGGCCGTTCGTAGGGAAATTAGACACGCGTGTTGTATAACGTCCTCTTATCCTCTTCTCTCTTTCTTTTTTTCTCTCGTTCTCACCTATCCTCTCTCGTTTGCGCTTCTTTCGCTCTTATCGGTCTTGCCTTCTCGTCATCGGTATCTTTTTGGCCTCCCTCCGACGTCTAATTTATGTAATTATGCTCTTTCTTAGCGCGACACTAGAAACTACGCGATTGTCCGATTAATTATCATCGTGTTTATTTAAAAATTTCGGTTATCAGACGCGAACACGTTTATCGCACGTGCGCACTTTTTCCTCCTCCTTTTCTTCGCGCTTTTTCGTTGCCACTTTATTGTGGTATTCTCCTCACGCAGCTCGTCTCCCATTACATCTTTCAGACAGCTTGCACCGACCGAGATGCATAAATCGTGCGCTCGCATACGCGACAGGTGCATCAGGTCGCGAGCACGAGAAGAGAACGTGGAATTTTAGGAAAAACGTACATGAACCTCTCACAGTCGTGTATTATTATTACGGAATTTCTATTCAGCGTCTTACTGTTCATTCTGCAAGTTGCTTTGTGAACAGAAATTCCAATCTGATTTCTCATTGTTTCATTGAGGCTTATGTGTACATCATTCTATACTGGAATAAAAGTTATTTTTTTTCTTTATTACAGTGCCATTTCTCATTCAAAACGTATCAATAATTATATGGGTATTCAAATTAAAGCAGGGTCATGAACGATAGATTAGAAAATGACAGATATTGATTTTTTTTCTTATCGAAAAAGAAGAAGAACATTACGCGAATTGAATCCAGTGCGAATCCAGTAGAATAAATAATTGTCCATCATCATTGTCGGATATTATTTGTCTGCTATCAATTGCCATTAGTCATTCATCCGAGCTTGTTTGCTGCGGCGAGACGCGTCAGTAATCCCTTCCGCGAGCAATCCTGTTACCTCGTTACAAGCATGTTCTACACGCGCGGTGATTTGTCCCATGTTATCTATGTACGGTGCGTTCGCGAAACACTAACCTGCAGTTCATTAAGTCTCTAGATTTACACACGTGCGCGCGTTCAACTCATTCACGTTGCAATAAGTTTCTGCGACTTACGCTGCTCGTAAGCTTTATCGTTCATTTGTCCGCATTTAGCGATGTTATCGGGATCGAATTGTTTTTACCTCGCCGTTCGACGAAGCTGTTTGAATATATAAATAATATCTAGTCTCTCGCAAGCGTAAAATGAGTCGACGTGGCTGTTAACACGGAAAAAGAACTGTTAGAAGCTACGTTTGCAAGTGATAAAGTTTAGAAGCGGTCATAAACAGCGTGAATAATGAGCCGAGAAACTTTTCAATGAGAAGAGTCGTCAATGTTTATATCTAAATCAAAGAATCCCAATAAACAGCACATTAATATCTAATAGCTCAATGTATATCGAATAAATAAATTTGCATGAGCATAAAGCGAAGAGAGTTAATATATATGATCGATTAAAGTTTTATTTTATACTTTTATTTCTCTTTTAATAGCTATTTATATCTATAAATATATTCTTAGAAAATATATTCGTTAATTCAGTTCATTATGTACAATCCTTCGCAATAATTTCAGGATTTACCTAATTTTACTTTCAATTTTCTGCTGCAATTTAGAGCTGATTCAGTCGTAATCGTATTTTCCCTCACCATCTTATTTTTTGCGAATCGTAATATTGCGGCAACAATTTTGTTTGAATGTGTATTAAGAAATTTACTTCGACAGGGTCTTTACTATTTCACGAAGAGTCGAGATGCAGAATACGATACACAATGGCACAACATGGGAATTGACCGAGTTTTACCTCGCCTCTGTCTCTCAGGCTCATTACTCCATGACGAAGTGATGTGCGTGCATGCCGCGTTTTGCCGTGCCGTCTATTAGAATCACGCATATGCGTGTCTGGCACGAGACATCAATTCCGTGTTACATGTGCCAGCAATGCTTGGCATTTGTTGGCAAATGGCTTTTTCGTAGAATTTAGACACTCTCTGGAATGAAGTAGCTAACTATTTGACCGAATGTTACAAATACACATTGTGATCCAATTCTAGCTCGCTATTATCACACAGTATACACAAATACACACCCATAAATAAATAAATAATGCATAATTAAAGAGATTAATTAAAATTGTATTATAAAATTATTCTAAACTAAAATTTTAAGCTAAAATTATATATATACCTGTATTCTATTTATTTGAATAATTATTTCCAATCAAAAAATGACTTCTCGCGAAACTAATTCCATCTGACAAGCAAATCGGAATTTGTGACAACGAAATTTGATGATGACACGTTTCTATTCCTTTGGATAATGTTGTACATGGACGAGCCGGATTTCCTGCAATAGTCGCGGCACCTATCTCGAAAGAGAGGAAGACTTTTACGAGTATGATCAGTCACGGGCGTCACGACGCCAACGAGGAGATGAGCCTCTCTCTGCGAAGTATCAGAAACCTGGCGCTCCGACGAAACTTTGTCAGTGTCCCGCACGATTAGCGGGCAAAGGTCAATCTCTCTGATCTCTTCTGCGCCGCGGCCGGAGCTTTCCTCGTTTCTCTTCTCGTCTGGCCGTCCACGTAGTGCGGTTAGAAGGATCTCACAGTTTCTTCCGCGCAGCACGAATTACTCCAGTCGTACCTCCGGAGCAATTAGTACAGCGCGGTCGCCGCCCACGTTGCATCGAACAATTAATAGGATAGCGAGAGATGGAGGCGGTATCTGTATGAATGTGTCTATGTCTTCACCGGGGAGGAAAGAAGCACAGCGCGCACGCGATTGCACACTACGATCCGCGATATCGTGCGGGAAGTGGACGACTAAGACCTGCCATGGAACGATGATTTACCTGGCGGTAATCCGTTGCTCGAAATAGATATTTCTCGGACGCGGTGGCGACTTCGCAAGAATATTTCCGTCGTAATGAATGTTAGCCGTGCGCGAGAAGCTAAATGTGTATAGTGCATTGACCCGTTTCTTATATATAATAAATAACAATGTAGATAATTAAAAAAATTACGAGACATCTATTATAAATTTATTATAGAATACTTTCTGTTACATGGTTCAAATAAAAATGCCGATACGTTTCATGATAAAAACAAGGTGAACGACGATCGAAAGAAGACCAATTGAAAATTTTATATTTAAACGTACATCATATATCTGAAATAGTAAAAATATTATAAAGTAGGTCAGTTTAAATATTTGAGTTTCCTCTTCGTTAATATTTTACGCAGTCACATATAAGGTTTTCGTAGATTCTACAGACGTTTAATTTAAAATTCTAAATTTGTCACTTGCAAATTTTTTAACTCGTTTTTTCTAACGCTAGTATCTTCTATAAAAATGTCTCATTTATACTGTAAATATAGAATAATAAGGAAGATAAATTTGGACAAAATCAAAGTTTCGTATACCCCTCCGATTTGTCACGGCTCTTATAATTATCTTATAACAAATTTTTTTAAACGGAAAATCGGTTAAAAACGAGACTGGTTAACGAAATCATAGACGTCTTTCGCGTATCAAATTTCGACTTGGAATTTTGGACTCCCCGTCGCGCGCATCTTTGTTTGCATTCTTTTTTTATTAGCTAGCGAAAGATATCGCCGCTGCTTCTAAGAAAAATCGGGATCAGAAGAGATCGGAGATCACGCCGCTCGTCGGATCGAGTCCGGGCTTTATTTTTACGACTGCTACGAATTTAAGTACGACTCTCGGGACCTGTTCCTCGTCGGGTCAAGCGAGACGTCCGCAGCTTCGAGGCCGACGAGCCCTCAACAAAACTCGAACAATTCCGCCGGACGCGGCGCCCCATGACGTCGATTGCGTGTGTGGTCTGTCATCTTGTAGATTCATTTCGAGATCCGTTCGGATTGTTTAGGAAATATACCTCTACAATTTCAACCGTGTTTCGTTTCAGAAACATGTCAAAGTAAACATTTCGTTATGAAGGAGTCTGACAATTCCCACGTATTTTCGTAGTTTCGTTCAATCTAAATATTCGCGCTCGCATAATTTGTCATCGTCTAATTAAAACGTTTCTACAAAAATTGATTATATTTGCTATATATTTCAAGTATTATTCAATATATATAATGCCAAAAAATATATCACAAAAATTCTTATTCTTCTGTTTATGAAAATTTTTCAAGCAATTCGTAATAATATGACATTAGCATTTCGCATATTTATTTTAAGAGATACATATTATTATATTTTAAACCTTATTTATTTTAAGAGCAAGCTAAGTGAAATTAAAGTTTATCGACTGTCGTCTGTTGAATTAAAGAATATAAAGGGCAAGAGAAATAAGAAATATACAGAGAAATTACTTAAAGGATCGAACTAGTTCGCGGATCACTTTCCTTTTGTCAGCGACTACATTCCCTGACAAATCTCAAAAAAGAAAAAAATCGACGTAGCGAACGAATACAACGGTACGGAATGGAGAAAAAAAGGTTCTGTCTCATAGAGAGTTGTATGGGTTGGGCATGGGTCATTCAAAGTGCGCTCAGTGACCTATTGTAACGTAGGACAATATGGTGCCGCTCTTCAATGGCCGGCTGTTCCCGAGGTGTTATGTTATGTGTTGGCTGTTATTCAAATGGCTAGAGGCATTCAGCGCCATTGCCGTGACGGTTCACCATCGCGACACGAAGTTCCAAGAGACTGAGACTTCCACCGTTGACAGAGTGACATTGACGATTGCGAGATGTTGATAGAGCAGATTAACAAATTGATTCGGTTTGAAAAGAATATTTCAGTAACCGATAGACGTTTCTAGGGAAAGGAAAATTGAGAAGGGAGATTCCTTATTCCTGCACAATATCGTAAGCAAGTTTCTCCAATCATCAACTTCCGTTGAGAACATTTATCAATTTACATTACAAATCGTGAATGCACTCAGACAGCCATGCCGTTCTTCACATATATATGTACATATTTTTATAATAATTTTTTATATAATTGAATTTAAATTGCAACAAGATTATATACGCGCATATAAATAATCTTTGAAGAACCATTCCAGATATCCCGTGATGTATCATTCATTGACAAAACTCGCGCGGATACAGCAGGTGATTAATATTTGAAGATCCTGAGTGATTCATTCTAGACTGGTGACTCATCGAGGAGATCTTAGGCATGCTGAGAAGGTGGAGTAGAAAGGGCTGACCGTAGTCCAGGATCCGGTGTGCCTGGAGGGTTTAAGTCCACTCACTGCGCGTCTCACGCTCGAGAGGGTGGAAACGAGAACGCCCCGGGGCAGCAAAGGACGTCAGTGACTTAGCGACCGTTTCCACAGGAAAGATGTGATATTTGGATTTGTTCCTGTGGCAGGAACAAACTGTGCCTACGGGCTTTCATTTTCCTCAATGGTGGAACTCGATAGACTTCATTCTACGAGTGTATCCCCTGCACTCTTTTATTTCTCGTTTGATCAATCTTACGAATTACAATTTTAATTATAAGATTGGTGGAATTGTAGGCAATTATACTTATTCTTTCAAAAAAGAATTTTTAAATGTGAGGAAAAATAATAATCTCGATTTATAATACCGCGCAAAATTGCAACTGATAATTTGTATCACGTGCGCGGTTAATCTCTAATGAAACGAAATGTATAGTAAATTAAAGATCGTATATTGATTGTGTGAAACTCATCGTACAAGCATCTGAAGAATATCACAGGCGGATAATACAATGCAGATTTGTTAAACTTGACAGTAACTTCTCAATTAATCACACCGCGTGTCCTTGAAGCCTCGAACTTTATTACCACCTACGGCTCATTCTTCGAAGCGTTCCGCGGTACGTTATGTTCTCGCGATTCTCATTAGTAAATCCCTATCCTACACCAAGTGGGCGGATGGACGTAGCCGCGGCGCGAAGAGGCAGGCCGTCGCGGAAGCTGTCGGGGAACCGCCTTTCTCAAAGGGTACGCGTAAAGCACGGTTCTTTCTCTTTACCACAGCCTCTCCCGTCAACCTCGTATCCTCGCTCTCCCCTTATGGTCTTTTCATTCTCGACGTCATCATATTTTCACGTACCTACGCAATGCGTTGCGTACGAGGCTACTAACGTTGGGACTACTCTCGATGAGACGCGGACGAGTGAGGGAGAGGGAGAGAGATTCCGGTCGAGTCGCGGCGAGGCTTTATGCATCGGCAACTTTAAATCACAGCCTGGAAATAACTCTTACGTATGGATAGATAGTTATTACTATAAAGCTTATGTGGGACGTGCGTGCGGGACCTCACGGGTATGCGTTCCGCACCGCGACCGACTCGCTTGACTGGCCGACCGGCCGGCCGTCTGACCTCAACTTCCTCCGATTTTTGCCATCTCTTTATCGCCGCCGCTTCTCGCCGCTCTTTAACGGAAGAGGTACATCTCTCCCGGCTGACCGTTACTAATTCCTAGTTTGCCGCGTATGCCCGATTACTTATTATGTCGCCGGGCGACAAAGCATGGCAGATCGGAGACTTATGGACATATTTATTTATCGGCAGTGCCGGATAGAGAACGAAGATGACGCGGTTATTGCGGTTATGACACTCGTGTGACGCTCGCTGAACAAAATATATACCCTTCGAATTTTATAAAAATAAAGCTAAAACTGTTAATGTGTGCTAAAAAGCGAGAAGATTATCGATTAATAATAAATGTTGCAGTATGCTACTAATAAAGGAAAGCATAAAAAATTAATATTTCATTCTGTTTTCGCGCTGTAGATATAAAAAACATGGTAAAAATAATAAATAAGGTAAAGACCAGACACAAATTCAGAGATTTATAAATAGATTTAGATCAACGATATCAAAAAGTAATACTTGTAATTTCTCATCTCTGCCTCCCTCCGCTGGAACGATCAATTAATAATCGCGAATTAATAATCGCGTTAACATGCAATCAGTGCGATTGAAAAATGTCATTATCGCTATTTAGATTAAAACTATGAACCTTTATAGAGAGTAAAGTAATTAATTGGATCAAATTTACATCAACTCCGATAAAGCACATTTAATCGAGAACAAAGATATAAAAAAATTACAATTTTATAAGTCTTCTAAGTGCATTGAATAAATAAATTTGTTGCTTTCTTTTAAATTTTTTTCCACGTGAGGCGCGATACCACACGATGATTAATAAGAAAAAGAAGGAGAAATATCTATTTTTTAGCACGCTACGATCACTGTAATTTATAAAACGGCGTTATGCGCACTATGTGGCGTTTGGTCGACAACACCAATCTCAGATCTCGGATGCGAAACCACGTCAGGCCGTAGGTATGCGCAGAGGACTTGGGAAAGACGACAGGCTCTAAGTGGCCGAGCGGCAAAAGCGGTCGAAAGTGTCGTAAATTAATGCGATGGAGTAAAAGCGCAGTCGCCCTGCCATCTTCCACCATCAGTCGTCATGCGAGGCGAAACGTTAGTCAGACTCAGTCGGGCGCGACAATTTTTCGCTAAAAAGAAAATAAAAGATAACGAGAATCGATTCGCGCGCCGGGATATGACTCGCGCGGAAAGATCTCCGCGGAAGCGTGCGTGATCGCAAATGAAACATGTCTGATTTATGCGCGATAAAGGGGAGAGAGAAGAAGAAGAAAGAGAGGAAATCGCTTCGCGGATGAGGAAGCGACGAAAGCAAGAGCGAGGGGATCCGCTGCTGATGGCCTGCTGAATATCATTTTTTCCGCTCGAGAAAATTTTTCACTTTTCCGTTCCCCGACTGTCGTTGTTGGTGCCTTTCCTCGGAGGTCGATGCGGGGGAGGAGAGCAGAGAGATTTCCTCTTCTCTCAGTTTCCGCTTCTACGTACCGACTTGCGTGCTCTAGAACCAGACGCGCCGCGCCGTTATTCGTCTTGTCGTTTGTCAAACTCGACGAGATCTCGCTCTTAGGGGCGTTTCCCTCGTTTCTTTTTTTTTCTTCCTTGCCGCGTGTCGCTGTCGACGGCCGAGTCGATTGAGAGGCTTAAGCGATGATGCCCTTCTCCCTCATTTTCCTCGCCAAACGCGAGAGACGACAAGGGAAAATCTGTCGAAACTTGACGGAAGATGCATGAGCGAGGATCCAGCGTGAGATTCAGGGGGACTCGTCGCTTTTTTCGACGAAAACATAGGATAGGGGAGCATTAAATTTTCTCGATTTATAATTGCAAATTTTTTTGTAATCTAGTGTAGCTAATACTTATGGAAATTTCTTGACAAATTGTTTATGAGTAAAATTTTCTACGACATACTTAACAAATATTATTTTTTAAAAATTGTTTTCTCGTTAACATTTAGCGCAAATATTTCATTTTATTAGAAGACTTATGCATTATGAATATTGTTCGACGTTTTGTTTAATGCGATAAACGGATAAAACCGGTCAGTATTGACAAAGGTTTACAAGGAAATTGTAGTCGCAGTATTATAAGAAAGAAACCATAGCCTAAGATAAGGCTCTTTGGTTTTTTTTTTGGCACTCTGGAAGCCGAATTTCGGCCGACGGAGTTTCGGCTATAACCGATAAAGAACGGATCGACCATAGAAAGTGGGAACCGGTTGCACTTTCGGAATTTATTTGAAGCTGGTTCCTTAAGGATTCGTCGTTATTATATGCACGCGCACGTTCAAACGCGCTTAAACTTTTATGCAGCATAGGCCGGGAATCGATGCGCCAATATAAACCGACACACGACTGCAAAATTGCAAAAACGAATACGTGAAAAATGCGAATTGCATTATTGCGGGAGAAGTATAAAACATGCGGATAAACATATTTAAAGTCGATTCGTGAGAGGAAAGAAACCGGTATATGTTCTATCGATTCGGATAGCGTACCGCCTGGCAATGTATCCTCAAGGATATGTGTTTCGCAAATTTTCGGTTGCACCGTGCTAATGCTATAGGATAATAATGATGAAATATTTACCGTGAATAATCTTTTTTAATCTACCACATTTAAGTCAAATTTTACCACACGACTTATTCATTTGAATAAATTTGAATATATTTGCTTGGATAACTGTTGCTTTGATAAGTTACTTGGTGGCATCTCGATGATATGCCATGAACATAATACGGCCAGTTGCTTTTCATATATTTCACATGGTGATGCTATCGTGTAATTTTATAGAAATGTTCTATGAAAGAAATTTTTATTGAATCATGAAATCCTGTCAAGCGTTAACTGATACCGTCTGTAAGTATTCTCAGATGTTCTTGAGCACTTTGTACGCGAAATATGTTAAGTATCGTCAAGTATATACTTTCTGCAGCAAATTAGAACCGCGAAACGTCACATTCTTATTTGCTTATCAACAGAACAATATCATCTAGATGGATGCGCGCCACGTACAGCGTCAATTGGCGATGTACAGACAGCCGTCTTATTAAAAGCCGCGGCTTGGGAATCTTTCATGTCCACGAAGTCACTAATTCGGGGTTAACAACCGAAGTAAAGAGTCGAGTGGAAAAACGGTAGGATACGAAGAGGAGACGAATGAGGGGTGAGGAAAGAACTGTGGCAGAGCCACGAACCGGAGAAGAGGAAGGTTTGGTGATAGACGAAAAGATTGAAAGGGACAGAAGAAGGTGCTGAGAGATGGAAAGAGAGAGCCGGAGAGAAAGAGAAAAAGAGAGGAAAGTGCCGGACAAAGAATCGGGAAGGAACGAGACAGTGAGAGAGGGGAAAAGGAGCCAAGGCGATCCAATAAACATAAGAGTTTATCGAGCTGTTATGCCAGTCGTGGCCGCTTATCTCTTGGACACCCACTTAAACCTCGGCCGGAGTCGTCCAGGTGAACCGCGTGAAAAACCTCACACGTCGCGCCTGCCTGCCTGACCCTCTCTCCACGCATAGTACGGATCCCTCTTCTCCGCAACGCTTGTGAGTACGAATGAGCTCGAACTCTCATTGCAAACCAGTGTGTACATTAGGCCGCGGGGCACATACGCGGCCCCGTTGAATTTATTACGCGCCCACTGGCCCTGAGACGATTTTTCCGACCGTCGTCGACGTCCGTGAGGCCGCGTGAATGCGTCCTTGTCGGATAATATGGAACATCGACATTTATCCACTGCGAATATATTTTCATTGATCCACTTTTATATATAGAAAAAGAACTCTTAAAAATTTATCTTGTTCAATTCACGAATATTCTCTTTCTTTCCGGAAATATAAATATTTTAAATATCCCGAAATATATAATCTTATAAATTTTTATATGCTTTATATTATAGAATTAATTATAAATAACACGGTTCTGATTTTAAAATCTGTGGAACAAAACTAAATTTTTGCGGAAATAAACGTACGATTCAATCTCTCGCTATAATAATTAACCAATAATAAATAAAATAAGTTATATTTTACTCCATTTTATCAAAAATATTTTATCTTCAAAAAATCTTTCGATTTACATTACGTTGACACGTTACGTTGACATGTCGTTTTGTAATAATATTCTATTTTTTTCTGTTTTAAGTAAGTGCTAGAGCTCTCTCTGCCACATCCTTTTCCGATTTTCGATAACGATGAGTCACGGACAGAGCCCCGGTGCTTTTCCCGACGCTATTGCTTTTATCGCGGCAGATGTTCGCACGGCAATAATGGGGCAGACATTGCAGAGCAATGGAGAGGGGGAGGGAAAGTTGCAGGACGTAATTAAACCTGTCGGTGACTGTGCGAGAGGAGGTCGAATGGGAGGGAAAAAGGGCGCGAAACGCCAAAGAGCGGAGAGTTGCGGATTTTTCCTGAAAATGCATTCAAGAGAGACAAGAGCAACATGTTGCCGCTTATTTGGCATGTCGCTAAAAAAATACGCGAAAAGCGAACGCTAAATCCGAACGAAGTTGGTGGTAGGTAAATATACATTATGCAAAAGTGGATGTCCGCCTCTCGAAATACTCGAAAATTCGAAGTCGATTGCTAGAATGGTAGTCGGATACATTTGTCGGAAGCTTGTGTTGCCTGTTGAAAAACAACTCTTGGCAATTCCGTTTGAAGAGTTTACACTACAAATCCGCCGGCCATGAGTGCGACGGTTTTTATTAGCCGGTACACGTCCGAAGTAAATTTTTCCGGCGATTCCGAATACGCGAACGAATCAATTTCGGCCAAATTTTCGTACGCACACAGAAATATTATTTTTAATATCTCTGGAAATGGTTTTTGAGATATTTAAAAACTTTATTTTTTATATTTCGAAAACCATCAGCCTCGATGTATTTTCGATTTTAATTATTAGGATATAAAAACTCGCGAGCGAATGGATATAACGGATATCAGTTAAACTTGATCGTTTTTATCTGAAATAACGTTCGATCGTTTTGCAATGGACCTCCCACGAGGCCTCGATGTTCAAACCAAATAAACACAATCTTATTTCTCGGTTGCATTACTAGATGATAGACAAATCGCGCAATAGTCGACCTCCTCTCGAATACATCCGGAAATGTTTATCGAATCCTTCGTGTTGTGCGAGAATCGCGGGAATCCGGCCTCGGATGGTTCGCGCTGTTCTGTTCTGCTCGCCAAGCTGTTCTGCCAGAATCTTTCGGTCGTTAGCTTTGTGATTTTATTACATGCTTACGCTTATGGGTAATGCGCTCATTCTGTGACCTCGGCTTAGACTTCGCTATCTGCACCCTGCAGGGAGCATTTGAACTAAGTTTCAGGACGATGAGTGTAGACGGATTGGCTAGGTGTCAAAAAAATATTTTTTAGATATTTGCATATTTGTATTATACGATGAGATATCTAAGCAATGGGGAAATGGAGAAATTTTAATTTATAGTATCATCATATATATTTACGAATAGCAATTCCGAACCTCGTACAACATATTTATCGTTTATCGAACCATAACAAAATTAATAAGTTTCTCGTTATAATTTTGTTATATTTCGATGTGAATAATAACAGAATAATTCCTAGATATAATTCAAAAACTTGAAAATATCTGAAATCTAACAAAATACTATTCTTATACATCGTTCTAATGAATTGCATATTAGGAATCCATTGTGTTGTAACGTGTATATTTCGCACTCTGCAATGCAATTAATGTTTCTACCAAAACGCCAAACATAAATTTGTTATATTTTGTAATGTTTATTATTTTATAATAATAATAATATATAATAAACAATTAATAAGATATTAATTTATAACAATAATAATAAAAATAATAAGAATAAAGAATACTTTATTTTCTCTTTAAATATAAATTTATTTTCTTATCGCAAAAATCTTAAGACATTAATTATAAGAATGGTCCGGAGCAAATATAAATGGTCCAGAGTAAATATAAACTTGAAAAACGATAATAATTTTCATTACATGCTACAAAATCTAGCACTTATTTTCTATTTTCATGTATCATCGTAATATGATACGATTTGTCTTGTGATATAATTGGGACAAGCATTAGAAAATATATATATACATACATATATATTATACACGAATTATTTTCATATATATATACAAATATTTCATATATACAAATATTTCATATATATATACAAATATTTCATATATTTTCATATATATATACGAATTATTTTCATATATATACATATATATTATACACGAATTATTTTCTACGAACAATTAGAGATTACGTAAATTCGCGATTAATTAATTTATGTGATTGATAAATTAAGTATATCAAAATGATGGTTATTCATAAAAACAAATATTTCTCGTATGATATTCATTTAAAATAGAACTTATTTGAAACGTAGCAAAATTATCAATATAAATATATCACTAAGTAGGTCTATATTATTTTATTATATATATATATATATATATATATATATATATATATATATATAATGATGATTATTTTTTTAATAAATTTGAAGAAAGTCATATATTTTTCATCGATTTAAATCTAATTTGTTAATTATTTTTTGATTGTAGAATAACAAGCAAATTGAGAGATTAAAATAAAGAAAAACTGTGATATATTTTTATTAATCATTCATTTCTAATTCAGAGAGAGAGAGAACACATAATATTTCATAAATGTGTGTTAAATATTTCTTGTACGTGTGGCGCGAAGATGATAATATATATACATATATATTACTGTTTTTTTCGACATATTATTGTAGAAAGGAATGTAAGACACTCGCGACGCTTGTGTGTTGTCCTCTGCGCGGCAGATCAGCGCTCTAACCGAGCGAGAAGGTCGCCAGCCGTTCTGTGCGTGCTATCGTGTTATTACCTTTCGAGACACGGTAGAGACATGTACGGAGAGAAAACGGAACATTTTGCACAGTTAATAATAGCGAATAGGCCGTATAATTAATTAACTCCACGTTAAGGATTCGGAAATAAACTTATCTCAAGACAATAGCAATCGATTTATCGAATTAAATATTTCGCGTAAATTGTTCGCATAATTTATTCGAAATAGAATCAATGTGATATGGAGAATTATTAATTATCGTTGCGATATATTTATAAGTGATAATTAGTTCTTTAATATTGTATTTGTATACATATACATTTCTTCTATTCGAATACATTTTCGTATCGTGAACAAATATCGATTGACTATTAATTAATTTCTGAACATTTCAAACACATTCGGCATTTATGTTATATAATTTTACAATACATAATATATCTTGTAATTTATTTTATAATTACAAAAGTGAATTTTTTGATCACTGTTCATTAAGGAAAAAAGAAGTGCGATATATAGGGGGGTACAATCTCTTATTTATAAAATAAATACTAATTATATATTATATTACACAAAATTATATAATATAATCCTGTCAACAGGTTCACCTTGAAAGGTTTATCTTAAAGAAAAAGCCAAGTATTCAAGATATTGCCGGTTTTGCGATTGTGGAATTCGTGAATAGCGTGCAAAATGTCGAGCGTTTAATTACGAGTACCATATAAAGTGTCGCACATTTAAATGCGGGAATATCGTGCAAAGTACTGTACGTTTAAGTGCGGGAGTGCCGTGTAAAGTATCGCGCGTTTAAGTGCGGGAGTGCCGTCTAAAGTATCGCGCGTTTAAGTGCGGGAGTGCCATTCAAAATGTCGCATAAATTTTTGTGTGAACTTTTGTGAAGTTTTTGCAACATGCGAGTCAACGGATCCTGACAACCCTAACAACTTGAGAGGAAGAACAGAGAGGAGCAGCAGGCCTAGGAAATATCGGACGCCAGCGCAGCAATCTTCGGGTGAGCAATTTATTATTTATATATTATATTAATTTTATCAGTCGCATACGCGCATGAATTTGGCTTATTTGAATAGTTTTAACAAGAGAGAAGTTGAGAGGAAAATTTTTATATGAAATCTGTAATCTACAAAAATCTGCTTCACTTAAAAAAATAATTTTGTTTAAATAACGAAATTTTTTTGGTGCATGGAGTAATATTGTTTCAAAACACTACAAACATGCAGATTGGAAAAATCGGTTTGTAGCAGATGAGAAAATTTTAAATTTTTTTAAAGAAAATTCTGTAATATTTAGAAATAATCGATACATCAAAGATAAAATTTGATTAATTATTAGAAAATTAAATGAATCATCTTAGAAAAAAATATGTCTATATAATATATTGCAACATGTTATAACGCCTATTAATATATTCTGAATTAATTATCTTCAATTCACATAACGATTTGGTTTAATTTCTCTTATCCGTGCTTTATACTATCTCTTTGATGTGGAATACAAAGCTACAAACTGAAAAAGATAAATATTGCATGAAAAAGGGGCGAGTTAGAAACACGCTGGGTAGGACAGACGACACAAACCGGTATTTCAACACGATATTTACACTCGCATCACGAATGTATCTGCCGTACTTTATCGTGAAACGATTCTCGATATTATTACATACGCGAAATGTTTACTGACGTTTTCAATATTTGATTAATCCCTTGCAATTAACATGCACAATTACCTTCAAAGCAACGAACTTGATATGAATCATATTCCAATCTGCATTTAAATACTCCATTAACATGTTAAATTATTAATCTCCATGTACAAAAGATAGAGAATGAAATATTTCGCATATGGAATGAGCGACAAGATAACAATGTGCGCATTTATTACTTATAATATCTCGAAAAATATGTTTGGCTATATATTATAATATTTATCCAAGACTATTAATATCGTGGCTTATGATGCGGAAAAGATATTAACTTCCAAAGTCGTACTATTATTAGCTTCCAAAGTCGCATCAAAAAGGAAGAGACGTGAACGCTGACAAAGAAAACAATGAAAATAGAAAGCGGATTTTGAGATGGCGCCGGACAATACAGCGCGTTAGAAAGACCGAATGTGGGCCCGTTCGCATAGTAGGATTTTGATTGAATTTGCCACGCAGCACCCACGTATAACGCGTATTAGCATTCATGGTCGGCCGCCGAGGGCCGGTCTATTACTATCGTAAATCGCTCTTAACAGTACCGCTGGATAGTTTGGTCGCGCCGGAATACCAATCACCTTATGTCTCCGAAACGCGTGTCGTCTTCTTCCCTTCGAGACGATGACGCCGATGTCCGGACTAACTGAACTCGCATGTCGAATTTCAATTCACGCGTTTTCCCGTTAGCGTGTTTCTTCAATGCTTTCTCTAATTTTTGTTCGCTTCTTCGTTGGTTTCAAATATTTGTAGACGGAAAATGATGATTTTCTCAATTATTCGTAGCTGAAAAAAGTTTTTCCCCCTAGTTAAAAAAAGATAGATTTACTTATAATAATAGCTGATTTTTTCGTGTCACATTGATTTAAAGAGACGAATATATTTCATTATTTGAACTCTCTTGATACGTGGAACCTTCTGACATGAATTCACTCGTGAATAGCAATATTGTTTTAGAGAACTTACATGTTGATTTAACGCATTAACATTATGCTTAGCTCATACTATGAGGTACGTAATAATTTTCGTATCCAGTGGTCTGTTCACGTTAATCACATGGAACACAAGAATCCGCATGACTAATGCTTGTTTATTCGGAGAAAATCCACACTCCGCTCTTACACGAAATAATAAAAAGGATGCGAATGTTTTTTGTCATCCTTTATCCCTTTACCAGATCCCGCTTCCTGACCGCCTATCTGGCCTCCCACATGTATGTACGCACACGCGTGTCGGCGTGCTTGGCACTTGGTGTGGCGAAAACATCGCACGCGGAGATCAGATTATCAAGACCATTGTTTATGCTTTTATACATCCGGTCTAAGCTGGCGGGCCTTAAATTTTCACGATATATATGCGTACGATCATTCGATGCGTACAGAGCTTGTAGCGCGGGCATGCTTTCTACGATCTCTCGCATGCGAAGGAAACCCGGAGATGTCTTTATGCCGAAGCTCGTTGATTTAAGAGTCGGTGTATGCCAGTGTCCGTTTATAGAACCCCACGTGAAATAATCCTGTGCCGATTTTACGATACTTTTCTTGCGCGAGAAACGGTTAGTCGTGCGATATACTTTTTCGCCATCGAGTCTATGTTGTTTACGAGATCGTTGCCATTAATATGGGGGTTGGGAAAGAATGGAACATAAGACTTGCAAAGAGCATCGAGAAGAATGTATTGATGCATTCACATGTCGAAAACTATGGCACGTTAGTAGCTCAATGTCAAAGCGTAAAAACGACAAGATGACATCAGAGATGTATCGAAGTGAATACAAAGCGATTGATAATTTATGCCAAAAAATTGATCTCGTAACTCGTTCATTTTTTCTCGCGGTTTTCGAATTTTCGAATCGTTTCAATTCTAGCGCGAGAACGCGCTCCAGTTTTTTGAGAGGATTTTAACGATTTCCACGATAATCGAGCGAGTATGAATTACTGTAGACAATCGCAATAAAAGAGAGTGCTTAGATAAAGGCCGGTAATTTTCGTGCGTACGGGTTTAGTCTCGGATTCTCCGGGAACAATTGTTACCGAAAGAAAGAAGATAGTGCGAATTCCTTATACGATGGAAAAGCCAATGAGAAGATCTAGCGACTCTCGTAAAAATAGCGTAGTCCGTCGTTCATCCGCCTTTTCCTACTCCATCGGGCCTCGTAAATCCTTATCGTCACTCTCGTCACGCAAACGTTCCTTTCCATCGGGCCCCGGGAGTTTACACCGCAGCACTATCGCATTATCTTTACTTCTCACTTTGGAATGCGAGGCGTCGCTATTCCATACGGTCATCCGTTGCTTAACCCTTTCAGCGAGCGCGAGATAAATATGTGTCGCTTGACACCTTCCATGAAATTGAATAATTCCGAGACGTATATTCATACCCATTCAAATGCATACTTATCTTTACTTCTTTCGTGGCTCGAGATGGTCGCCAACGTAGCGACATCGAACGTAGAGTCGATTGGACGATCGAATACTTTTTAAAAACATTTCGTTGTTTCGAACCCACGACTATATCGTTGGTTGATTAAACGTGGAACTAAACGTGTAAAAGGGTAGATATCGAAATGGATAGAATTTCGAGGGACTTCATATCTAATGCCACCAAGGCTAAAAAAGATATGTTTTCATTCATTTCATACGGATTACGAAAAAAGCAATAGCGAGCATTAATTTATATATATACAGAAAGAAGGGAAAGCTAGACTATATCCGAAATAATCGATTTTTAGAGAAAAAATAAAATATAATGAAAATTGATCAAATAAATTAAAATAGAATTTGAACCAGAGTAAGAATAAAGATCATTTAATAAGATAAATTTGTTATACAACCAAAAATTTCTATGTGATATGTATACATCTCATATATATTCACCAAATTTCTATATATATTTTTTAAAAGCTTCTCTTCTATTACAATTTTACATCGCGATAATATAATCTCAGATTGAAGAGATTAAGAAAGTTAAATATTTATTAATGTAAAAATAGAGATTTATAAATCGAAACTCGATAAAGTCGAGTTAATTTGATAATACCGTCTCGATAGCGTTTCAATAATTGACAAAGATAGATTATGTTTACGAAGAACTAGATCAGCGCACGATTTACGATAAATACAAATATAGGGGTCGTTTAGGGGTGTTAGCGTTTTCTTGCAAGTCATATCCTTTTGAGGAGCATGAGATGGACGCGCTATCAGATGGATTCCGCCAAATTGAACGATTCTGCTTTTGCGGTCATATCCATCCAAGACGTTTTCCCTTTATCGCGTCTCGACTCGAACGAGAAATCGCGATTGACTACAATCCCTGATTTCTTCTCGCGGGATGAGGTTACATTTCCAGCGATTGAAAGTATCAATCTCTAACCGCACTCATTGCGTTGCATTTCGAGTCTATAAAACTTCCTCCGTTACATCCTTGTGCTTTGAAAATGTTTTTCGTTATTATCAGAAGGAAAAAAGCGTAAATAGAGTCTATTTTATTCCCTACATATTTTCTGCCAATATTACCTATCATGACAGCATCCGACAACGCTCCGTCTATGTACCACGTACCTTTTCTACGCTTATCATCGGTTTTAATCGCTCTTAACCCGCTGCCTACATCGTATCCTTAATTTCCCCGAGCCCGGGAACAACGTTACTCAGCGGAATGTAGCTTTTACTGACTGACATATCCGTTTAAGGGGATCACGCTGCTCGGCTATCGATTTATACGTATCTCGAGCGTTCTTTCGTTTACGGTTTTGCAGCGAGTTCGAGAATATCGATCGGCGTTCGTATTTAAGCCGATTGCAAATTTGCTTACTACCGATTAATACGCAATTAGGCCCGCTCTCGTAACGATTAAAAACGCTGTTCACACCGTATCGTGAAGTGATAGCTGTCACTTTTGCACTGATGCATAATTGAACATGATACGTTGAGACATAATATGTTCGCCAACTACGATCAGGTTTCTCCTTTCGAAAGATCAACTCGTTTCTCTCGGTTAAATCTTTTACAACTGCAATTAAATGATTCTCTAGATGGCGATTTTGGCGAATTACGTCAAATAGAAAGCGATGAAGAGGGAGTTTAGCTCGGTAACGATAGCAAAAAAAAAAGAGCCTAATAATTGCGTAACAGAATTTTTGCATATTATAAATATTATCACGTAGTGTAGCAAGTGCAATAGTTCTCCTTTTTTATCTTTTATTTAGTATGAATCGTGCGAAATTAATTTCGCGCAATAGTAAAGTGTGATTTTATTGCGCGAAATTAATTTCGCGCAATAATAAAATCACACTAAATAAAAGATAAAAAAATAATAATAATAATAAAGGAGAACACAATGCATAAGGAGCAGTATGCGAATTATGATTTATAGCAATTTAAGAGCTCAAGTTCATGCCGTTATATCTCTTCTTTCCGACCGCGTACAGAGAGAAAAATATCATTCTACTATCAAGAAAAGCAATTACTCGGTTTATTTTTCTTTTTTTAAGTAATAGTTTTCTTCAATAAAGAATATATTCTTGATAATAGCCTTAAATTATACTCATCACAAGTGTTAGAAAATCTCATTATCATGTACTCAAAAGAAGAAATTATGTTCTCTTCAAGAATATTGTAAAGTGGTATCAAAGAAATATCAAACTTACTTTACGCCAACTCATGTAGTAAGCAAGCCAAATTTTTGTTTTAATTTAATATTCTTGACTAAAATACTGCACTTACTAAAATTCAGAATATATTCAATTAAATTTAATGCTTGTGGTGAACTTAGTTATATACAGTATACATTTTTCTCTGTGTACGCACTACATGTATATCTCGATCTTCTATCAGTTACACCAGCCCTATCGACGGTTCGATTATTTTTATTCCCGACATCCAGTTCCCACACCAAACGCGCGATACGAACTGGATCGTCGTCGGCGGCCGCGGCTACGGTCGCACATTTCTCGGATGATCGCGGTCGAATCCAGGCGAGAATGGTTAACGGAACACCCCTGAGGTTTCTCTTTCTCTTTTGCGCTTTGTTATCTACCGTTGGAGAATATGTGGTGTTCGGTTTGCCTCGCGCCTCTCCGCGCGCTCGCCTTCTACTCCGAAGCCGAAGCTGTCGATCGGCCGTTCCCCTGTTTCTCTTCCTTTTCTATCTTTACCTTATCCTGACCTGGCCGCGGCACACACGCATTCCGATCAATAAGAAGAACAAGCCCGGTAGACCGCAGCAGAACGGTAGCTCATTCACACGGTCTCTCTCTTCTCGGCTCCTCGAAGCTCCTCAAAGCTCCTCGGCAACACGCGTGCACACGCAACGCGTGTGTGCGTGCGCGCGAATCGCGTTTACCTCGTCGCACCCGTCTACTTCATATACCCGTGTACAATAAACTTGCGACTCGCGCCAAGATAATGCCTTCCTACTGGAAGTGAAACAGCACTCGGCGTGCCACAACGAAAAGAGAGAACCTGGAATTGCGGTTCTTGATGGATCCCGGGAATTGCCTCGGCGAATAAGCGCCGCGGCGCAAGGGCAAAGGAGGCCAGGGAGTCTTGACGCGATTACACAAAGGCGTATAGAGCCAGACGGAGAGGAAGAGAACGGATCTTACCGCAAGCGACACGAATTTCGAATGGACCCCGGACCAAAGTTTTCGGGGATGGTGACGCGACGCGCCGGCACCCGCGGCGGAACTGCGGTAAAAACGCTCCCGACCGAGTTACTCGGCCAGTAGTCTGGATTGCTTTGACGATTATTAAAGAAGAACGAGAGAGGTGGACTGTAGTTTGCGCCCGCTCGCCGGTAAATTCGCCAGGAAATCCCTGTCACGAAGAAATTGCAGCAATCGGCACTCGTCTTCGTTCGTTAAATCAAATTAAAATCGGAGACAGCGAAGGGACGAAAAAAAATGTACGTAAGACGTTAACTCTATAATGACAATAAAATTTGTACTCGAAGGCGTTCGGCCACTCTACGAGAGATCGTCGAGAGATAAAACCGTGGTAGGATTTTTTTATTATTTCGGCATTTTTGATGATTTAGTTCTTGAAAGAACTAAGGATCGTGGAAAATTAAGCGCCGTGGGTCACGTAAGAAATTCCTCTATGCTGAAATTTATTCTGACTCATTAAGACGCTCCTAGATAGCCACATAACGATATCTAATACGTAGAGAAGACGTAGCGGAGGATTCAGAAAAGAGATAGTATTGAGTTAAAAAAAAACTTTTAATAGATTTCTCTGGATAAGCGTAATTACTTCCGCTTACCGGGATTCCGGCCTTGAACTCGCCGTACCTTCTCAGACTTTAATTAAGAAACTATCTCGTCCGTAACCTCGACACTACGGGGAGAAACGTACGCGGTGGAGTATATCCCGGAATTTTTACGAGGTCCGCACGATGACTGACGATGATCGATGAGGTTCCTCCCGTGAACTGTGTGGCAATTTTTACATCCCCCGATTCTCCGTAACTTACTTGCAGCGTGTCCTCGGTAGTTGTAAATGTAATTACAAAGTTATCGTGTCGTCGAAACTTTGTTTAGGCTTTTAATAAACATTGTATATAGGCATCAATATTATTTGTACTTGAAAAAATCGTATACAAAAAGGTGCACAAGGATAAAACTATACAATAAGAATAACAACGATGAAAAAGAAGAATACGGAAAACCGCGTGATAAAAAGTTAAAAATCTATATAATGTCCGGAAATATATGTTTTCGATGAAACTGTGCTCGTTAGTGAAGCAAAAATAGCAAGAAACGATATGTCGATATGGTCTTTCCATCAATTTTTGCTCAACGTTCAGACGTTCTTTTTCTATTGCAGCAACATGCCTATTCGTAGGGAACATTGTTCTCAAAATGGTCGTTCGTTTAACGCAGCCAATACGACTAATACACGTCGAAAGCAGAGAAATCCATTGTACGTGTGATCTGTACCACCAGAAATAAAAAAAAAAACTCGCAATTTATCGTTTCAGAATGTTTTTTCTCGTAATTGAGTATCTTTAAATATATCTTCAATAAAGTTATATTGTAAATATTACAAATATTCATCTAAATTAAATAGAAATATCTCTATTATATTCTAAAAACTCTACTAATTATTTATATATAAAATTATTTTACAACTTTTATCTAATATTCTCCCAAATATAAAATTTTCCATTTAAAAATAATAATGCAATTAGAAACATGAAATAAGAATATACGCGTGCAATAAAGAATTTTTGCAGCTTGTATATTAATGGGAGACAGAGAGAGTAAAAGTAATATACTTTTGAAAAATAATACATTTCTAAATAATTTTTTCAAGTCTTGACGAGCCATTGTATGCGAACATGTATACGTTACATTATTTAAGCCTTTATGTCTTCACATAAATATTGCAAATTTCCGCGACACATTCTTGTTATCATCTTTTTTTAACAGGTCGCTAATTGTATTCGGTCGTATTGTCAGATGATAATTGCATTATTCTTCCGGTTAAAACGCGCAGGTTTACGACTATTGCACAAATCTTGCGCATTTCCTTTTCCTCGCGTCTATATAGGCTCATCTCTTTCGCGAGGAGAACACTTACTCTTCCTCGATGTAAGATCCATGTGTGCGATACATCTTTTCGCGCGCGAACCCTACGACGTGTACGTGCGCTTACGTGGTTGTCGCTCGCACCAGGAAGAGGCGAAGAAACGTAAGGGCGATGAGGAAAAAGATTCCGCCGTTGCGCCCGCGGGCCGCGAAGGTGTGGAACGATCGTGAGGCGCGCAAACGAAGCAAAAGGAGAGGAGGAGAGGAAGCGAGAGGAAGTCTCGGAAGAGAGGATCGGCGCTCCGAGAGACTCGAGCGAGAGGCGATACGCGAATGTTTAATGTCTCGCACTAAATTATGCAATTACCTTTATGTCTGTCCGAAGACCATCTCCCGACTAGCGCGAGTGCGTGTGCGTGACGCGTCGCGCACCTGCATACGCACACGCGTAAAAGAGAGATTCGCGTTGCATATCGGCGAGCGAAAAAGCGAGTGCGATCGCGAATGCGCGTTCGTGTGCGCGTGTACGTGATCCGATGGTGTACCATGGCTCGCATCCCTCTCGCCGAAAGCCCACAAGCGGCATATATCATGGACTCGTATCATGCTTTTGCCTACTATAATACTAGCAGCTTCGCAGAGGCTAAACCGCGCCAGGCTACACCGCGCGATTGTTAGAATACAATGACTACCACTATTTACTCCCGCGAATAGTATTACAATAGCGCGTGTCATTATAACCTCACGGCCGCGTTACCGCCATCGCCACCACGATGTATCGAAACAAGAGGACTGATTTGGTGAGAAAATTGCCTATCAAATGACTACATCGCGCTCCATAAGAGAGCGAACGTGCATTCGCGTGTAACTGCAAATTGCGAACGAAAATGCAATATTGCGTGCGGATGTGGTATCTTGGTTGATGCGCGCTCTTCTAATCAAATGAAAGATTGATTTAACATATGTATGCGCGTTAACAGCGTACACAATATTTGCTTTAACTTAGTAATTATCGTAACGAGAGCGCGCATCGCTTTGCGAGCACATTCTGTTCTAATGCTCCGAGTGCATTATTTATTTGCGCATAGTTCCCTTGTACGCTAATCAATCGGAGTGCTTGTTACTGCGACTCGTTTCTGTATCGGCATGCGCGATTTGTGTATGTACGCCCCTCGTAGAATCGTGCATTGACGAATTGACTATTAACGTGTAACAGCAGATGTTGCCGATGTAACCGGTAATGATGGGCATTCTTCATTCAATCTCGCACGCCGATTACAAATGACTTTGTTGACGACCTGCGAGAACGTCTCGTTCGCTCAATCGCGATTTATGCGCGCAAAAAGCGCCGATGGAGCATCGAAGGATCGGTTCGCCATGAAGCAGATTAGTTGTCAGTCTTGTTACCGAGACCACAACTTGAGCACTCTACAAGAATGTTAACAGACAAAATACCGTTGGCGCGACTAGCGGACAGCTGATCGAACCGGTTCGTAGTAGGATTCGCTAATTTGCGTGGCAAGAACTGATAAAGAGACGTGGCTAGTGGTAGATAAAACTGTCAGTTATATAAAGTATAACTTCTCTTAACGCGATCCTCTATGCGAATATTATGTAAACTCATCCAAAATATTCTGAAAGCGGTCGCGGTATCGTCTCTTGTCGGAAGATCTCCTGTTACTTCTCGATTCGGAAAAAAAAAGGGGAAGACGTTTTAGCATAAGCAACTCGATTCGACGAGCGGCACACATTCTCTTGGTGAATTCGCAAAAATAGAGGGCAAGGGAGGAGGATGTTGAGGATGCGCGACGAGGATATATAGATAATGAAATCTCTCTGATTCTTGAATATTGGAGAGACGCGCATCTCCGCGACTTTAGGGGATCTGTTAGGCCGATATTTTATTATTTAGATATTCGCTATCGGATTATATTCGAAAATATATACACGAAGATGCGTACGTAGACGGAGGTGCGACCGATACGGCGCGAGAGGAAATTGAAATCTCCTCTCCTGGACCGACTCGCACGCCCGCGTGCGATATTACATTTACTCCCGCGCGTAACCTTGAATTACCAAGGGCCTTCGGATAAAATGTAAAACGTATAATCTTCATCAGTTCATTCAGGGTTGGCGAAATAACTGGGAGATAGGCAATAAATGCACTCGCGCGCGGCCGCGCGAAAGGAACGTGCAAATAACAGAATGTGACATGAAAAATAACGTTTGAATTCCTTCCCGATGTTATTACAAGAAATGCGGATTACGAAAATGTTAAAAGGTTTTGCCCTCCCTCCCTCCCTCCCTCCCATCCTTTCTTCTCTTCCTCTCTCCATTTGCGGATTATTTGCAGATTACGCGCGCTGGATAACGCACAACGCGTAATAATTTCGAGAGTAGATTGGAGGCATCATTGAGGGGAAGGGGGGAAGCTGGTATCTACATAGCATTAATATAAATCAGCGGCTTAATGTGAGAAATATGTTGCGGGGATTTACTATACGTAAGATAGCGAGATTTACGTTCATTGCCCGAAGGAGCAACGCGATGTCGATGGCGGCGAATAGAAGCGTCAAGAATCCGTCATTTATAGCAAATTTCTCGCGTGCGCGCGCACGATTCCGCACAGCTTTGAATTACAAAGAACCTTCGGATAAAAGATGAAATATATACATCCTTTTTTGAATCTGAAATAAGACGGGGATACACTCTGCGCGCGCGCATTCCTGTCCGCATATGTCGTTTTCAAGCGGTAAGGTCAGCCGATGCGCGGTCATCCGAGATGATCATCTTAGATGCTATTATCTGGATAATGCGAGATGCATCGCATCGCGTGGAAATACGTATGGCTCGCAGCCAGGACAATGAATTACGCTCCAAGAGTGCACCCTCTTCCACGGTCCCTCTCCCACAGCATCCTTTTCCGCCGCTGTTGCTGTCGTTGCTTCTGTTGTTCTTGCTGTAGCCGGTACATCGACGAAAAAATAATCTTTGACCTTCCCTTACTCGGGGGGCCTATCGTCGGGTCAAGCAGAGTATCTAGATCGTAATTCACAAATCGCATCCTTGTCTACGCGGACTAACGAGACAACCAAAACCGCCACGAATTACGCGACTCTGTTGCTTCACCGAGGAAATAATTTATCAGCAAGGGTATTGTCAATTTCAGTTTCAAATTAATTCTACATGAAGTGACTTACGCAAATTTCTTTTTGTGTTTCTGTTCCCTATAATAAATGCTGATAATTATTTTCAAAATCTTATTAATAAATTTATTAAACTTTAACGAGATTATGTCTTTCTATTTTTATAGATACAATATATGTATTAATATCGTAGATAATTTTAAATAATGAGATTATTATAAGAGATTTATTATAAGATTAGACATTTTTTAATAATTAAATTTGTGCTAAATCAGCACATCAGATGTATCAGTGCTATACTTAAAGTTATTACATATTTCGCGGTGTTAGATAAATGAGTTTCCAAGAAAAATTTTTAAGTCTGTAAATATTATATCCAAATGTTTAATTTATATTTTATAAGTGATAGTCGCATTACGCCGTTAATTCCCTAATCCGCGTTAGTATACACCGGTTGACGCAATTCATAAATCATAGATACGGAATCTTATCTGAGTGATCGTGTAACGTTAACCCGAAGGCGTTGGTTGTCACCGTAAATTACAAGATTGTGGCGGTAGATAAATAAGTTTGGAAATGTACGCACAAAATGCAATACCTCGAAGAAAATATTTTCGGTTCTTGACATGCATACAATTCAGCATTTCATTAACCATATATTAGTGTCGGTTCTTGATTCAACGGGACTAATTCGCGGTGTCCCTGCGTAAAGCCGACCTTGTCAGCGCGGCTTCAAGCCACGCACATACGTCACATAGATAACCACGCCGGGTCCACGCGAGAATGTACAACGAGCCCGGCAGATAAGTGTAAGGAGATACGCGACGGTAAGTTACGATGTGTTCTCTGATGCGAAATACGTTAGTGGGACGGGGCTTATAAACTGCCAAAACGGCGCGAATGAGGGACCTCGTCCGGGAAAAAATAATCGAATGCGAAGTTATGCGATAATGAGATAATCTAATCTTACAACATCATAATATATAGAGAAGGATATTTCTTATATATTAAAATAATTTCTCATATCAAAAAATAAATATCATTTATTGAATAAATAAAAATTAAAGCATAATTGTAGAGCAATATAATTAATACCAATAATTGTACTAATTGGATCTGGATAAATCTGCACGTGTCGTAATATTGTGATTATTCTTTATTTTATAATAATATTTGTACATCGATATTGCAAGAACATGATGTTGCAACCGTGTTTACGTTTTGCAAGTAATTTAGGGTCGAAGTAAAAATTGGAGGTGCCTAAATCAACTTACGAAGTAGGTTAAGGCAATCCGAGAGGCGATTTCTCGAGAGCCTCGATAGCGCCACTCGATAGATTTATTTCCATTCATAAATATATACCGCGAAGCGCGTTCGGAACTTTGGTTGCCTTGTTCATTTCGTTCTTGAAGCACGCGAGCCACTTTCGAGAACTCGACGAAGAGTATAGGTTGCACACTTCGAAGTATTCGATGAAACGTGGGACGTGGAAGTTTCATAGTGAAAAGAACGCTCCTCCGCCAAAACACAAGATGCAAAGATTAGGTTGATGAGTCACGCAGCAGAATAACACGGAAAAAGAGAAGAGAAGAGAGATATAGCTGCGGGTATAAAATCCGTGCTAAACGAAAAAAAGGAATGAAATAAAGAGAGAAAGAGAATAAGAAAGATTGCGAGAATAAAAGACCCGGAGGAAGGAAAGAGAGGAATATCGTAGAAGGCACGATTTCGTTCCGTGAATTGGCGGTGGATCGCCCTATCTGGTCGAATACTTGTACGTTGACTATTACGCCTTAACAAGCAGCAAAATAATTATAGTGATCGCGACGCGCAAGCCGCGGAGAGAGCGAGTCGCGCCCCTTCCCGGTCGATATAACGCGGCTGATGCATTCGCGAAATTGTTTCGCGTTACGTCTCGAATCTGATAGCGCTATTGGTTGGATTCCACATGCTCGTTTCACATCGAGCTTAGAGGCTGCGAAACGATCACACGATCATTCTACACCTCGGTAACGTACCGGTCCGATACGGTAAATCAAGCGGCGGGAAAATCGAGCGGTAAGCGAGGCAACCGATCACGATTCAACCCTTAAAGGTACGTCTGCACGGCCGCTTCCTGGTGCCGTTAACGGTGAAGACCGGCACGTACTATCATGTTTATGGGCTCGTTACGCGGCAATACGCTGTCTCGCCATGGATGGTTCGAAGTGCGAAAATTCAGAGTACCGAGGACGTATCGGGAGAGGAGATTATCCGTGATGTACACCAGCGTTCGTATAATCATAATGCAACTAGATGCGAGGAATGATACGATGTCGACAAGTTCAAGGATAAATTTCGCGCTTTCGCACAATAATGTCTCAGGGAATCAATTATGCGAATATTTTACTCGCCCACCGTGATTAATTTATGTATTCGATGATATAGATCGCCGAATGTGCTAATGTGAATTAGCGACTGTGTCTGGCGAATAAAATTAATTATAATTAAATTCATTAATATCCAAAACCAGAATCGACTGATTTTGATTTGCATATTTTGATATGTATCGATATAAACCTCAAATGGAAATTATCGAGTTAATGGTGGTTGAAACAAAGATGGATTTGATTCAATAATCAATAATTTTTATAATATTTAAAATAACAAAGAAACGGACTAATAAGGAGAGAAAATAAAACGTGAATAAAAAATCCAGAATTTTCATAAAAAATCCTTTAATAAATTAGACAGTTCCATTTCAGATTATCTTCAATATTATATGAATTCTGTTTTATTATCATTTAATTATTAATCATTATTTTCCTGAAGATGGTCTGAACTAACAATAAAATATTTATTGAAAGATTTTTTATAGAGTCTAGACTTTTTTATTTGCGTTCTGTTTTTTACGTTAGAACCCGTTAAATCATATTATCTATTAAAATCTTAGATTTATTTTTATTGTATAATTTTATTGTAGAACGAAAGAAACAAATAGAACAAAAAATCCATGTTTTCGAGAATGAGTTTTCGATAAATGCGGGATAATTAATGTTCACATTGCGCTCATTTGATATCCTGTATACATATACAAGAGAAAATTACTGTTATTGAGAAGTGCTTTTCTTCAATAATCTAATGATTAACGATTAATATTATTAAACAATACGAGAAACATAAATCTTGATTTCATGATAACCCATCGTTTTATCTAAAGGAAATCTCATCACGTCGATTCCGTTCATAAATAATAGTTATAGGAGCTCATGCTGTCATTAAAGTCATTAATAATCTTGTGTTCTATCGATAGAGGATCATATTAGGTGTCGACAAGTTCACGGTCGCGTGCGAAGGACACGCTTTTGGCACGAGTGTCGGTCGTCGGTTTCGATCGAACGATCGCTTCGGGCTCGAACGTGACGTCAAGTGCGATTATTAAAGATCTTCCTTAAACGGAACGTAGAGACAGCGTGTCTATGGCAGCATCGTCCTTGGGCGCATAAGGAGAGACGTCTAGCTTCGGGGCTGATTGGCCGATCCTGTACAAGTACGCGCCGAACGGTCGAAAACTAATTACGATCGGTATCCCGGGTAGCTCGATAGGTGCACGAGGTCACTCGTATCGGTGCTTAATCCTATCTGATTCTCTTTTTATATTTTTTTCCTTTTTCCTTTCATGTCGCGGACACGGAGCGAAGAAAGGCGAACGATTATGAGACGCGCCGGATCACACCGTGCAATTATATCGCGTAAGACTGATCATGTGTAAACAAAAAAGATATTGATCGCGTCGATCGTTAACGATCTCGCGCGGAATCTCAAACCCTTATACACTGTGATTATGAAATATATCTCGAATATGGAGTGAGTCGTCTCCTCATTGACACTATAATCCCTTTGAGATCAAGTCGCACACGAACAATTGCGAATAAGTGTGATTTCTGTCTTTGTTTGACAGTAATAAACGGGTTTTAGAGGAAAAAAATTTGAATCATTGAAACTTGTTAAATAATTTATACACAGAGAAAAATATCATTCAAGAAAAGCAATTACTCAGTTTATTTTTCTTTTTTTAAGTAATAGTTTTCTTCAACAAAGAATATATTCTTGATAATAGTCTTAAATTATACTCATCAACAAGTGTTAGAAAATCTCATTATCATGTACTCCAAAGAAGAAATAATTTTCTCTTCAAGAATATTATAAAGTTGTATCAAAGAAAAATCAAACTTACTTTATGCCAACTCATGTAGTAAGCAAACCAAATTTTTGTTTTAATTTAATATTCTTGATTAAAATACTGCACTTACTAAAATTCAGAATATATTCAATTAAATTTAATGCTTGTGGTAAACCTATGATATTTGCGGGTATACAAACTTATGATATACTTAAAATAAATAATATTTACTTAAATACATTATACATTTTTCCCTGTGTATATTTGGGCGCAAACATACACTAATAATATATCAAGCAGATTTACGAAAGAAGTTTCCATCGCGTGAATTTTGCAAATTCTTTTCGAAAGTGCGATTCGAAAATATATTTGATCGAAAACATTCAGACGATTCGCAGCCCGACTACAAGTTGCGGTCCATTCTTCGGAGTACAGAGGTTAGAGCAAACCGTGTTATTAAGGAACCCTCTCTAGGCGATTCCTCCCGTTGTTCTCTCGCATCCTCACGCTCCCTCAAACCACGTAACGTCCGAGAAACAAACGGAACAGCGAGCGTTAGCATCTTTGCAGAGACTGTAAAGTCCGAAACCTCGAAGGTATTTCGTCCGACGGGGAGTAAAGTTGATGAAACCACAATGACATAATATTAGCGGTGTGGCGCGATAATCATACGTCTCTCCTCGTGGCCTCACGGCGGATGTGGGCCTTTCAAATTGTGATGCCCCTATCTTTCGCGATTCACGCCCTTCTCGCAAACATGAGAATAAAATTAGACACGAATCTCGGCAAAGCGCGTTCCGAGATTATGCGCGCCAGCCATGCGAAAGGGGCACGAAAAGTGTAAAGGGAAAGAGTAACCGCCGAGACTCGCTTCGCCGAGAGAGGAGAATAGGACGAGAAATTTAGATGGGGTCGATAAGGATAGAGGGACGGCAGGAACGGAGGAAAAGAGAAAGAAGCGAGGCTGTGCGCCAGACGGGATGGGAAGGAGATCCGGCGGGGGGTACGTATGCAAGTACTAAGTGAGTTATAGCTCTCGGGCTGATATATCAACTCCTTCATTTCCGCCGCAGACGCGACCGGGCACCCCCGGCGGCCCGACGGCAACTTCCACCGGGACCGGTCCCTCTTCTCTTCCTCTCCTTTCCCATCCAGTAAGTCGTCGCGTACCGGATGGCGCGTGCACTCTTAAGCGCTCGGATGTAAATGGAGCGCAAATGGTTCGCGGATATACCGTTCGCCCGAATCGCTTTCTGTCCTGACGTCTATGAGTGATTCAGCGGTAACTCGCGCGAACCGTTCTCGAACATCGGGGAACACACATTCTACAGGCAAAACTTATTTACACTCACGAGAGAGAAAAAGAGAGAGGGAGGGAGAAAGGGAAAAAAATGCTATTACTTTTTAAATCTTGTAGAATAATAATATAGAAGAATAATAATAACCCGTCATCGCGCCATTGATGAGAGGTTTCGTGTGTTGCTGCGAGGTGCACCGAGGCCGGTATTATAGCTGATGGGCTTGTATTACGTGTTGGAATAAGTCCAAAGAGTTCGTTTACAGGTTTACGGACAGCTCGCAATTTCCAGTTCGCGCGAACCCGAGAACGACGCGAGTCGACAATTTGATAGCGTTCGTTGGACGATTGACTTCTTGCCATCCCGGAAATGCGCTGCACTGCGGTTTAACATCCGATCGAATAGGTTCGCGCGATCGAGAATTACGCAGTGCGTGGGGTAATAATAGCGATTGGTATAATATTCGCATAGCAGAACATTCTGATGTGCTATATCTCGCGTAAAGGATGAAGATATCAGAGCCAGGATGAAGTAAAACGATTTGCAAAATCGATGAGAAGAACATTACTTGTCGATCTGGAAAGAGCGAACAATTGATATTTTTTTTCAAATTGTAAAGCAACAGGAAATTAGTTGGCGCGAAGCTGAAACCCATTGCATTGATTGAAATATACAAATTACTTCCTTTATAATAATTACTTCATTCAGTTCAGATAATAACGCCAATAGCAGACATTATCTCAAGCAACAACCAGTTTGTTAACGGAAATATATAGCACAAGATGTGCGAGATGCATTTCATGTTCATATTTTATTACCATCATTATCATTTCTTATTTTAAACTTTGATGAATTGAGCAAAGCTAAACAGTTAATTGGCAATTAGATTATATCAAAATTACATTGAAATAAAAAAATTAAGATTATAAATATATCTTTCCAATTTCTTTTCGAACTCTGAATGTTTTTGGGATTATTCATGCAGTATTAAAATAAGAGATATATAAGAAGCGATACGATAGACAGGTATATAAATTAAATTAATTGAAAGGCGCCAAAGGTTTATTCATTTTATTACTGTGCCCACACTATATGGAATTTTAGGCATTTCCGATTTCGTTGTAACCAGTGCCAAATCAGTTTCGTTCGTGCAATAACTTTGTCGCTACGTACGACCATAAATGTCTACGAGGTAGTCGGTTTTGTCGCGCTTTTTACAACAGTGGTTTGCACGGGTAGAATTCCGAAGCTTCCGGTGCGGCAACAAGCGTGATATTAATGTGCGGTTTCCAAAAACGACACTTCGAAAAGCCGCAAGGCCGCGAAATGTCTATTTTAAAAGATGAATCCATCGAATTCGTTTATCAATTCAATCAAACCATTCAATAACGTGATTGATGCCAAAGACATTAAAAAATAAAGAACGAAAATTGAGAATGCAATTTTGATAACACATTTGATAAATTCAAAATTTAAAATAATCTGATATTTATGAACAAAAAAGAGAAAAACTCAAGTGATTTATAAATAATTTTACGAAAATTTACAAAAATAAAAAGAACTGTGCGACTTAGAATACAATTTATACAATTCTTATTATAAGATATATTATTATATACAATTTTCAATATAAAATATATTTTAATTATCGTTACGTCAAATTTTTTTGTTATTCTAAAACATTGTTAATTTTGTAAAATAAATAATTAGGTAAATAAAGATGAAGAAAGTATTTTTAATTAAATTTTAAATTAAATTTTGCAAACAAAATTATATTCTTCATTTAATTTCATATTTATTTAAATAGGATTTTAATTCGAGTCATAATTATAAAAACATATAATAATATAAAATAGAAAATTGTAAATGATAAATGCTCCCCCGACAAATATGTAAGCATATGTATATAGTTTTTATTATTACCGTAAATCATAATTTCATATCCACTTGAAATTCGTGAGAAAGGGAAGTCATATGAAGCTCGAGATGATATTTTCTCGAGAGAATAAGGCAGGATCGCGATCTGGCATTAACACTCGGGCTCGAAGCTGAGCCGGACACATGGCCGAGCTGATCTCTCGTGGCAGTTATTCGCGCGGCTCGTTCGGCGCCGTTTATTCGAGCCGAGCGGTCTCTTAAGCCGAGAAACATTTGTGGCAAATACTAATTTTATTTTTCGCACCCCGACGCGCGTAGCCGTATGAATATATGGTCCCGTCGTATTTAAAAATTTGCATAATGGCTCCCTGACATGTTTATGTACACACGCCGGGGTCTCCATCCTTCCTGCCGAACCCCGAGACCTTTTTGGGTCCCGCCGAGCCGTTTCACGCGCGAGAAGTGCGTGTCCGCGTAAGGCTGAACGCGCGCGCAGCTCTCACGATGAACGAAATATAACGCGGAGAGGCAAATCATACGAGAGCGAGCTCGAAGGATTAAAAATCCCGTCATTGTGCCGGGACGTCGTAAATACGTGATTTGTCCAGGATAGACCGCATGCGCTGCACATGTGCGCGCGCGATACAGGTTAATATCATCGCGTATTCTCCCTTGTACTCTCTTCGAGCGGACGTTACACCGTGCTTTTGCACGGACGTTACATCGTCGAGATACACCGACAGAGATGAGCAGCAAGTCGTAAACGCCGTTTAAAATCTTGGAATGCTCTTAAACGTATAATCGCCTACCGATAATCTTTCTCGACTCCGATGCAAAAAAACCCTCATGTGCTAAAGTAACATTTCGAAAAGAATTAAAATTATATTTACGAGATAGTAAACAAATAGATAACTATTTGTGATTTTATTTATTGCCGGATAAATATTACCGCATTTCGTCTTTAATTCGATAATGAAAACGTAAATGAAGAAAGGCAAGATCGAGAGTATTTCCATTTGTGCTAAATATTTCCGAGCGCAAATTTTGTTTGCCTATGTGCATAGTAATTCATAGAAACAGACTTCTCCTAGACACATCCCCTATCTACATGCCCTTGGGAAAGAGAACCTTGACACATTGTATTTCCCGTCTTTCTACGCTGTCACTCGGGACATTATTATAATCTGACTCGCCGCAGAGATCCATTACCTCGCGAATCGGGATGATAGCAAAGTGGCCGGATGCTATCGAGGCGTTTCAGCCCCAGCCAACTGTTTGCGGCTGAGAAGGGAGCGCTAGTCGTCGAGTCGCGAGGATTACTATCGTACGGCGGATGCAACGCGACGAATGCGAGCGGATCGGACGCAACGGTGTCGTCGGATCGATTGTGCGTCCAGCTCGCACGACGATCCAGATCGGGCGCGTTCGATCGCGCGTGGCCGGCCCGCTGCGGGCACGCAATTTACAAGTTAAGCGTTTCCACCCGTGCGGCGCGCGTTCTCCATCGGGATGATGATTTGCGCGATGGAAACGAAACACGACCGCTGCGTGCGAGTCACGCGGCGCATCGCATGCACGCACGTATGCGATGCATGTATGCGCGCACGCATGCATGCACGCACGCACGCGGACCGATGCGCGTCGATATGCGTGTGACTGATGATCATCGCAAACGCACGATTTAATTTCACGGATATACAAGCCCGGAATGACTTCGTTTCGTATAGCAGGCGGGTGGTAAAGGTGGTGGGCGCTCGATTTCTCGATCGTCGATATCGTGCCCCGTTCGTTCGGTAAGTGGTTCTTAATTGTTAGATATTTATAACTCTGTCTCTCTCTCTCTCTCTTTCTTATTCGTGGCTATATATCTCTCGTGGCCATCTCGGGATCGGCAGGCAAACGCATGGGTTGGCGCATGTCATCGGACTATCTTTGAAATTTTATAGATTAAGCGATATATGTCGCACGAAGGAGGATATATAATTATTTTTATTTTCGGAATAGTTCATATTTTATTGAAACCATGGAATCAAAAATCGAATTTCCCATTAGTTAATTATCCCAAATAAATTATGCTACCCATATCGATTAATTTAAAAATTGCAACCGGTGACAGTTATATTTAATTTGATAGGAAGTAGAATAATTAAATTAAGTGTCTTATGAATATAAATCCGTAACTCTAATTTTATAATTTTTTCAAAAAATGTGATATATATATCACTTTCTAAATAAATTAGGGAAAAGAATGAATGTGTCCACCTTTATTGAATGCAGCTGTCATACATATTTGTTATTGGTAAATACAGTGAAACAAAATGTAGCATCTGCAGTAAATGGATATAGTTACCTTTTCCTGACGCACTTCTCACAAAGATACATTCGGGCAGAGAGAAAAAGATCGTCCAGATTCGACTGGGTCTGGTCAACGCTCCGGGCGCACCACGCCCTTCATACACACGCGTCAAGACGGCATATATGTATATATTTATTCATAATGCGTATAGAAAGAGAGAGAGAGAGAGAAAGGAAAAAAAAGATGAAGAAACGAAGCGAGAGAAAGAGCGAAAATGTATGTAAGCGCGCGCGATACGTACAAATATACATACACACATATGTATGCGCACGAGTCTGACTCCCCCGCTTCGAATGCACGCTATTCCATTCCACGCACATATAATTAAGAGCCCTAAATCGCGCGAGATCGCGCCTCGAAGGGCGTGCCCGCTACGCTCTCTCGACCACCTATCCATCTCACCAGCTATCGGATACCCATTCCGCCTCTTCCCCTTGGCTCACCCTTGGCTCACCCTGGCTCGCTCTCGAACTTACACCGCGGCGTGCCATATCGGATCTCTTTTTAATTTCGTAGACAGAACCAAACGGGACATGTGCAGCCGGTACTTATGGGGATGAAGTATGACACAGCGGAGAAGCGCCACAAAGGGAAAGTATTCGCGTAAATTTGCATCCAATTCATTAGTTTTCAATTTAATGATGTCGCGTCGATTATCGATTATAATGATTTATTTATTCTATTCATATATATATATATATATATATATATATATAAATTTATTTATATTAATATATATTTCCTGAGTGTCAGTTGACAGTTACTCATTTTGCGTTTAACAGAGTTGCAGCGTTCGATTTTATAGTGCGGTTTAATAACAGGTCGATATATTTCGCGGTTAATTCTCGATATACACTCGGTAGGATTGATTTTATTATTCCAAGAATTTCGGCCAGTCCTCCGTGTGAGATCTGATTGCACGCACTTAACAAAATGAGTTGTGGGTTAATATCAAAGTTCCATGCTCGTGAATGTAACCTATCTCGCAAGCATCATCTTCATTCTGGGATCGCGCCAGAGAGTGTCGAAGTTTTATCGGGAGGAGGTACGAGAGGAGCGCGCGCGAAACGAGAGAAATCGGCCGATTGATTTATAATGCGAAATGGATTTCGCGGGAAGGAGGTAACGATAGGCAGCGTTGGGCTCGATTAATCTTAAATTTATAGCTGCAATTATCTGTCTACGAAATATCCAGAAGGGAAAAATGAGAGAGTAAGGGAATTTTGGACCATGCTATTACTACTCTAAAATTAAAGGGATTTTAATTTTGCCGTTTGATAACATTATTTCGTCGTTTCTTTACGCACATATGTTGAGATTTATTAATATTTTGATTCTTTTGATATTTCTCTCTCTCTCTCTCTCGATTGTCAATCTCTAAAAGTTTTTAGTCGCGCCTGTTTTTTTCGTGTATTATAATTCTCAAAAAATTACGTGCCTTTTTTATAAAGATTTAACATTATTAACATTTTTTACTAATAAAGTAGTATTGTTAAAAAATATATTGTAAGGAGAATAACAATCAGCAATTTATAAAATATTCACAATTTTATGTATAAATTCGAGAGGTTTTTCACGCGTCGAGCAAATTTGTCATAAGACTATTTTTTCTCGAAAGATTTAAATAATTTGTAATATACAAACATGCATACACACGCATGTCTATATACACACGTATATCTATATACACATCTTGTTTACATTGGCAATACCGAGGGATCGTCTGACACGAGCGTGCACGTGCAATAACATTCAGGTGCATAACTTAATACACCTAATTCCTCTCTCAGCGACTAATTATAGACGATAATCCTGCCAAGAATATATTCCGATCTAATCTTAAACCAGCTTTGCATTGCTTCCCTTCGCATTCTTTTCACCCCTCTCAGCATAACAAAACTGGTTCGAAGATTCCCAAGAAGCTAAGTCACGTTAAGTTTGTTTCGTATTAGCCACCATCTATTACGCAGCAATTTTATTAATATGAGGAAAAAAACAATTGAAATTTGACGAGCAGATATATTCATGATATTCAACTTATGCAAGACGATCGTTTAATATCGAAATACTTCTCTTTCTACTTCTCTCTCTTATGTTATTTACCTAAATCGACTTTCAGAATCCTAATGACGATAGATGCTCGTACATATGCGTGTAAGTAATCATGTTCATTGATTGCAACTATGATGGATGAGCCTTCGTTTCTCATTTTGCCAGTAACTGGCGTCAGTTTTCTAAGTACGTGTATTACTAAGTAAATATTAAGAGGAGGGAGAGAATATATACCGGTAGGAGAGTAATATAACTTGAATTGAAATTTTCCCAGACAATCTTTCGATCGAGCGCTTTAACTAGCTTGTCGACCATAATTTTACTTAGGAAATTCGCAAGCCGAGCCTAACTCACAAATCTCTCGATCATAAATGTAACGCCTTCCTCCGCCCGATTGAATCTCTCGAACTATCGATCGTGACGTAATGAGCGTGACAATAGTAAGCGGTAGTGAGCGGATGGACGGGAAAGGGAGACGACAGCGTCGTCTGGAGAGATAGGTGAGGGGGCGACGATAGTCATAATGCCTGTTGAGTTCGATGCCGACAATGATGCTTAATGTTCGTCGCGGTAACAGTACGAGATCGTACGCGCGAGCGAAGAGATCCCGCGCGCGGGAACTGGGTCGAGGTATATGTAATCGTAAAATTAGCATAACCCCCTTCTCTCGGTGGTGAGTCGCTCAGCAACTATTGAGAACTATTGAGAACCAGTGAACATTACTAGCAAGGAAGAGATGACGCTCTTTATGACTACTAGAGGACGATTGTCCGGAGAATAGAAACTGATTCGATTCTAACATAACGTCTTAGATGACCGAATACATTCTATTCCGGAAATGTCTTATTGGAATGAGATGCATTTCGATGTAAACGTAAATGTCCCTCTCTTCCTCCCTCTAATTATGTATTAAATTTATTTTAAAATAGTGTAATTGAAATTTTTTGTTACGATAAAAATTTAAACAGAATATTTTACGAGGTTTTGAAGTTTTTCCACGTATTTTCAAGTAAAATAAATTTTATCTACTTTGTTGTTACAATCTTGATTAGCGTCGTGAATCAAGAGATTTGCAGATTAAAAAATTATATTGCTCGTTGGCAAAATAATAAGGTTTATAGTAATAAAATTAAAAGGTTTATAGTGTAATAAGGGTTTACAGTAATAAAATTATTTAGCGGAACATTAACGTTATATTATATAAAATAACACCAGTTATCAACAAATAACTCTACTTGAATTACGGAAAAATTTGTTAACTATTACTATGTTTAAGAGCTAATATTTTACGTCATTTTAACACGATTGCCAGCGAAATGACAATAGCAGATTTTGTTGTAGCAGGTAATAACCTAGCTTGGTCATACAACCCAGGTGGCGGATTTACAACGTGCTGTAAAAGCGAAATGAACTTTCACGCGCTCTTTATTACGGAAATAATGAAAAATACATTACGATCTTAAATTCTTTCGACAAAATATTAGCGACAAGGGTGATTATATTGAGAAAAATAGAGGAAACAAAAGAGAAAGAGAGAGAGAAAATGAGAATCAGTTTTATTGTAAAGTCACAAACTGTCGCAAATAATAGGAGCCTGAGATAATACAAACAATAATTTACAACTGCAGATAGATAACGCCGATAACAAGGATAGACTAATGTTGCAACATAATCTTCAAATGTCGCGAAATACACAAAAACGCCGGATCGCGGTCTTTCGCGCGGAATTATTGATCACCGATCTGTTCTCACTCACTTAGCTGGCCGTTCGTCTTGCTACTCAAGCTCCTTGTTTTGTCTTGTCCGCACAACATATAGCGCAGGTGGGCTCCTCTCTCCGATTTGTTCGCTCCTCTCGACGGTTTCGCCGCGATGAACGGCAACGCCGATCGATCATAGTCGCGCGAAGCGTGGACCGGAAATTCAATACGATTCGCGTTGAATGCGTTCCGCTTTAACCTGCATTGCTTACCGCCATAAGTTGCAGCGTGTTCATATGCCGCGCGAGCGTTAAACGCGAATTAAACCGCGGTTGCAGCCGGTAAATTTTATTAGCGGGACGTGTTGTGACATCGTAACTAGAACCCTGCCCCATGCCCGACCACGAGGCTCTCAAAGAGCCTCTTTCGGAGCGAGGAGCCCTTTAAACTTGCCGCGATATATCTCGTAAATAATGAAATTTTACGACGCGGAAACCGTATTTGAAACAACGCGCCGCGCCGCGGAACGAAAAGGTAGACGTAAGTTACAAGACGGGTGCGAGGCATTTATCGAGTCGCCGAGGTTTATGTTTCGATTCCCTCACATACGCGAACCGAAATTCCGAGTGAAACGAGTTTCACTTACTTTGTTGCAACTCGGTTCCACGCGCCGTTATTGCCTTGGCATCGGACGATTGATGCGGACACGATATTTTCTACGTTCCTGTGTCACCACGTTATCTCCGTTTTTAATCAAAAGTCGAGCCGCGGTTTCGAATACCGAATGTCGAAGTCGACACGAAAAATTGCCGTATTTCCGTTTCGAACGTAACAATCCTGCGATATAAGATTTTGTATATATGTAGGACAATGGTACTTTGAAGGTTCTCTATCATATTGGCTTTTAATTGAAGGAATATATCCCAAGTAAAATACAGAATGCTTATATTAATCTTGAGGATTATATTCTCTTGTGAAATTTGAGGGTGAAAAATCTATTTCTATCTGTAAAAATTCAGTTTTAGTTTTTCATATGAGATATTTGGTGTGTGTAAAAAAAGATAGGCAAGCTTTTTAAAATTTCAAAATATTCAAATCGATTTTTTTGTCAATTCATGAAAGGATAAATTTGTTATAAGCATTTTTAGAAAATTCTTTAATTTCTAGCGTTATATAAATAATCCTTACATATCGGTTAAAAGTATTCGACAGGAAATAATCAATTCCAATTTTGTGGCAGAGTACAATAAATCTTTTGAAAAATATGTGGGTATATTAAAATTTTAAATTACGATCCCCGCGTAATATTATTGCGAGACTTTAAAATCGCAAAGTTGTTCAAAAACGCAAAGTCGCTGAGTCAAACGATAGTTTACTGAAATAATATCAGATGTATCGATGCCAATGGGATATCCTGCACTCTCGACGGGACATTCTACGCAGATTTTAGAAAGAATCGTGGAACGCGTTATTGCGAGATACTAGAATCCTCAGGGCAAGACTTTTAAATGGAAATGATGCCACCTTGCGCATCGCTTTCAGCGCGCGCTGCGCGATGAACGCTATTATAATCTGAACCTGTATTTCTGACTGACTTTCAGAGAGTCGGACCCCCGTGCAGAATTGAGTCGAGAGTATGAATAATTCATGCGTGAATCGTCGGTGAGGAAGGGAGGAGGATAAGGGAGGAGGGGGGGAATTACAAGAAGGACCCCGTTTAATGCGATACGCTGGTTAAGGCGCGGCAGTTTACTGAATAAAATCCCTGATTGACCGGTGGCAGGGTGTTGACGGTGGTAGTTGCCCAAGCGGGCAAGAAAGCGTCGAGCCATATACACGGTGTGCTCGAATATTCACCGTCGCTCACGTCGACGCATCAACTACGAAGGATTCGCGATCGTTTCTCGACGAATGATTTATCGAACGACTCCCGTTGCGCATAATAACGGAGAAGAATTAATGCGCTGAGAATTGGTGAAGAAACGCAGCGCGGTTACTTCTGTACGTACGAGGATGACAAAATAGTAATTGCATCCCTTTCATCACTGAGAGCTATTAATTAATGTCAGTTGGTATGAAACGAAGATAGTAATTTTGCAAGGAAAAGAAAGCCGTTCGGTCACCGCGCGCATTATGTAAAGATGAGTCATTAATTACAAAGAATACGAGAGAGTCTCTGCCAGTCGCGAAGCGGCTTTACAATCAGCTGTTACAAAACTGCCGGCAGAGATCGGCAAGAAGTTCTCGCGTTGTTTTGGAAGGAGTCGCTCTGTCCTTCTGCGTTTTATCTCCGATCGGAATTATCGATGGTTACGATGATTGACAGCTACAATTGGATTCGAAAAAAAAAACGTCAACGTGAATAGACCTGGATACGCATCCTCGAAAGACACCGCGGACAATTCCGCGAAATTCCCCCGTGTCATTGCTCCAATTATAAACCAGTTTCTCGCACGATTGACAGCAAACATTTCTACGAAAAGTAGAAAAGTGCATACACCTGCATCACGTTCGCGAATAATCGTACCGCGACTTTAAAAACGTCGAGCCATTTACGAGATCCGACCATCACCTATTTACGGCTGCGAAGGCAAGCCCGGAGGGATTAGGAAGGAAGGCTGTCGTGATGCAAAGCGAGCTTTTACCGGAAAACGCTTCCATGCGCATTGGGCTAGGAAAGACGCGACCAGCAGGTCCGACAGGAGAAACGCGAGAACGCGTTCTGTGGGAACACACGGTAACCGAATACATAAACGAGAACCCCCCGATGTGACGCGACGAGGCGAAGCCTCTCCTCTCGCTGGACAACGGCGGAGCGGAGGTGATGGCTCGTGTCAGTTCGTCTTATCTCATCGGGACTATCTACCATTGCTTCTTTTCACGTTGTCTTGCGAACGTCAGAGGCACTCGTACGGCCTCGCCATCGTGTCGGCCCTGATCTGTAACGGTCGCGATCGATCGACCAGCCTCGTCGGCTTTGATCTGGCTATGTTCGGGAACTCTTCGCGACTTTCACAGATTTTCAAGCATCCGCGTTCAAACGGAACAATAGTCCATCGTTACGAATCACTCGAGAAACCGGTTTCTATCATTCTGTATAATTCAGAGATCGTAAATAGTCTGCCGACTATTTGTGTATCGGTTAAAATTGAAATCTGATATTTCTTGTACTTGACTAAATATTTTGTTAAATAGGATGTTTCAGCAGATACAATATATTTAATTAAAAAAAGAGAATTATATCAAATTAAATTTAAAATAAATTTTATATACTAATTAAAATATAATTTTTAATTATCATGAGTGTTAAAATTGCGCATACAATTACTGAAAAATCTGTACTATAGCAAATGCCGTTGGAATGGATATATATATATATATATATATATATATATATATATATATATAAATTGATATGAAATACAAGCATCCTTTGTCACGCATAAAAATTCCTCGTGAATTGTTTTCATCGACTTAATGAGCGGATGGTCGGCCTTGCCGAGCGTCTTAGATTCATCGAACTTGAAACTAATGGCATAGTCGATACACGATATCTGCGCGTACTGATCAATTAATTATCGAGCATGTTTCGTGGAGTGGGGATCAAAGTATTGTCGGATCACAAAAGGGACACAACTTTTAATCTCGCGTAGTCCCGGCGTACGATGTCCGGGATCATGACTGGCGGAAAAAGAGAAGGAGTCATTATCAGATGACACCTATTATTTCATTCGTTCGCTCGATTTAATTACACATTCAATTTGACTCGACCTTATCGCAATAGCTCGCAGTTTTGTCGAACACGATACGCTTAATGACTTCTAGCTCTTTCGAATGTTCTTGATCGCCCTTGACGGGTGATTCGCCACAGCCATCCATAGAAAAGACAATACCTCTTGTGGCTATAGTCGCGTAATGGACTTTAATTGCTGACGGGAAAAGCGTCCGGATCGTTCGTAAAGTTGCACAACTCCTTTAGCAAGGAAGTACAAAACTAGTTTGCAATTGCTCAATATGCTAACATGTCGTTTTTAACGGACATTAATTGGCGGCGAATCAAATAAATAGAATATTTCACATCATTTTAACCGACGTAACGCTTTCGATTCGCATATTATCGTTCTCAGTCTTGACAAGAATGCAACCGAGAGATGTGTGGACAATCGCTGTGACATGTTTTGAATTTTGCAACTGGCAAAACTAATCGTAATAACTGTTGAATTTTATAACCGGTTTAACTAACGTACCGAGTAGTATAATATCTCATCACGAGCTCATTTTAATAATGATTACTTATTATTTTTATTAGTTCTCTTACTTTTTTATTTTTATTAATTCTCTTTTATTTTATTTCTGCACATCTTTTTTTAAAATTTATTTTTCATTTTTTTTTTGTAATTAATTGATAATTAACTTTTTCATTTTACGCGAGATAAATTCTGAAAACCTTTTGTAAAACCTCGCAATTCTATCATCTCATTTTATCTATGACCACAGTATGAAATGGAAACTTATTCTCGCGTATTTTTATGTCTTCGCAAGATGGCAATAAGTGTGCTTCTCTTTCTTTCTCCCCTTCTTTCATTCTCGTTCCCTCGAATACATTATGTCACGGTCAAAGAAAGAAAGCATCGACAAAGAAAGCGAAGCCGCAAGAGGAAGCGTAACCACGTCGCGGAAGCGTGAAGAATGAAATCCTCGCGCTGAGAGCGTAATCAGGCGGTATTGCTCGCTCCTCCCGCGCGCTCATTAATTATGTTTTTATGGGTGCGAAAGGGACGAGGGGCAACGTAGAGGATGGCACGGGGGCGGACTAAAGGGCCGGCAAGAAACGCCGCGCAATTATCCCGCAGTTACTCGAAATTAGCGTATCGATTAACCTCGTTTCGCCTTGGCCGCGTCGTCGGTGTTTTGCATTGCTGCGACCTGGCTGATTCTTTCCGGTACACCGGTTTTCCGTGCAAGCGCATATGTACATACATATGCATGTGCACGTATGAGATCCAAGAGAGTTTCGAGTTTCGACCGATCGATGATGAATTGATTGTGGCAGTTATTCAAGCTGACTGACACCGATATGGCTGACCGGATACGGTTTTTATTACGATAAACGATGTAAATGCGGTGTCAATTCCCGTGATTGGCATCTGCCAATTAACGTAATATTTGCGTGGCGCATTAAAAAATTATGTCGCAAAATCTGATTTAATCTTCTATCACTTGTAACTGACTGATTGTGCTAGTATAAATGCGATATTTTCAATCGCGTGGATTTAACAAGAAGCGTTAGTAAAATTATAGTTATTGGCGTTGATTAATCAACATACTTGCGAAATGTGATTCCCAAAGTTGCCGGAATCGTTAATAATGAACCGCACTGCGGTATGATTTTCGCTTCAGATATATATGTTCCAATAATTTATAATGGTTTTACCAGATTTAATCGACTGTTAATTCAACTGTTGCTATTGTTCATTAAATTTCCATTGTGTGTACATACGCGATGTTAAATAATTAATGCAAATTAATTCAGTTATTTTAAAAATACTCCAATTTTGTTAGTAGCAATAATATTATCTAATGTGAATACAACGATTAGCGATAATACACATATAGCGGGATGAAATTATCATATCTTCAGAAGATTAATATGAGAAATATTATATTATATGGCAACAAGTGAATTTATGTGCGGCACTCTGGGGATTTCCAAGTTTCAAAATTCATACTATTCCATAATACTATTACACAATATATCAATTATTACTTGAGTCTATTACAGAATAGCACCTGTGCCAGGTTAGATAGCCATATAATAGCTGCTCAATTATTTTACTTCATTATAATACGAATTAGAGATACACGATTAGAGATAATATATATTTAACGGTATACTCCTATTATATCAAATTCTTTGCACCTGCACATTCATAAATCATTCAGAGAAATGATAAATGATTTATTCTCTTCGTTTATTTCGAGTCGAGTATTTTTGGACGCTAATAGACAAAATATCAAGTAATCTGAATTCGTAACGCCGGCGCCTCATGAAATAGTGATATGAACTTATGTTATCCATTATATCCATTATATATAGAGGAAAGAAGAGAAAGAGAGATTAATTAAAAATATGCTGTCAAAGGCATTCGAGAAGAACTTTCCCGCCCATGCGAAGCTCTTTCTCTAGGCTAGAAAAACGAGGATGTTAGAGCCGAGAAGGCGTGGCTCGTGTCTCGTTCCCTCGGGTACTCTATCTTCGCTTTCTCCTTCCATCGATTCCTACTTCGCTCTTCCTTGTACCTGGAGCACATGTGTAGTAGCACGTATCTTCTCGTGTTCCAATTCGGCTCCGGTCCGACTTTCGGACCTTATACATAAATATCTCATAAATAAACCGTCCGGATAATCAATGTCGATTATAATTACTCACTGCTTGCATCACTGGCCCTTTTCATGATCTTTTTTTGAGCAGACGCGACGTTTAGGAACAAAACGTACATCTGGAGTCTTTTTTACGCCGCGTTTTTGGGGACGAAACGTTTTAAGACAAACTTATTCTTATGGCTGCGAGCGAGTGTACACTAGCCAATGTTGGCAAACATTTGAAGGAAATCGTATGATGAAAAATGTGTGAACCAGTCGCTTCAGCTAAATCCCAAGACTCATTGATATTTGTGGAAACATGACGTACTACTACTAACAATAGTGTTAAAGAAGATGATGAATTTCAGTAAACATATTGATAATCGAATGTTACGGTACAAAAGTCAGCGTAAAGAATGCGACGATATTGCGACATGAAAAATAATAATGAACTGCTGTCATGACCCTTGAATTTCCAACGTCGAGAATTTAGTGTCACGTTAAAATGGATTTTGAATTTTACACGTGTTTGACTTATGTTGCTTATGCAAACTTAAACGAGCCCCGCCCTTTATTCTCTTTCTTTTTCACTCATCGATCAATAGAGCGCTAACGACTCTTCAGTAATTCACGGCTTCGTTTTTTAGTGTCGACTAAAGATGCACTTTGTCGCGGCGAAGAGTAACGAAGAGTTCGTTACCGACATCCTGTGCACGAAGGAAATAGGATCGCCCGCATGCTAATTAAGGCCGCGCTTGGCGTACGGTCACTTATCGACACGCTCTTACTGACTCGACCCAAGCTCGGCTAATCCTGTCTTAATTAATTTTTCATGCCGTGCTGATCGTGATTCCGGAAGTCGCGAGCAATGTTACTTTTACGCTTCATGAAATATTATAAGTACATTACGCGAGAGATGAGCAAAAATATTTTAGTTAAAAGATAATAGTACTAATATTAATATTAGTATCTAAATGAATATAATACATTTTTGAAATATTTTTAGAGAAATTAAATCTTTGATTAAATAAAAAAAAAATTCCAATACGTGCGTGTCTAGTGTATCATCCTTGTTTCTAAAAATTATTATTTTATAATATTTTTCTCGAATTTTCATCTTTCATAATTCTAATCTATACATCCTCTACCTCGTCTACATCGTTATATTGCAACTAAAACAACAATGTCGCATTGAAAGGTGAAAGAGATATCTTTGGAAATTACAGAATTATATCCTCTCTCTTCCTCATTTCGATGTATCGTAATTATATTACATCATTGTAGAAGAGAATACTACCGACAATGAAATTTAGCTTCTCATCTCGCTCGGAATAACTTCACGTAAACTAAATCGTATTATACGCGAGTTCCTCTTGCATATGCAATACTGTGAGCGACTGCTGTTTACGCAACAGCTATTACTCGGTACCTATTTCTAGCAATTTAGCCCGCAAGCTTTCCCGGAGGAAATCGGCAACGCTCGCGAGCCCATTTAATCGGCACGCAATTAATTTTCCAATTTCTGCCTCGTACGATCCAAATGACGTCGCGGATTTTTGTCAAAGCGTAATCGGCAGCATCAAGATGATGTAGCGCATAATCGTGTCGGAATCATGTGAAATCGCGATCCAAGCTTGCTCTTGTCGAAATACCCATTATATTTGCCTATTGCAATTTGAGCGGAATGAGGGACGATTGAAACTTCGAATGTCGAGCCGCTCCCATTACGAAATGAATGCGTCTCGGAATGCGATACTCGAATATGCGCCGACTTGACATCGTAGCACGGGATATCAGTCGAGTTGATAATCAAGCGGCTAAGTCGACGTCGCCGTGAATTTCCGGTGAATCGTCGTAGGCGGTTTTCGATCGAGATTTATTTCCGCGGGCCGAGGCCTCTCGAGATTATTATTGTTGCCGCTTCGGAGACGTAATCCCGCGCGGCGATCTCGGACGGATGGGGTTGAAATCGCGCAGTCATGCGATCGATTCAGCTTACATCGAGATGAAATCGGTCGCGGTCCGGCCCGATCGATCGTTTGCATTGGGGTTTGTCGAGAGCAACATCATCGGGCACGCTGCTCAATCGTGATTCTGTATCGATCGACGGACTCTATCTAACTCCGATCCTCGCTTTGGATTTTATCAATCCACTGCGCGCGATATCTCGCTCGTCGATTACGGTTGAGATTTCATGCCGTGCCGTGTCGTGCCGCGCGATGAAACGCAACGTTGGATTATGACCGCGAAATTATTGATTTCGAGCCGTTGCCCGAAAGCACAATCGGTATTTGTTTTAATAGAGATTGAATAATTCATACTCCAGATATTCTTGCTCCATAAAGTAGTCAAAATAACAAATCTCTACATGTAATATGTGACATGAAAATAATATTAAAGTTGATATTTTTTATTAATTGAATCACGATGATAGTTTTATTTTTATCATCCTGGATTGAATGTAAAATTTATTTAGTAAAGATGAAAATAAAGCTCGCGAAGAAATTATTTTGCTATCGATAATGACGTAATACACATACTAACGGTTAGCTCGAAAGATGCGTAAGTTGCCGAGTTCGTTTCGCGAAACTCCAACAACCGTCGACGCTTGCGAAAGGCATAAGAACCGTATAATTGGCCGCGTCAAACGCTATAAACGAGCACGTTGCCGTTCAATCTCGACTCCCTATGAAGAACGTGCCTCACTGTTGCGCCTTCGCTGACGATCTCTCGGCATGACTAGGTATCTACGACTTCGCGCACCATCTGCAATATCTCGTTGGCAACCGCTTTCATCTCGGAAAATAGATACGCGATAAATGTTTCTGAATTAGATCCAGCTATCACGATAGATAGATACGCGATCGGCGGATCTGCGAATTAGTCTCGCTAAAGAAGCCGCTACCCGATGCTGTTACGCTACCGTCATGGACATCGAGATAATTCGCCAAGAGATGCGATGTGTCGCTTTATCTTCCGCCTCTCATTAATCATCGCGAGCAATTTTTCGTCACCGAGACGTGCTCGCGTAACACCGGTCATCTCGTTCGCGGACGCTATAGAAATCACGAGTAGTGCCGTTCCATCGATAGACGGTGCAAGGCTTGTGGTGCTCGGTAGTCCTTGGAATGCACGCGCGACTGAATTCAAGCGCGCGCGTGTAAGGAGCGTGTGTTGCACAGCATCATGCGTGAAGCGCGCGTTTAAGAGACCCGCGGCACCATCAAACATCCCGCTGCTAGATGGAGGCGATGATGGATAACCTTTGATGAAATCATTCATATATCAGCGTCCTCCGCCTCGCGCGCGCGCGTCCGCGCTTATTCGCGTACCGTTAATCTTTAATTACTCATTGATTTATTATTAGACACGCGCCGTCGGCTGTGCGTTACCTTTCGCACCGTAGCCGATCGCTCTGGCAGCTACGGTGTGTTCTTATGGCGGGACTATTCTCATGGGTTCTCTATGGAATGCCGAACGTTCCATTGACACGCCGACACGTCTTCTTCTCGTAAAGGTCGATAGCATAATCAAAGAGCTTAAAGCTATAAAACAGAAACGAAAGAAAGCTGAACGAGATTTTTAGATTCACTTTTATTTATAGATTTGATTCCATAAGTTTGACTCGGGTTGAGTTTTTATTGTGGAATTTAAAAGATTTCTTTCTCAGTCGTTTTTTTTTGTCCAACGTTTAATATCTTGTCTTACAACTTTTTTTACACTCCATAATATTCTCGTTTCTACTATCTTTATTAATGTTACTTCTCCATTTGCGTTTGAGCTTAATTGCATATATATCGCCACAATAAAATATATTTATCGATGATATATAGTCGAGAATCGAGCTGTCCATGTTATCAGCGCAAACTCGAAATTCAAGATTCGATGTACAAAAATAATGGAACGCTCAATGTCACGCAGAAAAAAAGGGAAAAAAATGACATGGAGTATAATTGATAGATAAATTGTCGTCTGAAGTATCGATTAGCAATATAGCGTGCTGCCAACACTCGTGGTGTTTGTACGGATTGATACTGCCGTCGCTGTCGGACAGGTTTCATGTTTGAAATTGAAAGCAGAATGACAATGTTCATATGCATGCGTAAGCGTATGCGTGCATGTATGCGCGTGTGTGTTCGATCGCCTGACTCGTACACTTTCACTTCGTTGCCGTTGTCGATCGCTCTTATAACGATCATTTCTGACGCCATGCCTCGAGACGTCCTGCGTTATTAGGAATCGTTATCGGGGACAAGTTCTCGGCCGTGCGACTAACCGATATTGGCGTTTTGTGTCAGCGCATGCATACAAATTATGGCCATTACGCGGATATAGCGACCCGTTTCTCCAGCATCTAATAAATTCCTCTCGCATAGAGAAACACGGAAAAAATGCACTTTGATAGCCAATTCCACTGTCATTACGTTTCTTTACGAATTTTGCAAATCGAAATTTTTATTTAATTCTAATCATATTCTGATTGCTAAATTCCACATTTCCAATTTAAAATTGAAAAAAATCCAATAACTTATATATTATGATTAGCCTATCATAAAATGGAAGAAGCTAGTTGCGATTTTAATCAAATTTAGCATTAATTGTGCGTGCATCAATGTAATGTGATAGTAACGAGTAAACGAGAGTTTTATGTCAAAAGATCAAATGAAATCTTGCTATTTTATTCCGGTAATATCTTGCATCATTTTCTAAGTACTTTGATTATATCACGATGTTATAGTTTCCATGAGTGCATTATACAATTTTCTCCGGACGGAATAAATAACCGCGACATATACAACGAAGACGATTACACATTAATAGCTCATGATTTAGAATTCTTGAGCTCGGTAGTTGTGGAAACTTTGCAAGTAGCGCATCGCATTTATGCATGTTGCGTTGTTACTAATGCAAACCTTAAAGTACGACGTTGCGACCAAACGACTAAATTTTTCATGGCACGGTCCCTGTCATTGGTTCGAGCGTTTACTGACGGTCCGGTCACGTCCATTCGATTCTACCGGACGAAATAAATCACGGACCACCATCGACGGACGCGTCGTTCCGATGGAAACACTCGAAATATCAGAGGGGAGGCCCGACATTTAAACGCCCGGCGCTAATGCGTCCCTGCGCGAAACCTGGAATGACACTCTCAATAATAGATTAGATGCCGGCTAAGTGCACCACCGCCGCTACTCGTGATTTATCGATGCCGACACGTGCGCGTATCGAGGTTTTCACTTCTCGCGGTCGACACGACGGACGCGATGCGTCCCGAAATTAAACGACGGCCATAACGTCGCATCGCGGCGGAGCGCTCTTCCGTAAGTGACAATTCAACGACGGGATGTAAAGGCGAACGACAAATTAGTGTTCACCCACGGAATGTCCGCTGAATCATCGCTGAATCAGATTTCATCGGAGATGTCTTTCTTGTCTCAAAGGAAAGTAACGGATGGTGAAGAGAGATAGAATTGGAAATCTTTTATTTTTGCGTTTCTATGTTGAACGATATTTCTAAAATCGTGAAGACAAAAGTATTAGAATTAAAGAATTATAAAATTAATATTAAATTAAATAATAATTAATTAAATAATAATTATTAATTAAGATTATATTTAATCTTGATAGTAAAACAATGTACATTAATTAAATACTGATTTATATACTATTATATGCGTGTATCAAGATTTCTTGAACGAATTAATTACGACCTTAATGTAGAGTCTATTCGTATCTGATAGGAATAAAGATAAAATGTCGAATTTAGTTGTGATTCGATGATTTGCGAATTCCATCATTCGATTTATAACGGCGAGAGATGTAGAAATGACATATAATTTCGTGTAATTCGTGCCAAGGAAAAAAATGCGAATGATAGTACATGAATATTTCAAGATCTCTCAGCAAACATGCGGAAACGTTTTTTGACTCATTCGATCAATTGCAACGTCGTGGGCGTTACACAATAATTTACAATAAAGACTATTACTCATTAGTAGAAATAGTTCTCACGAGCAATATCCATTATTTATCTGCTGCGCCGTGATGATGAATAATAATTGTGGTTTTCCTCGGATTGCACAATTTTGTTCTCTATCTCTCTGTATACATAACGTTTCTTATCGATCATGATATGTGTAACTATCATATGTGCACCTTTTTCACATTCGTCGATCGTAAATAATACGTACGGAGGCTTGTAATAATGATCTTAATGTTGCCGCTAGGCAGTTATATATCTAATAATTTGACAGAGAAAGTAAGAGAACAAATGTCAAATTAGCTACGCACCACGATATTTATCGACTATCATTAGCGATTAAATCTATCGATCTTGTTAGCGGCACATTATATATTGCGTTGTAAATAGAGAATCTAAAAAAAAATAAACTGGAATTTATTTTCCGATAACGATCAAAATGTTTAAGAAGAATGATAATAAAAAAGTTTGTGAAAACTTTGTAGACTTTACTAGTTATTCGATTATATTATATTTCACATTTAATTATAACTTTGAAATTTTTAATTATCTTATGCTTTTGATTATTGGAATAAATGATATCATGCAATAATAATGATATTCGTTGATTTTTCTCGACCCTGGGTTTGAGGAAGAGCAAGAGTCAAATTGCATCATTCTTTTCATGGCTAAATTCTATTTGCGCGATAAATAATAATTTTTAACGCCAGCACGCGAGCATAAACAACGCGCGTTTGGGCGTTTGATCTCACTTAATGTGACGATCGTGTCGTGCGGAAATCCAAGAAGATCTGAAAGAACCCTTTCAAGAACTGGCAGCGGAGAGACGTGCGTCTAAAAGGTGTCCCGGGTGTTTTTTAGGGTGATTCCCCTAAGTGAGCGCCGGCAAATTAAGAAGAAACTTTAAGCGCTTTAGGCTGTCGAACGTGCGTGAATCGAGGACTCACGCGGACTCACACACGCGCTTGATCGCTTCTAGACATCTCCTCGGCTTAGCAGACCAGTTGTCCATAATAAATATAATGATAATTCTTTTATCGGAGTGCACGCATTCTCTATATATATTCATTTGGAAACATGCCAAAGTATGAAATGAAAATAATAAGCAATCTCTTTGTAAAATATCTAATACACACATTTCTCAGATTTTTAATTTTATTTCAATACTTTGACCAATTTATTTTCGCAACTATTATGGCAATATTTTATAATGTACCAATGCATCTTCCTTTTTGTATTTGCCAGTTAATTAAAGCTTGCTTATACAATAAAAAGATAGAAGAGGAAAAAAGTGTGAAATCGCTGACGCACATGTGGGAACTGCAAGATATACAAACATCGGCTTCGCTAGAACTTTACGCGTCATGATCTTCGTGGTACAAGAAGGAGATTGTGGAGAACCAGAGCGCTAACACGGTCGAACCCGTTTTCAGCTGTTTTAAAAAGAGCAAACGAAGCGTGCGAGCAAAAGCCGGCAAGACGAAAGAAGTCGTTAGAAGGCGGTCCCATGTGACGGTCCTCTTAATCTAGAAAACCGAGGTCATTCTGGTCAAATTAAATCATCAAAAGATCGGACGTGCGCTGGAGAAGATCTCTGCGGAAGATTCTATATAAAAAGGATCTATAATCACGCCAGCTTGTACGGCCAATCGTAACTGTAACGCCTCGCGTCTGTAAACGTTTTACGACACGACTTTGCGGATGTTTTTACGAGTGTATAAAGGTGTGTGCGCGTGACATTTTTCCTAATAACGCGCGACGACACGTTTTCTCCATCTTCCTGGTGACTCACGGGTATGTAAACTGGCGGCTAGATTTTTCTGCATTTACTCAAGTCGATAACGATGACGCTCCCATTGTTTGAACGGTCCGAATATACACGGAACAAATTGTACCGTCGTTAGAGCCGAGACCTCGAGGGCCGGCAAGATAAACGAGGCGACTTTAGCGTCTTATCTAGCCGCGAAAATGGCGCGGGAGAGTCGTACGTGCCGCGGATAACGGCCAAGGAAATAATAAAATATAGGAATAGGGATTTAAGAAACAGAAAATGCAAGAATATATAATACTTCCCTGCAAAACGACGCATCTCTATATCAATAGAAATAGATACTCATTTATAGTGTTTATTTTAGATAAGAAATTACACACGCTAGATAAGAATATCTCGCGTTTCTAACAAAGGAGGAGTCATTCCGCATTTTTCAATCATGTCTACGTTTTAACATAATTATAATTTCTTATACAATTTTATTTTATTTTTCTCGTTCTCTTACCGCGGATTGGTGACCTTACACAGCACTTTTTGCTTCTTTAAAGCATTCTTATGTTTTATCTTGCGTATATATGTATTTGTCTGTGTCTTGACCGTATAACGCATTATTTCCTCATCGCAAAGGTACGACTTGTGGAGCATAAAAGCGGCAGTTAACGATGCTTCGGTCAGAGTTCGCATAGTTGAAGTTACGTAAGCGAGGAAACCTTCCTGCTACACGCGCATTACTTCGTGTCCCGGAAGCGATCAATGGAAATTTCAATAATAGGTTGCATTACGTGTAATTTCGATTCATAGTATATTGCACGCTATACTGTTTAAAAGAACTCTTAGACAATTAACTGAAACATCAAGAATTCTGCATTACGACTAAGCTGTGAAGAATAATCTTAAAAGAGGACAACAAAATTTATAAATTTATACTTTACATAAATTAAATAAATAATTAAATAAATAATTTATACTTTACATAAATTTTATAAATGAATGAAATAACTGATATTAATTCATTTTTGTAATGTCATATGTTGAATAATAGGTACGCTATTTGGAGTTATAAAAATAGCGAGAAAATATTCTCCGTGTATGATTTCTAGGGCTATTACAAAGCACTGATCCATATTGTTCTCATATAACCGCAATTAGAGAATGCATTTTTATCGATTGATAATAATTGACCCAACCATAGTCCACGTATCGCCTCGGGTCTTGGTCCTGCTAGATTAATGAATACTTATGGATGAATCGATCATTTCGCGAAACCGCAATCATAATCTAGCCAACTACACGCCTTGAGAACATCGTGTAAATGCATTGAACGGGGCTTGCGATAAATCGCGATAAATCTTGCCAACGCCTCGGAATTCCATGCACAGTTCAACTGTCCTTCGTCCAGGGGTTTCGTGTCATTATCATTAATGCGTGAAAGGCGCAACTAAGCGGAATATACATACGTGCCGCGTAACAGAAATCGCTCTCGGGTAGACGATTCGTTCACGCTTGTGCTATTATCGTGCCCGTTTCGCAATTATTCCTATTGTTATTATCGTGCGCATGATATCGAGTAGACAGCATTCGCTGTACGATAACGTGAGAACGCTGGTTCCAAGGCGAGATCGCTGTGTGCAAGGTCGCAGAGAGTAAAAGATCGAGACTCAGGTTCGCAGTCGACTCGCTCGAGGAAACGCTCATCAAAGCGAGGGATTTTTCTCCCTCCGTCGAGGAGACCGACAGTACAATGCGAGATTACGATGTCGCTAGATTGCGGCGATGTAAATTAAGAACTAACGGCGTTTTAAGTGTGAGACGGGCCTGTTGAATACGATTAATGCGCGATAAATTGTCCTTCTCCATTTTGCTTTAAGTGCCCTAATGCTCATGATAATAATTCGTCAATTTGTCTAATCGCACTAAGCTGTTAAAAATTTGCTCGTTCAAATAATTAACTTCGTCTCAACTCGTTTGATTTTATTAATTTACTAATGTCACTGTAGTTTTATAAAATATATTCCGCATGAATTTTTAATTAACTTTTTCCGCGGATTAAAGCTATGATTATCTTACAATTTTTTGCCCGTTGAACTAATTGAAAGATAAAACCCACAAGCGCAAGGTTTTTAAAATATACCGACATTTTACATTATCGTTATTTTTTTGGAGAAATTTAACCGCGTGACGCGTAGCTACAAGGATGTTTACACGAGAAGGCGTAAATGTGTAGCCGCGTCCCGGATGGGAAAAAAGACTCGCTTACACGATACATGGTTCCATGGTCACGATTCGATCGCCATAAAAATACGATAAAATATTCGGCCGCTCGCTAAGGTATAATAGCTCGCGAAGCATCCGGTTACTTCGGGAGGATTTTGGCCGGATATCTAACCGTTTTTTTACTATACGCGCGTCTTTTCGCGCGCCATTTCATAAGCATTAACGAAACGAGCACAGCTTGCCGATACGGACGTGCGTAAAAATTTTATGCATTTTCTAATCCCTCCCGAAAAGCGAGAGAGAGAGACGAGGCACCCGAATTATCGACGTCCTTCGCTAATTTAGGCAAACATTGGCGCTCGTTGGTGGCCTTGAAGAATGGCCTTTGTGATGGAGTCGTGCATCGCACGAAACGGTGTTTGTGTGGATCCACTTGCTTCTTTTTCCTTTTTACTCTCGTCCCGCGACATCCCTAGCCATTCGCGTTCCTTCTGCGATCCGTTACATCGCCGTCGGTTCGGAGCGAAAGCGAGAATACATACGAGAGGACGAGGAGGACGGAGAAGAGAATCGCGGGACGAATCGGACATCGGGATCGCGCGAATCCTAGAACGACAGCGAGATGAACGACGTGGAGACATGTCGCGTCGGGGATCGCGGACCCGAAGTCGGGAGGGATGAGAAACTGCTAGGCAAAGAGCGAGAGAGATCGAGAAGAAATCTCGTTTTCTCGGAACTTGGCGGACAAGCGCAGGATCTACAAAGCGTTTCCGCTCGTTCGATATTCCGAATTCATCTCGATCGTACTCGTTTTGTCGTCCGTCGGCCCTGTCGCCTTCGGCCGCGCTAAAAAGACGTGTTTTTGCGCGAGGATGGGACGCGCAGCGAACTATGCTACCGACGCGTGTCGGTGCCTATTGACGGCTCAAGAAGGAAACGTTCGCTGCGATTCTACAAGCTGGATGCATGTCTCGATGTTGGAAAAATCCTACGTTGAAAAATCCTATCGCATAGTAAACGATATTGCGCAAAGAAAGCGTGAATTTAATATTTTAAAAGTTTGGAAACTATACATTTATATGTATTAAATATTTAATATTTTATATGCATTCCAGATATTTCCGTTTTCATGGCTGTTAAAAGATCGTTATCTTTCTAAACAACAAAATATTAAATATTAATATTGATTAGATTGATGTTAATCATCTAGTATTTATCATTTAATAAAAAGAAAATAATGCAATATAAATATAATAATACAATATAATATCAATGTAATATTAATACACATGTGATAATTTCGACGATTTGTCTTGCTCGTCCTGTATGTATAATTGAATTTATCGATTAAAAGACATTGAGCTTTGATGCTTGAGGCTTTGAAATCGAGACGTTTTCGATTATAAATTATGCGTTAATAAGGATAGGTATAATGTTACAGTGTATTCAAACTTCAACCTCGTGAAATTCGAGAATATACTAATTACAATCCGCATAATTATAACGCAGGAAATTCGCAATTTGCGCGCGACAGATACTGTAATTATAACAACAAACTCAACTTCGCGCTTAATGAGCCGTCACCGACAACTCATTGTTATTATGTAGAAATTCTATCGAACATATGTTTCATTCCGGTGTGTCTTTTTGAAATTTAGATAACGATCGACTATCGTTCGTTGTAGAAAACAATATTTATCTCTTTTTATTAGTTTAATGATTTTGTTTAGACAAATGTCAAAAAATGTATTTGTTTGCCGATAAATCTAAATAATTTATTTTTATAAAAAGCTAATTATGCGACTCTCCATAGGAAATACATTTTCTTCTTTTAAACTCTTACTCAAATATTTTTAAATTTTTTCTGAATATAAAAATTGCATTACATATGAATTTAAAAGTAAAATCAATATGTAATGTAATAAGTTATATTTAAACGTAAATAAGTTATATTTAAACGTAAATATCAAATTATTCTGTGTTTCTCATCCAACTTCCCGAGAATTTAATTACTCGTATTAATTAATCCGGTATCGTGAATTTAATTTTACTATCATTTTCAACGGTTATATTTCCTATCATCGCATCTTTAAACGACTATGATTCTATAAACGTGACTTATCTTTACGGCGATCGTAGGTTTACTTCGGTATTTACTCGTATGCTTAGAAGCGTATTTTACAGCACGATTATACGCGATTACCGTAAGATAACATTTAATACATCGATAATAGCGCGAGGGTCAAACAACTACGATATTTCCACGATTCAATTGATAGAGTGACATCTTGATCGAGATCATTATCACGTATCACTAATTGGTATATCTGTTCGCTCGTCGACACTTTATCAGCGAGATAATATCGTGCGAGCGAGCGGCTCGTCTGTGCGAGAGGCACTCGTTTCCGGTAAGGATGTCTCGGGAGAGCAGTAGTGTCTTTGATCTTACGATTATTTCGACAGGATATCCGGAATGGGTTGCACGCCGTTAAGATAACATTCACCCCCGCATAGTAAATTGCGGCGAAACAAAATGATATTTGTAATTACTTGTGTGTGCATGGTATTAAGTAGGTAACAAAATAGCAATAATTGCGACATAAATGCAATTACACATATCGCAAAACGCACTGAATTACATATAATTGACAATATTTATTTATATTTATTCGACACAAATGTGGCTATAATTTAATTAATATGTTATTTGCATGTAAATAAGTATGTAATTTTGTCAATATATCTTTATGTAAATGCTAATTTAAAAAAATCCAAGTAATAAATTTTATAGTAGGTTCCTCGTAATCAATTCGTATATAATGTTTTTATCTAAAATGTTATGCTTATTTGTCATTCCTGAAGATTATATTGTCACGAGGATAATTCATATTCAAATATATTTCTCATACATTACATTTATAATGGATATATATCAATTATAATTTCATTTTTAGATGTGGAGATGCGTCGCATGAATTAAAAATGAATTGATTATAAAACCTGTAGATAAAAACGCACGTGCAATTGATTGCGAAATCTGCAATATAACATGAGACAATATATAATCGTGAGAAGCAAGCGCGAAGAAGGCGACAACTGATGAGATTATCGGAAGGTAGGAGCCTCGTGTGTTTGGCAAGTTTAAAGAGACATCGTTGAAAAGAATTATCGAACGAAATCGGATAAAAAACGAGTCGAAGATACGAGAATGAAAGAGAAGAACATTGAAAAAGATCTTACAAAGACGGTTGGCACGAAATCGACGGACTGATGCTAATCCGACTTGTCGTGATCGTCCAACGAAAGAGATACAGGTCAGAAAGAATCCTACGACTTATTTGCACGTTGTCCCAAATCGTTCATGGGACAAGCAAATTCCGGATTTGATTTGCAGGACATTAATCCTCTGCGCGAGCACTCGACAATTTAGTCTGGCCAAGCTCGAAAGATGACATACTTGACGAGGGAAATCGAGCATAAAAAATGCTAATACGTCCGTCGATCACTCTATTTGAAACAATTCATATATCAATTCGTGATCTTTCCTTTCTATCAAATTCAATTCGCACTTTTTTATCATCATTTTAACGAATCAAGGTTATTCTGATAAATATATTAAACATAAATTTTATTGGATAAAATTTTAAAATTATTTTCTAATATCTATAAGATTAAAAATTTTAAATTATATAAAGCGATTTTTTTTCTCCCTTCCATTTGGAAAAAACTCGTCACGAATTAGTAGTCGATTCGAAGATATTCGCGAAAGAGGCTTACAGAGAAGAGCAATCCCATTGATGAGACTCGTCAGCAACGTCATCAAGGATCCATCTCCAACAGGAGAGGACCGAACAGGTTTTCGATCGTGAGGTTAACCGCAAGCACGCGTTCAAGAGAAAACATTCGTGATGCACCATGAAATACCAATCGGATCGATGCGAATTTAAGAGATGGACGAAAAGACCGTGCATGGCATTCATCATTTAATACGCGCTATCTATGCATGCGTGTGATTGCTTATCGATAACGATACTTTTAAAACATGAGAGGCGTGAATCTCTGATATTAAATCGGATTGACATCCAAAAAATTATTGCATCTTAATATAATTATTGCATCTTAATATATCGCAGTGTCAAACAATGACGCATTAACATCATATTAAAATTAAAAACTTGGAATTAAGACGTATTATTTTCATAAAAAATGGTGAGGACCGTTTTAAACAATCTACATGACAATTTATATGATATAGTTAGTTTTATTCTATAATAAATACATAATTTTTTATTCAAATATGCACATGTATTATAGGATATGTGAATATTATAGGTAAATTTAAAATTTATGAATTAGAGATGATTTTTTAAAAAATTAGACTTGAAAGTACAATATTATTGATAAGATAATCAAATCCAGTCGCTTGTATTCTCTGAGAACTGACTCTCGAATTTTTTGTATTATTTCACATGTCTCAAACATAAATTCAAGCTCTAATAAAACGTCACATATCCGGTTAATCTTGCGGGGACCAATGTATGCAGTACACGCAGATAAGCCTGGTAAACGTAGAAAACAACTCAGAAAACCACATGGCGGGGAAAGAAGGTGCACGTGGAACTCTAGACATCAGCGTGCTCGCGGTATCTCCCGTCAGAGCGAGAAACGGGGACGAGAAAGGAAAGAAATACACTTCGAACAATGTCCTCTCTCCCTCTGTTACATCCTTCTTTCATACGTCGCCGAGGGTTAACGTGGGCGAATGGCGTACCTCGTCGGACGGAACAAAATTTCAGATAAGAATGAGCGTAGAAGAAACCGACCGAGAGCGTAAACCAAGTTGGGCGAAGAACGTGATAGAGAGAGAAAGAGATGGGAGAAAAGTATCTCTTCTTATCGCGCGGTTAACCGAGTCCAGGCAAGACGGAGGACACTTGAAAGTATTTTCCACGGCGATAAATAATCCAGAACGAATGTCATTCCATGAGCTGACACGAGCGAGAGGAGGGGATCGAGGTGCGGCGCGATAGCAGCTTTTTCGAGCCTCTATCAGGTCCTTCCCCTTCCTCCTTTTCGCTCTCTCCTCTCTTTCGCGCTCCCTTTAGTTTCTCTCTCCGCCGAGCAATATCTACCTGGAAGTGTCCGCTGTCGGGGGCATGTGGGCCATGAAAGTACTTGCACGATCTATTTCGAGGCTCCGAGAAATAATGTCTCTCCATTGGTGGGCCCGGCGATTGGTCGATTGCGATTACGGTAACGTGCCCGGATTCTCCACGTTCTCCGAGTCCCTAAACTTCCGGTATATGGGGCTGCAATTCCCTTCCTTCTCTTTTACCTCGTAAAAATTGCGACGCCTGAGAATATATCTAAAGTAGAGCACTATATCCATGGTTAAAAGCTCCAGATAAGGCTGGTGAAATATTTGGCAACGATAACCCTCTCTTTCTGTCTCACGAATGTGACACTGGAAATGGATAGACAGTATGTTTTGTGAAAAAATTTTACAAAGTTATTTTGAATATAATGATTGAATACAAGACATGAAGAACAGAATGAAATAAAAATAACTGTTTTATATATCAATTTTTAATTTTGAAATATAATACAATATTTATCTTTATGCGATTCTATTGTGTATAATACCTTGTTACAAATGAAAATCGAGAAAGAAAAAATGTACAGAAAATGCAAAATTACATCTTGTGATTTTTTTGTAAAATGGAGAGAACATTGACTTAAAATTTGATACTTAAAGTGGTACTGCGAAGAAGTACCGGCATCTTCTTCATTACGCGTTTAAAGCGTATCATTTTGGGTTACCTGTTGATCCGATCTCTAAATCTGCAACGTAACAGCGAATAATCGATCCTCGCGATGAGAGCGACGGTCTTGCAATGATCGACGTATCGCAATCGCGGTTGATTGCACCCCGCAGTATGCAGGCATCCACGAGAGATCGACCCTGTTATTTACTAAGGATCGGTTCGGTTGAACGCAGCGAGTCTCGAAGATACGCCGCCGAAATAAATCGTGAAATCGCGGCTACATGAGGATCAACTCGAATATACATGAACAGACTTCGGCTAACATAAGTAAAGTCGTTGTGTAATGTCGTCGCGTGGTGCACGTGTCGAAAGAACAGCCAGATTTAGATACTTGAGACTCGTCTCTATTCGTGAAATAATTTAGCCCTCAAACTTTGCCTGCACATCTGGACAGTTGTTGACTCGATGTTTTTTTAATTTTATTTCGATAACGAGGTTATGATGATTCAGACAGCGAGAGTATAATAAAACTTCTTGAAAATATAATATAATAAAATTTTTAGAATCTTAAAAGATGTCGTAAGAGACATAAAATTATTAAATATTCTTATACTGAAGGATTAAAATATTAAGATGATATAATTAAATTGGAAGAAAATATATGTGTATATGCAATTTTTAATCAAATTAAAAGTATTTCTTGTACAATTGTATTTATATAACAAAAATGTGACTAATTGCATTTTATCATCAAATCGAGTACTCTAAGATACAATGATATAACTGAAAGGTGTTAAAGTACTAATATTTCTATTTTTCACTTATATTCCACGTTTCTTTTTTTCTTTAGGAATAACATATGTAGATATGAAAATGAAAGTGGAATATATTTCATCCGAATTTCGAGTAGAAAACGAGAAATAACAATATTTCTTCTCTTCTTTCCTTTCTTTACAATCTTCTTGAGTCCTACAGCAGGGAGAAAGAGGGGAACTGAATTCCGATGGAGTGTCGCAAAAAACCGTTTTAACTGGTTCGAGAAGGGCCTATAAAACCCGGGACTAAAAGGGACTCGTGGTTATTCTCATGTTCTAACAGATGTAACACAGCGCTTAATGTGGTTAATTTGCCGCGACGAGCGTGCCATGACGAATTCACATTTAGTTGAAAACTGGTGAAATCGATAGCATTATTGACGTTAATAATAATCATTATTGATGTGAGATATTTATATATATAAATCTAAAATAGTTCATTTTATATATCTAAAATCGTCTGGGGTTTATTTTTCAGAATAATAATAATAATTGCGTTTATCTAAGATAATGTTTTGACATACGATTACATTTTTCATATGTCAAACTGTCAAAACTCATGAAAATTGTTAAACTTCTCATGCATAACAACTTTTGTTTATTAATGTTAATTATTTTCTAGCATTAAAAAGTAATCATAAATAAAATAATTTTATAAATTATGATAGAGTTGACATCTTATATTTAAATAGAATTGTATAGTTGATATAGTTAAATATATTTTCTTTATACAACCTTAATCAAATAAATTCTCTTTAATAATACACCTGTAATAATTCTTCTGCACTAGAGTTCACGCCGATTTTTCGCCCTCGTTCGTTCCTCTTGTCGACCAGGATGCGTATAATAGGTGTGATATCGGGACTCGAGAAGGTGAACGAAGAACACGCACTTACCATAATGCCTGGGTTCCGCTTGTACAAGCGTTGAATATCGGTAGGAATCCTATAATCTGCTGACACGCGCGATTACCGAAAGCCTGATGGACGGACAAATGTACGCGCCAATGGTGCAATTTAAATTCGGCAGTTGAATTAGTTGATTAACGACGAGGCGAGACGTCTCGACAATCGATCGCTTCGACTTTGGAAATACTTTATTTCGACTCAGTCATTATTCACTCATTATTCACTCATTATTAACGTTTTTTAAGTCGATGGAGTTTCATCAAATCTCGAATCTCCCCAAAAAAATTACGTACTTTTATAAAGCGTTTTAAAATCATAATTTTTATATTTAATTTTTTTACCTGATTATTATCTAAGAAATATTTTAGATTGCGTAAGATCATCCATAGCTGTGTACTTAATTGAATTACGGGATTATCCTCACGGTGAAGGAAATTAAATGTCATTCATCTCCAATGGCTCACATGCGATGTTTAATAGATTGCGGCAAAATAACATTACATCAATGTAATATGAATTTCGCGATTGCAAGTTATTGCATGCAACGCGACATTGAGTTACTCCGAAATTCTCGTGTCGTAAGCGATGAAATAATGCGTCCATTACGTCGCGCATTTGTGTGTACGTGAACAATACGATCTGAATATTATTGACGTAAATAATATAGTGTGTTTATAAACATGTTATATTAAATAATATGTTATGCAAAGCAAAATATATATATCGAATTAAAGGAACGAAATGTAAAATATAATTACACGTGTACTGATCTCGTCTATATTTTTATAAATTTGTTTCGCACATTGCATTATTGTGCAAGCAAATTATACGAATACACGCTGTGTTAACAAAGGATGCTATATCGTTCTACGTATCGAACTTTTGCCGACTCATACGCGTATCGAAACTTGCAAATTTCCCTCGAGCTGATCGGTAATTACCCTCGAAGGTAATCATCGTGATTGACACTGATTGCCTGCAAGTTGCACAGCGCGGATCATTGTTATTCATCAAGACTTCCACGGCGACTTCTGGCATTACCGAAAGCAGATGAAGTCGCAGACGAGGTTACGACATGGTTCGCCGCGCCTCGTCAACTACTCACAACGAATGGCGAGTCCGTCGAGTAGCAACGGTATGTTTATTAAGCGTCGCAACGTCTTAATGGTTGTTCGTACATTCGTTTTTCTATCGTCACCGTGTGCGGTAACGAACAGGGTTATATTTGCCTCGCGAGAGAGCTCGACGCACGTCGACTCTAATACCTCATTTTATATTGAACATCATGGCATATCAATTAACCACGTCGCGTTACAGTATCTAAATGTGGGAAAAGGTTCAGCTAACAGATTAACGATTATTCTATCTCTGATATACAACGGCGCAAGTTTGTCGAAGAAAGAGCTACTCTATCAAGTTTAGCGTTGCAAGTTCTACAAACCTTAAAGCTAAAGCTGAATATGTGCGAGTACTCTACTATTATGCATCTGTCTTTTTAAGCATGTAAAATTGAATGTGATTTCATGACACTTTCAGTTAGATAGCATGACGCGCGCTGTTACTGAAAGCCGACGCCGATGGCAGGAGATCGAGAGGTTGAGCAACCTCTAGCGTTGACGTGAGCGCGCGCGAACGAGAGTGACGTGAGGCAGTCGGCGTGGCGGCCGCCCGCGGTCATCGGGAAATGTTAATTAAACGTCTTTTCTATATAAGGATCCGGCGCGATGTTCCCTGCGAGGCATTAGATCTGCATTAGTCTCGAAAGGTCGTTCGAGAGGAATGCAACTGGGAGCGCAGACGAGAAGACGCACACAAATATTTCGCGTTAAAGACTTTACAATCATTCTTCTTGCGACAAGAATATGAAAATATTTTCTTGATGTCACAAAGGTGACGAAAGACCTTACTTCAAGTTCCTTACGGGAACAGATTAAACACGAACGGCTGAGAATCTGAGGACAAACCTTGAGACACATAATCTAGACGAGTGAAATATCGTCGAATTAGTTATTAATGTCGATGTTCATTCCGTCGCATTGCGTCAGAATATTTATGCGTACTCGGGCCCCGGATGGACACGCGTATGGCTCTTACGACCATTATAAAAAAAGACATTCCGGTGGAGCTGCGGTTAGTTCCTAAACGTCGAGCGTAGTCCCGACGTCGGGTTTTACGGTGGTGCTGCTTCGCGCCGCGAGTCTGGAGTCGCGGGAGAAAGAGTCACGGGGTCTTAAAAATAAACCAATAAAGCGTCGTTTCACACGCGTTTACACGAAAGTAGGGCCCCCGGGTCCGTCGCGCAAGCTAACGTCGCCACTCTGTGGCCGCAATAAAAGTAAAAACACTCGCACGACGCGGTGACGGCGACAGGGCCACATCTCGGTCCGCTCGTTTCGAGAGGATCGAATCCGTCACCCTTTGTGGACACAGAAGGATGCCGTTCGCTTTATTGCTCCTCTTACATCGGCCGCGCGTGTGCAGGTCTGTCTCTCTCTCTCTCTCTCTTTTCTCTTTTGTGTGCGGAGACTTGACACCGCCGTGTTACGGGCGCGGCCACGCTCTTAAAGTCTATACAAATCCGGGCTACGACCAACGCGCGGTAACCACACGAGTCTTAAAAGGACCGCTTTGTGCAGGCGTACACGAGATGGACAAGGAAATGGAGTGTAATAGCCGAGAAAAGTGTGATTGCGCGCCGGAAATGCGATTCGTTCTGCCAGCTCGCTATAATCTTTTACGGATATTGCGATCTTTACTGCCCCACCCGAATAAATTCACTCGCGAATGAGTAATACTTTTCCCAAATGTATGCATTATATTAGAGTTTCCTAGCTCTCCCCTTCGCACGGTCTTATTTATGTATGAAGGATTTTTTCAATCATCGATATCACATGCTAAATTGAAAAGCACATACGTAGGTTTGTATACATTAGGCTCTTGTATACTTAGCTGTGTATATTTAGCTTTAAAGTGAAATATTGTCGTGGTATATATATAGCAACATTGAAAACGATGTAATTAATTTCGAAATTTCGACTCGACGATATCATCCAGTACTATAATTTTCTTTTCCCGAAAACGGTTTGTTAGCCCCGTTGTTTAGCGAGGAATATGAAACGTCAGTGCTACGGTTTCCAGTAATATGTCGAGGCGATGTGGCATGTAACGACCTAAATGTATATACACATATGGTTCGGACGATATGTTCCACGAAAGAGGCTGAAATATGAAAGAGACACGCGGTGCGAGTCGTGGCGAAAGGTAAGCAAACTTAGTCGCGATTCAAGCCGGAATACGCGCGGGGCCTCTACTGAAACAGAAGAGAAGAACCAGCCGACCCGTGGATGGTGCTATTTCTGGGAACATATGTGTATATTGCAGGTTAAAGGAACGATGCCCCTCTGTGTACGCGATCTTTTCTTGACGGTACCCTCCGAGAGGAAATCATCGGTATGCCGTAACGCGACGAGACGCCCGAATCACCGGTTTCAGACGTCGTAAATTCGTCGAAGCTCGACGCGCGAATCCGCGAAGTTTATGGGGCATGAGATTACTTTTCAGGAGGTCACTGGGGGTGGAAGTAGCAACGTGAAACCCATTGAAATTAACGTTGTCGACGAAACCGCTCGCTCTCGCGTGGAATACGAACGCGGAGACGTGGAGTCGCCAAGAACACTGACCGGCTGATCGATCGCGCACCTGCATGTCGTTATGCAAGGAGAAATAAATCCGCGTTAAATTACTTCGAAAGATTTTTATGAGATCCGCCCTCAAGCAAGATCGCCAAAAGAAATTATTCGCTGTTTCTAATCGTTAATCAAGTATGAAGATTCTAAATTTCATATAAATAAATAAGTGAATGAGATATTTATTGTAATTTTGAAATATAAAATATCCCTTCAAGTATACGATATACGAATAAAAATAAAAAACAATAAATAAAATGTATTATTAGTCGATAAATTAATTATAAGAAAAGAAAGAAACAAAAATAAATAATAAAGTTAAAACAACAAAATTATAAGGTTTATATTATGTGTAAGCAATTTTATATTTTGATAAACAGTAAACCGAGTGATGATTTAATAAATTTAGATTATTTATATATCCGGTAGAATTAGATTAAAGTTGAGTTTAGATTATAACCACGTAAGATAAATAAATGAATTGATAGATTCTGAAGATGATAAGAATAGAAAGTCTAAAATAATTCTTAAGAAATTTCGTAAAAATGTATTTCCAAATTGAGACGAGAATTATTGTAGAAGATGAGATAGTAATATCATTTTTGCTCGTAAAGAGAGATAAAAGAAGACCGATAATAAGATTATCAGCTACACTTAACTTTGTCAAGATATAAAATCAAAGATAAAGTAACAGATATAAAACGAATCTCTGTGACTGTGTGAAGAACTGTGTGTTCTTTCCGGTCGTCTTACTGATTCCATTATATTGGCATATCTTGCTTTATTATATGTACACTTAACACTTTATCGATTTTTATAGTACCCAACGAATAATTGTGTTGATCGAGTTCAAAAGAGATTGCGATTAATAACAAACACGAAAGATCGCATTTGATAGAAAACTCGGTATTCGTGATTAAAACAACGTTTAATCAACTACTGCTACGCCACATCTGTGAATTCCCTGCGTATACATGTGTGTTGATACAGATCCAATGGTAGGTGAGTGCGGTATGTAAAGAGATGAGTAAAACCGCGAGACGCGAAGCAGCGAGCGAGTGAGAGTCAAGAGCGAAAGAAAAGAGCGAATGATACGAAGGAGAGAAAAACGAAACATTGGAACGATGGCGAAGACGTACGACAGACGTACCAGAAGCAAGTAGTGAGCGAGAGAAATTGCAAATCGGAAGAAAGAGATAACAACCAACCGGAAAATTATTCTACGTATCAATTGTAGAGAAGTCGCTATTATTTTTTTGCACTTTAAGTACCAATCTGGTTAGCTTCGAAAATTGTTACATTCCATTCTATTTTTATTGTCAATTCAGTTGTTTCAGCTGTTTCGGGCTTTGTGATCTATTGCTAAAGGCAATAGATGATGCAGTTTTGAATCTAAATCTTTTTTTTTAACCTTTTTTTAGCCAATGGTCAAAATACAGTCACATTTCGACTTTTATGGCCTCACCAATTTTCATACACCACAGATTTTACACGTGCTACAAATTTTATCTATTAACCCCCGAGTGTGTAATCAACTAACTATTTTATAGGTCAACTATTCCCGCAGTTTATCGGGAATACGCACGTGCATGTGATATATATAATACGTATTGAATGATATTTCTTTAGCGAGAGCTTTCTGGGAATTTTGGCGAACTAAATTTTGATGATTGTGCGGATTTGATAAAAATATATTTCCAGATTTATAATTGGATGCTTATAATATTATGAATAAAGAAATAATTGTGAAAAATAAGATTAAAAGAAAGATAAGATTAAAAGTTATACAATATATTTCTTCGCCGCTGACATACATACAAGTCATGGCGCTTTTCTAGTCTTTCAAAGTAGAATGCGAGAGCTCTGGCTAACGAATCCTTATGAAATGCTTCAGATCCATATAGACTCACGTACCTGCAAGCAAAAAAAAATAAGAAATCAAAAATAGGATTGTGATTAGTATTACATTTAAAAATAAGAAATTACACATAAATACAAAAATTACGGATATATTATATATTATATACTTATTATGAATCGATATTTTCGGCATAATTTATAATTTATTTTTAATTATTTTATATTTTATATTTAATTCTGTTGTTTAAACAGAATAAAAATATTCTCTTTTTATAATACATAGAGAAAAACAGGAGTAATAAAATAAATATAAATTATATCGATTCACAGCATTTCGATGATAACTTTAATCATCTTTATTATAGATGTTAATTAAGCTTCACGTTCAATTAAAATGTATCGTTACATATATTTTCGTCTTGTAGTGATAACGAGTATACTATAACGATATAATTGCATAAACATGAGAGGAATAAAATCAATCAGTATTCGTAATGACTTCCGATAATCAATTAGATTTTTCTGTTTTCAATGGCGAGCTATTTATGTGTATCGAGACATGTTTTGACCTTGAGACATCACGTTTTCAATTTATGTGTAGCTTGTTTCAAGGAAACTTTTCTTGCGAACAAAGAAAGAGTGCTACCGCAAATTTATTCACAGATAGTTATTCATCCTTGATTGTTATAAAGGCATCTTTTAAAAAGAGCAAAAATAATAACACAGAAAAATCCGAAAAAATGTGCAAGAAAGGAAAAAATGAGATTTCCAGAAGACGAGACGTGGCTCTTATATGGAGACGATAACGATAATTTAATGATTTAAGATGACGTTGTGTGAAATATGTGGGGGTGAAGGTGCTGAAGGAAAACGAGGAGGACGTTCTCCACGATGATGAAAATTACAGGCTGCGCGACGTAAACGTGTACGGCTTCTGTCAGTCGCGGATAAATTGACGCGAAGAATTTTTCGGTCACCATCTAATGACTGTTATAGATGCCTCCTAAGGCTACTCATTTACGGTTAACAATAATCATTCAATTATGACGCATGACGTGCACGTCATTCGATGTCCATGATCGTGATGGCGCTATCATTTCTTTTTCATGTGTCCGACCGTAAAAGATTCGATCGAGATCGAGAGGAAAAGGCAGGGCGTGAATCATTCACGATCGGAGTTGAATCGCTTCATCATCGTGCAAATTGCAAGATTGCAAGGTCTAATAATAGCAAGAATGTGATAGCATTTTTACAAAAATGGAAGAATCGCATCATTAGATGAAAACTGTACTTGAAATATTTATTTCTAGTTAAAATCAGTTAAAGTGCATTAAAATTTTAATTGATATATAAATAAATTATTATTGTATATGAACTATATATTATAATGTAAAATAGTTTATATGCAAATATTATTTTTGATATACTATTTTTGTATTCTGATGGATAATTCGGTATATTTCAGATGGATAATCATTTTGTTGAAAATCAAAATAATTTAAGAATTCGTGCGCGGAATATTTATAGGCTAAGTGTGAAATGAAAGAGTGATCTGAAGGTTTTGCGAGTTGTGCACGCGATCAAAACCCGTCACGCGCTCATTGTGCATTGTTGATTGCTGGTACATGTCTACACTTACAATTAGTCAAATGAGAATGTTTGTTTAGTCGTCTCAACTCAGCTCTTCGCGCTTGTCTATCTGTTTCATTCGAACAAAAAACGTTAACGTCCGATCCCCCATTGTCGTCTAGTTTTTCTCTTTTAGAAGTTTAGTTTACCATTTTCATCGCATTAAAGTGATGTCATTGTCGTTTATCGCGATGATGTCAATGTAATAATTACGACGAACGATAACGATAAGAAAGAGCGTTCGAAGAAGGCTGGCGATTGCGTGGAAAGTAAGCACGTTCTTGATATGTCACACGTTGAAAGTGATGACTACAAATGTTCGCATGATTCATAAGAAATGATTACGCTGCGTTGCTGTAAAAGGATTATCGTATCGCGCGAGTAATTATATAATACCGATTAAGTATATATAATAGCGTAACGTCACAATCGCGCTGTTTTCAATAAATATATACAATATCTTTCAATTTTAAACTTTTTCCGAAGAAATTAAACAAACACAAATATACTTTCTTCTTTATTTATCATTTCTCATGACATCATTATTCATATCGCGCATTATTTCGCTGCGGACAATAGCGTGTCATTAGCGAGAGGAAACAGCAATTGCCAGAAAGAATAATTACGATGCAACGTTGCAGATTTACGCTCCAGAGCATCTCGATAGTATTCACGTTACTGTACAAATTCCACCTTGATTGGTAATTTTTCGAAAGCAAAGAAACTGCGATTCGCGTCGGTCGATTTAGTCGGTTGTAAAAAAAAAAAATTGCAACGTCACATGTTGCGTGTCTGCATATCCTGACTAACACTACTGCGGATAGAACGTCCTTTCCCTTACATTCTGCACGATCCAGACGTAGTCCCACTTTCCGTCATTCCTCTACCCACACATTAGCGTTTCACGAGTCTCACGAAACAACTAACATCACACGGCATTGTCTATTGTCGGAGACACGTGAAAGGTATATATTTTATATCCTCGCTTATTCGAACTCACGAAAAATTCGCTGACCCACTATCTCTCTATAAATTGCTTCTTATAAATTCGACTATTTCCATAGGAACATCAAAACTACATAAACGTTTTATGCGAATTTTTCAATTAAAAACGACTTACGTCTCTTACGATGTTATAAAATTGTCGGCAATCAAGTAAGATGAATTGCACGTCACGCATACAATTTAATACGAAAGAGATACGCGCGGAATATATTAATATAACCAGATATATTTTGACGCAGCATCCATACACATTTTTTATTAGTGTCCCTTTGATGTGCGCTCTCGCTCTCTCTGTCTATCTCTCTCTCGGGCAGATGCTTCGTCGGTATGCACAAATTGCACGCAAATTCCCAACACCGGCCCTTTCGGTCGTGGCTTCGTGACACTTTGCTCTTTTGTCAAGGCGCATCCTGCCGTGTGTAAAAGACAGATCCTTGGAGCGCGCTCCCCGCGGCCGTTCGTGTAAAGCAAAGCAAAGTAAAGCAAAGGAAAGCAAAGTCCATGGCGAGCGAGTTGGTTCCTTCGAGCCGCGAGTTGGAGTCAAACTCGGCTGTCTCAGATTACATCGTGTCACCTCGTCTCGTTCGGCCTGGCTCCAACACGTGGGAGAGAACACACGTGTTAACATCTTGTCGCCCAAACCCTCGGAAACCCGCTGCTTTCTCGGCCGATACTCGAACTCAGATCTCGAAAGGCGATCTGTTTCCCAAGGGAACTTCATCGTCTCGTCTCGGAATCGAGATAACGACGCTTGTAATTACATCGTTTGAGAAAATATACGTGCCATATTGAACAACTAGTTGCCGTGTTAATGACAAATCGCGCAAGAGTTATGTCTGTATTTTTCCTAATTTAGAGAGAAAAATTGTATTGTATGTGAAAATTTATTCCTTTTTCCTTATTCATAATCAAATTCAAATTCTTAAAACATATTTATAATTATTTAGAATATATGAAGGAATCCATAATAACTTCATATAATTGATATTAACTTCTTTAATCTTTCTTATAGTGTTTCGAAAAACATAAAAAGCCTTGACAAGTTTTATTACCTTTAGAAACTTATCGAAATTATATATTATAAATTATGTATATATTATAAATTATGATTTCAAGATGATTTTAAAATGCACGTAAGATGCAATATTTATCATAATGCACGTCGCGAGTGAGAAAAGAAAACATTTCAAACTTATATAGGCATTTTAAAAAATGAAGGATTTAAAGAACAGGAATGACGTTTGTCCAATAATCGGTTTCGAATTAGGGATCAGACGAGAGATTCGCCAACCAATCGTTGGAACACATACACATAGTTAAGCGCTTTCACAAATAGGATGACAAATATGACCACAATAGGCTTTGCATGAAAATGACAGATAAGAATGTCAGCGATACAAAATGAGAAAGGGAAAAAGTTTAAAATACGTTTTCACGCGTTTATTGTACATTATATTTTTATTGCCGACTTTGTATGAATTATATGGATACATTGGATTACTTTTGATGTGTGCACAGCTGAAACCCTAATGTGGTTTCCCGCGTGCATGCGAATCCCACTATCCTAACTATCTGGAATCGATAAAAGCGTATTGACGACTCCATCTTTCGCGGTAACGGCCGACGTTTATAAACTGTTCGGATTATTTTAACAACGAATGACGTGAGATTTTCACTGCTATGACATGACGTTTGCCGTTTTTATACGCCAAACGAAGTGAAAATTTAACGCTACAAAGTTTAATAATTGTTTCGAGATGAAAATATTTTCTGTGGAACAAACTTTTTGCGCTTGATGAAAAAAGGACGAGTGTGTCTGCGGATTTCATTATAGCAAATTGCACAGTAGATAAATTCATTCTAAACAATATCTCGTATTTTTCGATCACGAGAAGAGAATTATACGAGCCAGTGACACAATCTGTTAGGGAGAGTAAAGTACTCTCGTTATAATGAAATGTTAAAGCGATAATATTATCGAGAAAATTTGTCATGAATTACAAGTGGATTGCAAGTTATTAACAAAACTCTCAAATGCAACAAACCGTCAAAAAAGGGTGCTCGCGTATAATAGGGAAAATTCGATATTAAAATAGAGTGTAATGTCACACGTGACGTTATAATAGCCGAATGTTAACGAGTTCGCACATTCGCGGTACGCAATCCTCGATCAACGAGGTTGTAACGAGTGGCGCATTTAATAACCGTGCCAGGAAATTAGGGTTGTCAAACGTCCAATTAGCATTTCCGTAGTAATTAATAGCGAGGTTCGTATAACGCATTCGATGAGTGGTTATCCGGAATCATTTCCTCGATATATATCATTTTACGATAAATTAATAAAAATTTTTAAATAGCTTAAAAAATCAAAGAAAAAGACAAATATCCTTTATTATTATTTTTCAATAAAAGCATCTTGCAGAGAGAGAGAGAGAGAGAGAGAGAAACACCTTGTATATTCAATGAATCGAATATGTTTGTCAAGAGTATATTTATCAAGGGTATCAAAGCTTACGCCACATCTCAAGATGAGCATCCACAAATTGTGACAATATCTGACAACGTTCCGATGGTGTGGCACGAACAATGCAATTTGCTCGCCCGAGGGATCTGATCGTCGACATTCGATGGAAATTATCGACGCTCTAGCACAGGTAAAGATAAACCGTCTAGCCGTCGAGTTGGAAATCACGTCGACGGGCGCCGCGCGTACCCCGGAGATATTCCGCAACCGATGACGGGTCGCGGTCGAGGGAAGGAGCGGAGCGAGATCAGAAAGGGAGTTGGAAGTCGCTTCCCGTTATTTACATCGAACCTCGAATCTTCGGTAACCGAGGCAAGTATACGAAGGTGGTATCCGCGCGCACGGGATTACAAAGTAACTGATGAAGGAACGGAACGGTCCAAGGGATCGAGATGCAGCCGGGCGATACGCTAATGCCACGTCTGCAATGGCATTATAATACGGTGCACTCTCCTCTCTCCGGCGCGCACGGTTTTATCGGGGCCCGGCTGCGCTTCCCTGTGCCGATAAACGCCAAGGACTCGCGGTGGGATTCGACGGCCTGCCACACGTGATTGGCCCGAGCACGGCACGAGCAAAACCGCATTAAAAAAGCTTTGCATCGAGATTCGAGACATCGTCCGCGATTGCGTCTGCCTTCGATTTTGTCACTGTTGCATATGACTGCGTGGCCGTTTTGTTTGACCCGGTCACAGTGGCGTAAGATACAAATGTTTTTTCAATGTATATTTGCAGCTGATATAACATATTTTTAATTGGATAAAAAAATCAATAGTCTGTATCTCTCATCATCCATGATTTAGATGATAGAAAATTAGGATTCGAGATAGAGATAGAACGATAGAGAATTAGGAAAATTAAGATATAAATATTTTTTTCAATGTATATTTGCAGCTAATATAATTTATTTTTAATTGGATAAAAAAATCAATAATCTGTATCTCTCATCATGCATGATTTAGACGATAAAAAATTAGGATTCGAGATAGGGATAGAACAATAGAGAATTAGGAAAATTAAGATACAAATGTTTTTTTTATGTATATTTGCAGTTAATATAACATATTTTTTATTGGATAAAAAAATCAATAATCTGTATCTCTCATCATCCATGATTTAGACGATAGAAAATTAGGATTCGAGATAGGGATAGAACGATAGAGAATTAGGAAAATTAAGATACAAATGTTTTTTTATGTATATTTGCAGTTAATATAACATATTTTTTATTGGATAAAAAAATCAATAATCTGTATCTCTCATCATCCATGATTTAGATGATAGAAAATTAGGATTCGAGATAGAGATAGAACGATAAAGAATTAGGAAAATTAAGATACAAATGTTTTTTTTAAATGCATATTTACAGCTGATATAACATATTTTTAATTGAATATATAAAAAAATCATCTGTATCTCTCATCATCCATGATTTAAACGATAGAAAATCTGGATTGTAATCTTTATTATTTGCAAAATTTGTATTATGTATACGAATCGTATAAATTATGTTGAATTATTGCATCTCTAACGCTATTTATATATTATATAAAGACAAAAAATTAAATTAATGAACATCCGCGCGGTTATAGATACATGTACGCAATCATACATTTACATATTAATATATATAGTAGTTGAAATATTCAACGTGCGCGAAAATACAGTTGTTGGAAATACGTTAAATTTATATATAACATCTTGGATATACAATACTATACATACTCGTATTTTATCCAGTGACAAAATATGGAGTAAATACGACTCGCTTTTTTGTTTTTCAATTCCCGTAATATATTACATATATTACGGGAATTGAAAAACAAAAGAGCGAGTCGTATTTACAAAAGAGCACTTTATATGTAGCAAATCGATACTGTTACCACCTACATATCGTGTGTACAAGCGAGAAATAGAAAGTGTATCATTGATTAACCGCGTTGATAGCTTTTATCATTTCAAACTCGATAGGACTACCGGTTCGAAAGTCAACATTTGTCTATAGTTGCTAATGTACATTGTAAAACATCACGTAGGAATAACTGAATAAACGTCGGGAGTGGAATATAGCATGCAATAATACCGACCCCGTCGACCTCCCTAATTACACGCTTTAGAGTGCAATTAGTTTCCGCAAACGCACGTCGTTCAGCGGTCATCTAACAGTATTTGAAACTACATGAGAATCAAAAATGCCTTTAAACGCGTGATAATTTTGTACGTCTGCGGAAACAATCAATTTAATTTAATTTTCAATCCTTATATAAGTTTCGCTCAATTTAGAGTTAGGTAGAGATTGCTAAAAGTTAAAAATAATATTTAAAGGGACAAGTCGCATCTTTATTTGTCTAAAAAGTCTCGATAACGACTTCCTGAATTAGTTATTAATATAAATGATATTTCTTATTATTCGTAATAACTATCTAGATATTAAAGCAACTTTTTTCTCACTGGTACTCTGAAGATGTTAGGTAAATGAGGATAAAAAAAGTAGAGGTAAAATATTGTTTCTTCCAAAAGCAAGCATATATTAAGGTACGAGTTTGCGTGATGTGCAACAAGCCTTCGAACTTGAAGACAATAGGAGGCTCGGCTCCTAGGAGAAATCTTTCGTGTCCGCGTTTACTACTATTTATTCCCGACACGAGCACCCACCCGCGTCTACCAAGCCGCTATTCTACCCGGACAATCCTGATATGTTGCGAGTCTGCCGTATATATATTAGCAATAATAAATGTCGTACGATACAGTAGAGTCTGTATGTGTTTGTGAATACTATACTATCAGTATTCGACTTTCTAATCGGCGCGGAACAATGCGTTTCACAAAGGTATCGTTATTTGTGGTGACTCGAAAATTTTCATTTCCGATGATGGTGTCGTAAAATTTGACAATTCTCGCGAAATATGTATATATCCGCCGACGTAACAATCGATTATTGAAATGTCGATAAATTTTAGAAAACATATGTAAGATTTCTTACGCAAATTGTGTATCTCTCGCGAATTCAGATAAATACCTGTAAATAATTGATAAAGTTCCGTTTTGAAAATTTGTAATGAATGTAAGTCGATAATAATCCATAATTCTTGCATTTGTATTTATATATCAGAGAGAAAACACGATATATTCTATCATATAAAATATCTTTTATCGTTTGTTTATTACCAGCAGATTTCCTTTAACGATTATACATGTTTAACATTTTGTACGCGAGAAGTGATATAATTTACTAAGATAACAAGAGAGAGAGAGAGAGAGAGAAAGAGAAAGAGATAGTCGTGTTTTTGATCTGGTAGTTGATCATGCAACTTGTTTAACGCAACGGGACAACTTGGATAATGCGTGTAATTATCTATATGTAAACATAGCTAGTGGTAGTTATAAGTTATGCTAGATCAGTAATCATCAAGATTAGTACTTGATGTACACAGCGATAACCATTACTTCTCAGGTAGCAAATTCGCGTTACAACTCTCGCGTACAAAGTCAACTTCCTGGTTTTCTATCGCGAAATACATCGTAACATATGTGGCACCTAGTACGGAAAATAATTATACGCATTACGTGATCGACAATTATTTTAAAAGGACATCCATATGTAGCTGAAAAACTTGAGAGCAGATGGCATGCGTCATGCGGAAGTACTCAAACATCAATCGAAATAATTCCCTTTCACTTTGGAATGTTTCACCGCGGTTTCAATGCATACGCGTCCTGTACGCATTATACGCACTTAATACGCAATGAAAACAACGTAATCGAGTTTCTTTTTTCCTCAGGCGATACATGTAAAACTCTATTTAAACTCCAGATTAAATTTAATCTTAATCGTGAGCTGAGGAATTTTAACATGAGATACTAGAGAATATGTTTTGAATGTGTGTTAAATAACATTTCGGTCTTCAAACGCTATAAACATAGCAGTTATCCTAACTATCTAAACTATTTTGGTACGACGGGTCAATTGTTCACATGACGTTACTTTAGTAACAGCAGCAGCGAGCTCGCCGACATGAGTTTAGCATTCCAGATAAACAGGACGGCGAGTGTTAATACCAATTACAATGCTATGTACGCGTCGTATAGTCTACGAGCTTTATTCAACCACGCTACGCCACTGTAAGCGCGTTTACGATCCCAACGTGGGCTGGGTTTACTTAGCTGGGTTATGCACCGAGGATATGGAGAATATACGCGGACTTGTGTATGTGTGTGTGCGGGTGCACCACACATACTCTGTGCACTGGTTAGCTGCTAGACGATCATTATGCGTCTCGTATTTAGTTTCGTTCCGTCGCCGTCGTATGATTTGGAACACGTGTGATTCTAAAGATCGTTAGGCATCGGCTTTTTGTCACCGCATGCGGAAGCTTTGAGGAAGAGAATGCCAACTAATTGATATAGCGTCGATCTCGAAAGGGGTCATTCTGTAATATATTAGGAACTTCTACAATCGTTGAAACATGTATATACATGTATATTTCTCATATGTTTTTTATGATTATAATTACAAATACAAAAAATGAATATTAATTAATATTAATGCACGAATTTTTATTTGGAAAAAAATATTTTTCACCTATATACATAATTATTAATGAATTTTAGTTTTTTATTTTCTGGTAATAAAGAAGAAGAACGAGTTTTTGATTCTTCATCTTAAATTCTCAGTCTAATAATACGTCATGCTAAATATATAAAGATAGATAATATAAAAATAATATAATATAAATAATATAAATTTAGCCAAATAAATCATTATTAATTACTTAATATTATTAAAAAATAATTGATTTAATTTGGCTACATTTCTATTAAGTTTATATTAGTTAAAGTGAGGACAATTATATAAATTATGAACATAATTAAATTATATAATTAAGATGCATTAATAATAATTTAAGCAGCGGAGAAACTTCTAAATTTACCGTCGCTATGTAAATTTCAAGCAATAAAAAAGTACTGAAATAATATGACGGAGAAAATAAGACGGAGAACTTAATTGTCAATTCGTGCAGGAATTGCACGCGTCCTGCAGACGTGTCTCATCACAAGTTAATGTATTCAAACGAGATTTCGTCTAAACAAAAGGTAGTGTCGCCGCCTAAATGCCACGCTCATAATTAGTTTTGCCCAGAAGTTGTGACCCGCTCGCATACCCACGCACGTTCCGTGTGTTTGTTGCGCGATCTGCGAACTGTAAGAGTGCGCTAACGTGACGAATCCGTGTGCACGCGTGCACACATACATGCATTCGCAACATGAGTACAATATTAGCATAACCTTATTCGCACGCAAGCGGATCCTTTGCACGTACATATACGCTCCTCCTCAGGTCTCCTTCCTTTGACACCCATGCGTGCTGACCAATGGCGGAATCTCCAGAAATCCCACCGTAATTCGATACATCAAAAATCGGGTGCGACGAGGCGATATCTCCGTAAAAAGGACTCGACCAAGAGTGACCTGACTTACTTCTCTCGCCTTCCTTTTTGCCGATCTTTTTTGTCTTTTTTGTATCTCCTTCCTTAGACTAGTTTCTTCCTTGGACTATACGGTAGCCCGAGTCAGGTAGATTAAGGGACTGATGCTACTGACGAGAAACGAAACTCACGAAATAAAATATCTTTTGCCACAACGAGGCCGCCTGAACATATGTATACGCACAGGATCACCCACGCATTCCTAGTATTTTGAAGAATCATGGTAGATTTTTTATTAACGAATGCAAAAAATTATTTCCATTATTTTGATAAATCATCTATTTATTTATTAATTAATGGAGTCTTATATAAATAGGTAAACAATATAAATATTTAGAGAATCATTTTATTGCATTAAATTTAAGACTCATATACATATATTATAAAATTTCGTGATATTCGATTTTCTAATTTCGAAATTATATTATTTAATATTTATAATATCTCTAATATTTCTTTGATTATTTTAAGTTCTTTATAAGATAATCTTTTATTTTTTATTATTTTGTCACACATTGTTATACACAGGGACAACAGATATGGCTTCTCATAAAATTAAAAGGATACTAATATAGGATAAAAAAATAATGAAGTTACGTAACATTAGTAGTTTGCTTTCATTACCGCCGCTTCTTTCGTAACCTGCACGATCCCTCGAGAAAGGAAACCATTGTAAACGCGGTGAAACGTTAAATGTGCGAAGGGAAGTGGGGACGCTCGGAGGTGCGACTTAACGTCGCTCCGCCTGGCATGTAAAATAATATCATCTTCGCCCCCACTTATCTGTCCTTTACACGGAAAGCAGATGACACGTCGCTTGAAAAACGATACCGATGACGATATAGCTGCACGGATTGCAATCTCCCGATAAAATCTCAGTTTTCTCCGAAATCATTCTATACTTCTGCGTTGTAAAGAAGGTGAGAAAGCTAATAAACAGTGATGGGGGTTTGCATGATAAAAAAAAAAGAGAGAAGCAGTGATGAGACGGAATGCATTCGAGTGCATCGGTCAGTTGTGACCCGAATCGTCGAGGCATTTTAATAGAATGAATTCTTCCTTCCGGAAATATTTCCGAATGGTATATCAGCACATTTATTACCGTCACACCGGTCAAATCATCACGCCAGTCAATTATATTTTATACTTATCATTGTACATCATTGATCGATTGTGGCACAATAAAATCGGGAAGAAAAAATTTTGCGATTCTAATCAGGTGGGTATCAGATTAGCTATGAGATTTCGTACGATTAGAAAATAATCTCCTTTCTCTCAACATAGTGCATAATTATTAAATATATGATTTTTCGGAATGATTGTATTCCAATAAAGGCGAATATCCATTGTCAATTTTTGTCAGAAAACCTTTTTTTTTTTGCAATATTCTTTTTTAATTTTTTTTACAGAAAAAATAATTTATTCTTGTAACATATTGACTTATCTTTATTCGATATACAATTCTTTCGAACCATTCAAGAATTCGAATGCTTGGAAATATTAATTAAGATTGAGCACCGATTTAATATCTACAAACGGCTCGAGACAAATATTTGATAAGCAACATTGATCTAGATAGGATCTAAAGAACGCCGACGCATCGGCTTTCCTTTAATTTCCCGGCAATAGTAGAGTAGGAGATGTATATGTTGAGACAGAGATCGTCTTGGTGAGATAACAGGTGCACAGGTATCTCGGAACAAAGGTGAGGCTTTGCGTGTCGTCTCAAATACTTGTGTACATTCGCGCGATGTGTTAGCTCGCTCTCATCTCTGCATTCCACCGTATCCGTAGGTGTGCCTTTCTCCGAAACTTCGAAATTCGTGCCGATTCCTGCCCGGTCTCTCTCATCGTCGATTCTTCCTCTAATGACCGACGCGTCTGAGTATTTGTCCCGTATTATCTCTATCCTTTCCGGCGCCGCTAATTAAGTAAAACTGCCGCGTACTTAAACGCGTACCACTTGTTAGGCGATGTTTATCCGATTTCACGGTACGAGAAGAACGTTCTCTCTCTCTCTCGTCGTTCTCTCCTTCCCATCGATCATGGCACGCGTGAGAGAATTCTCTGCACTTTCGGGGTCTAATATTATATCTTTGAACGAAAATTTAATTTTCTAATTTTTCACGATAAGGAAAAGATTTATTAAACAATAAAACGTACGAAAGATAGTGATAAAATTGTATTTTCAGTAATAAGACTTCTCATATTTCGCGAAAAATGTGTCTAGTCACCTTTTACATATTTCCTCGTTTTACGCAATACGTTTAAATCATCCCTCGTTCTACTCATGCATACCAGCAACGTGATTTCGTGTCGGGAAAAAATGCATCTCCGGGAGTGACGCGATGATGCGCGCGCGAAATTGCGACAATATAAAAGTAAACTCGCGAGGAAAGAGTAAAAGGGAAGAAAAAGATGGACGAAAAGAAAGAGAGAGATAAGCGTCGAGCGGCTTTCGACTACCCAGGAAACGGACTGGTGTCTCGCTCATTAAGACATTTAACGGTCGCCATATAATCGATTATTTATAGAGATATTTAAGTCCAATAAGCTGTCTCCAGCGTTGGAGACAGTGTCGCGAAAGAGGCGCGAGTATCTGCGCGAGAGACCCGAGAGCCGCGATCGAGATGCGAGATGGGGCGCCGCATGAAGACGTCCGTTGGTTTTACTGCCGATTTTCGTGCGTGTGACAATCGCGTTTGCATGTACGCACACATAATCACGTAACCGTGATGCTCGCATGACGCGCAAACGTATACGTGGCAAGGGCGCGCAGGTTGTACGGCTTTTTATAGGAGCGCGCGGACTGTATTTTTTTCCCGCGTCCAGACACCCTGCTGATCGTCCGGGGTACCGCGTACCCCGGTGCAGGAGGTCCCGTGCTCCCCGTCGCGGGAAGAGTGACCGCGTGCGTTTCGTAATTCCCGCGTTAACGCCGATTTATCATCCTTATTAAGCCAATCTAGCGGCCGGTGCTCCGAACAGCACCTCCGAGAGATAGAGGCCAAGAATGTATGCAGATGCGGCTGTACAATCACACACATGCACACCGTGCATGTGCCACGGTATGCATGTATCCCCTCGGTACAGCGGCGAGTGGTTGTTCCTCGTAAAAGAGAGAGAAGGAGAGAGGAAGGAGAGAGAGCGAACCGTTACCAAGGCTCTCTCCGTGCTTTCGTCTTTATTATGGCACCCATATACTCGCTAATGACCACCCGAGAGAGAAGCGCGGATATGACCGCCCGTAAGAGTTACGATATCTTTCTGGCGGACCGTTAGTAATTGTGTGCGCCTGGCGATGCAGTTGTTAATCTACGGTTGTTAATCTGCAATTGTTAATCTCGGCGGGAAATGTAACGAAGGCGACGTGGTATCCGTGTCACCTCGTGAAACCTAAATATCTCGATTCGCGACGGGACAGATCGAGAAACGGCGATCTGAGAAAGGTACGGTCGGTAGATTACGTTTATCTTCGCCGGATAGGTCTTACTTAATTTACGAAGGCGAACCGCGAGCAAGAATCGTGAGCTTCGTGAGGCGAACATCGTTATTAGACATCGTGTGCATCGGACAATGAATTACGTAAGCAATGTAAGGGAAAGATGGAGAAGTATGTTTCGTTAACGCAATTTACACGTGTACTCAAGACTGTATTAAATATAAATTTACACGTATTTATACTTGAGATTAAATATAACCACGCTACGTTGATCGTATGTTCTATCTCGTGTTAGATGTACGTAATCATCGTGTATCCTGATCCCATTTTATTTCGATCCCATTATTTTCCACTGCACATTCCCATCGGTAAAATTCAACTCACTATTACGGATCCTAAGAAATAAGGCACGTGTTTATAAATCGTTAATGAAACTACCGATGCCACGTAGAGATCATAAATAGCCGTACCCGCTCAATTATATAGCGTCTTAAGAAAGCCGCGTGTCGATATCTTCGCCGCATCTTCGTGAGAATACCTCGTCTCTGTACGTGGCTGGAACACGATCAGCGTTCGAAATAAAATTGATTTCCACGTTGAATCCGAATGGTATGGCCGATGTGCCTGGCAATTTATAAAACGGCGGAGGGTATTCCAGCAACACACGTCGACACTCGCGCGCGCGCGCGAGTGTAATTTCTCCGTATGTTGCTTTCCTTTACGGCTCGGAATGCCCGTTAACGATCACTGAGAGCCATGGAAATGGCCAATCACGATATGGGTGCCCTTGAGGATTGTCAGTAATTATATCTAAACGATCGGTTGCGCCGATGGAGAGCGGCGCGCACAGCTCGTTTCCGCGAAGGAGTGCGAAAGTAAAAGAGATTCAACGGGGCGTGTGAGTACACCGAGTTATAACGTATTACGTTATCGCGATTGCTCGCAGCAGTCGGCACGTTTAGCCATATCGAAAGATGCGTTTGGAACGCTTAGCGAAAATTATCCTTACCTCTCGAGCACGCATTTCACTTCCCTCGGGACGCGGATATCACACAGTATCGGGCTTGGATATCTACGTTTTGATCGTATATTACGCGACAGACTCGATAATTGCTACGACATTGCGTTGGGTTCAATTGATGTCTGAAGCAAGATTTATTTACGCAAAGCCCAACTGATTGTAAGTAACTCGAATAAAAGCGTTGCTCGTGAGCCATTGTGAGCGGTTACATTAATTATGTACTTTTGTGCACCGAGCGTTTAATTCTTTCGTCTTAATTAAACGACCCATACGACTTCATTATGCACAGCTATACGCTTTGATGCATATCATATATTTCGCTACTTATTGTAGATTTTCTTTCATTTTAATAATCTAGAATCTAAAGATGAGATTTCGAGAATTTTATATTTCGAGAATAAATTGTACAATCATGCATCTACATTAAATATGTGCCACGCAATTTAATTTCAAATAATTACGGTAAACTGTACATATAGCATGAAAAGATTTTTTGACACTTTTTTTAGATATAACACGTAGACAATAATTCCTTCGGTTATTCTTTATAGTCTTTTCCCGATTTATTTGCCACACACTCTCACATACATTCTATTTATAATCGAATTAAAGAGATAAAAAGGCAAAATACCTTTATGAATAACACTTCGTCGCGCGCTAATTGTTGCTGATTAAATTGCCCGCACTTTTTTGTTCATAATAATAATCACCAGCTGTGGTATGCTGAGCATTATATATATAGAGAGAGAGAATGTATATGGCACGAACATGTACTTACTTCATCCAAATTTTATCGATATTGGAATGCATGCGCGGCACTTAAAGGACTCGTTAACCAAAAATTGAGGAACCAATTATTACGTGGCCTGCAGTGTACTGAATATTATGCGCTCGCAGTTAATTATACAAGGGCGTCCTCTGGTTGCATCGCGAGCAGCGATAACAACTGCGGATCCGGGTCCGCGGAAAGAGCCGTATTGAGAAACTTTCGACGAGATAATCCGTACCGGTTTTGCAAAAGCAACGGTGTTGCATTAATGGTTCGGTAAAAATCATCGGGCGCCTGATCGGCTCCTTCGAAAACAGCTTAATACACTGATTTTTTAGCCTAGTATCTTATATCTTAAGTTCTTCATAAAATGCGAAGAGAGGCTTAAGAGCCATCTATGTTACCTTGGGAATTATTACTGCGGATAATAATGCCGACAAAGCGACGAAAATCATGTTGAAAGAAATATTTTTCTCAGAAATATTTTTCACAGAATCAATTGCAAATGTATAATAGTATATGTATAAATGTATATTATCGGAGCACTTTTCTTGCGAGTTATATAGTTTAAATGAGCGTTGCATGTGCTTTACAAAACTATATTCAACTATGCAAATGCCACGCACGAAATTCTTAACAGCGTGCAACTGCGAAAGAGCTGCAACGGCGAAACTTGGAGCGAGATAATCCACGCGCATCTCGTTGACAAAGCTAACCGTGTTTCGCTAATGACTCGACTTACGCGGACTCAAGCCGTTAATTGTCCGGATTGGATCTTGATGACTAGTATTTTCGTTTGAATAACTTTTGCTTGTCGTTAGCTAGTTGCATTAGTAAGCCTTTTCCTTAAATTAAGTTATTAACATTTTTCTACATAGAATGAAGAATTTTATAATCGTATAATCACGGATTATGTAAGGTCAATTATGTGTGATGATTTTTAATATATTAAATAATACTTTCCATATCTTCTCGAATGACATTAATACGCGCGTTTTACACAGCGGAATTGCTGTTTAATAGGTTGTATTAAAGAGCAATGAAATTTTTACAATCATAAAATATGTACTTCACTACTAAACATTTAAACTATCATTATTATTCATGTTCTTTACAAAGGTTCTTCCTTCTTGATAAATATTTTTAATAAATTAAATTAATTATTCATTAGATTAAATATTTTTAACAATAGCTAACATGTGCAATCGTAAATTTACGCTCATGTTCAAATTCGATGCTTGGAAATTTTTAGCATATTTTTTCAGAATCAAATTGATATGTAATCTCGTTTCTCACAGAAAATATATGTTTGTCTAGATCAAAGAGAGTAGAGATGAAAACGAGATGAAACGTTATATTTGCATCGTAGCAATTTCCATTCGGTTCACTTTTCAAAAAATTGATCCGCACCCATTTCCGATGAAGGAAAAGAAAGAGGAGAGAAGAAAGAATGAAGCCATCGGTGACTTTATTACAGGCGGAAAACGGAAGCGGGTGCTGCGAAAGAGGGGCCCACGTCCAGGGGCCTTCGACGAGATAATCCGCGGCCGGATTGACAAAGCTGTCCGCGTTTCATTAATGACTCGTCGTACGTATAAAACCCGCAGACGACTGTGTCGAGCTCCAAGCGCCGGGCATAATCGTTTCCTTAACATCCTCGTCGTCGGAACGGTATTTGTTTTCGCAGTTTTACAAACATATAACGTGTTGTGCGCGGAAACGATAATACGAGAATAGTTTATGTACCCCCGTTTGTACAACGTACGCACGCATGTACCTGTATTTACGCGTGTACACATGGACGACTCGAGAAAGAAGGAGAGGAGGAATTCGTGTACCTCCCTCGATGTGCATACTTGCACTTTCGCGTGTCCGCGTACAGGTATGTAACGTATTAACGTTATAGATATGCGTGGCGTGTAGGACATAGGCTCTTCGCGCGTGTCCTAACGAGCATGATCGCTAACTCTTAAATCTGTCGCATTTATATCGCGTCTCCGTTGTTCGGGACAGGGTTCCTCTCTTCTCCCGGGATTCTCGTGTCGCAATCGCGACGGGATACACTGTCCTTTCGCGCCTTTTGAGGCCGCCCGACCATACGCAGTTTCGAAAGAAAGACAAACGCAACGACAAAAAGCTACAGACGTGTGCCAGCTTGATACGTCAAGATGCGGGCGCCGTTGAGAAAAAAGAGGTTGCAAATTGCAGTTTTTTTGTTTTCGCGATCACGATGAGATAATGGAATATAATGGAATTTTATAGAATTTCGTTCAAGTTTTTGACGGTGAAATGTATCGAAATTGCTCATTTTTTCATAATCGATACTATGCAGTCTTAAAAATTTTTTAATAGCTGGCTCGATCCGCAAAAAATATGTCTGTTGAAATATGTTTAAAAATTGACGATATGATTTTAGAAACTAAATTTGCTTCGATGAATCGATGTGAGTAAATTATTTAAAGCTTATATAAAATAATTATTTAAAGCTTATTATATCGCTTTGAATATGTTCAACAGCGAGAATGGTCAGCACTTTCTATTATTGAAAGATTCAATTGATATCGAATTGAGGAAAGCACTAATGCGATGTTATAGTGTTTCTGGTTAAATCCATTATGCTTGATGGTACGCATAAATAATTTTCGACAGAGATAGTTTGCGGTGAAACTGTAAAGGGCAGAGGCTAAAGTTTGGTATGACGTCAATCGATAAATCGATAGAGGATGTAATTAAATTTGTTTTCTCTACGAGAATGTAAGAGTTTATAATAAAAGCGTAACTTGAAAAAAAGAGAACGATCTATTTTTATATCTTTGACCGACAAAAATAAAAATACTCTTTTCATGAGGATTAATGGTTGGAACTTGTCGTGAATACCTCCATTATCACATACATAGCAGAATAACGTGTGTTCGAATGAAATTATTATATATTCGCTTGGTTTGCAACTAGGACGAAGGGCCGCCGAATATTATCGACTTTCCAAGTTACCGCCGCGCGTTATCCTTTACACGGTTCATCCGAACAATATTACAACGGGAGCGAAACTGCCGCGGGAACCCATTTACAGTGCGGCGCAAAGTTGCTTGACAAATTAATAAAACTCACGATTAATCTCGCCTGTCCTTGCGCTCGGTAGTTTACGAAATCGTGGAAGAGTCATTTATCACGCGCACAATGCAACTCTGCTCGAGAAGATTCTTTCGCCATTTTTATTTGTATTTGCACGTCAAAAGATTCTCAGCTGTTCACGAACGCGCATTAATAACGCGCGTTTCGGGAAGCAACTGGATAATTGCGATATTATCTGCAAAGCAACGATCGTGAACCGTTGAACCGGCTTGCATATTGCTTACGTTTACGTATGTGATGTATATAAAAGATGATACAATGCATCTCTTCCGCTTCGACTGTCTATCGACATTCGTTCATCGCATTTACATAGACCGCATTCGCGATCGGGAATATTACACGATCGTTTCTCGCGCTCGCTCGCAATGTATACCTAACGAATATATAAATCTTTTCCGCGTGTATATCAGGTACTTCTGAGTCGAGCTTCCGCGAAATATGCGGAGAGGAACAAGTATCTCATAGAATTTTTACGAGATTCCATACGCATTTTTCAGATTGCTCTCAAGCCGACTATCGATTTATGGAATTTAATTTATCGAGAGCACTTGTGAAGTATTCCTGGCAGAGCTATTCGAGACATAAAACACAATATCTATTGATTCTGTAGTATATACCAGAGTTTCTCTTATACTAACAAATATAACAAGTACAATTATTTTTTTGATTATGTACTCACGTATACATACTCGATATTAATAGTAAAATATTTAAAAAATATACTATATATAGTTGTTTCTAATTTTTATTTATTTTTTTCATAAATTATACATTTCAATTATCCAATTATAATAGTAATTATCAAATAATCACAATCTTTACAAATGCTATTAAATTTTATTGAAGCAAAGACACGATTATATTGTATCTCGCAATTACTATAGAGGCAAGAAAAGATGCTTATGTGATGCTTATGTGTAGGTAGTATGTTGTCCTATCTCGGATCCAACGTACAAAATTGTCAGAAATTTACCATGTCACGTTTGACAGTGAGTAGTAAGTTTATGGAGATTTTACGGCGCGTGCGTGATACTACTACCTAAATGAAAAGATTTCTATTATGTGATGACAATTAATTACAGGTTATGCGTAGACGGTGGGTCCTCACGACATCATTTGGTCTCTGCATCCGAGTCTTATTTCTTCATACCGTGATTACTCGCGGCTTTCATCGCGAAAGACAAATGCGTTCGGTGAACGGCGCCGACCGGTATTACGAATGTCTCGCTGCCATATAAGCGAGCCGATTATATCCAATTAAATTATTATGTGATGTCGTTGAGAAATAGACTTTCTATTCGTGCGGGGATTACGCGGGAGAGCAGTTGCGACAAGAATTACGGATTTTCTCAGACGTGACTACTAAACCACATGCACGAACGCCGCGTTCCCTTAATATAAGTCCTATAATGTCGCGATATATCGATGTCGCAAAAGTAAGATGAAAGGCTGTTAAATGAGACGAGACTCCAAAATGAAGAATTTTTTAACAAAATAGATTTTTTAATGAATAAATAAATATATATATGAGTTTCCAGAACAAAATTGCTAAGGAAAAATTTAATTCAATATAATGTGATTATATTGTAATGTGATTATAATATAATATAATTTGATTCAATATAAGGAAATCTAATATAAAAGAAAAATTAAATACTCTTATAACTGTTAATATATAAGAGATGAGAAATAAATTATTCTGACGGTATATATAAGGATTTATCTCAGCAGAGGTCAAATTAAGTGAATAATAACATAGTCGTCAGGTAGTAAGAAATTGCAAATCGATCGATTTTCGAAAATGCGCATTTTCCACGATCATTAACGGGAAATTAATATTCCGCATGACAACACTCGCCGATAATTACACGTCACGTGGTTAATGAGATCCCGACCGGTGTAGCTGACGACGGTATATCGCCTGTCGCGGTGGTGCGTATAATTTTGAGTCGGAGTATGAGAGTGAAAGGAGGCAACGCTCTTAGTCGTCGTGGTCTCCGACAATTTGACGGCCGAGTGAAAGCATGAGAAACGGGCGAATTATGCACCCGTTTACCATAATTCATATACACAGCTGCGGATATGTGTGACTCTGGGAGGATTAGAGACGTTTCGACCGTGAAGAGAGTATGCGGATGGAACCTGAAGAATGTACGTCTGTACATATGCTATGTATGAATGTCTGTTGTATGTTATGTACGAGCATCACGAAACGAATTGGCCGTTTCGAATCGTCATCGCATCGCCCCGAAACGCACCTGTAGTATGTGCATTTTCAAACAACATTATATACATATGCTGTATATGTATATGCTGTTTAGTGGTATCAATAAAGTTTCTAAGGTCTTCTAGAAGAAGAGGATTTTCCCGAGAGTTAAGAAGGAAATGATTACCGTTACATGACGTGTATACGCATTGTTATAAAAGATAAAAGAAATGCTAGATACACCCGTTTTATTTCCGACATTTTTCTTTCTTTCTTTCGTCGGAGATGACGGTCTCTGATTTTTAATAGAAAAGTTTAAGAATAAAAAACAAAAAGATGAAGAAATTTTTTTTATTCGATTATCACTTTATATATTACTTATATCTATCATACATGTAATGTTTCATTATCATATATTATTTTTAGTGTCTATTGCATTTAATTTTTTTTAAAGCAATATTGTAGTGAAGTACATAATCTGCGTATTTTCATACACTTACTGAATACATTGGCATGCGGGTGTGTGGGCGTGAAATAATTTTACCTGTTAAGTAACATTTCTTATCACGACATCAGATGGAATTTTCGCTTACCGCATATCAAGTATACATTCAACACGATCGCTCGTAACAAAGCAGTTTGTAGTGAAAGAATTGCATAAATCACTATCCGAGCTCGTATACATTTTAATTCTCGCATAATATCCGAACAATTTATACACGGATGGCAACAATACATTTCACCAATAGAAAGCGTTCATATAGGAACTATTTAATAAAAGCGGGAAATATTGTCCGCGTCGAAATGTCGGGTCGAGCATATTATGCAAATATAATACTAAATTCCGTTCACGCTAGAAAATGAATGAAACAAATTGCTCTCATGATTCGGTCATGTAATGGGCGTCAAACACACACTGACGTAATTCATATTTCACAGAGTGAAAAAAGGGCGAGAGAAAGAGAGACAATGAGGATTGTCGATCGATGATGTAAATGTCATGTGTGTGCAAGTCCATTTTTGGGATGCGAGGTTCGCGTGTTAATGAAACATTATAAACGTAGCAGGATTTTTTTTTAATAATCAAATTAGTTAAAATGGAACTTGCATTTGTTTGCATTAAGGTTCTTTAATCGTGTCACCAGTTGTTCGTTTTTCGCTCGCTCAGGTCGCTCAAGGTCCGCAAAAAAAGACAATGCCTTTGGAAACATATCGGACCAAACTTGTTTGCCGAATGGATCGCTTTAGCAGTTACCTGCCGATTTTTTTCAGGTAGAAGAAATATCTGCAATTTTCTAGGAATATACTGCGAGAGACAGTTCAGAGAAAGATTCGATGTATATGCACCACGCATTTATAGAAATAGAACATTAAAACAAATTATAATTAATGTCATGTATATAGATATATCCACTTGAATGATTCTAATCACATATGGATTTATAATTATATGTATTTTTAATCGATTATTTTTGAAAAAATAATCTTATGAAGTAAAAATTTATTTCTGTGATTTAGTTTGATAAGAATAAGATCGCTTATATAACAGATTCACAAATATACAAATTCACACTTAACGTTAACATAAGTTGAGAATCATGGGCCATATTTAGCACTATACATATATAACATCAGACATTGTTATCGTATCTCGAAAATACATTATACTTATAAGGAGGATTGAACGTTACGCAATGACTTTTACAAAGTCCAAAAACCGGTAAAGCAGAGAGTAAGAGTAAAAAATGCAGATATGCGGATATGCGGATATATGACGAAATGCAGATATAAGGAAGGTACATTATTGTGTCGGAGACGGTATTGAAATCGGTATTTGTAGTTGCAAACGGGCCCTTCGCGGCGGCATATGTTTGACAAGGCCAACAAAGCGGACATAATGTTTAACTCTCTCTCTCTCTCTCTCTCTCTCTTTGGATCGCAATGCAATTTATTACGCGATACGACCTCAAGTTAAATCCTCGTAGCGCGCTTCATCGAGCTTTCTCGTTAAATATACATACGCGGGCGGATGTTGGAAGTTTTTCATTTGATCGTCGCTGAGCGCGCGGCTAAAATGATGCGATTTAACACAGAGATCGGCGAGATACGATTAATGCGCACTCCACGAACGAGATTATTCGCGTATTTTCCGCGTGGCAATTCCACGCCGCGGGAATAAGATAATCGCGAATGTGGAAAATTATGCCAGGTAACTCTATGTTATGTGCGCGCGTGATGCTCGAATGACCCATATCTCGAAAGTTTACACTCTCTAAACGAGTTTCTGTCAAATGTGCGCAGAGAAGGGGATAGATATTCTCCATTAGCATAACTCACCCTTATTTTGTCAGACGTGACAATATTCTCAACGATCAATTGTTGCGAAATCGCATGAAACTATCCGTTACAAGAGAAAGATGAGAGAGTAGGGGAAAAATAGTAAATTATTAAAAATTTCATCGGTGTTTATTAAAACTTTTTTCATCTTATAGAAAATCAAGTACGCTATATTGCAGTTTTTGGAATGGACAGCATTTCGCGATTTTGGAAGAAGTAATTTTTTATCTATAGCAGTAATGTAATCTGATAAAAATGTATTAAAAGAAATACCTTCTATTTTACACACGAAATATATAAATTAAAAAAATGATTTGTCAGCAGAGATATATTGCGATATTGGCGATAGAAAAATTAAATTTTATTAGTTTTTGTACATTAATGTTATATTCTTCAAGAATTTACATCTATTTTCTTTTTCTACACGGTTCTCTCTATTATCGTGGGAATCACGATTTACAGGCCTGTTTGCATTTGCAATTCGGTCGTTCGTGTGCAACTCGCACGAGAGTGCAAGCGAGCGAGCGGCGGAGAACAAATTACAAGCGTAACGTACCAATCACGGACATTCAGCCGTGCCTACGGTGTTAATTGAACGCTCGTCATCTTCCGCGAACGCGACGAGTACTCAACACATCTAACGCCGATCATGACGCGTGCTTGGCGTGTGTATTAAAGGACATTAAGCCGACGAGGGCCCGACGTAAATATCTACAAACGGTCGGCGTGCCTCGCAGGACCGGGACTAATTAACTGTGTCGCAGACAAAATCGCGAGAAACGGCCACGTGAGTCCCATGAAGCACATACGGGACTTGAGAGAGCGTGTAAGCGCGCGGCAATAGCTGTTGTCGGCTGGCAAATATATTAAAAATTTTATCTCGTGACGCACAGCGACTTCACTTTCTTGCACACTCACGTAGTAACAAGGTACCAATCGCGAGTGAGGCGGATGCAATGAGTGGAATCCAAGGAACGTCGCCGGGACGAGTTTCACGCCTTTTACTAGATGAATTCATTGGCGATATTCTATTCGAGTCGTGCGAAACGAGAAACGGAAATGTCTCTAGTTTATTAGTTGTGTTGCGCTTTGTCTTAGGGAGAAAAAGAGAGGAGAGAATGATACATGGATATTAACTCAACGGGTTATTGCTAGTTTAAAACGGAAATTTAATTTATTTAATTTAATTTAGATTATTTAAATCTGTTATTGTTAATAATAAATACAAAAAAATGCAAGTAAAATGTAAAGATAATGAATAATAAAAATAGCAATTTTCCGTCTTGGATTCAGGTCCCAGTGAATTAATCTTCACATCGTCAATTATAAAATTTAAATTGATTTTTAAGATCGTTGAAGATACTAAAAGTAGGAAAAAACAGAGGAGGAGAAAATACAAACTGACAACTCTATTTCTATAAAATTGTTCATATCCGGCCGCGTGAAACGGAAAATTACGTATACTTGACTAAGCGTGCACCATGCATGAAACTTTCCGCTCCTGCTGATTCTAATCAAAAGAGCCTTCTGACAGTCCAGGTTAAGGGCTCAGAGATCTCGACCATCGTAATTCTTGAGGAAGGGCCGCTTCGCGGTAGCAGAAACAGATAATTGAACCTTCGAGCGGAGATGCGCTCCGATCGATGGAATGAATGGAGTCTGAATAATCATTTGCTTATATTTTCATTCTCCAATTATTACCGATGATATCACATTATTTTGTCATATTATTTGTTCCTTCTTATTTAATATAGATTTTTTACAAACTGTTCATTAAACACGGTTATTTTCAAAGAAAGATACACGATAATATCTATTGGCAAATATACTCGGCGTGAGAGAAACATCACCGCGCTTTTCGATTTGCATGTAGCAACGAGCGAGAGAGAGAGAGTGTGTGTGTGTGTGTGTGAGAACGATAAATGGAGAGAAAGAGAGAAAGAGATCGGACAGGATTCAGCGACCGAACAAGAGGGGACGACGTCGGGGCCCGTCACAACAAGGTGTCACTTTTCTGTCAAACCAGATTAGGTCGATGGATGATATCGAGTGGAGCAACGAGGTTTTTCGTGCCGTTGCGAGATTGAGTGTATCGCGATAGATGCCCGACATCCGCGCGATCCGCCATCGCTTTCACCGCTGGTCGGTCGGTCGGTCGGTCGGTCGGTCGGTCGATTCTGCTCTCCTACGGACGACGATAAATTCGTGGATAATATTGATAGCGACACTGTGGACAAGATCCGGCCGGCCGGCTTGTCCGGCTGGGATAAATTCTTTTAACGAGCGAGTGCGCGTCGCTTGGTAAAACGCATTGTTGTCCCGATACGGTTTTTCTCTCTCTTTCTCTTTCAATGGTTAACCCACCCGCGGTGAGTTTCTCGATCATAGGTGGGTAGTGATTTATACGCGCGATCGCCTTCACCGAGACACGAATGACGCGCGAGAATAATTCATCGGAGATCGCTCGATGAAGCGATGAAAACGATATTGCACGACGATGAAAGAGACAGTCGTGCTAATTGAATCGAATCGCGAAAATTAGTGTTATATCGAGACGCGAACGAGATAAAGAGTGCGAATGTACCTTTCTTATCGAATTCGTTAGAGCGAATCGGTCGTTACTAGCGCAAAGCCGTCGCGAATTAAATTTCGAATGGAATTGATAATAGACATCCGGACGACGGGAAACTCGTTTCAGTGGATTATAAATTAAGACCTCGAGAGAGTGTGTGTCTCTGATATAATTGAGTCCTGAATTCTTCAAATGATTATTTCTCAAGCTTGCGAACGCGCGATAAGCTGTCTTATCGGTGCGTCATTTATAAATTCGATCGTCGGAAAAATTATCATTCCATTCACGATTATCAATTAACTTAGCCATGCTATAAATTATTATACAACTTCGGTCCCATATATGGATGTTTTCATATTGCGGATAGATGGCTCCACACATATATACACACAATTTATGTGAGCACAATTTATGTGAGCTCAGACGGAAGAGAATCGTCTAGTATCTTTGCTCGCTGTCTCGTAAGATCGTTTCTAAGCGCTTTAGATGAGTAGTCTGCTCGGCCACAGTAGTCGACCATATTTACCGCCATCGTTAATTACTTTATGGTCGGTCATTACTGTCGCGGCGCGATTATTTCGCGAGATAATGTATTACATTACTGCGTTACGTTCAACCTTCCGTAAATGCGAGACACGAATTACCACACGTGGGCGGATAAGGCAGGCCGTCGTAAACTTCGGACGAATTGTCGAGTTTTCACGGTACAAGACGCGGATAACGGTGCAAAATAAGTGCTCATCTGGCGGGAGCAGATCGTATACGGCAATCCCGCAATTCATTCCTAATTTAGATCTCGTCTCATAGAGCTTCGTGGAACTTTAACGGCCGTCGTCGCGGCAAAAAAACGCCGAATATGTACCTGCATACGAATCTCTCGTGCATACATACGCGTGCATATACGCGATTCTCAGAGCGTATGCCCGCCGCGGATGGGCACTAAATTAAGGTAAAAGAAAAAGAGATCGGACACGGAATGGGGAGCGCGAGGCGAAGCCTGCGACGAAAAGGCAGAAACGACGACGATCCGAAGAGCGACGAAGATGCATTACCGGGACCGAGGAAGGGAGGGAGGAGCCAATGCACATGCATAGCTTGTGCGACACGCATCGATCAATCATTCGCTAATTATGCTCGTGATTTCTTTCTGCCATGATGGCCCAGCCTAGCGAGGCCATCGACCCCGTCGCGAATGGACCGGCCGGTCGCGACGGAAATGCACTCTCGTCCGCGTCGATCCTCCTTTCTTCGAGTCCTTCGGGCCGTCCTCGAGAAGGTGGAACGTCCGGTCGATCGACAGAGACAAAGTTAAGGAGCTGGAATATAAGTTGGAGGTTAAAAAGGAGAAGAGGAGGCGAAGGAGAGGGTGGGAACGTCGATCGAGTGAAGAAACGTGCGCGGAAAAAGTCCAGAGAGGAAGGAAGGTGAGATAAGCGGAGACAGGCAAAGGCAGTCGCTCGGAAAGCAGACGTATTAAATGGAATTAAGCAATTAAGCATTTAACCGAATTAGCACACCGTAGAGCACGGATACGCCCGGAAGAACGCGTCGGTCGCTCATACGGAACGCCGGTTTTCCGCCGTCCGACCCGCTCTCTTGAGCTCCGACAATCCGTCGAGCACCGTCTCGTTAATTAATTAAGGCCACATTCGAGCTAAACTCCGACTAGTCTGTTTTTTAGTTCGTGGCAGAAAAATCTGTGCTCATAACGTATAAAAACGCGACAAGTTTTTACGATAATAATAAAAAAAGATGCCGCCTATTATCATAGCAATTGTTGGTAAAAAGCCTAATCACAGAGATATTTGATTATTTGATTAATAACATAATTAAAATATAATTATAACATAATTAAAAGCTTTCTTATTCTTAAATCATGTCCATCTATCATTATAATTCGTAAATGGATACATGAAAGAGAATCCCTGAGTGAATATAATTATCGTAAAGTAACAATATGTTATTATATGTATATTTGTAGTCCGTCGCGATTAAGAATAAATATACTTGTGTAGAAGTTAATTATATATCAAAAGACGACCGAAATTAAAAAGATTATTTGTTTGTACAAAGAATACCAATTTGTTAGACAGCCTTCATATCTCATAATCAGAGTGATCCACCTGTCGAGCGATACCCTGTTAATTAATTAAGATCGTTTTTTTAATCAAACAAATAGTACGATACTGACAGAGAAATTTCCCCTCAATCTTATATCGTTAGTACCTGATGTAATATTTCCAGATTTATTTCATTATTATTGTGATTATTCCTTATTAATTCTGAAGATGTATACTTTAAAGTAACGTTATCATTAGCATAATTAATATGAAACGAGACAATTATATTTCGAATTTTTTGCTCTTTATCCATCAAAAATATGTAATCAGTTAACGTAAAATTACTATATGCGATGCTGAGAGAATCGCATATAAATACGATAATAACATTTAAAAAAACTAAATTAATAATTAATATGTATGAGTAAGTATGAGCGAAATAATTTCAGCTTTGAACCGAACGTTGATTCGTATATAGATAGTACGCGTCCATCTGCACGTCAAACATTCGATGAACGTTGCCTCATTAATTAATTAAAGCTTCAGCTTTGCTGCAGCCGCAACATGTTTGTGCATTCCGCGTGCGTTTCTTACACGAAATTTCTGTCGACAAAAGGACAAGGAGATTGGCGATCGATCGGTATCCCGATCATCTCGCTCGATGTTTATTTTGCGGATCGTGAGCGCGTATAACATTTTCTTTGACGACCCCAGAAAGAAGTAAACCGCTCGTCAAAATGCAGCGATATTTTCTCAATATAATTAAATTAAACACAAATAGTTAGACGATCGATTTCGATTATAAAATTTTACTACACTTCTTTTCTAGCGTGTTTATGAATTCGTATTATTATTTGATTATATCTAGCTTTCTCGAATATTTAACTCCTATCGTCACGACAAAACGAACATTGTGTCGTATTAATTTGCAGATACGCTACAAAGGTACGTGCGGTCTCATATTATGTATGCAAGCAAAATCTTGTAAGGGATTATCGATATGACATACATGCCGTGCCGATATGTACGAAGGTAGAAAGGGATGATGGGGAAGGAAGAAGAGACGGAGGATGCCAAGCGAGGCCCAAGAGGACAGCTTCAGAGATGGTCTCAAGGAACGGAGAATAAGACGAAGCATGGATAGTTTTCGATTCTCATGCAGTGTCGACGGAGGAGCCGCTCTCGTTGCTCAGCTTAGCGAGGAAGGAGACAGACACGAAAAGACGACCAGATGACGAGGTAGAGGTGGAGTCGAGAAGGGGCGAGGAACGTAAGCAGAATGGTATATCAAACCGGACGGCTTCCATCCTGATTCCGTATTCGGATGCGCATTCCATTAACATACAGTTGCACCAGAAACGCGTCGCGTTATCCATCCTACTCCTTTTTTCCCTCCTCTTCTCCTGCATCCTTTCCGTAAGCTCGCGCTCACGCACATTCCCGCCGAGACATTTTCGTATGCGCGTCCAAAGGGATTGGCGAAAGACAGAAAAGGCAGAAGGAAGGAGCAGAAAGCGTCTGTATACTGGCAGCAAGTATATAAAGTCGACAGTAGTATTATAATATTTGTGCGGTCTCGCGTTTCTCAAATCAACTTTAGTAGGCATTGATCTTTGATCTCCAGAAGCAAAGCCGTACTTATTGTTAGATGCATTTGTGAATTTACGAATGTCACGACACTTATTGCGACAATATTAATAATGTTATGATAAAAAGACTTCGGATAATTATTTTTAACATTTGACTGAAAATGTGAGATTCTTATTTTATATTTATTTTATATATATTTATATTTTTATATTTATATATTTCATATTTATCTATCTGTATAATATTTCTAGTATAATATTTTATAATACCTTATGCACCTCGAAGAGAAATACGATCAGCAATAAACAGTAGCGTTACTTACCTGAAATAAAAGAAAGAAATATTAGCATATGTGTGTTATGCAATAATTCGATAAATTATCCGACTATCGAATCACGCGATTTCGCTGCAATTTTGTGCAGTGATAAAAGTTTAACAAGTAAGCAAACATTGTATTTAAGCGCATAGCTTGCAGTTTCTCATGAAATTATTACGCATAAAATACGGGAGACTTGAATGCGTTCATAAAATGTCAGCCATCTGTATATTGTGTATAGTCCCACCATTTTCACACATTTTAAAGAAGGAATTAAACAATAAGATGGAACTGTTAATCAAAAAATTAAAATAGCTACTGTTTTTTATTATACAGAATCCTAATTTAATAAAGAGAAATAATCGATTCAATAAAAAGATATAAGAAAAAAGAATGTTAATTATTTTTAATATCATTGATATTATTATTATATATTAATCAAATTTTACTATATCTCAATTTTTTGGTTTTCTCAAAGTTCTATGAAGCATGGGAAAAATAAATGAAAAATTTTCATTTTGCTCCTTCTTCTTCATTACATATTTTTATATTATTGCTAAATCAAGAGAAAATCAATAAAATAATTTCATTAAATATAGATGACGTAACGCGAAATATTAGGATTTTTTAAATCAGAAGAGCAGTAAAAAATAATCACCGGTACATCTACATAGAATCAATACAATCGTATGTACGATTTCGAAATACAGTGATACACAATACGATAACAGTATGATCACATTAGCTTAATCGATTACACACCCGGGCTAATTTCCGAACGTAATGCAGTTGCAGTTGAACGATTTAACGCCACCGCATAGTTTCCAATCCCGACGCAATCGGGACCAGCAAAAGGGCCGGTTTGCACGCACTGAAGCGGAAATTTACTAGCAAACAATACGCGAAAGTCAAAATGGGAAAAAAGTGGCACGATGACGCAGGTTCGCAATAATCTGTGTCTTTATCACCCTTTATTGCGCCATTACGGATCGCTTATACTCGTTGTATCTCGGTTGAAACCTTGTCGTCGAACTCATAACACTAAATGGCTTCGATGAGAATCATAAACCATTCTTCCATTTGATAGGAATGCGATATTATTGAGATAACATTGGCTCTCGGAATTAGCCATTTTCGCATTTAATGCTTACGACTTATTAAATTCGCATTCTTTCCCATCGAATTGTATGCAATTTCTCGATTATATTTAATTTCGCGAGCTTTAAATAAATTATCTTTTAAGATTGCAATTGTAATAATTGCAATGTATTATACAGAATTTATTTTTTAATAAATAAATAATCTTTATTTAATATATGCTCTCGGCAACAATATTATATAAACTACCTATTCGATTGATATTATAGTAATCAAAAAGTGTTTTAAAAGCACTAAAGAAGCAAAGCTTTAAAGAATTTATGCCGTCGAGATTGTCTCGCGAATGAAAGACGCGCCTCAGGTGGTCTCGGATTCTGTTATAGCGTTCGGTCGTCGATCGGATAGCCAGCCGGCCAATTCGACGAGCTGACGAGCGAACTTGCAATAAATTGGAACTTGCAATAAATTGGAATACGCCAACGCGCCATCAACCGTGTCTCCTTTTTTTCGCGTGACTCGAGCGGCTGTCCGATAGTTCGAATACGAAGAATAGCCAAGAGGGGGTGTTCTTCTCGAGCCACCTGTCACAATCGGCAAATAAACGTGCAAGAACGCGAGACCTGCGAGTGCCCACATCCTTGGTGGCTCCCGATTTAGTTGGATCCACCACCGAGTTGCCGTTGAACGTCTCTTCTCCTCTTCGAGAGGAATAGATCTCACGCCGACGATCTCGACGAGCGCGAGCAAGTACGTTACATTCTACGAGAGAGTCCCGTAAGAAGTCGAGTCTCCAAGAGAAGACTTGCGGGGTATTCGCAGAGGTAACTAGAGGTGGACATTCGATAACGTGCAGCGGATTAAAAGCGAGCCGCGGCGCAGTCGTTAGACTGACTACCGAAGTACGTCGAATGTAACGATGAAGTGCACGTCACAGACGGAACGTGCCTGTCACGATTTCCTGATGCGTTGCATCTTCTGCCTTATTTGTTGGCGGGAGTGATGTCGGGACTGATAGGTATGCTTTTATAGCTCGAGTTATACGACATAGTATCTTCCTTGGCGCGAAATCTTCCATAGAAATTAAATATCTATTCGGAAAAAAATTGTCATCGATTTAGTTTATCTTATTAAAAATTATCGCGAGTATATAATCTTGTTTAGAGAATAGATTGTAAAGAATTTGCATCGTTATTTTTCCGTTCAACTAATTAAAAAAATTAAACATACAAATAATAAAAATGTTAGGTGTAAAATATTTTTTATACAAATATAATTATTCCAGAAAAATAATCTATATTATTTTTTGTGAGTTATGTATCTACGAGTTTAAGTAGAGAAAATAATACCGGAAATTCGAGTCGAAAGAAACCACTCACGTCGTCGAAATTGCTTTCACTTTATTTCGACTCGGATGGATAATAAATTTTCGTTGGAAACGGAAGTCGCACGGACGTAGCAGCAATGTTCTATAAAAAGGTAAGAGCATCCTCGAGCTCCAGAAAGCAAGGAATATAAGAAAAAAAAACGGAATGGATGCACCCCTTAATGGACTCCATTCCATAATAGTGCGTCCCTTTCCCCGCTCTTCGCTGACTGCAAGACAAGTCGAGTAGATCAGCTGAGCGCGTAGGAAAAGAAGTCAAGTGTCGTATATCAGCGTGATAAAGATGCACCAGAAACGCGAGCGCTGCGCCAGCTTCGTTCTATCGAGTGGCCAGAAACCGTGCCATGAAGCCTCTCGATTGGACCTACATATGCGCGGAATGAAGGCGGAAGGCGTGTGACGGAGAGGAGATCAATGTCCTATACCAAGAATATATTCGCTTACCTAGCTTCTCGCCCTCTCGCCTTGGCAACCGAGTCGAGTTGCTGTGCTATACGGGGTACTTAAAAAAAAATCTAGACCACCCAGCGACCGGGTTGCGTGAAGGGTTGCAGATGCATGCACACGCAGCCTTAGGTGCTTCAACGTTTCGTCGTCATCCTTTACCAGTTTACGTGTAAAGAGACGGAGGACGACGGAACTGAAGCCGAAGAAGGAGTAGAACGACAGTCGGATCGACCTCGGTTGGCTGCTCGTAACTGCGCGTAGAATGAATTCTTCCTTCTCTTTTTTCTTTTTTTCCTTCTCTTATACGTATACAAATCGTACGATATACCGTAGTGGGGATTATTCATAGGGTAGGCCACTGCGAATGTAAAAGTGCGAAAAGGGACGAGACGAGGAGAGTCTTTGGGACAGGGATAAGTGTGCGGAGTAAAAGCGGAGTGCCTATGAGCGCTGCAGGGAAGGTAAGAAGAGAATAAGGGGACACGTGTGGTGTACACGTTGCTGAAAAGGGTGAGAAATCGGAGCAAAGAATATAACGGAAAGAGACGGTGTGATGTAGGCGGAAGTACGAGGATCGAGGGAAGAAGAAAGACAAGAAAGCTGAGACAGAGAGAGAGAACGAAAGAGAGCGAGAAGAAGGGTGCAAGGAAAAGAGGTTGACGAGGATGAAACCGGGCTGGGTTGCATACAAAGATGCATACGCGATGCGCGCGAGCACTCGCCAGGGCGGTGCACCCTGACGACGGGTGCATTGATCCCTCGTAGGCTATGCGTAAGGGTGCCTTAGTTGCTACCCCGTTTTTTTCTCCGCATCTCCTCCTACCGCGCCTCGTCTCTCGCCCCTTTGCGCTACGCGCACTCCTCCAATTTCTCCTACCCTACGTACTTACGCGGTGCATCGTCGCGTGTACTTATAACATGCGTGGGGCAGGTAGATGCATGGCTGCCCTCGGTGAGCGACGCAGAGAAAAAATATAGGATTTCCTTCGCGCAACATCGTCAACAATGATGACGACGAAGTGATGATGGTGGTTGCGACGTTGGTTTCCGCTTAGCTCGCATTTTGTACGCGCCATTATTGCATCGAGAAAAAGTTTACGAATGAAAAAGAGAAAAAAAGAGAAAAACGCGGAAAATGCATATGCGCTGTGCGACAAAAACAAAACTTGTTGAAATAAATATGAGCGCATTGCATTTAACATGTAGATGTTAAGAAGCTCAGGAAAATGTCGCGTACAGGATATTTTTTTTAACGCGTTCACTAGCAGTCTACTAAGACAAAAATTAAAATATATATTTGAATATGAATCTTTAGTGCACATCGATGTAGAAAGGTGATGATATAGTATAATAATCATATGTGTTACAGTCAGAAACTACACGAATACTTCTTTCAAAATAGCCACGTGGAGATATCTTTTATGAACCGTACGTTATAATTATAATAATGATAAAATGTCGACTATAATTACATGATATTACTTTCGAAAATTCTCATTTATGACAAAAAATGACATTTGCAGAAATTTACTATTTATTGGCGCTATGCATTACTTGACTAGTTCGTAATTTTGCATCTCATGTTAAATCCGTGACAGTGATAAATCGATAAACCGATCAACGATTGATGTACGCAATGTATAACCCCACGTTTGAGAATTCTAAAAATCATTTGCTGTTATATACGATGAACGCCATACGTGATAAGTCAATTTTTTACAGTTGCATATCAATTTGCGATATCGAATTATCGACATCGTACGCGTCGAAGACAATTCCTCACATCTCATGTACGTTTTTCTGTCGGGACACGCGCCTATTTCTCGGCGCATAAATCATATTTTTTCGAGAGATAAATAGGGAGAGAGAAAGAGAGAAAGAAATCGATCGCGATCGGCAATTCACATGGAGGAAAGCGCGCGCAAAAACTGCGCGTTAAGCGATCTCGACACGCCTTCACAATAGGATTTTGCGCTATAAATTTCTCTTTGATGTACTTTCGAAAGAGTATGATAGAAATTCACGCAGCCGCAAATAAGAGATCAGCGCGTATCTAATGTTACGCGCTTGTCTCGTAAAGAGACAACGGGGGCAGCGCTCGTACCCTGAAGATAAGGAAATGAAGAGCTGATAATTAGAGCGTGGCGCACCACGCCCTCTCTAGTACCGTCCTGGGATAAGCGTGAGCTTTCGCTGTAATATCCTCGTCTATGTGGATGCATAAGCGACACTTGTGTGCGTTGGTTTCCGTGTGGTGTGTTGTTGCACAAAGTATGGCGGCCATGTGGCTCGGCCAACCCCGGTGGTCCACTGTATTTAGAACGGCACGAGTGGACCAGCTGTACAAAGCGTATATCGCGATAACGAGTCTGGGAATTGTACACGACGGATAGAGACCTTAGACTGTACTTCCGGCTTTCCACGAGGACGCTCGCACGATCTAGATCATCGAGTCGAGAACGTGAAGTTGTGTGTGAAGGAGCGATACTTTGGCAAGCTACATTTTTAGCGAAGTTTTTATAATGACACAAATTGCATCGTTTTCTTTATTTAAATGATAAAACATCAATTTACAGCTTAATGACATATAAAAATTAACAATGAATACAGAAATTGACCGACGCTTAGAGAAATGATTATATCTCTGTATTATATCTTGTGATTTCTATAATCATTAGATAGTTATATAATTAATTGATATTAATTATTTTTCTATTAGGAACAATCCGATTAAATTAGCCAAAATAATTGACAAGTCGTTAAAGAAAATACAAGAATAGTTTATGATTTCGGCTCATCGATCATTATGATTTATATGATTGTATAATTTATAATGTTACAAATCATTTATAAGGCACCAGCTGACAAGTATAATTTAAGAATTCTTCGAAACGTGCAATGCATATGAATTACTATATAATATGTATTAAAATATCACGATGAGAAAAATGAAGATTATATTACTTAATAATTTTACCATATTTCATTACTGAGAATACCTTTAACTTCTAACGAATTATTCGACGCTACTTTATATGACAGATACGATCACACATTCATTTCACATAATTATTTTACGAGGCATATATCTGCATACATGCCTCGCGGACATATTTTATGGATCGACATAAAATCAAAAATAGCAAATAAACGAACACGGGAATTCACTTTCCGATTTGCACCTGTCTCATTCTTCTCCATTCGGCTCTATTAATTAAATATGGCGTCGGCGAAGCTTCGAGACATTGCACATCCGTATAATCTCGCATCATTGCGAACGCGAACACGCGCTATTACGACGCTCGCAATAACGCGCGACATGATTTCTGCATTTCTGCAGTGAACGCGTACGCCTGTAACGCACGTCAGAAACGTCGCTCGCAACTCGTGGCGAGCGCGAACGCAGCGTTCTCGAAACGCTGGCAGGTGAAAGAGAGAGAGAGAGAGAGAAAGAGAGATGTGCGCATAATTATATCCGCCGCATTCTCTCTCAACATCCCTCGCTATTTTAATTAATATCAATTGAATTTGAACATCGCTTTAACCGACCGTTCGCTCGCCGATGCAACGATCGCTCTTGCATGCGTAATTACGCTCTCTCGTGCTCTCTCCCGCGTAAACAAATGCACATATACGTATGTATATGCGTATGTGTGCATAAGCAAGACACGCACAGGGCGCCGGATTCCTTTAAATCTTAGACGCTTAAGCGCGCGCTTGCACGTAATTACGCGCAATTTCGTTCGATTGAAACTCGCCAGCCCGGTGTGTACATACATCCACGGAGGACTTGAGGCTTGAGCGGTCCCGGCACTATCAAAGAGCCTCGCCGCTTGTAAGAAGTCGCGTCCAAGGGACGAGAGGCCTCCGCGTGTCCGAATGCACGCGTATTCTTTCGCGTCAACGTGAAATACGTGCCGTCGAATCGCAGAAACGCGCTCTCAGTTTGTCATTCGACTACATATCTCGTCCTCTCACGTGGCGATCGATAAACAGAAATTAGATATCGAGTTAGTAATCGCATCGATAATCGCATTCCTTACGTGCACTTGCGATTTCGCATTTATGCATAAATATTAATATTTGTAACAAGAAACGTAAAATAGAACATATAAAATACTTTTAAATTAAAGTCTTTTAAATTAAATAATAAATAATAAAATTAATAATTAATTTGAATGGGAGTTAAAGTGAAAATTTATCCCATAGAGTATAATTTAATTTCGAAATTGTAAATATATAATTATTTCACATTGATTAATAATTTTTTTTAATGACTGTAACTACAATTTTAACTGTATGAAAATTCATGATAATAAAAATTTTAATTCTACAGTGCCAATCTTTAATTCATACATGAATTAATCATTAATTTTATATTTGAAAAAGTTAAAAGTATTTTGTGTAATATCGAATTCATGAAACTTAAAATGTTTTACAATTAGAGTCATTAATTTTTTATACAGCTGATCCATCTCAGTTTTTTTTTAAATATATATTCTCACCAATTTTCATTCTAAAAAAGTAGTTTATAATAGAAGAGATTTTTATTCTGATATATAGTGGTATGCAGTTAATAGAAATTAATTGAAAAGTTTTTTCGATTAATTAAATATTTATCGTAATACTATAAATAATGATGTTTTAATAATGAATTTCCGTTAATAAAGATCTTTCATCAAATGTCAAGCGTAATTGCGGATAGATTGTTTGATACTACGTTTTTAGAACTATGTTATGCAAAAACTGCGCAAAATCGAGGTCGACTCCTCACGGGAGCAAAAATTAAAAATCATTAATTTTCCTAATGGACGCAGAGAAGTGATTCCCCCATCTCTCGTCGCGTTGCACTCTGGAGAGCTAGCGCATTTCCTGCCGCCTTCGTATTCACCTGCGTGGAAAAGCCTAGGTAGTGTGGGGAAGTGTGCACGGTATAGAAATAAAAATTCAAAGAACGAAAATCAGCAGAAAAAGGAAATGCGTGCAGAAGGAAATTAGGACGATGAAGAGACGAGTGGGAGGAGAAGGAATGTTAAGTAAGATCGTTTTGCCGTTAATTAATGTCAGCATCAGTTGACAAATCGTTGAGAAAAAAATTGCGTATAAACATATCTAATAAACTGCACGTGTTAATAATTTAAAGCCACGTATTATTACACGCTGTGATATTAATTAACATCGACTTAAATATTACAAATATGACGACGTAATGTGCGTGAACGGCTCGGTTGACACGCAAGAGCGTGCGGTAGGAATAAAAATTCAAAGAGCAGACGACGAGAGAAAGGGGAGAGCGTTGCACACGTCGACATTAACCGGGGACGAAGGAAGTCTGCTGTGCGAGAGGGTCGGTAGTGTCGCAACCGTGGCAGGAGTACGAATATCGAATGAGGAGAGGCAAGTGAGAAAAAGGGGAACCCGCGCTACAATAGGGCGCGAGTAATCCTGTCGCGTCGTTAACTAACGCGCGCCTGCTAATAAGTCATTAGGGACTGGACGTGCGTGTGCACGTGTATATCTGTACGTCTGTGTAGTATCGTGCATAGCAGCATCGTTACGCATGCAATATGTGCGGATCGGTCCGCCATTTCCTTCTGCATACGTGCGTACGTGTGCACGCGTCCGTTTGTAGTATCCCTCGCGGAAAGTCTGCGCGTCTTGTTAGCGACACCCCTGGCGTTGGACGAGAGCCTCTTTCAGCTTTCGCTCTCCTCTCTTCTCCCTCTCCTGGCTACCCTTCTGATTTTTCACCGATTGCGAGTATGATTGTGCACGTGTGTTCTCGTCGCCCATGCGATTCTCAGCTCGGCCGCAATAGGGGCTCTGATGCACGTACTCTGAAGCTCGAAATGCGAACAAATGCTCGCGACCAAATGCTATTAATTTGTTTCGAGATAGAGAACAGAGAAAAATATCCATGCATGTACTCGTACGTTCGTTAGTTAGTCTTCATGGAGAATAAAGTCTATGCGTCTATACCTTTCGCGATACACCAACGTGCCAGGTCGAAGCAGCACATTCACGGGTGGAGACACGCATCGATATGTGACTGAAATAAGTGAAGCACAGCCGCCTGGTGGGTGAATGTAAGATCCTGTATAGGTTCGACGAGAACTCGTTGCGTGTTTGCATTTGTATCCGTGTACTTTCGATTGACGTAAACACGCGCGCTCGCGCAAGTTACACGTAGGAGGACGGTCTTTCGACGTCGGGTAATGATCACGATTGAATAAGAATGAGGCCGAGGAAGCTAATACAATTAACTTCAGCGACATACCGTAGCTAGAACGGCAAGGCGCTTACCATGTGCGACCTTCATTACATCGTATTGTGCGACCACATGCGATCTGCCTACGAATATATTCTAATATTGCGGCGCCATGTTAATTTTATTCGTGAATCATAAATATGAACTACAGTGTTGTCTAAAGCTTCTGGACATTGAAAACGGCAAAATAAATTATTATTAAGAAAACGACATTTATAATATCTCTATTTTTTACATAAAAATATTACAATTTTTGTATATTTATTTATTTTCTTAAAAACTGTTATTATCATTGCATTAATTGCGTGTTAATGTTAATGCAATATACTGCATTCTTAGCTGGCAACTCCGAAGAGATATTTCGGAGCATTTCTCTTTTTCGTATAATAAGTTGTAAATGCTTTTTTTCTTCTATCTTTTCATACATAAGAATTAAAAATTGTGATATTTTTAATCACTTCTTGCGGATATTTTCTAATTGGTGCCATCTATTAGAGGCAAACATAACGCCTAATTGTGTCATATCTCACACTATTTTTGCGTTTATATTATATAAAAATTATACTGTAATTGTACTGTAAACGCTTCTTTCATAGCTAAAACCGCTCGCAAAAATGGCAAGTAAAAGAACGATAAAAGGGAATGTTTCTGGATCATTTTGCGGCCGCCATTATTGCGGAATAGACATTGGTGTCGTGGTGGCGTGCGCGTGCTGGGTTTATGTCGCCGGGGATGCACCTGCAAAGTGAGCCGATGAATGGAGACGCAATTCGTGCGAGATTCATCGCGCTGCCCTTTACAGGCGCGATGACTTTATTATTGCCAGTTGAACACATGAGGGGCATTCGTTCCGACCTTGGATACCGACTGTGACTGTTACTGTTACTTTGCAAGCTGAAGTAATATGAACCAAATCAAGCTGCACACTTAGCTTTGAAAATAATAATTATAAATAACACAAATTATATATATGTATTATTTATAATTATTATATATATAGTATAACTAAACTGATGCTTGTTGATGCTAAATAGTTTTGCCAAAGTTTGCTTTCCTGCGATGCGCGTTTTTTATAATCGTTATTTCGACAGATTTCGGCAATTTTTGAATGAAGGAAGTGATTTAGAGTCAAACGACGATCTATATAATTCACTACATAAAAGGAAGAAATCCGCGACGGAAGACGTAATCCGACTCCGATCTACGATCTCCCCTTCCAGAAATAATCCGGTTTTCACAACGCTTCTGAAATACGTTCAATTCTGCCGGCGATATCCTGCGTCTCGCCAGAAAACACATTTACACCCACGTATCCAATGATCCCCCTGTACGATCTTGTGCATGTATGTGTATGCGCATCCCTCGATAATCTTTGCGTTTTCATCTCAAGGTAGACTGGTGTCGTCTTCCAAGGCTTCGCCTATTTCTTCGTCGCGTCGCTTTTTGCCATCGCGAAAAGATACGGTAAAGTCATCTATTCGCCGCTCTGAAAGACGAACGCGATCAGTTTCTTGCGGAAACTCTCGTAGCAATTAGTGCCGACTTTCAGATAAATGATTGAAATTCAATACTTAGCATCGATGTTCGTCTCGCGGCTGAAGCGGTTTCCGTTCGCTTCAACTGCAACTTGCGGCTCATAATTAATATACCGACGCGATGGTTCGACAACGCCCCTCGACTCGGCCCTTTTAAATCAAGTTTTCGCAAAAGCATCGAATTTCACGACGAGACGGTCGCTGTTTCGGAGAACGGAAGCCGTTTATATATTTCCAACTTCTACAACACTGACTTCTTCATTTTCCCCGTCTAAAATATCAATTCCCATCGCTACAACAACTTTAATGACTTTGTGAAAATTAATAATTAGAAGATGAGAGAGGAAATATAAATTCTCTTAATGTTTTTGTTATCATATTAAAATATAATGTATAAATTACAAAAAAATTTTGTAGTTCGATGCCATGAATGTGTTCTTTACGGTTTAAATCGATTTCTTTACAGCGGTTTAGCTTCCAACAGTTTTTGATTAAACTTGTAAATCGACAATAGACGTTAATGGATCCTGTTTAATCAATAGAGATACCTAACGGTGGATCGCATATGATGAACTATCTCACGTACGTGTCAAGAAGTCACCTCGACGGGAAAGTTGCTACTCATCTGGGATGAGGCTTACTCCGACGACAACATTCAGGTGAACGTGGGTCTGCAGGCCTTCAAGACGAGTTTACGATGCAAGAGCTAGATATAACATTGCCGTCAGACGGCCCGTCCGAAAACTTTCGAGACAGTGGAGCCAGGCGGGAACACACGCGGATGAAGTTTCGTGAATTATTTACGACCGCGCTGGTCAATTCATGAAAGAAGAAAACGTTAATTGAAAGTCTGTATTTCAAGCTGGCTCCAGTTTAATTGTTTGAGAATGTTTCTATGTTTTAGAGCGTATTATATGTCATTCGGGGCGTTGTATTTTAATTGCATTCTCGACGAGTGACATATTCAAGAGACTAAATTATGAACTGACAGGATCTGTCACTTTATTTAGCAATTGCATACTTCTAAAAAGATGATAGATCTTTTACCATAAACGATTATACTCGCGTTATTTTTTTTTCGAGGAAACATTGCGAAATAATCACCTGATAATATACGACAAGCTACATCAGCGTTTCTAACTGTATCACAAATTATCCAACACCTATACGTGTTCATGAACCGTTCTCCCCTCGTAAAAGGAAACGAGAAGAAGCTCCCTAGCAAGAGGAAGAGCAGTACGAAGTAATGGAGTTCAAAGCTCCGAGCGAAATCAAAGGGAACGCGAGATGCTCTTCCGCGAGACGCGATGTCGCCGGCGTCGACTAGCTTCACCCGATTCTATCTTGATGCCTCGGAGGTTCACAAAGCGGATAGCAATTTAATAGAGAGTATACGTAGCAAGAGGACGTTATGTGAAAGAAGCAATCTGCGCGGTTTCATTTCTCGGAATCGCTTCCGTCGAAGCGATTTCAGGGCGCGATCGGAAAAAATTGCGAATTAATCGACGACTTCCGACGAGTCATTCACGTTACAGGAGTCATATGTTTTCGCAGTAGCCTCGAGTGATCTTAAATACCCGGTTCTTACGGTATTAATAGTGGTCGACGAAAAATCGTCCGCTGCAGGCGCAAGCAGTCGCGCGATGAAAACGTATTAGCGACGGTGCACATCACGAGCCGTGAAGAAAAGAACGAAGAAAAAGGACGAGAAAAGGACGACGACGACGGAAAAGGGGAAGAAAAAAGAGAAAGTCGGGTATAGGCGAGTTAATAGACCATCGCGACGCTGTTTAATAAGATATTTAGGAGCCGCGAAGAGCCTCTTAATCTACCCTCGTATAAACGGCGCTTATGCAGACGTAACAACGTCCGACCAACTCACGACGAGCGAGAAAGCCCCATCTAATGGGACAAGTCCTAAAGCTGGCTTAACTCGAAATAAAAGGCAGCGATTTATAAATCTTACGTCCTTGAGGCGATGTTTGTAGCAGCTCTTGTCCAGCAGCATCGTCATCGTCCAATCGTTTGTCCTCGCAGATTGTGCGATCTATCGACTCTCGTTCTAGTCTATAGTGTCATTAAAAACCGCCACGATCTTTAATTTCATCTTTGGCGGAGCGTAAAGACACACCTCACCCTACTTCTCAAAAATTCTTAATCACCACGCTTATCATTTCGGGAATTATCATTTCGCAATCAGTTATTGATCGATCCGACGAAGATGCGTGTCTTTTTGATCGCGAATCGAGACGAGACGAGGTTAACGAACCTCCTAATCGGCCATGACAAAGTCACGTTTTTCAAGGTCGCTGGATTCCGGTTCATCCCGCTCCGCCGCTCGCTGCGAAGCCGCCCGCGGCCAATCGTCCAGGCCGAGCTCAGGAAATGGGCTGACGATGAAAGATCAACTTGGTAATGCAATATCAACCTCTCGCAGTAGGTAGAGATAATGGCGTGACCGCATTACGGCACGATACGCCAATTAACGTCAGCCAAGTCGAGGATGAAGTTATGGCTCGAGCTTCTCGGGCATAATACTAGTACACTATAGTACTCGCGGGAGAATGACAGAGGTGTACCCGTGCCCGCGAGAGCAGGATGGAGAAAATGAGAAGAGATAGATGCAATCCCTGAGATTTTCCGCCGTTCGAGGCGAACGAGCGAGCGCGAGCTTGCGCGCGCGAGCGTGAATTGGATAATCCGTGACGTCGTTGTCGGATGGAAGATTAGTCGCGCGTAAGGGGATGATTATCGGACTTAATCGGCGAGCTCACCGTCTGCGAAAATAAATAACACCTCTCGCCTCGTTTGCTGATTCGATCAATCGTGTTTTATACACGGTCGATCGACGCGTTTCGCTCTCGGATGAGATAAATGCCCGACGTTTTTGCGGATAAAGCAGCTCGTGCGAAACGGATGGAATTCGCGACGGGCGGACCATCGTAATTGGTCGTCGCTTTTCGTCTCTCTGAATCGCATCTCTCGAGCGAGGCGCTCCTTCCGGAAGATCGCCAGATCGATATCGCGATTATTATTGCGTTACGCGAATCTCGAAGACGCACCAGATGTGCGACGCGGCGCGAGCGCAGCTGCGAGACCTAGACGTGCTTGCTTGGCCGTCCGGATGATGCGCGAGAGGCGCAGAAGAGGCGAAACGCGTGTGAATTATGGAAATGAGAACGAGCGGGCGCGTTATTGGCTCCGGGCGCTGATCGCAATCGCGTAATTGTCGATCGACGGTGCAGGTGAAAAAAAAAAGGGGGAAATAAAACTGCCCGACGCGCACGCTGCCAGCAACGATGCGCTCGATAATCTCGCTGTTAAACAACTAGGACGCGTAAATCACGGCACGTGCGCTGCTTTAAAAACTGTCTCGCGCTGAGTGCGCGCTCTGATAAACGCACGTGCTTCCTCGAAAGTGTTGTGCGAAAGAATATTTTATGCGCGATAGGTAGTCTTGTTAAACTTTTCGCGTTTAAATCAAGCAAAAGTTTCACTGGAATAGCTAAAAAAATAATTATTTTATACAATCGTGTATTTAAGCAAACTCGCATAGATAAAAATACCTCATTAATTGTATAAAATGTTTCGACAAGTTGCAGATATTGCAAAAATAATGAACAAATTTTTTCGATAATAATTTTTAACTTTGCTTCCAAGAAATGAAGCTTGGAAAGCTGTAAGCTAATTATACTATTTTCATCAAACTGCATACTCAATTATAATAATTCTCTAATTACTATTCGTTACCTCTAAATATTTTAATTTCACCTTTGATATTTTTTTCCGGGATGGGTAAATTAATTATTCAATTTCTTTTCCCAAAAAATTACGTTATCTTTGCGTATGTTTAAAGCGCGATGGCAATAACATTATGTTTGTGACGATGAGAGAGAAGTCTAAAGGGAAGTCTAGGCTCGCCATTAGAAAAGAACGAAAGTGATGAAAGTTTTCATTATCGAGTCGCGTTTCTCTCACGTGTCGGGCATTTTTTCTTCTCTCGGCGTCTCCGTGCCTCGCGTCTACATGTCCGGGATATCAAACACCGATCTTCGTATTAGCTGTTTATATCTTCAGCATGTATGCGAGCTCGGTGAGGCCGAGGACTGGCTTTCTTTAGGAAAAGCGCACTGCTTTTCGAGTATCATTTCCTATCCTGGCGAGTAGAGTCGGATGTACCTCTTCTCTGACGGACGAGCCGCGGTAGCTGACAAGTTGCTCCATTACGATCGTACCGCATACGCGCCACCCAAGGGTAGCTCGCGTTCGCAGCAGGACCTCCGTGTTCGCAGTCTCTTAAAACTCTCTTGTTGGTGCCTCCTCGATATCCTTCTCCTTCTTCCCCGCTGCCGTTCTTGTTCCTTCAATCGCTCGCCAACTTCGTAGACTGTCATCGCGATTTCGTCTCCTCTTCCTTGATGGGGGCGACTTCGGTGTAGAATGTAAAAGAAATGTCTCCTGAGAAATATCTCTTTACGACCAAGAGATTGGGATTAAGATAAGATGTAAGATGATGAAGGATGAGATAATAATTGTCTGATTATATGCTGAAAGAAATTAATTATCATATATTTTAATTATATCTAAATACACCAAATTGACGTCTGCAATCGTATGTATTTTGGATGTCTTTGTGCTGAAATACGAAAAGAAACTGCATGGCAATAATGATTATCTTAATATTATTCTAGAGATGCTCGCTGACGTAATTATAGCCATTTGTTTGAAATTCAATCCACGAGGTAAATCGACTGAGACTTCTATAGGCTATACCAACTGCTTATTAATATGCTATTTTTCATCAAATTAAACGCAGCGCAGACGATGTACGATTATATCTCAGAACCACTGAACGTAGCACTGAATGAGCTTGCACTCACGGGAAATTTCAAAGATCCCTAAATGGAGAGTGAGTAAAAGTCGAACGTTTATGCTATATAATTAATCCGTTTTCGCATCTCAAGAGAGCGAAAGGAGAGGATGCGTTTGAATAGCGAATAAACCGACGTTCTACAAGGATATTATCGCTCGTTATACGGTAAAACCGTGAATGCCTTCTTAGCTCTCTCTTAGTTTGGAGATTCGTCATCGCAGCCGACGTTCCCGGCGGCAATTAAGCGAATGCTTCTCGACGCGTGCAAAAGTTTCCAACAATATCACAGCGACCGACAGTAAGTGAGAGGCGCAACCGGATTTCGTCGCGTTTGCGAAGTTGCTCCGCGGCGCTTTTGTCGAGCGAAAAGGAAATGCGATGTCCGAACTGCATTTCCCTCAACGCCAACTGCGTCCCGTCCTCTCTTCCTCTCTCTCTCCCTTTCTCTGTCTCTCCCGGAATGTGAGAGAAAGTCCGTAAAACGCTCAACCCGGAACTTCTCACCTCGTCCCAGTCCGCTAGACTTCGTCCTCGCGCGCGTTTTCCATTCATTTCGAGAAAAGTTTAGCATCGCGAGACGAGACGGCCGGAAGTCAATTATCGTGAGAGACGTAGCCGGCTCGTTACTTCCCAGGAAAATTGCACTTCGATATTTGCGGAGCGTCTTCGGGCTTTCGTAGCTTCGGGAGCGATCGAAAAGAAGGGAAATGCGACCAGCGAGCAAGAGTAGGAGTTTAGCGACGAAGTTCGCCTCATTCAGTTATTTTCTCTAATAATGAATACAGCATGAATAAAAATGACTGCGAGATAAGACCGTTAAATTGGATGCGATTGGCTGGTTTTATTTTTGTGTCTTCAATTTGTCGGGGCCGTGGAAGTCGCATCGTAAATCTCGTGCAATGCGCATATCATGTACAATAGATGGTACTCGGTTCCGTGTATTCGCGCGACGAGTACCACTCACACGCGGCAACATACTGAAAATCCCTTTCACAACGAGGCGCTTTAAATTCTATAAACTTCTGAAAGCCGGCGCGCGCAGTGACTAGTGATTCTTATATCGTGAAGGATTTAAGACTCCGCGACAATCGCGACTGTCCGGGACGACGAATGCGCTTGGAATAAAGTCGGGGCGAAGTTCGCGAATAATTCAACGGATTCGCGCGGCGTTTCTTCGAATTCTTCTCCGGCGCGACAAGCCACTTTTCATCGCTCTCTATTCTAGAATGTTTATAGGCGCGCTAGAACTGATGCCAATTAACGCAAATTACGAGACGCGAGGGAACAAATTTATCGACGTGGTTCGAGTTGGTCGGCCACTTCTCGAACATAATTCGAGAACATTTCATAGCTGCTTGACGAATCACGAACTCTTTGTCGTTCCGTCTTGTTATACATGGAGAAGAGCGGACGAAACCGCGAGAGAAAAAGGGAGGGACCAGAGGAGAGCAACATCATGGCAAGCTATGGTCCTTAAGTTGATTGCGCGAGAGGGTCGGAGCTGTGAGGCCACTTCATCGTTAATTGTAATTTGACGTTTAGTTCGGGCACCACCGTTGATGCTCTCGGCCCATAATTTTAATCCTTTAGTCGTCGAGACGATTTCGCTCCAAAACACCCAAAAGCCTCGCGAAATTAATGAACTTAAGCTCGATTTACGCAGAGAGGGAGATCGCGGAGGATCAAAAGATGACGATGAGAACGTTGACGGAGTAAGCCGTGAGAACGTTTAACTTTTAACGATTCTTGTTGCGACAAGAAAAAGAGAAAGACGAAAAAAAAGAAAGAAAAGGGGACAAAATGAAGGCAGCGAAAGAGTTAGAGTAGCTAGAGAAATCCTTCCCCCCCCCCTTGAGAGTACAAATCTACCCTCTGGTTTGTTCAATTAAGTCGGAATACACAGGCGACGTGCGTTTACACCGCGACCAAGTAGGTGTTGTTTGTAACGATAAAATGTTTTAATTAACGAAAATTTAATTAACGAAATTGAAACAGCTACAAATGCACTGACTATAATAAGTAAGCGGCGTTGAATACTGTTGAGAAACAACTTGAGTAAGTTTAACAAATAACATAAGAATATGTATAAATCAAAATAATAGATATATCAAAATAATAGATAGTTTGTTTATCTTTTTCTCTCTTTCTTTCTAATTGATACATTTTTATGACAAAAATCCAAGTTTATACGAGTATCGATGCAACTTTTAGATTCGATTTGACATCAGATTAAATCTGGGATAAATATTCACGTTCATAGGTAAATTTCTTAGGTACACGAATTACTGTCGAAAGATTCTTTTAAATAATCCTTGATTGGGTTCTCTTATAGGCCAGAATATGGGCATGCGGTTAATCCTGCCATACTTTACGGATATTACCATCAAAGAGGAATCAACTAGAAATTTAACTCGTCGTTGTAGATCACCCGACGACAAAGGCGAAATAATGACAATACCCATCTCTGGCCTGTGTAACACGCGCGTCTTATGCACGCGTGTCCGTCCACGCATTCGAAAACGTGGGCTGAGGAAACGCACGCGAGCTCTCGCGCGACTTTAATAACCAATAAATAATGCTGAACGCGTCTCGTGTTTTGATAGGGAAGACACCGCCTTCGCGGCCTGGCTATTATAATCCTCTTTTTTTATCTCTTCTACCGAGACACCCGCATGTCTGTGAGCATGCATAATCATTATCCTCGCGACTAGGGCGCTCATCTTAAATCACGATGCTGTCTAACGAGAAAACTAATCCTGATTCATATCGAGAAGATGCGGCTAGTCTTTGCTGGCGAAACTCCTGATCCCGATGGCGTGGCAGATTTCGTATAGTTGTGTATTCTAATTGAAAACTGCAAATACGAAGCAAGAGAAACGATCAAACATTCGTAAGAGATAACTAAAAATATGATGTCGAAGAAATTATGAAATAAAAGTATAATCTATTATATAATATGATATAAAGTTGCTATAAAAATTATTATTGTTAAAGATTTATTGTTGTCTATTTTAGATATTTTTAATATATTTCTTCTACATTTATCCATATCTTTACAAATGTATAAAAAATACTGCTTGTTGGTTTAATATTCTAATCGAATGAGATAATGTTGATTATTATATAAATCTATTCTTAAACTTTAGTCATTTTGTCTCACTTTTTTCTCTTTCTTTCTCTCATAATGATATTTATTTCGTTTAAATTCAAGAATTAATACGATCATATGGGTCAAAATATTCGTAGCACTGCAGTACTCTGCTTACGAACCGGGACATTCGACGATGAATTATGGAAGGCATTAGCAAATCTGATTATATCCTCTCAAGGCAAGAGCTCCGAGTAATCCTAGGCAACTGGCGAAACCTTGGCGCAATGTTTCAGACTCTCAGAACCGCAATTAGCTCGTACGAGGATGCGAGCAGAGCTATCCACCATCCGCTTGTCGAGACAGAGAATCTGAGCTTGAGTGGCGGACAGGACGGAGCTACGTTGAAAGAGAGGAAGAGAGAAAGAGAGAGAAAGTTAGCACAGACAATGGTCGCACCTCAATGCGGATTACGTCGTGGCCACTCGAATGTCGTGGGAAATAAAGTAAGACCGTATTTATATACGCATGACAGGAGTCCTTCGTTTTGTCGCACCGATGTCAGTGACGTCTTTCTCGCGGATAATCTTGAATCTATGATGACTTTTATTCAGACTCCTCACAGGGTGGATATTGACCGGTCGATGAAATCTCACGACCACGTCGTGATATAGTACTGAATGCGTTTTCACAGATGTGTATATGCAATAAGCTAATCGCGCATCATATAAAAACAAAAATCCATAAATACATTATACAATCATAAAGTAGAAATATCATAAAAGATATTTTAATATTTGCAAATCATATAATAATGCGAAGTAGATAAATACATACTTGTACACATATTTAACATTGTTTGCAATTTAAAATTGTTATTAGGCAAATTTCGAAATATTCTGCAATTTAAGTACACAGTATGCAGTAATCAGTATAAGTATATAAGTCGCAACATAAAAATGTATAATGTATAAACAAAGAAAACAAAATATTTTTAACAATTGTGTGATAAAATTTGACAATAGAAGAAATTATATTTATAATTTTATGTCGCATATATATAAAATATATACACATTTGAATAATTAATTTCGCACATCTATCAGAATACGTACATGTATCTGAAAATATATCCCACGCATCAAATTATAAATAAATTTTTGTTTCAATTTTTATCGCAAATTGTACATCAAGCACCTCAAAACAACAAGTATCAATATTCATATTAAACGGTCAATGGCATCGGAAGAGAGAACAAAAGTGAAAGCTTGCGATCGATTGACGGTGATGAAACGTGCGTTGACTCGCGAACGTCACGATCAAATCTTCCCCTTTCGATATCCTTTCATCTCTGCCGCTCGTTGACTCGATATGATGTGTCGTTCGGTATTCATATACAAGTATGTACATCTGATAAACTCTGATCGAACGTACAACTAGATAGACAGGTTAGGATAGATATAAGTGAACAGATGTAGAGAAAATAAGATATATGTCTTAAAAAACTTAATCAAATTTTTTTTAGAACCATAATATGCGGTTTGTGAAAATATTTCAATTATCATATTATTTTTTCTAATCGAATTTCTTTATAACAAATTATTATTATAATTACATTACAGAATATATGTATGTACAAATATATTTCATGGAATAAAAACATTTTGAAAGGCGATATATAAAAATTATCTGCTCTCGACAGAAAAATAATTTTAAATTAAATTGTAATTTTAAATTAATTAATTTAAAATTAATTATTTAATTTTAAATTAAATTGAAATATATTCACATTTTCAGAACCATAAAAAAATTCATGTAAACATAATCCTTTTGCTTGACATCATGCGAAGGAAAATGTACGTTAAAGACGCATTGACTTCCCTCGGTTTAGCCAGCAATCGAGAACGCTCGCCAGAACGAGACGTGGGAGTCACTTAAAAAACGCTTACACAGAAAATTCACGAGTGTCAGTATATATGTATAGAAAAAAAGAGGGGTTGCGAGGTATATGTGTGTACTGAATGCCGAGTCAGATGCCGTCACGTATATACAAACCAGCGATCTTTCTCGTCTACAGTTATCTCTCCTCGGAAGCTGCAGTATCAATCGCAGCTCATAATATTATGCGTAAAAAGTGCGTAAGCGCGTCGTAAACAATTGCCTAAATATATAAATAAATCTGAGTTATTTTGCTAATACCAACTTCTGGCGGAGATTCTTTCGAAAGGACCTTCTCGGCATTGACCTTCACCGCTGAAATCGGTATGTGCGTCGCATCCTGACATACCTAACGGATGCGCGATGAAATTTCAGTCCATCGAAGGCCACATACGGCGGGACTTATTGTTAGGAGGACGTAAACATTCTCGTTGCACGACTCGTCATGCAAAAAGAAACGATCAGTTTCTGAGACCACATCGTCAAGGCAATCGAATTTATTTATGTACCGTCTACGACCGTTCGTCAGTCGGCTACCGATTTTTTCGAAACACGAACAACGGCTATGCAGACGGAATTTAATTCCTGCCTTTTTCGTTATCGTAAAACGCTGATGCTGATTCAGTGATGGTGACGTGATCGGAATAAAGACTATATGTCTAATAATAAGAATGTCATACAAAAAAGATATTTGCGCGCACTTTTACTTAACGTATTTAAAAATCTGGATGCAGGCAAGTGAATAAAAAAATACATAAAATTATATAAATGTGTGATAATTTTTTATTCACATATATATTTAATTTCAAATATATACAACTTTAAAAAAAATTTATTTCAAGAAACGAAATGAGAGTTAAAACGAAAATTAATCGAGTTGAAATTTAAATTTACATGTATGAATAATTTTTAAATATTTTAAAAATTAAATACTTTAAAAATTATCACGAAAAAACACAAATCCTCCTTAATGTTCGTAACTTTCAAATGTATATTTCATGAGATTTATGTTATATTCCTCACTTTGCTCTTTAGATTACAAAATATAAGATTGTGAAAGAAAGAAATTTATTTAACAATGTTTGATCCAGATACTCAATTAAGATGCTTATTTTAATACGCGGTTTCTCAGCAACATGTTTTTATATGACATTGCATACATTGCTGTCTAGTAATAGCTGCTTTCATGCGCATGCACAGAGAGAATCGAGAATCCTTAATTGATTTAACTTGCAGTCGCATTCGGTCTAATTCACTCGCTAAGAGCTGTAATTCCGTAGTAACGTCTATTGTGCTGCCGTTGTAATAAGTTATCTGTGTTGCTAAGTCGAATGTGTATGTACATCTCTCTTTCTCGCGTCGCGTTGGCCATCCACTCGATTGTAACCCGAATGAAAGTTTACGATAAAAAATTCCGTGGGCGCTGCATCGATAATATATCGCGCGTAAAGAAAAGGATTAAGCACAGCCGAGCTACCAAAGCGTGGTTCCGTCAAAATTAAAATAACGAAGAAACATGCCATTCAAAAACGAAAAAACGGCGATTAAATTTTAATACAATTGATTTCGAATCTTAAGATAATGTGCAAACAATAAAATATCTGAAAAAAATTCTTTTCCATCAGTAATTTTAACATAAAATTTTTATACACGTAAAGAGACAAAAAACTTACTTAATTAAAAATATTTTATATAAAAAATATATGGATAGTAGACCAATGTAAGTAAATCAATTTTTTTTATAGAATTTTTTGTAAATTTAATTTCACGATACTAATGAAATTTTATTTGTGTGTACATATAACGTTACTTATAGTTACCAATTTATCCAAATTATATGTCGAATATGTGTACAAGGTGATGCTATTCGCGACTCGTTATTCCAAATATGCAATGTATGTCAACCGCTTTGGCAAAGTCGAGCGCAGTTTTCGAACGATATAAATTCCGAACTCTCGGTGCGAATAGTTAGGAACCGAGGAAGAGGCGCGCTTCGCGAATATAACGACGCTTAGGAGTGCAGGGGGAACGGAGAGTTTAGAAGCATCGCGTAAAGTCGAGCTTTTCATGGGGCACTGGATGGTACCATAGCGGTCGGATTATGGAAATGTCCGAACTCACAGCGTCCCCCAACTCGTTTCTGTAGCGCGCGTTCTCAGCCGGGCCTAACTCGACTCTTTATTATTGTAATGCCCGAAGTTACGACCGCGCAGCCTCTCTCGCGCCTGAGCCTCCTGATATAAGGCTTAATTTATGAAAATGGACGTAAAATAGGAGCCGACGACGTCATCGCGCGACTCTCTCTTCGGTAACCCCGAATATTTCGGTGCCTCTCGCGTGTTTCTCAATCCTTCCGAACTTTTCACCATGTTCATGTTGTTCTCCGCGCCGCTGATCGCTACTGATATTCAAAAATCTAACGGAAAAAAAAATCAAATAAGATTTTATATATTAAATATACATGCAATTTTAATTTAATTTAATGCAACATTAATTTCTAAATAAGTCCCAATATATGTATATATGTTTATTGTAAATTGTGCAAAATTTCCGAGTGAAATTCAATTAAACATAAAGCAAATTATGTAAACAATCAAGTGATAGATTGCCATTTCACAACTAAAAGTTAAAAAAAAATGCGTGGGACGACTGATTAATTGTTCATATTTTCAATAATTTCTCAATTAATATCCTATTTTTATTAGGATTTATACCTTTCGATCGTCAAGCGGAATTTATCTGAGCTCAGGTTTGAATTCCTACAAAGAGAATGCATTTATTTTTAATCTACGATCTGCTCGCTATTATGTTTCCCGTAATTTCTAGATACCATGAGAATCAATCGAAGTCTGATGATGATTCGCAATCGCTCGCGTACTCACAAGCTAGGACGACAATTACACGTACATAAATCGAACAAAGACGGAGAACGAGAGTGAAAGGTGCCATACGTAATCATAAGAAATTACCGTGAAAATTACATGCCGATTGTGCCAGAAGATCGGACAGATCGACCGGTAAATCGATGTAAAAGTATCCTCTTACAAAACGTTGCGTTGGCGTATGATCGAAAGATACAAGTTCTTTAAAATATCAAGAGAGAAAGCTTTTGTGCGAATCTGAGCGTAAATATAGTAGATGAAATCGACGGGAGAAAATAAATTTGCGGATAAATCGGAGAATATTTCTGGAATTTTTTTCTCGATGTTACAAAGATATATGTGTGTATTTTTTTTTTAAACAAACCTAGGAAAAAAATAACATGAAGCGCAATAAAGGGAGAAAATTAATCATTCGGCCAGCTTTGATTTATTACTTTAACGTTTGCTATATCAAAAAGTCCGCTGCTTTTTGGTAAAACGAGCGGACAAATGTTTGATAAAGCCAAATAAGCGCGTTAAATTTTCGAATGGCACGTTTCGATCGATCGGCGGTTCGTAAGAGGAAAAAAATTACGGATATTTCGCATTGTCAGCGACGAGAGTGGCATATGCGGAAGGTGGTTAAGCGTCAAATAAAACATATTGATATTTACAATTAAATGGGCGAGACAATGAACAAATACCGATGCATTCGACCGTGCGGAGCGCGCGGCGGTTCAATTTAATAAATATCTACCTATTAATTTTCCCTTTTGGTCGCGCTGCGCCGATTGTTACCCCCTCGAATTACCTTATCTCGTTATTCACATTCTACCGCCCTTCTTCCCGATTGCGCGGAGGGGTGGAGGGGCCATCAAACTATTTTATTCGCGGCATCCCCCGCGTATTTGTTCACGCGTTTGTTTTGCGCTTGTTAACAGCCGGCCGCGCTTTACGCAAATCCGCCACTTCCTGCGCCCGTTTGCATTTCATTAACTCTGACTTCCTCCGATTCCCTTTGCATACCACGTGCCGTCACGTCGTCCGACAGACACAGCACCATGAAACCAGCAAATTATTTTTCTCTTCAATGCGTAGAATTTGAAAACGCGAGAGGACGCAACCATTAATTCTGCAGATTTTTATTTGCGATGAAATGCTTTGGTTGAATATGTATACAGGATCTCTCTCGATAAACCATTATTTTTTCATCGTATAAGGATCGTCTGTGAAATTTCAATTTTAATCTTTGCGATTGTATTACCTAATTATTATATTGAAATTAAATTGTTGTATTTTCACTGTTTTAATCTTCATAAATATATCATAAATATAAAGATAGACATCTTGTGATAAATTGAACTCTTGAGATATAATTCAAAAAATTGAAGTCCAAGTTACAGTTTTTAATTTTCGATAAAAATTATAGAAGCTGCGCTCATTCAATGTGAAATCAATTCTTTTTTTATATTGCGCATATTTCTTATAATAGAAATAAAACAATAAGTGATAAAAAAATTGGATATTTTTTTATTGATACATCATGTGATCAGTAAATCGTCATTCCAAAAGAGGAAATGGCATCGTTCTCCTCTTCATGAGGATACAATTTGTAAGAATTAACAAAGAAGGCATGCCTACAATAGCCATTGCGAATCGTGGGAAGCCCTTCCGTGGGTATCGCACCTATGTGCAATCGATACCTACTTGCAGTACTAACTTGCCTCCCTATCTACTTACTTGGTTACTCCAAGCGAATATTTCCGTGATTCCACATGGGTTTCATGCACGTTTGAATACCATAATATCGTAATATAGGGTGAAAATGGACGAAAGCAAACGTCAAGAGAGAATGTGCGCAGAGCACATATGTATAATAGCGTTATCTATTTGTCGACCCTATATATTAGGTAATGTTGATGTAATAGTATTATAATAGTATTATAATTACAACATTCTTCATGTAATAGATGTAACAATAAATTTCATCAAACACACTGATTATTTACTTACTGTAGTTAATAATAACAGAATAAATAATAACATAATTTGGACTGTGATTCTCGTTTAATTTTACAGATATATATACTACGTGAAATTTTACAAGTGAATGAGAGATATTTTTCTGAAATATACATACGGATTTATTGATAATCGATATTATTTTTACATTTGATTATTTTTAAGATTCTTTTTGATGATAACAGAATGGTTATGAATAACATAATTTAATACAATCTACATCTTCACGTTTTGATATACGATATTGATTCCATGTTTGTTTTTTTACACAAGAAAGATCATTTGTTAAACAATTAAAAAAAATTCCTCAATTTTCGTGCAACTCATACCTTTAACACAATCGATGCTCGTTTACTCTCCCCCGAAATTCTGCTTGGGCTGCTTCGGTCGATCTCTCGCCGCGGGCCGACCGATTACTTTCGAATCGTTACAGTTTCCACTTCCTCTACCTTTCTCGTCTCGGAAAGACCGTAAAGCGAAACAAACCGCTAACCGCAATTCGTATGCGCGTGGAAAACAAGCGAGCCAGAATGACGCGTAAAAAAAAGAGGCGGAGAAAAAGATTGGCAAGAGGAGGAAAAGAGAAAGACTGCGCAAAGTAGACATATACCTATATGTGCCTAGAAAACATAGTATTTTCTATGGACAAATGTAATTATTTCAAGTCAAAATTGAGAAGCCCTCTGATTCGGAGTCTTTTCTTTTTTCATCTCAATTTCTCTTCTTACATATTCTCCGAAACACTAACTTCCTTTCTCCCTCCTTTCTCTTCTTTGCTTTTTCTTCTGCTGTTTTTTTGAATCTTTTATTGCACCTTAATACACTGCGAAATAGGTGCTAAAGCATAATTTATTTGCGTTCAAAGAAAAGGAGAGAAAGGTACGAAGAAGTAAAAAAGGGCGCACGACTACCGGCCGGAAAAGAACCTTAACGCTCCGACAAGGCGCTTTCAAACCTGATTATTCACATAAATCAATAAATAACCCATTGGTACTGGGTCCGCTTGCCCGCTTCCAGTGTCTGAAAGCACCATTTCACATACATTATACCGTACGATACATTAAGGAGGCCCAAGGCCCCGCAAGCGACGATATATTATTTATTCCGCTTTTGGTGGCTGGCATCGTCGCGTAATAATGCGCCTAATGTCCCCAAACTTTGTATGTATTTGACCTGTGCTCTGTGGCTCATTCCATATAAAAATGATCTCACCGACGATAAATTTGTTAGTCGTTCTGAACATCATTGGATTATGCTAATTGCAACCGATGAATGATGTTATTTGACGACGTTGGCAATATTCATAATTATTTATTTTGCATATTTGAATACTATTATAATTATTATTAATGGAATTACTATTTGTTCAGCGAAATTTACAATAAATGAGGAATAAGAATATTGAATAATGTTTCTTAAGAGCGATTTTATAACGAATTTAATTTCATGTACTTGAAGATTAAATAAAGATTATTCAATGTAAATTTATTATAAATATTTATTATAAATTAAAATAATTTTTAACCACTTAATATAATTAAATATTAAGTGTTGTATGTATATTACTTAATAATTCTTAAACACTTTTTAAACTCTTTATATCTGTGGAAATATAATTTTAGGGGCACTAAATAGAAAAAATATATATTTAATTATTTTTTATTAATACTTGGCATTTTTTTAGTGAATGATAAAACATTTTCATAAGCATTAGAAGATAAAGATTTACATAGGAAAAAAAAATGCATGCATAATATAGCGCAATGCGTGCTCGTTGTTACAGTAAAACAGCAATTTCACATTCACATGCAGAACGCAGCGAATAACGAAGATCCAAAGCAATTCCCATCGGGGATGAATGCGGCGGTATCGCCCTCCGCGAGAATCATTGGATTATGCTAATCGCCAGCGATGAGTGATATTATTCGGTTATACCAGCCACGAGCGTGGCCATTCATCTAGCCCCGAGCCTTCCGGTTATCTCGCAACCCCATGGATCCTGAGAGCGAGCCGGTCGGAACGGCGGGACTAAGGGGTACAGACGTGTCTCGTGCATTCGTGCATCATCCCTTCCGGTCAGGGTCAAGGTTCATACGTGCACGTGTTCGGGATTCTGCCGCGCTTCCGCAATCGCCCCGCTCGCCGCTCGTTCGGTTATCAATACCGACACATGTTCGGTCTGCCGCGGTACTCGCGCCGTCGACGCGAAATTAATCACCTCGCGGATAAGTGCGGTGAAGTAACGAATGAGGTGGATTAATGAGGTAGGCAGCGTATTATTATAATTACTTCGGGCGCGCGCATCGTCGTAGATAAATATTATCCCTCACCGCATCGGATGCGTTAAATTAGTCGTTAATTAAGTTTCGTTTAGCGAAATAATTAAAACTAACGTCACGATAATCAAGCTTGAAAATTTACATAAGAGGCGCCGGAAATACGAATCTTCTCTGGATGATCATGGCTTGCATTTACTTATATAATATCGCTTCTAGTCTCTCTTGCTGTCAATTACTTCAAATTAAACACTTGTTTACCGACATATAATTAATATATAATATATATAATGTATATATATATATATATATATATATATATGTATATATATATATTGCAGCATCGCTACTTTCAGTAATTTATTCATAAGTTATTTTCGCAGAAGGGAGTTGTTTGCAACAAAATTATATCGCACCGACGCTATCTTGATATAACGAGGCTAATCTCATAAATAATTTTGCGAGTGTAATTAGCTCTTAAGTGCCTGCGGATCCGTATCTTGAGAGTATAAATATAAAAGCTAAATCGGTTGCTGCGAAACCGATAAAAAAGCATGAGCATCGGTAAATAAATAATAGAAACAATAAACGTTTTTTGAGGGATATTTTTACACGTTTAAATAGTAATAAAAGCTAGAAAATTAATTGGATCTTCTTAAATCATTTTGCAAAAAGTTAAAAACAATTAATTTTCACACGTCCTACGATGAGAAATTGTGTAAAAGACGTTTAATGGGAATCATATATCATCTTTACCGAGTCAAAGTTCATGCATGCGGAGATATCAGCCACAGCCACGCCTTATCTTATCAACAGTGTTTCGAGCAAAGATATTAATCGAGTACATACCTTACTCGCGATGGGGTTAAAGCAAGTTCATAGATAATAGATAGATAAACGGATCGATATGTTGCATTACGGAATATGTACATCGTTTATTATGAATATATTGGTCTTTCATTAACGAGATATTATGATTCCGAAATATATATAATTACATGATATTAACTCGCAAAATAACTACTAATACATTTGAAGACTCAACTAATCTCGCATTAACATTTTTTAAACATGACACAAGTTAGTTAGAATATCCTATTAAAAGAAATGAAAAAAGGCGAGATTTCTTCGCGTGTCTCGCCACCGCATCGTGTAACTTGTGCTTGTAACGGTAAGAAGATGCAGAAGATGAAGTCGTGAAAGGGGCAGGAGAAGCTAGTTGTTTTTAACTCGAAGTGGACCTGCTTGGCTAGTGCAGATATTTACTAGATGTCTATGTATGTGTATGTATTTGTATCTGCATTTTATATATATGTACGTATATATGTATGTTCCTTCCTCTCCGACAACGGATCGCTGCATCTTTACCTATACTGCCAGAACTTATTCGAAGAGCGGCCGAGTAGTTCGAAATTTCTTTTACTTTAGACTTGACAGGACGTCGATTGCAATTCGCAAAAGTTGTCATATCATGGACAGACGAGCATGAAGGCAGGACTGGGAAGTGCACTTTACGTCATCGAGAGAAAAACGTATCGGCGACGCATTAATCATTTCGGAAAACTAATATGTATTAGCATTGAATTTACATATCAATGATACAGCAGGCGCGTGCGCAAATACTGGGAATCATTGGAACACTCGCTAAGATTTATGGTTAATATTGACAAATGGGTTGCTCGAACGAGCGACAAAAAAATTGGGATTTATTGGTCATTATTCACGCGGATTATTACGGGAACGCTTTAAGTCGCAAACTCGCCTCCCGAAGGGGTTTCGGAAACTTCAAGTCCGGTGGCCGTAATGCGTACATACAGTCATGATTAAGTAAAGCCTTTAACATTGAAATTTCCTCATGCTGCGAAAAAATGGCGCCATAATGCCTTTATCGTACAATTAGAAATTACTCCTATCTAGGATTTATCGACTATTGTTCAATATACTATAAACCGTTTCACGTAGTGCTAAAAATTTTCCCGCAATTCAACGATTCGAGATGGTATCGTTATTTTTAGTAGCATAACATGTAACCGCTATTGAATGCAATTGAATCGCTGATTAGCCAATTCTAACTTTTCAAGAAATAATTACTGATCATTGTCGTTGCTTTTATTGACCATTGATCAAAAACGTTTGCTTTTACTACAGTTATTATATACTATAAACAACCAATTAAATAACCTGAATTTTTATCGTGGTATTATAAAAATTCCTTACACTGTAATTTATTATTCGAAATAAACGATATGTAATTTTATGGCAATAATATAATTTAAATAATTATATATTTATTTCGCAAAATAATAATATTTATATATATTATAATGTCATGTATATTTATCGTGTTAAAAATAATATATGTTCCAGATGATAATATATAAAAACTATACATCATTGAACATTTAAGATTTATAAAGACTTGTCGGCTTTCGAAAGAAAATCGAAGAAGTTCGGAATGACTATATCTCTTCGATAAATAATTATGTATTTGCGTGGGCATCGATCAATGGGCAGGATGCCAAACGAAATGATTCATTATTTATTGCATTCGCGATATATTGCGAGTTCCATATACGCGTCGTTACCTGGTAAAGTACTAGTAAATCATTCGACTATATTGGTTCACCAACGGCGAGAATGCGACATACGCGGATGCGTTTGTATCACTTGCTGAATTTCGCCATCAGGACAGGATGCACGTTACTGATAAATTCGTATGTTAATGACACGCGGGATACACTCGATTCGGTATAACTGCCGGCGCATCTGCGGTGCATAAACGTTATGAGACGCCGATGTTCGTTGCCGAGATAATGAGAATCATAAAAAGCTGTGAAAAACGAGATCGACCAGCAGTAAATAGAAGTATTTAAGTGGACCAGCAGTAAATAGAAGTATTTAAGTGGAAACTTTATATTTTTAAATACATATCGCAAGAATGATAAATTTGATCGTATTTTTCTATCTAGCAGGCATCTTCCGCAGTTGCAGTTACAACTATCCTCCTATTTTTAGATCGTATTAATCGTTTCAACAGTGAATTAAAAATTAAAATTTCAAAGGTTTCTGAATTTTTAATATTTTAGAAGAAACTGTTGGCCCGATTGAAAGAAATAACATTCTTTTAATACCTATAATTTTCAAAGGTGATTTATTTCAAGTTTTAATTTAAAAAGTGGCGCATTAAATCAATATCTTGAAATATTCTTAATTCTTTCCCGCAGAGACGTCGTGCCATCCTTAAGAAAAAAGAAGGAACAAGAAACATGTTTCATGACGAACAGAACAAGAGTTATTGAACGACAGAATCCGCGTAACACAATCGAATCGGCTGTCGTAAGAAGTTACGCGTCATCGGATTCGTCGTCCCGGCTTTTATAATCGTTGATATATGACATGATCGTTTCTTTGTTGTATAGGAAATTGAGAGGGAGTAGAAGAACACGTCGACCGAATCGGTCGGCTCGTGTCGTTAAACTGCAAACTTGTAACTCGAGAGAGAGAAAATCGCACATCTTCCTGTACCCATTCATTCTACAGTTACGCTCGAGTTATCGCCCGCTCGTGCACGTAAAATGAAAGTATGCTCGCGTTTCATCTCATTGTCATGTCTGGAGTTAGCGGAAGCGAGATACATGTACAGGTTTTAGAAGTCGTCTGTTTTCTCTGAATCATAGATATTATGGAACGAGAAGAATGGCTGATTTCTCAATAAAATGATTCCGAATGTTTTTTGATTAAAGTACGATTGAAAGTTAAAGAATTTTAATTAATTAAAGTTCAGGGGGGAATAATAAGAGCGCATTATCGATTTAATTTGGCGTAAATTTATTATAATAAAACTTTAGTCTGGAGTTAAACTTGGACCGTATCTCTCGACAATCTGGATTTTATTAAGTAAGATCGACAAAGAATCGCATTTCTACTTCATATCTTTCTAAATGAGTTTCTAGGATAATAAATCATCGTTGATACACATCGAAATTTATGCGGCCAATGAATGAACTAGTTGCGCGATAGTTAGGTGCTTGTAAATAAAACTTAAATATGGCAAAAAATAATGCTATGTGGCGTTAAAACGAGAGTTCACACACCGTGCAGTTTGCTTTATTTGGTGTATACTTTGCGCGGGATATAACGTCTGTAAGTCTATAATTTTGATAATGAATCGTAGTGTTCGACTAAAGGCATTCATTATGCCGAGACCTAGGCTTTAGGAGGTAACAAAATTATATAGGATATAGTATCATCAATCATTTCTATTCTGACGAGTTTTAGATATAAATATTCGCTAAAGTGTTAGATGAATTTCGACCATTTTATGCTATGTGCCTAACCGTGTAATGTTTTTCGAGTTCATTAAAGGAAGAACTATGGTATACTCTATTTCAATTAAGTTGCCATATTAATATTCTTATAATAATACTATTATTTTTCAAAATAAAAAATAGAAAGCTAATAGATTAAAAAGATAGGCAATAAATAAATAATTGCAAGCAATATAAATTGTTACAAGAGAAAAATGCAATTACTTACAAGAAAAGATCTTCCAGATTAAAATAAGATTCAGCTTTAAAATATTGACATTCGTATAATTAGAAATTCGTACCGCTTTTTCGTTATTCGATGCTTCATTTAAAGCTGTCATGAGAACTTTTCTTAAACGCGACTTAAAATTCGCGCACAATATTCGCGCGATTCTTGCATAAGCTTCACCGTAGTTATTTGTGTTCATTGTGCATACAGGTAAATAAGTGCCAGCAACTGAAAGAGAGTTTAACTAACTTGTAGTTGAAATGAGGTGACTCGACACGACACCGCTCGTTTAAGCGTATTTAACAGAGCGACATACAACAGAATGCGAGTATGTCACATGAATGTAGTGAAATAAAAGACGCATCGTTGTCGTTTCTTGCAAAAGTCGTTCGATATTGAAAGACCCAACATACATAACTCTACATGAAAAAGATAATTGAAAATGTTCAATTACCAACTTCTATAATGTAATGAAGAAATAAATTGTATAATGTGTGTTCTTCTAATAATAATAATACAGTAATAAAAAATAAATATATACCAATTCATAATACTGCTTTTAATTTTTATTGAACAAAATCGACTTCGAAATGCAACACAGTGAAAATGTAAAGAGTTTAAAACGATAAATTTATATCAAATTTTAAATAACCATGAATAAAGTACTTTTAAGAAAAATAAAATATGCTGCTGCATATTAGAAAAATATAAAGCATTTTGATCAAAAAATAATTGCGGAGAAAATATTATTTTTCAATACTATTTATATCCTGTGCAAAGTATTAATATATCTTGTCGATTTAAATACATAATAAAGAAACCATATTTAGCTTACAATATCATTCACTCTTATATCCGATCGTAAAATATTACTGTATGAATACATTATTTTTTTGGAGGATAAAAAATTACTCGCCGCGGCGACATAAATATTGAGATAAGTGACAACGTAAAATTGCGAATAAACGACGTCAGGGGATAACAATAAAATTGTGGTCACTGATCGTCGTCCAGAAGAGTTACGTGCGAGAAATCAGCGATCGACTACGAAAACGAGCCATCGTAAGAAGCGGATCTCTACAGATGTAGACCGAAAATCCGTTTTTTACACCCGAAGCGGCCGCCGCGTAAAATGTGGAATCGGCTAAGGCGCATAAATAACCGGCCGGTAGTCGCACAATCGTCTCCGACGAGACGGAGTCGGTGTCGAACAAGCGCGGTTACTAACAGGGACTAACGCGAAATCGAGATTCCTCCGGGCTGCTCCGTCCAGGGCCGCCCATTACTCTCCGGTCGGTCTCTATTCGCGGCGTAGTAGGATACATCGTCACAGACGGACATGAGGGATCGCCCTGGGCTCCCCAGGTAGCCGCGGACCCCGAGGGGTCTCGATATCCCCGGTATTCCCAACAACGAACAGCGACAATCATAAATCCTGCACTCGCGACGCTCTTTTCAGGTCGCTTTCCCGCGACGCGTCTCGATTCGCGCGACTTCTTCGACCTCGCGCCCGAAAGAGAGAGAATCCACGACCGATCGTTTTATTTTATTTCTCGTGAAGCCGCGCGCGGAGCGCAAACCTCCAGGCTAGCTCGGATTGCGAGGAGATCCACAGAGAACGACAGTGAGAACCTCGATTTGCGTTTTATTCTGTCGCTCGTTGCGTCTGAATTTATGGCCTTTCCACCGCTTTGCCGGTCAACCGAGGCGGAGAGGTGCCGTTTGTGGGCCGCTAAATTATTCGTCGGACGTATCCGCGTCCACCGCGCCGATACCTTTTGTCGAAGATACGCGAAAAGTATCTACATCGTATTTACATATGTATAGAGATATCGTTGAATATTTTTTTACAGCGCGTTAGTCTTCTCGCGTGCGCGAATGACGAAGAAAAAGATTTAAATTTTTCTTCATCTGACAATTGCTTCGACTACGTATAAAAAATACATAATAGTAGTAAATTTAATGATAATTGCGGGATTCTATGAATGATATTATCTTGATTTATCTTGAAGTTTATTATTAACGTATATCTTATGTTTCTAACATATATCTTGAACTAAAAGCAAATTATACATTTAATCGAATAAAAATTTATTATCTAGGCAATAAAATTAATATTATTCTTGAAAAATTTTAGAATTTAAAGTGCACATATATGTCTTGTTAGATATAATGTGATGAACACGAATTCAATACAAGTTCTTCGTTCATCACACACGACAGCAACACGTTGTTTGTCGCGTGCAACTCTCGGCTAACTCGATTCTCGCACGACTAAACCAGCGAACTTTCCGATTGTCTCGAGTTAACGCTAACAGTCTATAATCGCCAGCGAGATTCAAAGGCAGTAAACCGGAGTCCGTAGCAGAGTCGCGAAGGGTTTGCTAATCAGAGATTTAATTGATACCGCGCGGCAAGCACGACTATCGCACACTAGCGATTACACTCACACAGAAGGGAAACACGTATAATGCACGCGAATGCCATAGCGTGCTATCGTATCAGGTAAAAGGAACGGACCGTAATACATATGTAACGCGACAGCACGGCAGGATACGAAATGAGGATGAGGATGGTAACTAAGGACCAGAACAGAATGGGTTATAGGCTACTTAGTCCTGAGCTCTTCATTAGCAACAGAAGTTCAGAAAGTTCGTGGTTGGTCTTGCATCGCAGGATTAAATTGAACTGAATTTACCTGAATGGCTGGTCAGATGAAAAACACATAAAACATGTGTACGTAGTTACAACTTACCTGAAAAAAAGAAAAAGAGAAAATTACACATTCAAATCTACAGATCAATTAAATTGAAGTATTTTACTTTTGCAAAAATATTTTTGATAATTGACAATGTTGAAAATGAATTACGTTTTAATCATTTAAAAATTTCATATAGCCGATTATTCGATTATAAAAATATTAAGTTTTAAAATCTAAACAATCTAATCAGGTGTTATCAAAATTCATGTACTTATATAATATAATATACTTATGTAATTTAAGTACTTATATAATAATCATTTCTACAAGCAAAAGAATTAAATGTGTATATAAGAATTGCTCTGTGATTAAAATTCTCTGGCGAAATCGAATTTAGTTAATGATTTTTCTAACGAGCAGCCTATTATGGCAGACTATATGGATTGTTATGGCTGAAGCATGTAATACTTTTTACATTGTAATCTCGTAATATTTTTATCATTTTTTCAGCCCACATATTCGTTACATGACACATGAAAATTGATATAAATATCTTTTATTAATTAACGGCAATAAGAGAGTTTCTTTGCTTTTAATATGCATGGCTGGCAAAAAAATGTTAATCATGTTACATTTTTCCCGGTCGTAAATGCTCGTGTATAAACATTCACAAGATTAATAAAATACGTTAAAATTGGCATACACTCTTGTAAAACGTGTTACATTGGACGTTGAATTATATTAACCGGGCGCAAGAGAAACCAGTTGCAATTTATTCTGATTATAGATATTCTGTGGCGCACTTTCACAAACAATTCGCGCCAATTATTTTTTCACCTAATACTTATATATTTATCAGTATATTATTCGATATTTAATATTCGATTATAATAACCTCAAAGATGACAGATGAACTCCTTTGTAACAAAATTATGTCGATACCTCATTTCTTTTAATATTAATTTAAGAGCAATATTCATCTGCATTTTTACACCGTAATAGTGGTGGTCGACGTGTGGCTCAATCTTTACACAATCATAGCAAATATTTGAATTCACTATAACGCGCAAAGGGATTGATTCTTTAAACCCCCCTCTCCCCCTTTTCTTTTTAGCATTTATTTCCCCTGATACCCCCATGCCTGTGCAAAAAGCCTAACATACATAACAAACAGACAGAATGTACGAGCGAAACGTGGGAGCGGAAGATGGATTAAGAGATAAGGAGGCGTATCGGGACCAATCAATTACGAAGTCGAGGGTTCATGCATGGCCATATACGGGAGTGAATCACCCCAACTAGGGGCGCGCGGGACAATCTTGCCCCCTAAAAGTGAAACGATTTCTGAAATATTGTTCCGTACGGCAGTTACACGATAAGGTCGATCGTGATTCTTGTCCTCTCCTTCTCAAGCAAGCCCATAAAATTTCTTAATCGTCCGTTATCGACTATCCGGAGAAATGCCAGCCGATAAAATATTATACGCGAGTCTAGTGCTCGATTAAACGAAGATTAATACGCGACGCGCGATCCACAGATGGACTATATAACGTTGACGTTGGAGGAAAATTGGTTAAAGTTGTGCAGCTAAAAGTCAGTCGCGCTCGGAAATTCTTGGCGATAAGTCGCTGTGAGAAGTCGTTAATTTAATTCGGTGTCCGCTATTTATTATTTTTATCTAACGTTTTATCATGCTTGGTGGATTTATTTCGGAATTAATTTCAGTCACGAACATCATGTTTTTTACTTGAATTATCGTTTGATATTATCGAGAATGCGTAGTGAGAAAAAACATTTTTCACTAAATTATATATATGTATTTTATATAATTAAAATTAACTTATAAATGTTTCTCGTAACAATAATTATAAAAGCTTTTAACGACCTTGCGTCTTTGGTGAATCTTTTATCTTCAAAAAATCCCGTCGATGTGGAAAACACAATACTACCATTATAGACATTTACAACAACGGAAATACAAGACGTCGATCTCTTTTCATAGGATTTAGTCGCATTAGCGCGAAACAATTTACCTAAAATGCTTCGACCTGCTGAAATGGCCGTATAAGCGCATGCGAACCCTCGCAAAATCGAAAGAACGAGTAGTATATGTCGAGTTATCGAGGGGGTAAAGAGGAAGAGAAAGAGAGAGAGGAGACAGCAACAACTCCACCCCATGAAACATCTTCCATTGTGTTCATAGAATGACGAGGTTCTTCGAAGGGAAAGGGGATCCCGTTACGGAACGCTTGTAATTCTCATCTTATCCCGAAAATGGACGAAGAGACTTGCCACGAAAATCCACCGCAACAGAATGCACCCCTTGCAATCAAGTACGAGCCATCAAACGTTTTTCATGCCGTTCCGCTTCTATTCTACGGCTATGAGTTCTTCCTTTCATTTATCAAACGTTGAAGTGGTCTTCGCCGTAGAAATGAAAACCTTCTTGAGATTTTAATGTCCATTAAATGGCAAAACGTACCTGTACGGCGAGATAATTGAGTGATTTTTACATAAAAAAAAACTTTCCAATCAAAGCTGAGTCTTTTCCTAGTCTTTAAAAACATTCCCACAATATATGACAGTAAATTTATTAATAATATAGCAAAATACAAGCTTTGATACATTTAAAATAAATTATACTGATGGTACTGAGCTTTAATCATTGACAAATATTTACCAGAAAATTAATAAGTTGTTATTGATATTAATTATTAATCCAAAATTATTAATCCAAAATCCAATTATTTATTAAGTAATTTTTTTATTAAGTAATTTTTATTAAGTAATTATTATTTATTAAGTTTTTATGTAAAAAGTGTCTTAGTCGCCAAGATATATCTATTACGTATCTCATTAAATATTTACAAGATAATTACGAAAAGAGAGAGAGAAAAAGGAAGAAATATTATAAATATAGAGCTATAACATCGAAGATTTTGATGCATCGTTCCATTTCCAAGCAGGAAATGCATTTCAAACATAAATACGACTAACGGTGCTTCCCGCTAATGAATTATCTCAATTATATTCATCACATGGGCTTGAAACCGGTCTACCTGCATTACTAGGAAGAAACTTAACGGCTATCTGATAATTTCGCCATTAAGCCTAATTGATTGTGAATAACTGGATCGCGACAAGTACAATCGTTTGATATGACTCAAGTGATTACATACAAGCAAATTGTAAATCATGCTCCGCTCTTAAACGTTTCGTTCTAACACATGTCGCATTATCGCGTATTTAATGCATATTATCACTTAAATTGACATTATATTGGCATCGTATTCCCCTGTATAATTTACGAGTTCTCGGCAATAGTAAGATAACATGAAATAAACTATCAGGTAAATAGCATTAATATATTCTATGTTAATTATCGACTTCTATTATAATTTAATATATAGATTTAACGCAATAAATAACAAATAATTTAAATTCTCGCAGAATTTATATTTTCCGAATTGCACAACTTGTATAATTAATCAATAGAAATCAATAGAAAGAAAACTTGGAAAGTGAAATATCTCACAGTATTTTACCAGTGAACATTTGTTGCTTACTGACAACTTATTTATCTCTCAAAACCTATGCGGGTTGTATCTCTTACATCGTCATCGAGCTATGCATGCAACAATCATGCTGACAGATCACCGCTGACAGACGTGACAACCCGTAGAAAAAAAATCTTCGATGAGATGAAACTGTAAGCGGACATCGATTGAGATTACGCGCATAACCGGGCGCATTATATACAAAAAGAGATCAGTATGTTACTGTGTATGAGTGTACGCAGGCTAGCAACGTTCAACATTGCCACGATTAAAACAGGGGTGGTACGTATGTAGCCACCCTAGCTTGCAGAGGGAACAGAGAAGCCTTCACGTCTCGCTACAGAAGCCGCAGGCTATGAAACAAATCAATAGTTTGCACCAAAGTAAGTTGAGGAAGAGGCGGAGGAAGTGAAGACGGAGAAACAACTCATTCGCAAAGGAGAAGGAGAGAGGAAGGGAGAAACATCGGAGGGAGGAGAGACGGATAGGGCTTTCGCAGGGGTGGTGATTGGATGGAGTTGCTCAGGATCCCGTGAAATGATATCCATCGGAGTAGAAGCAGATAACGCTTCTCCGTTTTAGTTGCTCGCTTGCCTTTCGACTCCCAATGCTTATAATCGGTTGCGAACAAGCAAGATCGCGCGTTCGCGGAAACGCGATCGACCAAACGAACGTCTTCGGATCGGGGGAAGTTTTCGGATTCATTTGCGGGAATCGAGGTGTTCACGGCAAAATTCGCGAATCTCGTTAAAACAACGTGAAATTGCGACTCTCTTTGCACACTCAGAACGACTTCTGTATAAACCATGTCGAAAATCATGTTTCTGTATTTCACATTCTCAGTTATTTTCATGTATAAAATGAAATCGAGCTCTAATAATGCAAGCATAAAATGATCGTTTCTCTTGATAATATTTAAAGAATATTTTTTGTTTGTACAAAAAATATTCTGTTAAACGTTTTTCATAATTTTAATCTTGTTAATAATTAGTCTTTCGATTTTTCACTGCGATTACTTAATATTTATCTATTATTATATGAATGCATTATATTTTTTGGTATTTTCTTTTCTTTTTATTATTATACACATATCTATTTGATATTTTTTGCATATTTTTGTTTATTTATTTCGTCAACTGAATTTAGTAATAATAATGATGCTGATGATAATAATAACAATATCCTTTTTCTGATAGATTCTAAGACAATTTCTTGGCGTGCCACTCTACTTGATCGTCGTTTAATCGATAGACACGTCACTCTTGAGTCTTTAAATGGAAGTACTTGCCTTTGTGAAAAAGAGAGGAGGAGTAAAAAGGAAGAAAAAGGCATCTTGCAATGAGAACGGGGATGAAGTACGCTACAATAAACGCGCGGTATAACTCGAGACTGCCTGTCGCGGAAATGGAAACGCGCAAAACAGGAAACTGGTTGCGTCCGGGTAAAATAGAACGGATTCAATAGGACGGTTGCGAGTCGCGGAAAAGGGGATGAGCGATATATGCCCTTTTGAACGCACGTCGAAGAGACATCGCGCTGCTGTTGGCCGGCGGGGTAGGGACGCCAGGCTTAGGGGGGAATTTTCGGCGTGTATACACGCTATAAATGCGCACACAATACACGCGTACGTGACGTGCGAGCATTCGAAGTCGGTGACCCAGCTGCACGCTGACAGTTGTCGACTCTTTGTCAATTTCCCTAAGCGATTGGAGCAGACATCGCCCTTCCGAATCGGCACCCCCGTGCTGTCGACTCTGCTCGCGCGAGATATCGCGACACTCGAGTGCCGGCACTCGTCTATTTTCCCATTAAGCACGTACACGTGATTACAGGGCAAAGTCGCGCAATCCCAAGTGTGTGCGCTTCTTAAATTCGAACGGTAGCGTATCTAAACGGATCACCGATCGAATGCATCTACCAAAAATTAATAATTAATTGCAAATATATGCTGAAAAGAAGATTCGCGAAAATACGAAGTATGATTTTCTTAATAATTTGTTTGATAATAATGTTTAAGTTAAATTATACAGTATTTATATTTTCCGATTGTATAACGCACGGAAGATTCTATGACATATATCGTATTGTAATTTAAAAATAATATGCAAAATATTAATATATATATTACTAAATTTAAAAAAAATTATAAGATTAAAAGATTATAAGATTAAGATTATTATAATAATAAGATTAAGAAATTTAGATTATTATAAAATTATAATACGATTATATACACACAATAATTTAAAAAAAATTATTGATGAAAAAGTACAAGTAGCTCGGATATATCATACTGATGATAGATGTGAAAGTCAGCCGTACATAATATATAAATCTGACTGTCCACGTTCACTATGAAAAACGCTCATAAATCTCGATTTATGAGAACAATCGCTCTTGTTATTTGAAATTCGCCACACATTTGTGTATTTACACGCACAAATGCATTCTGCAATACAAACTGAGTGTAGCTATCTAATTGGCTGTACAGCTTCGATAAATACTAGAGTATTGATGCGCATAGATAGTCATGAAATTTTACTCCAAAACCAAACTTTCGCCGCATCGATCGATCAAATCGCGAAATTGGTAGTAGAAGCGGAAAATAAGAGGCATTGAAAAGCGTAATTCGCCAAAATTTGTACGAATACCACATGTGTGGTAGCCATAAAACTATTCATGCTATTTTCGCCTTTTTGGGCCAGATAAGTGGCGTTACCGGAACTCAAATGTGCATATTGCGTAATGAAAATATGCTCTAACACTATACACAGAATTTATGGAAATGTATGTAGATTGTGTTACGTAAGTTAATAAATAATGCGCAACGTTTATGAATAATTGTGCAACCATGGAAGCCAATCGCATTAAAGGGGCGCGCTACAATAAAGATAATGACATGACATGAATAAAACACATATAGGTAAATACCAGATTAATTAAATTAAAATTTAGCAGATAACAGAGTACGTGGATTATCAATCAATATATTTATGCACGAATTATGATGAATTTTTACATATGATAATTACAAATTAAATATGTTACATAATATCATTATTCATTATCTAATAACGAATTACGCGAATCACGTGACCAATTTGCATTATCGTGTTGAAAAATAACAAAGCTCCGCTCAAAGTCTAGCTGCGAATAACATGAATAAAACGACATTTTGTCCTTTTGTGCAAACAAATAAAGTGACGATCGAATATGTGTAGTAGATACGAGCACGAATATATATCGGTCGACTTTCCTACTTTAAAGTCACTATCACGTATACTCACACATGTTCTTATGTTTTTCCTTGTTTTCACCAACTAGCAGAGTCACGTACTTGCCGTTCCACACGGATATCACGAAGCAGAGTTCACGGGAGAGAACGCGCCGCATTACCGCGTGGTAATCGCAATGATTACGAGGGGCCCGGAGGTGCTGGGTATATGTAAGAACCGTGTATGCGTTCCGCGCGAGCGCCGTATATAGGCCGCTTTATGGCCCGCCCGCTCGATTCGGATCGGACAGGCCTTAACGAGCGAAGAAAGAGTGCTAAATGTTGAAGAAATTACGCGATGGCGATTCCATCGATCGCTATCGTCGGTAATGCCACGTGATCGACATGGCTACGCCATGCACGCGTCCCTCGTATCGAAAAGCCATGGCTTTTCCAGACGTGTCGGTGAAATGACGGGAAGTCGGATGGGCGTGCGAGTGCAGTTACTTGGATATGAGTACGTCGTGTATACGGTTTAATGCAAGGATATACGAGCCTTACCTTTTTGCAACTTGCGTGATAGAGTTATCGTTGCGTCCACGTGTACCATCATCACCAATACTCGGATTATCATGTTTATCAATAATTATGGTGAATATCTCCAGCTGTCTTAACTCGTACGCCTTTTCGAACGATGAAAATAGAGGGGATCGATTACAAAGTACGGAGATATTTATTTTTTACTAAATTCTTATTTTCTATTTTGTTTGCGCACGATATTTTAAGTTTCGTGATAAACTTTAGGTCAATTGTTTTTTAATATTTCATGATTTATTATTTGTATTTTATTATTTGTATTTTAATATTTATTATTTGTATTTTAATATTTCATGATTTATTATTTGTATTTTAATATCCAATATTAAGTATCTTGATATACAGTTTAATCATCAAATTTGAGATTGTTGTTATTACAAGCCAAATATCATGCAGTGAAGCCTGAGTTACATGTAAACAATTTTGACGAAGAGTAATATATCCTAAATATTGACAAAACTTGTTTTGCTATCACAAATTCGGTAACTGATATTTATGTCAACATGCTCTTTAATTCTCCTTCTCGTGTTTCCCTCCCCAAGAAACTAATCGATATGTCAATTTCGGGAATGGCACTGTCTATTTCACTCGTCAATCTCAAATCACAGCAAATGTCGTTCTCTCGAATTCATCGTCACTTTCATCAATCGCACATCCGCGCGATGCCAAGACACAATATATAACGTTGTTTGTTAAAAGGAAAGGAACTGTGAAGATATGGATGCTTTCGAAAATATCTCTTCAAAAAAAAACCGTAGGGCGTGTTCGAGAACGCGTTAACTTTTCAAGGCACTGCTGTTGGGCGTAGTCATGGATTAGCAGTGTACATTCCGTTGTCAAGTCTCGATTTTCAAGAATAAGAGAGAACAAGGGGTCCATGATGCTAGCACGTTTGTATTGCCATTCTATACTACACCTTTGTAAATTGAAGTATACGATCGTAGCTTGTGAGAACGCTTCCTACAAACTGTTCTGTCTCTAACATTCATTAATGCAAAAGTTATTGGATCTGAAAAAATTGTAATAAAAAATTTGCAAATTAGAAAATTATGAAAGAAGAAAAAAGAAAAAAATTCAATAAAGTAATGTAGTAATTTTCAATTAATTAATATACATTTCTTTATATGAATATATATTTTTTTTGAAGAATATTTTTATAAATCTGTGTAAAAACGTATATACGATGTTTAGAAAAGGCTATTTCACCACGTTTCTAGTCCTTTATTCTATTCTGCAGTTTTACACTCAAAAATAAATTCGATGAATTTCTATGTCGAGAAAAAATACGATGCTTCTCGACACCATGAATACTCGAATCGACTTTCGTGTATCGCAATCTATCGATTGATCGTCTATTTGGTTACGAGCCAAACACAAGTGAACTTTCCCTTATCAAGTCGCGCCATCATCGCATAAGTATTAGGTAAGGACAGTCACGTGTCCGCTTCCTTACAGGTATCGATCCTTTTGCGAATGGGCACGTGAACGGGCACGTAGAAATGATGCCTCCGGGATGACGCAAGATACGCTTACTTGCGTTTGACGAGATTTTTCGCAGCGGCAGAGGATATGTAACTGACGGACGTGAGGAATCTGATAAAGGAATATTTATCGATTATCCTGCGGCTGATAGACTGATAATCCTCAGATACATGATCTCCGACAGATTATTAATCGACAATATGACAATATCTAGTTAGTAAAAGTGAAGGATACGTCGGATAATAATCCTCAAAGAACCTCGTCGTTCTTGCATAATAAATTTTGCGCAATATACATTCCGCAACGTAAAGTGCAGTCAATATACATATCATCTCTATAACGATGTCTACTGCATTTGACATTCAGCATCGTACACATTCCTATACACATATAAATTCACATTAAATTCTATAACTGCATATTATTATTAAGTTGTCAAACTGATTATTTAGTAATTTATGACTTTTATTAACTTTATATGTATTATTAAACATACATTTTATACGTTTTAATTCAGCAATCTATTAAGTATAAATATCTTTATTCAAGAATGAATATAACATAATTCAAAGCATATACAAATCAAATAAGCCGGCAATATTATTTCACGTCGAGCGTGTTAAATTTCGCGTAAAACTTTCACCATAGACACAACGTGATCGTAAATGATGCATCTAAATATGTACGATGACGCGGCATCGCGTGAGAAAGATCGCTTATGTTCGTCATAAAGCTTCCTATCACACTTCCCTCCCCTCAATGCCTACCAAATTTATTAGCAGACTATTGTATTGCCTTTCGGAGGTGCGTACGCAAGCACCAGGTGCATCCAGACGTCGCGATGACACGTGTACCGATTCGCACATCAAATATGGGGAAGGGAGAAACTTTTTGGAGCGCATCGGTACCACTTTGTTGTTACTCGATATTGTGTAGTCTCGCTACATTTCGTTTTGTAACTGCTACACGTAGGTCAGAATAAGTTTCTCTTATAGAAGCAACAAGAATGATGAGACACATTGTTGTGGATACTACCATACTAACCGGTATACTGGCTTTCTCTAAGGTTGTCCTCGATTGAGAATAGTTGCCTCTCTGTTGTTCACCGTATGATTGTCTAAGACAGTCTTGTTATCAACTCGATGATAACGATGCAATTGAAACATTTTCAAACATGGTTGACCAAAAGATAGGAGAGTTATTAATAGGGTTGTTCATATTATTCAATATGCAACTTCGTGAATCGAGTTGCTAATTTTTTTAAATTTTGCAGAGATGAAAATGAACGTGAAATGTATCTCTGATATGGGATAATCATAGGAGAATTGCTTGTTTTAATCTCGTTGAAAGTTGCAGACCAAACGCATGCGCAATATCCGTGATAGTGAATTTTACTTTCCCTCTCTCTCTTTCTCTCTCACTGCAGTTTCTCCTTGCAATCTTTCATAGATATCAAACTCAATGAAGAGCGAAAGGTGACGCGTGCAGTCTCGAATTACACGGTAGACTTATTTAATGCAACCGCGGTTCTGTCATGCGAAACATTCAGTGCATTATACGTGTTCCACGGCGCATTACAGTAATACTCCGCGATAAGCCACTAATCTTTATAAGGGATCGTCCCAGTTGGGACAGCGCCATCGTAATCTGCCGAGAGAGCGGCCATTAAGCGACTGAAAAAAGAAAATTTGACCCACCCTGTTGAAGCGCGATATATCACTCGATGCCGACCTAACTTTGTCTACCCTTCTTTTCTGTTTTTTTCATCCCCACCTACAGGTTCCCCGAGCGTTCTTTATTCCCCTTATGTTGCACCTATTAGTTGAAGTAGACGCGGTACGTTCGCAGACATTAGTAGAAATGTAATCTTACTTAAGCATATGTCGGCATGACTGATTGGACGGTCGACAGCTCGGATAAATAATAGCGCGAAGAAGGATGTCCCCCGATTTCGGTCTCTTGCATCGCCGCACGCGTCCCCTCGTTCGTCGCTCCTCCCCTGCGGTCCCCTCTCACGTGCTTGTGGGAATTAGGAAAAAAAATCACATATGGGTGCCGCCTGCGCGACAAAGCGGGGAGATCATGCTGGTAGCTTGATTGCGTCAATGGCCATCGATCTGGCCACTAAGTCCTCGCCCGAATTCGAGTACACGGACGAAAGATCTTCCCTTCGAGGACTCGAGTACTTTCGCGCAATATTTACTGAAAGCACGTGTTGCGAGAGAGCTAGCATATTATCTCGTATAATAAACTATAACAGCGCGGAAAAAGCAGCAATGGTTATAATCGAGAAAATATTTTTTATCGAGAGAACAATTAATAATTCTTTTATATATTATCTTTCTTTCTCGTTTCAATTTTTTTCTACTCAAATTCTCGTAAAAAAATTACAAATCTTATTTGACAATATTTTAACTCGAGAGAAACGTATAAAGCTAAAGGTGATGTATATTAGCATGGAGCAACCTTACCGTTGCTCGGCACCTCAAGCGACGAGTAGTGGGTGTAAAGACGCAAAGTACGAGAAGGGTGAGAAGAAAGACCGACAAGATGGAGGGCGTAATTGAATCCCGGCAGAACATAATAGCTTACATAGAATGATTACGTAAAGCTGCCATTGTACATGGCTCTACATATGTCTGAATATATACGAATAAATACATAGACACATGTATTAGCATATATTACCTTATATCGGCATTGTATGCCGGTAGCCCTCTTTCTTATTTCCACTATACATTTCGAACGGAGAAAAAGTGATATCTTGAGATTTTTCTGAAATTCAACTCAATATCATACGAATATCCGTACATTCCAGCAATTTCTGCGATATTAAATTTATTGTGAGTAATATACCGACAATGTGTGTTAGATCGATTCTCTTGTACTTAAAGAATTGCATTACAGGAACTATTGTGAGAAATACGTGCTGAATGGAATTAATATTAATGAATGTAATATTGTAATTCTCACTTTCTAATTCCAATAAGAAATCTCAAGTTTGTATCAAGTCATCGTGAATTTAAAATTATAATTTTATTATTCTCACTGTCATGAATATATCTTTAAAACATATAATGCTACAAAATGAATTATAAATTATGATTATTTAAAAAAATATATTTATACCGTAAAAAACGCAGCTTTCATTCTTTTTAGAAAAAATAAAAGCCGCAGGAAAATACAAAAGTTAATGATTTCACGCTGCTGATTCTTTACCTACGAATCGAGACAGCATTCTGCTGGCTCGTTAAGAATTGAGGATCGAATTGCACGAGGGAAAGAAGAGAAATCTCTGGGAAACCGTTTGGTAATACGACGCGAGACACATGCTATATAGTCCGCATTGACATCACTACCGATTACCTCTCCTCCTTTTCCCTGGCATTCTCATTTCTCCATTATTAGATATTTTTTCCATCTCAAGGCTGTTGCGACGTGTATTACGTATATAAGTGCAATAAACGTAATCCGAGCGATGGGAAACAGTTTTAATTTCTTTCTTTTTCCTTTCTCAATTCTCTATTATTATATTTCTCATCATTTACATTCGTTTTGCAATACGATGGCGGCGAGGAGCGAAAGATATACCTATCGATACATATAATATCATAAGTAGTATAAAATATTAGTAAGAATATTTAATTAAGAAAAAAAAATAAATCTATTGCGTCAATAGCACGCAACAATTAATTATTCGATACTTTCCGGTTTATTTCTGGTAAGCTAAGTAGCTATTAATTTATTTAAAAATAAATACAATATCAAATTTTTCTCATCTTATATATGTAATACGAAATAAATCAATATTTAAACTTTGGTTATTGAATGAGAAATGAACAAGAAATATTATTGTTAATATATGACAATATATCATTTGCAACATCCAATTATTTAAAATAATTTCAGTTGACATGAGAGAATTATAAATCATTTTAGTGCATCTTGCAAATTCTGGAAAAAAATATTAAAGATCTTGATTAGACGCGGAAAAAGTTATTGCTGCTGCAACATTGGCGTGAGCGGCAATTTCTCGATGCAAGAATCGACTCGGTGTCTCCGATAGCCACTCGGTTGGCAACGATCGCATTGACGGAAGTGGAAGTTCTCCATTGTCCTACGAGACAGGCAGAGGCGCGAGGCGTGCAGAATCTGTGCCAGGAGTGCATGCTATGCGGCGCATTGTCCCAAATGATGTCAGCCCCGACGAAGTTGCGAAACTCGTTTGCGCGGACAATCGTCGCGTGATGCACGTGAAACGGCGTGTCCCGTGCGCGTGTGTCGAACCCGGGTGAGACTTTCTCCGGTCCGTGTCTCGTTGTTCTTGCTGCGGTCTACCCACCGGAATGCCGAACACACCTAGCTTCGATTCCGCGAGGAACGACGGCTAGATGCCTAGACGGGTTATCCGTGACTCATGAGCCGCCGATGGATATTAATAATGATCTCGCGAAGATTAAAAATAGCGACACGGCGGCGGCGGCAGCGGCAGCGGCAGCGGCGGGAGCTTTCACTTCCTCGTCCCAAGGCGTCGGGCCAATTAGGGTGCAAGCCGATGAAAAAGATCGTCCTCCGATAAATGCCGCATAATCGCAGGGGGAAGAGGTCACACGCGGGTACGCGCGCCATTGTATTTCATCGCGGGCGAGACGTGTGGATTTATTGACTATCGCCGTTAACGGCGCGCGGTGAAAGTCGATCGTGTATTATATATCGCGGAGTTGCGCGGGAGATGAAAGCAGCAACAACGGGATATATCGTCGGTGCACCGCGCTTGATTTCAACGATAAAGGTCATTCGTCTTCGTTACGGCTTCGTACGCGGGCTCTTCGTTCCGCCGAACTGTCCGAAATATTTTACGAGCCGTTACGAGCCGTTACGAGACGACGGTCCCGGCGATATTAAGCGTGCCAGCATAAATGTTAAGGCTCAATTTCCAAGCGACGGATATGAATTGATGGAAGATGCATGCAGTCGCGCGTTGCATTCACGCCGCGCGTCCGCCCTCGTTTACTTCGTCGACGAAATGATGTAAAGGAGTGGCGGGAAAAAGCGTTATCGATGCGAGCATTCGTTCGCGGATTTAATTATATTGCTCGTGAAAACGAAAAAGAATGAATGATTTTGACTTCACAATTTAATACAAGCGGAAATATGTAGAGCAAATGCCATCACGTCATGTCACAGCTGATTTAGCTGTCTCTTTGATCTTGTCTTATAATTGCAACGTCTTGAGGTAAAATCTTGCATCAAAAGAAGCGCTTTATCAGGCTCAAAGGGTTATTTACCAGATAATAATGAAGATAGTTAATTAATAGATAATATAGATATTCCTTTAATATATATAATAAATTGTGTACACAATGCATATAAGAGAGATGAGAGTATATATAAATAATATTTTTAATCATGCTAAAATACAATATCGTAATAACGGAAATTACTAAATGGATGCAAGAATATATTTCGTCACGAATATTCTACCATTCTATTCTGACCTTGTAACAGAAGATCATATTTCACGCTGCACGTTATTATGCAAGATACCTATAGAAGCTATTGAAATTGAGGACGACTCTTCATTTAGACTAATGTTGGTTGAGCGCTATACTGATGGAAATCAACCTGAACGTGACATTTTAAGTAGCTAGAAGTATTCTTGAGAACGAGAACATGTTTTGAACCTGATATCGATCTGCGGCCTATCTTTTGCATTTTTTACAACTATTTTCCTAGACGAAAACAGTGAGGAGTGTTAGTAGTATTCGAGAAAATTTAATACAATTTTCAATGGCTTATCAATTTTTAAAATATGTGCGAAAGAGCATTTTTATATTATAATTAGAACGCGAAAATACTTTTAAATGCGTGCCTATTTTTTTATATCACGATTTACTATAAAAACGTATACATATTCGATTGTCTACATTCTCGTAGTGAATGGAAACGCTGACATGAATCAAAATGGACGCGACGTTTGAAGTGGCCCGAGGAGTTACTCGAAGCGGGAGAGCTACCAGAACCTATATAGCAGCCCATCGTGTTCTCGTCTATCCCGTACAGTGGTAGACAGCGAAGCAAAAGCCCGACCAACACAGCTGTCAAAGCTTCCTCGGCCTCTCTCGGCCTCGTTTCCGTCCGATCCCTTTAGCATCCGTGGTATCCGATGTTGTGGTTGCTAATGTACTCGGTGTACACCCGATGTACAGTCGTCAACCGACAAGAATCGTGACAAGAAGAAAGGGCGACAAAATTACAATGTATATTTACCTTCCTATTTAGAAGGCTCGTTCGTTGATTTCTGCGTGAGATTCGAATGATTCATTCCTGGCGAAATAAGCGTTGAGAAAACATACATTTTTCACATCATCTTTTTGTTAAATTTCATAAGTCGAGATTGTATAAATAAGATCACATGAAAAAAATATTTTTTCTAATATAATTTTTTAATATAGTTTTTTAAGATCTTTTATTATAAAACAGTTTTAAACTAGTTTTTATTTCCTTTATTTCATAAAGAAAGCGAAATGTTTGCTAATGCATGGGCAACACGTGTGATTTCGATATATGTATGTTTGCACTCCTAAAAATCATAGAAAATGTCCCACTCAATGAGAATTAAATTACATCGTTCTGTATAACGGCGTTGTCCACAAGCTCCCCTGGGGTCCACCTAGATCTTGAGAATTCTCGTTCACAGCGAGTTTCATATTTGTAGCCCGCTGCGGTTCTGTGGTCGGGCATTTCTAGCGACTAGCAGCGAGGCACCGTAAATTAAACTGCGGTCGTCGTGCCGCGTGGACGGCGAATGAAAATGTTAGATTCGCCAAAGACTAGATTTTATAGAGCTATCCGGCAGAAGCTAGTTTATTGGACGTTGCGGTCTAATTCGTGACGTCGACAAGAGAATAATCAGTAAAATTAATCGCGAAATCAGTAAAGTTAATTGAAAGATACGAGGGTTATTCGGAAGCAAAATAGTACAACGATTAAAAACATTATATTTAATTTCTGATTAATCTTTCAATCTTGCGGTATCGTTTTTATAATAGTAAATAAAAAATATAGAGGATCTGGCGTGTGTTAAATGATTGGATGATATATTGGTATTGCTATGAAAAGAATGCTTTCCACGGAATTTCGAGTGATCTGTTAGAAGATAAAAGCCACCGAACATAGTATTTGCATGTCTGGAATGTAAAGATTTCGCTAACCGCGCATAGTCTCACAATCTAAAACAAAATCAACGAAAACGAGAGAAAGAGAGCGAGAAAGATAAAAGGCAAGGACTTGGCTAAACTTCAAAAAGATCGAACTCGCAGCCTAGTCGACAGTGAGACTGCTATCTGACTTTGATTTGAAGCCGAAGGATTTAACCACTGACGGTGTTGGCGTCTAATGGGCTTGTCTGGCGCTAAAAATAAATTCTGCTTTGAATTTCCCATCCAGCTCTCGAAACCGCGGCTCTCGGAGAAGGCACTGCCATACTGTTACTCCACTTTCGACCAGTGAAAATAACTCGACCTGTGCTTCGCGGTACTGTGTCATTTCTCTATCTACCTCCCTTTGTCTGTTCGCGGACACGTTTCAGGCGTTTCGCTGTAAAATGCAATTCGGCGACGACCGACAAAATAGAAAAAGATATTGCGACTATAGGAAGAGGGGGAAGAATGGAAATGTTACGTATAGGCTTTTTGCCGAAGGCGGCACTTTTACTCGACAGGATGTCGTTCAATGACCGAGCAATTTGCTGTGAAAATTACAAATCACTGCATGCGGCGTGAACGCGAAACATAAATGAATTTCGTAGAAAAATGAAAGAAATTAATTATATTTTGAGAGATATATTTGAGAGATATATTTGAGAGATATATATTTTGTATTCTGTCATAGATGTCATATTTTGTACTTTTTTCAACGTAGAACATAGAAACATAATTATATAGATAATTATCATCGTTAAAATTTCACTTCTAAAATTAAAATATATCGTTTTTAAGTTTTTCTTTCGTAACAAATAAAACAGATATATTTTTAACAAAATCCCGCACCTGTTAATCGCACGTGTTAATTAGAAACGCAAGAAGAGACAGCTTATTCAGTTTGAGTGTGGAAGCAGTCATTACATTGTCTTATTTACCCAGGGGAGTTCAAAATACTCAAGATCATTTCAGCGAGGTGATCGGTCTTTGTTCACGTGGCTTCATTCGTCACTTCTTTCCAGGAACAAGCAAGTTCTTGATGTTGGCACGAGACTAAAGAGAACCAAAAATCGCCAGAGCTAGCCAAAGTAATTATCCTTCCTTCATTGTAAGCCGCCATTGTTCACGTGCACGAAAGACATGCAACACTATTCCTGGCAATTTACTGAAAGTCCATTTCCTTGAGATATACAGGCTGTCTCGGTAGTTGCAGTACCGACAAGAAAATGAATCTTCATAGAATATTACTTAGAAAGCGCTTCAAAATCTTGGAAAATTTAATAATTAGAGCTCTTTTGTATAAAAAGATTCTTTTGCACAAAATAACTTTAATATTTAGCTATATGAATTGTATAAATATATTTTTCTCAAATTTTTAATTAATTTTCTACATAATAGCTTACATGATAGATAGTAATATAGGACATATTATGTATAATGGAAATCACGTTATATTAATATACAATCAGGAAAAACAAAAGAGCTTTATTACGCCATGAAAATGCATATTCATGACTAATAGTTAGTTCGTAAATATTTACAAGCGACCATATCTATCAATAAATAACGTAGGCTGATATTATATTTCTAACCCGTTTCGCGTTGCCGCTATGCAACATAATTTACTGATTTCTCCATAAATATATTCCACGCTCCATTGTATTCTATCGTAGCACAAAGAAAATTATGCAAAAATGTTTATTTTAAAAATAATCATACACTAACTTTTATGCATTGATTAATTTTAGCTTAACAACGATGAGCTTCTTTTGTTAAAATATAACAAAATATGACGTAAATATCGCAACAAAATTGTTACGCTAAGATTTAAAAAAATTTATTCCGCTATAGATATAATTTATCTACTGTCTATTTATATCTGCAACAATTGACTATCATCATATCTTCCTTAACAAGCAATAACATGGGTAATTTTCAAGAGTACATACAGTGTGATACAGACAGATCGGAAACGATGATAGGCCATAACGTGACTACGCGTGATGTTTTTAGCATCCTTGTCGATAATCGACGCATCGAGGATAATCTCGACGAAGGCGGCGGGCTCGCCGACTTGCGATGAGAACATTCTTTAGACATGCCGCTCGTAATATGCGGGCGCTTATGACAACGAGCTCCACTCGATCACCTTGCGCGAATTTTCTCCCGCATTATTTTCTCACGAGCCTCGATCCGCGTTTATTCTCGGCCTCCGCGAATCATTTACATTAACTTACCGTGTAAATGCGAATGCAAATATCAACTTCGTAAGCCTCTTTTTTCGCCCGATATCGTGACAGATGGTGCGAACAATCGCATTATATAAGCAACATAGGAGATTATGGTAGTAACAACAGTTACTTATGACGTTTCTTACTTTCATATAAGTTATATCCGTAACATTGAAACATTCATATATGCATATATGCATTTTTATATCTTTCATATTCATATATGCATTTTTATACCTTTTATTATTTTTTATAATGTAATAAAGTATTTCAAAGTTGATCTATGAGAGAGTCTGTTTGTTTAGCGAGCGACAGAATTGTTTTTATGATAGATAAATTTCTGTGAAATTAATATCGCGATGGAATATAAAATCGAGTAATACTCTGAATATTCTCCGATTACTCCCATATAAGAGCCATTTTTTTCCGAAAAACTGGACCGCGCGACTGAAAAAGTCAGATAAAGGTAAGCCGATTTGAAAATGGGATTTTTCGCTTTTAAGGTATGAACAGCAGACCGCGATCAGTGACGTAGATCTATCAATACATAGCGCGAACAAATATCTGAGCAATCGTAAATCAAAGTTGCTCCTTTATTTTCGATCAAATTGGATCTACGTATAATTCCAATATTTCAATATTCTAGGAAACAAAAACCATCGGATCGATCTCCCTGCAAAAATTCCCTTTCCCTCTTCCCCTTGATACGGTATACAATTGGCGTCGCATAACGAAATACGTGGGGAGGCGGAAAAAAAGCCGAAAACCTGGGAACAGCGATATGCTTCCAGATCTCGCGTGTGTGCTGTCTAGTGTGGATTCATTCATCAATCGCTTCGACGCAATGTCGATTCGACAGCGTTTCACAGAAGCGTAAAAAACACGACTTTCTGGTCACGCTCGCGGTGTGTATGACTCACGAACCGAAAGAGAGATGTCAGAGAATTGTCAAGATCAATGCGCTCGTCAGATCGTAGCAACCGCAATTAAAAATTGTCGCCGAACTTTTCGATACCGTAGTTATCCCAGCAGTTCGCATGCTGATTTTTCGTTCTCGCACCTCACCGTTCTATGCATCTCACATTCAATATGTCGATTATAGATGAATTCGCGACGCGTGAAAACACAAATGCGTATCGAGAGTTTTGCTTTTCATCGCGAAAACAAAAATTCGAGAAGTTGTCGAACCGTTCTAAATTATTCTTTCCACTACGATGCAACAGCTCAAATGCGATCGAGAAAATGCGAAAAAATCTCTCGAATATATTTATATGGTGTATAAATAGCAAATAATGATAGATGCAATTTTTTTTATAATTACATGAACATAAATCTGACATATAATTGACGTTCGTGAGAATCTTCATATTCTTAGAAACATCGCAGAAGAATCTCTCGCGTAATACATTATAAATTAATGTCTGGCGACTCATTCTGGCGCGAGAACGCGTAGGAATGATGTTATCCTTGGCAATCACGTTGGTGGGAATCTCCAATTATAGGACAGAACTGGACAGAGTGGAAAATTGGTTTTCTCGATGTAAAGGAATGCAAATTGAAAAGATTACGTAGATTTCATCGATATTGAGAAAATTGAAACTATTCGCGGAAAAATATCTACGGCGAGATTGTCGCAAGAAACCTATCTACGCGTGCATGTCACGTTTCATAATTATAAAAAAAAAATTTCTTTGTCGTGCATTGCTGATTGAGAATGTGTCGTCAGAATGTTCTATCACTTTCTTTTATTTACAAATTTATACTTTTGTAGCAATGAAATGCGAAACGAAAATTTTCAAAATACATTTCCATGTCAAGATGCTATTTGCAAATTGATCTTTTCAGCAGCGCCTATCTCTACATCGCTTCCCACGTATCGCGATATATTTCCGCGCGTTATTTCCCATCGTGCTTTTCGCGCTCGACGCATCGGAAGAGTAAAATTGTCGGCAATCACGACGGAAGATAATTTTCAATCAGTGAGAGAGAATATCGAAAGATAAAGAATGTATCGATCTTTCCTCGTCGAGAAATGCAAATCGCGGCGATTACGAGAATTCCATCGGTATTTCGTGATTCGTCGCTGTAAGGCGAAGCCCGAGAATCGGGCTCGTGTAACACACCCACGCCTTCGTTCGTCGGATCATCGCATCGCCTCGAAGAATATCGCTGATCATACGATACCGCGAGCGAGAGCGAATTTGACCGCGATCGATCATGCGGCGGAGCAGATTGTTACCGCAATCGTTGCCGACGAGAAAGCTCGAAAAATCTCTTTCCGCCAATACAGTTGGCCGCAATCGGTTCGCCGGCGCATAGTTCTGCATAATGAGCCGCAGGGAACGAGAAAAAGAGCACGAGGAATGCATGGTAAGGAGGTAAAAAAGATGGAAACGAGAGAAGAGAAGGAAAAATGTTCGGACCTTCGTGTCGATCGCCGCTCGGAAAGTAAGGCAATGCGACAGCAAAACGGAGGCGAAAAGGGATAGAAAGAGAGAGAAAGAGAGGGACAAGGCAAGACAGATAGCCGGAGCAAGGATCGTAAGATAGGAGGAGAGGAACAGGAGAAAGAGAGGACGTACGAGCGAGGCGAAAGAATCGAGACGAACGAGACAACTGCCTAGGTATAGGCAGGCAGGTAGACGTAACCAGGTGTGAGAAGATTCGAAGAGATCGGCGAAACAACCGGTCCGTGAGGGAGAGAAACCTGAGGGTGCCTGACGACGACGACGACGGTGGCGAAGGTTGCTAACAGTCTTCCGAACAACAACGCCTTAGTCAACGTCCACCTTAGCGGTCTCGCAAAAACACCTGCTCTCTTTATCGTCCATTCTCTTCCACTTTGCGTCATCCTCTTTGCTTTGTCGCCGCTTATACATGCATCTGACATCCTAGCGTGAACGCGTGTGTCCACCGGATATGTCAAGTTAAGATACGTGTAATGCTTTTTCTCGAAAAATTTGCAATTATATCGTTTACCCATTTCAGTTATACATAAAATTCAATTTCAATTATATATTATTTATTTCTTTATTAAAAAATGACAAATTCAAGTCCATAACTTTTACCAGTTGATATACTTTCAAATGAGTTTTAAATACCAAATATTCCATCAGACGCTTTTAAAATGATTAAATAGGGTCACAAATTTTTATATATGCATATACATAACAATAATGATATAGTTGAATGATATTTCTGTAATTTTTATCTTTTTTATATACGCGCAAGATTTTAATGTGCATAATTCCGACTTGAGCAGGAGACTCTTAAAACGCTAGCTTATAAACGTTATCGCGCGTACTTGTAGCGGACCCTGAGAGAGTCATGGGAATAACGAGTCGCAAAAGTGAGCGATATATTTATCGAAACAACCAGAAGAGATCCGCTTTAAGTATATATAAATTTATACGAGCCACACAGTCTATCTCTCTTTCTCTCTCTCTCTTTTCTCTTCGTTCTCTAACCGATGCTCGAACCGGCCATAAAGTGAATTCTGTCTGCGTGCTTTACGGTTTCATTACGAGAATTTAAAACCGCATAGTTATTCGGCATGCATTCGCATCTTTTATTTAACGCGATGCGCTTTTCCCGCTCGCAGCCCGTTCGGCTTTATAGTTTATTTATGCGCGTGGCATGATAAACGAGGGCGTTTCAGGCCGTCCTCGATGGTTCCCCATTGTCACCTCTGCGGATCGGTCGAGCATGCAAAATCATTGCCTTCACCTTATTGCGATAAATTTAGACTCAGAAATTTAGACTACTTAGTATTAACAGACCAACATATAATGGACGTATTATTAATTTAATAATGTTGACGTTACTGCGCGCATAAAATCCTAGCGATCCATAAAGATCAAATCCACAACCGCTTTTACGAGTGCTTTTAATAATGTCGCGTTATTTTAGGAAGGATATCACTGTGTCGTCGACTCGAGCGATGATATACATAATTGAGGATGTGATTTTCGTGGCCTTGTTACAAGAAAATCTTGCAATATTCCTTGCTGGAGACTCCTTGCAATTCTTCATTTTGGATATATCACAGAATTTACAAATAGCGAATTGAAACGAGAATCAGGCCGCATTATAATATCGATGCTGAAAGACAATGTTTTACGAGCATGCGGAATGTGTTCCCGCGTTTTGTCGACGCTATAAAAAATACTCAGGAAACGTTATCCGTACCAGCTGCGAGAGGTGCATTACCTCTGTCCTAGAGTTTTTATCACGCGCGACTTCCGCGAAGATGTCCGAGATTCGTACAAATATGGGAAAAGAGCTGGAAATAGAAATTCCGGAGACCACTTCGTTGAAAATTCAGAGACTCGTAAAAAGTCCGAGTTTAAACAGCTAAACTCACTGTCGCTTTTCCACAGATGAGTGCTCGCGCGTGGATTATCCGCGTAATCTCGCATGCGACGATTTGGACACCGAGCCCGTACTCTGTTTCGTTGTGTTATAGCATGCTGCAAACTTTTCGCTGCATCGCTTGGAACGCGAAAGTTTCTTTATGAGATTTAATATCCGTGCTAACGCGCTTGTATTATGATTAAATCTTAAGCGCATTAATCAACATTTTCGGATAATTTGATGGCTCCTTCTTAACTCTTGTGACTTGATTGAAATATTAATTACGGAGTACCTAATACAATGATACGAAAAAACGAGAGAAATATATTTTTAGGAACTCTACTCCGAAACAAGAGTAAACGACAAGAATATACGACAATACTTGTGTGCTCAAGCGTTATTTAAATTCATTACAAAAAATAGCTTCCGTCATTTCGAGAATAAATGACTTTATTCTGACGCCGTAGCTCCGGAAAGTACAAAGGAACTGTCACGAGCGACGAAGGAAGCGTGTCAGAAGGAAGCAATAAAACACACGAAAGGCCGTTAACCTTACCTGCACAGGAGAAAATTTCGACCCAAGCCTCGTGGTTCTCTCGCACGTGACAGCTCTTGGTGTCACGTTGCAGCGTGGCTATCAATTCATAACGGCGGAATTTCTTACGTGCGACCTCGTTCACTTGAAACCGACTGAAAGCGACTCGCATGCTATCCAACGCGGTTCGAGTTCAAGGTAGAACCGGGCATAATGAAGGATACATAATTTGTGGTGCATGCTGGGAGTTCGTTCAACTTCTTCATCTCTCGCTCAGCTGCGAAATCATTAATACTTTAGCATCCAAGTCTGCAAAATTCGCCCAACAAACTTAATGAACAAAGTTTCTGAATTTCTCTATAACACTCATGTTTTCGTAAATTACTTTCCATATCTGGTTTCATCGTAATTAATAGTTTTGTTCTACGCGTAATAATTCCCTTAGAAATTTCTATATTTACGTACTTAAAGAATTGTTACGATATTTTTAATGATCTAATTTTAGTTGACATACACACGTATAGTGAAATTATAAGTGAAATGTGATTATTCCCAGGCTTTTGACTAGGCAACAAAAGCATGGGAGAAAGATACCGAACATGTTCGTGCTAGCATTGATAATTACGTTTATCGTCACAATTTTCCAGGGAAAATTTCCTCAGCTACAAGCAGAAATTTCTTGTGTACACGTAACCCGGTTTGCACGAGCATCGCGTACCCAACTACGTTTAACGTCTGTCGCCTTGGTGTTCTCGAATTAATGAAATTTGGAAGGTTCAGAGCGAACGATATCAAAGCGAAATAGAGAGGAATACCGCGAGATTGAATAAAATAGGTGTCGCGGACGGCAAAGACAGCGGGAAACTAAAAGACGAGATTGCGTAAACAAATTAGTAATCGCGAGACGTGGAACAAGAGGATGGCTGGTGATAATCCTGAACTTTTATGTCGCGTCTTCGCGGTTTAAATGGATAAAATGAATGACGCAGGAGACTGATGTCGTCGATAGGATGCAATTTTATGCAAGGAATCTATGCTTTTATACGCGCGAGCGTCTTGCAGCGAGTCGTCGCGAGCGTGACAAAAGAAATTTTGCGGAACGAAAGTGATTTGTGCTGCGCGTTGTACGTAATAACGCGTGCTCTCGACCTCTCGGGCCGCCAGCTCGATATATCACCGTGGTGGATTACAATGTTTAATGCGGACAAGTTACGTTGGCGTGTGTCTTCATCAATTGGCGTGTCACCAGCGCCTTGTCCGGCCGTTTGTGTCCGTGGAGGACAAAACGTGCAGCGGTTTGCTGCTTTTATTGCGGGCATTAAGGAGTGAAATTATTATTGTTAGCACCGCACAACGTGCGGGTTTGAAGAGCGACGTTGACAAACTATCGAGTCGAATAATTCGAAAAAAAAATAAATTATTAAAAAAATATTTGAACAAAACATGGCGTTATATTTATTAAGAGAATTATAAAGTAAATTGAACAGGATTGAAAACGAGATTGAATTATTATGTTTATTGGATATAATGAAACATGGTGTGCAATTCCGCACTGTTTATTCACGCGTGTCGATTCTCATGCAGGAAATTTCTTATAAACGATCTATAGCTGCGAAAACAATTGTACAATGGATAACTGCGGCACATTGTAACGTTTCAACACAAGCAGATAACGATGTCGTCATCGTGGGTCTTTATTAATGGACTGGACGTTTATACAAGTGAACCGGACGGGGCAATTTCTTCTTGCACACTTTGAAGAAGCGAAACTGCCGCGAAGTCATTTGCAACAGCTAAGAGGTAGGAAGAGATGGATATAGGATCGTATGGGCGGGTCGGTGTAAAAGGCGAGGTTCGGATTAATGAAGAGAGACGTTATGGAAGATGCCCTTCCTAGCCCGCGTGATACATCAACGGTTTTTATCGCTTAATAGACGTTCGATGAAGCTGGAAATGCTACTACGACGATGCACACAAGCGTTTCGATCGACGTCGTCACTATTTTGACGCTTCCGACCTATACGATTACGTATTCGAATTTACGTCACAGCGTCACGAGGAGAATTTAGAGTTGGAAAAGCCTTGCGCCGCTCTCGACTTTATAGAATTTTAATTTGTGCCTGTCATCTGTAATACTGAACATCTGTTTTAAAGTTTGTTTTGTGGAGTCTTTCGATAAATTGCAATTGTTTAACGAAAATAAAAAGCGCATAAAAATTTAACTAGAACTTGTTTGCAATGATATTAATTGTTATCATTATTATTATTATTTATAAAAAATTATTATTTATTTAATATTATTATTTATAGAAAAAGAAAGTATATAATTTATAAATGATAGATGAAATGAAATTGTGAGTATACGTAAAAAACAGGATTAACTCGTCTCTTTTCATGAGTTTGTTAATTTGTTTTTATCAAAGTGAAACTATGTATATGTCAAAGTAAAGCTATTATATTTACATATATCGATTAATATAAAAATTGCGTTATTTACATGATTATTCACATGATTTTCGTAAAATAAGGAGAAATCACGTGAGTTTTATTTATAAAATCAATATGATGAATTAAAAATAATGATACATAAAGTTAATGATTATTATGATTGCCATGCAATTATTTTCTAAAATATTGATTTTTATGGACATGTTTATATTTGAATATAAATCATATGTTACAAATTACAATAAGTTGCATTCGACTCTACTATTGCACATCAGTGACTTTATAATTTACCAAATTTTTAATTATTATTTTAAAGATTTATGACAATATGTATATAAACTAAAGAGACATATCTCGTGTCTAACAATATAATATCTTCATACATAAACAATATAAGAAAAAAACTAAAGGATTAAAATCATGCTTTTCTCTCATGCAATTGTTAAACATGTACAAATTTGAATTTGCAATTTTGTGCTTGAAAAAGATGAAATGCATCCCCGACAGTTATTGGGATTGTGCATGGTGAAAGGGATGGATAGCCGGTGCAGAGAGAAAAATAAGAGCGTGGGACGTGTTTTCGGATGCATGTCGCGTGGGGATTGCAGATTATTATAATAAAAGTTCCTCTCCCTTCCTCCTCCCTTTCGACTCCATATCTCTCCTTTTTCTTTTTGTCCGTTTTGTCCTATCTAACGCTACCCGCTTTGTCCGCCTGACGCGCGCGTTGCATCTCTATTTGCATCCATTGCACGCATATGAAACCAGACGCTCATCGTCAATGGCTAAATAACGAAACGCGCTTTTTCCCGTCTTTTTCAGCTCTTTTTCTGTCGCGCCTGTAATATATGGAAAATGTCTCGTCATCTCGCTACCTGAAAGTCTTGTTATATGTAAAATATGCAATAGCATCAAGAATTATGTATGCCAATATAAAAAGAATTGAATTATTTGTGCCAATACATAAAAAAATTGCTCATCATTGAATATTGCTCGTCGATCCCTTTTTCGTTGATTTTCCAACAATAACTATTCATTTATGTGCTTTCACGGTAATAGATTACACCCTCTTACGCCCTCTCTGCAGTAAATGTTCTCGCAATTTGGTCGTACCTTTCGGTCAAGGTGCGGTGTGTATGCAGCACGGTTCCACATAGAGGCTCATTGTTTTACCCTTGAATCAATTACACGGTTCGGCTCTCGTCCGATGCTATCTCCCGCGCGGTTCGCGTTCACGTTTGCGTTCGCGTGTGTCTTCCGTTCTACTTCGCGAGAAGGAAAGAGAGAAAGGGAGAGAGAGAGGGAGAGAACCCTCCGTGTATATACAAATGAACTCGGAGATCCGCGATCTGAACCCGGTAATTGGAACGTTCGGATAAAGCTCGCGGCCCGTCCGTCTATCGCGGCTCCTCTTTCCCTCCCATTTATCGATCAACCCCACTTCTTTCTCTTATCCCTTTCGCTCTTTCTCTGTCGTGCCTTTTGCCACCGCTATCCTTTTCGCCTGTAGTCGCGATAAGCGCTTCCGGGCCGAGCGCACCCCGGTCTCTCGACTTTTAATTAAATCGAAGCTTTCGCGCAATTAAAATTTCGTACCTGTCGACGAATAAATCAGTTTATTTGCGACCGACTGGGAGTCAGATTAATCGCATTAACATCATGTTTGCTTTATGAAAGTGCTTCAATGATGGAACAATTGAAATGCAAACTTATATTTCTAGATATATGCGACATTTCTCATTATATTTATGCAATTCTAAAGCCTAATAATGATGCAGTTTTTTATGAAATCGTAAGATGGGAGAAAATTTATCATTATAAAAATATCATCATCACAACAAAAACTTTCATTAATTCGTTTTGTTGAATATATAAAGCAATATGGCATATTACGTTCAATTTGATAAAACAGAAATATATAATTAAGAAAAAGATTAAGATGCGACAAAAAAATAAAAAAGCGAATATGTTCGATTTAAAATTAGAAATGAAGATATCAGTGCAGCCGATAGCTAGATCGTATACATGTATGCCGTGCTTTTCAATCTGCAAAAGCGGCGAATCGTTAGGCAAGTAGTTACAACGATTTACTATCACGCTTGCTTGTTACGTGAGCAATATACACATCAACTTCATCGTATCGGAGCACATCGTTTTTATATCAAGCTGCATCCATGCCATTAAACAGCTGTTTGCTGGACTTTTTATCTATATTCACGTATTCTATTCTGTTAAAAAAGCTTTTCGAAAATCCAAAATTACAAAAATAGCATTCAGAATTACAAAAATAGCATTCAGAATTCATTTTGTTATGTTATTCCAAAGAAAACGTATACGTTAATGTGAGTGATAAAATACATATAAAATTTATTTTAGCGTTAAAAAGCGATTTAGAAAAAAAATAAATGTTCAACGATACATATTTGTAAAAATAGTTTACAAAGAGAAAAGGAAAAATAAATTATGGAGATTTTTCTGCTCTTTGATTTGAAAGGTTGAAGAAGAAAATATCCTGCGGCAACAACGGGGTAAAAGGGTAATAGCAAAGGGGAGAGGTAGATTGGACGTGCCGATTTAATTTCGTTGCGAATCACGCTCAGTAAATACCGTTCGTGCGAATCCTGGGAGCCGATCGTGGCTGTAGGAAGAAAGTGGTGGCTGGTACGCTTTAATTAAACGAGCGGAAATGATCCTCAGGTAAATATTAAATGCGACGGACGAGTCGTGTCTCGTTAATATATATATGTATATGGGCTACGCGTGAATATGATTAAACTTGTATCAAGGCAAACTTTCCGGATGCGCCGCGTCAGAAAAATCCTGTCGTTGAATTCACTCATCGTACGATCGGCTTTGCATATGATTTTATTTTCTTGCGAAACATTTGCATCTTATACATGACGTCTGCATCGCGTTATTTTATTTACAACTTCCTGTAAATATAATAAAATAGAAATTTATTATTTTGTATTTTCACATAAGATAAGTAGTAAATTCGTTTGTAAATATTAAATGAAAACAGTTTTGAACGCTTTCTTTCCTTACACTTCCATGAAGTAGGTCCAAATTATAATAAGATTGATTAAAATTGCGCTTTTTAGAGAAGATGAGATCCACGATGTAATCCACGTGTTTGAGATTCTTGTTATAGAATGTTGAAGCTCATTTATGCTCGCACCGCACGCATCAGTCATTTGCTCGGTGTAATGCGACACTTTAAATTCGTGCCGTTATTTTTAACCTATGTGCGACTCGGTGGTTACCCGTTATGCGACATTAAACCCGCCACGGCCGATAGTATTGAGGCATTAATTTGCGCAAACAAGTAAGTCAACGTGGCTGGAATAACGAGACGGATCGGAATGACTTTGGCAGGGACAGAAATAGCGACCAAAACAGCCGACCTTCCGCGAGATCCTCAAGATAGAACAAGAAGAGAAGGTCGGCGACCTCATTTCAGACGATGCTCGATTGATACTAGGAATAGCATCGAGCGTTTCTAATTAGCAAGTGGAAAATACAGCGCTATTATTATTGGGACTTTGCTCTCTTGCGTTCTCTCTGATATTATTTCTACTAAATATGATATTCTACTATATATTCTCATATTTATGACTTCTGGTGATACGTATCAAGATATTTCATTTGATTGACCCGTGGGTTAAATTCATTAAGGGCAACGTTTTATTTGAAATTAAGACTTATTTGTACACGAGTATAATTACAATAAGAGGGAGAAAGAGAGAGAATTATGGAATCGAGAGAGATTATTTTCTTCTCAACAAATATTATTATACCATTGCATTATATTTGCACACATGTATGTTAAATGTGAATTATACGATTTAATAATAATGTAATAATTATTCTATAAAATAAAAATTGTTACAAAATTGAAAAATTGTACAATTGTCAAGGATAAAGTACGAAATAATTAACTGTTACTCATCTGTTTATTTCGAGATCGTGTAATATCCAAAGGGAAAAGGAGAAACGTATCCAATAAAGCGAAATCTCTTTTAAAATTCTCATCCGAGACAGTCGGGGAAACTAATCACGGCGATATACATCGCGCTAAGGAAATTACGAAGCGTTTCGCCCTCGGTCGTGCTACGAAATCCGAAATCCCCGGACCAAGCCGGGGAGGCCACGAATCATGGTCGAAGGGACGCGCCGGTATATCAGCGATAGGGCCCCAGAGATTAGATTCGCGCCGCATTATTATGGGCGGCGCGGTCGTGCGTAACAAATATGTCTGAATTTTCGGAGCGTCTCCCCCCGGTCCTATCGTCGGCGCGCATTTGTATTCGGCTTGCAAGACGGGACACGTCGCTCCTCGACCTCGGCGTTTTCGATGCGAAACGATAGGAAACGTTCGCTACCGAATCCCACGAGGCCGCATAACCCGCACGTTACGCGCGAACGTGAAACGTACGCGTTCGCGAGAGAGAGGTATTCGCCATGAACCCAAATGGAATTCCCTCGCATCCCTCCGTCTCTTTCTCACCCTCCCTCTCTCTTTCTCTCATCTTTCGGTCGTCTGGTAGCGGCAGCGACGCTTCCGCTTGACGTATGGTTATCGTTCTGGACCGTTCGAAATGGTTTCGTTCGCTGGGACGAACCAGAACGTACCAAACGTGTCCGCGCGAATTACTCCGAGTCGAAACACGATTTACCCGAGCAATTTATATCGAAGGCGAACGTTGTTACGTTCCCTCTATCAAACTTGACTCTCTTTCTCGGCGATACGTTTATTGAACGTGATCCTTGTTAAATAAATATCGGATTTTAATCGGATGAAGCTTCATGTGATCGGAAAGAACTGTTTGATAGCTATTGCTTAAAATTTATTTTAGCGTACCGTCATTGCGTTGATTGCAAAATAATTCGAGTAGGGCAGATTTAAAAATAAATATTTTCCGTTGAAATATTTTTCTATTCGTCAGAAACTCGTTCATGCGACGAGGTATCCGATCCGAAAAAGCCGAGGGATACGTTATAACGCATCTCTGATTTAAAACATACGCGCGCGTATATTTATAGCGGTTGACGTGTCACGCGGTCGCGATTTCCAGGCGTTCGATTCGTAAACGAATCCGCGGGCCTATCCCGGGTGGCACGAGGGGGCTACAATTAACGGCTCGTCTCCGACGGATATATGGACCGTTCGTGCGGACCGCGCTGTGTCATACGTCACGTCTTTCGGTGCGCGTATTTCGGCGTAACGAGTCGACTCGCACGCGTTATTCGTGCGCGACGTGAGTAACGATCGGGCCTCTAGCGAGGCACCGAGCACTGCAACGCGATGCGGAATCCTGCGCGCGAACGCGATACTGCCCCAAGTTTCGGATTTCTACGGTTGTACGAAAGTCAGTGTCACGGAAGGCAAGCAAGCGCGGTGACGAGACGGCGGAATTGGGAATTTATGACACGACGTGGGTCTCTCATCCACGTGGAAACTCACGGCATGGGGATGACGCGCCGTTAAATGTTGTACCTGCCTGCCTTGGAGCGGTAATATACCTCGTTTCTCGTCTGTACAGTAACTTCCCCCTCGGAACACTCATCCCGTAATTTCGACATTCCTCATTCTGAATGCTCGCTGTGCTTTTTGATGGTCCTTTTCGCACTCAACGTCCTGATCTTTAAAATCACTCTTTTGCACATTTTTTTATCACTCATCTGGTTTTATAAAAATATTATAAAAATTATATAAATAATTATAAAATAAATATAAAATATTATTAAAATTTTATAAAAATATATATGGTTAAGAATTTTATTTTATTTATCGTATTGTTTTTTATATGCAGAGGCACATGAAAATTCTTTGACTTTTATTATATGTAACTCTTTTAAATAAACAACACAGACATTTAATAATTTAGTCATTAAGATTTATTGCGATTGGATACTATTTTTGTTTGTTTTTATCGTGTATCGTATAACAAAAGTAGAATTCGCAATAGTGGATCGTAAAATAGTTTTATGTCCAGAGAATCGCAGCAAAATAGTTTACCGTGTCGACGTTGTAATCACTGTGCTGTGCGAAAATTGATTGCACAATCGACACGGGTTTTTTCATTCTAATTTATAAATTTTGTATCTAAATATTTATTATAATTTTATTAATTATAAATTTGAGGATAATTATGGTTTATTAATTAATTAAATATACAGATATGCATATATTAAATAACATATTATTCTTCATATTTATATAATGTTGTTTATGTTCTTTGCTACATCTCAAACATTTTTCTAGATGTTTAATTACGAGATACAGCTACGATTCGGCGATACATAAATATATCGACATTAAATTATACATCACGCTTAATGTGTGTGCGCAGTTTCATCTCAATTTATCCGTAAGAGTGGCAATAATTCCCTCCCGAATGCGGAGTGCGAACTTGGCGCAACGGTACCATTCGAATGCAAATTAGCGAAAACCTCGTCTCGGCGCGGTCCCGTGCCATTTCGGGCGTCTTTCACCGTGCAAATGCGACTCGCGCGAGATGCAGCCCGCAGGGCTTCGTAACAGGCAACGTCGTGTGAAACCGTAGGTTTCGCAGACGCGGAACGGAACGCGTTCCTTTGACGACACAATGTGTGCAGGCATGCACCGGACTGCACCCGCTACTCTTACGCGAAAGCGTCCTTTGCAGCCGGACGAACGCTAATGACCTTAATGAGGCTGTTTTGATGCTTGTCCCGTCCCGTCCCGTCTCGCCTCGTCTCGTCTCGTCTCATCTCGTCTCGCTATGCACTTCTCCCCTCGGAGCAGCATAGTGTAACCGCAGTGCCGGGAGTAATTGCCGCCGATGCATTCGGCCCCGCTCGCTCTCGCCTAATTGCGCCGGATTCCTTGTCAAGCATGAACATCCGATATCGAGGTCATGTCCGAATAATGCCTCGACCACTCGGCCGACACGTGCTCGCCGTGCGTCCTCCTCTCCGGATCTCTCTGGATCCTCCGCTTGGTCGTAATTTTATCGCGTTTCGTAATGCGCAGATGTTGTCTCTCACGGTTGCAAAAATTGTAACGTCGATTGCGCGTTTTTCAATATCCTGAAAATCGCTCAATATACCTACAATGTTATCATCAAATTGTAAAAAATATTGTTTGAATAAAATAATTAGAATTTTCAATTTTCAGAAAAATAATATTTATATAACAATTTAAAAATGTTGTTCTGAAAAGTATTTTGGAACATTTTTGGAAATGTGATTATCGCACGTTGTGCGAAATCGACCATTTCACTAGCGTTCTAAGCAATTAGGAGCGCACTAATACGACTATGAGCGTAAAACGGATTCTGCGGCTGTAATATTGGATATCAAAGTTTACGTCGACTATCCGGGACGATTTTCCGCGGATACGTGCTCGAAAACGGGCATCGTAACCAACGGGCAACAAAAACCGTACGCAGATCCTAGAAAAGCGGATTAGTAACGTTTGGACCAAGCTATTCTCCGATGTTATTCAATTAATATGCGTGCAAATACATATAAGCAAAACATAAAGCAACGAATATATATACAACTTATTGTTAGATCTCGCGTGTATACATATATATCAACGATAAGCATCGATGAGGGATCATAATTAACATTGGCCGAAACGAACTTGTCTCGAATCTATTCAGCTTTCCCTCGAGAATTTCATTAATCGCATTGCTAATTAATCGTGCAATTAAATGGCCTTTCTGTCATGATTTAGTTTCGCTGCTGTAATGTATTGAGATGTTACGTTTATGAAAGTAGAATGGAACTTCGCAAAATCTGACTAGCGCGTATTTCCGGTAGCCGGTTGTGAATTAATATTAGAATTGAATAATAATCTAAATATGTCAAAGCTAGAAGGGCTAAGAAGCTTATATCTATTTTAAAATACATCATAATGTTCCCTTTTCTTGCAGATTTTGATTTCTTTCTCAATGAAATATTCCTTTTTATATCTACACGTAACAGGATTTTATCTTACTTTTTATATAAGTATAGACATATTTTATTTAAAGAAAGCGCTTAAGCGTTCGCTAAAGAATCATATATTGTTCTTGTTCATGTGATTTAAGAGATCTTTTCTTTTCACAGTTAAATTTTCTTGAAATAAGAGGTATGATTCTCGTTCCTTTCTAGGTCATTGATTTCTTGGAGCAAATCCAAGTATTGCATATTATTCATATAATCACTTTCGTTGAATTGTAAGTTATCTCTTTGGTAAGAAAGAAATTCATAAAAATAACGTAGCTTGTATATTAGTTTAAATTAAAAGTAATTTTTCTAACAATTTTTCAAGTAGTTTATATTTGTAAATAAATTTATAAACAACACACACGCAAATTAATAAATTATAATAGCTATTATCGTTCGTATATTTTATTCATAAAATAATTGCAATAACTTTCATAATGCGATTGTTCAACGTTATTAGATATACCATTATGTTTAATTATAGACGATACATACATTATTTTAGTAATCTATTTAAATCTGATAATAATTTTACATATATCAAAATATCAGTTTATAAAAACAAGTAATGAATTTCATGATAGCAATGTAGATAATCCTGACGCTGGCTTTATCCGTCTGGTTTTATCTGCGATAAAATTAAAACGTGACGAGGCTCGTATCGATTCGACGACTATCTTTATGCACGACTACAATATTTAAAACTTGCACCACAAATTTATATCTTGTTGTCACCTATATTTTCTCGTTACTATTCTAAGCATTTTAAAAAAGTCAAAGTCGATTACAAAACCTTCAAATGATAAGTTTGAAATTTAGAAACGTGAAAAAGAGACAATTTATCGCGAAAAAGAAACAATTTATCGTACACATTCGTTATAAGTACATTTTCCAGAAACATTATGTCACATGACACGTTCTTTTACACGACATTTTTATTCTCCAACATTCTTGAGCGATCGAGTGTGATACGCATCTAAGGCAATCGCGGGTCTTGAGTCTAAAGATAAAGTTAACGAAATGCCAGATAGACGATTTTGAAAGGCAATGCAGTAATTTCGAATACAACAACAACGTCTGGCGATAGTTGGTAATATAATTGAATAATTGAATGAATAATTAAATTATTTCTTCTCGATAAATTTGAATAGATAAAGTTATGTAAGCATATAATTTTTTCCCTTCCTGTGATCACCTGAATGATACCAAATTCTTCTCGAGTTTGTACTTCATTCTATGGAAGGAAAGAAAAAAGAAACATGAACGTGAGTCAAGAGAAAAATTATTAAAAGAATTGTTAAAAGAAGAAATGCAAAAATATTATCTAGACTTATATTAACGATAAAAGTAATAATAATTATAATAAAGCGAAGCACAGTTATTCTTTATTATACAAGCATACAACGTTTCCGCGCTTACGGTTGCATCAGGGATGGTTGCCTTAGAGATACGACGATTATGTCGGCAAACAGTAATCGCAAAAATGAGATTGAAATGTATTCAACGCGTTTTGTAGCCATTTAGCCGTTGGCTTGGAACATCTCCAGTCGTTTCTTTTCGTTAAAACAGAGCCGGAGCGAAATGCAGGAGTGAAAGATGTCTTTCTATGTATAATAATAGCACTGGCTTTAAATATATCTATTCGCGTGTATCGTGCCTGCCGTATTTACCAAAGAACTTTACCGAGAGACCTCGTTTGTTCTTCAACGTTGATTTTGCTCGACGGGCCAATATCGCCCGTGAAAGCGAGGAATGGCCGGATCTCTGCAGGAAAAGCAGTTTGATTTTCTTTTCATGACGATTCTTCGTCTATCTGTTATGCAAAGAACACACTACTGGGGAGGATGAGGAAGTCGAAAGGTATCGTCGAGTGGCAGGTAAACGAATGGCCCAGAGCATCCTCATTAGAAATTTGAATGCTCGAGATTAAATTATTCACTGTGTGTGTGTGTGTGTGTGTGTGTGTTTACGATAATAATTATTCATTATTGAGCTTTACATCGAATTAAGCACTATCTCGCGCCGTCTCGCACCATAATGAAGCAACATCTTCATTATTTGGCGAAGATTTTCACTTACATTTGCAAGCTAGTTTGCTAAAATGCCTTTCTAGACTGTTATTTTCTAGACTATTAAATGAGTTAAATTATATCCATCTTATATTTTTAATTCCCTTGATGTTTTACAGCTTGTTGAAGGTTATTACACTTAACGATACGTCGATAGTTTGTTGAATATTTGAAATGTTGTTCTCCTCGAAGGCGATTTTTCGCACGCTTAACAGCCAATTATAAGACATTCATCCAGTTGCATGTACATTCTCTAAAAGAGAATAAGTGCAATTGCAAGACGTTGAAACGCAAAGCTAGTTGTTATCCTGCCATGACTTCTGTGAATCTGGAGAATATATAAGTAGTCTGTACATTGGACGGTATTACACGAGGCAAGAATGTGGCGAGAGCATGCATTACACCGTGATTAAGGGAGCATGCAAGTAATTTGCTAAACTGGAGTAACGTCGTAATAAACACCGTTTTATGCCATTCCTCCGCCCTTCTTCCTCCAATCCTTCTCGCAACAAGGAGCGAGTGTAGAAGGAAGAACCGCGCGGAATGCAGCAGAGACTTCTTATACAGGTGACACTAGCGCGGTTAATTAGTTTCCAAGTAATGTGTCGCAAATATTTATGTCAGTTAAAAATTATTAGCCGTCAAGATAATGGAAAATATGAAAAACTCGTTAAACAATAATTTAAATTTAATTCTAATTTCATTTAAAATACAATAATTTTAATTTTATTTAAAATACAATAAGAGACGATATTCTATAATCATTGAAATAAAAACATAACAGAAGAAATAGATGAGAATGAATAATTTATTACATTCTAATCCAGCTGTATGGAACTATGTGCAAAAAGAAAAAGAAATCTATTTGATCTCGTGTATCTTTAAACATATTTATAAAATATAATTTTTATATTTGAAAACGCTTTGAAAGAAGATTTCTAGTACGGACTGTACTTTACTGTCATACCTGCATAAAGATTCCTCAATGAGAGTGAGAGCAACCGCCGGCGGAATCGTATCAAGGATCGCGTGCCATAACTTGCAGGTCGATCGGCATCAAGGCGCGTCCTCGAGCAATCGGTTTTTGCAAGGCGGGATAATGAAAGTCGGAATCCCAAAAGGTGGAAGCAGACCTACACTTTCGCCGCGCGGTATTTAACCGGTCGTAGTCGTGAAACGACGCGTCTTCGGCTCGCACGTAGGTGGGAAAGGTGGTCTCTCTCGAGTTTCGTGAGCGGCGGCGGCTGGTAGGTCGCGGAGGAACGCATCGCGTTGCAACAAAAGCCGAAGCCGCGAGCGGAATGGAACGTGACGGAATGCCAGCGGCGTGTGAATTACATTCCTGACACGGGCTAAGCACAGCCTCGACATCCCATAGAGCCACCTCGCCGAACTTCTTCCCTTCCTCTTGCGCCTTTTCTTTTCCCATTACCACTTTCTGCTCCTCTCCTCCCCTTTTTTAGGGGGAGAGGAATATTTAACGCGACTCGCCAGGACCCGTGAAACATCGTATTCGTAGCGACACAATTTTATTTCGATGGACAGCTTTTTATATCTCGGTTGAAATAGCCAAGTGAAATAGTCAGTTTCTGGAAGTCTTCAAGTAAATCGAGATCAGATTTACCGTGATATTCGAGGACCCGCGAAAGAAGAGGCGAGCCACGCTCGATTCATTTAGTTCTTGCAAGAAACGTCCATTCGCCAGCGGCTCTTTCTACTCGGCGGGACAGCTCCCTCGACTAACTTTCTCTACATCACGAAGCGCTTGTAGTACCACAAAATAATTATACTATAAATACCTGACAGAAATAGATAGTAGAGCTGGGATTAACTCGGCGTTCACACAGAAACAAATAGCTTATGCTTTTTGCTTTATTTACATGATTATATCATAAATATTTCGAATAAATAGAAAGCTGCGGTAGGAAAAAATTCTCTAATTGTTCTGTCATTGTTTTATCAAGATTTTATAGCTTCAAATATATTGTTTATTATATTTTCATTAAAAAATTAAAAAAGTTAGTTCTCATCAGAATTAAAAATTTTCTCAAAAATCTGATATTTACTTTTTAAGTTCGAGTAAAACATTAATGCAATTCTTCGCGAATCGCGAATCAGGTGAATGATCGAAAAATCTTAGAAACCATCAATCTAAAATTAATTAGAAAGATTATTAGTAGACATAACAGATCATTTTTGGAACAACTATTATTATAGGATTGTAAACATGTCGAATGTAAGTTATGTTAACATGAAGTCTAGTCAAAACAATCGAGACTGTCAGAGCGTGTAACCTCTGTACACAGGATTTCGGTAATGAATTGTCGGACGAGTATTGACATATGAATGATTGTCCGCGCGTGCGGGTTGAACCAACAATTTTCTCCGTGCTGTGTTATGCATCCATGACAGTCTCCATTCGGAGACAGTATCGATAATTGCCAATCACTCAAGCGCTAGTCGATGATATATAAGGATCAAAGTTTAGAGAACGCGTGCATGTGCCAATCACGCGTACAACATCGCGTCAATGTATAATTTTTCACCTTCCCATTAATATATGAATATTCAAGTTTCTTCTGCGTATTTTCGACACATTGCACTGCGACAATTTTTTTATAGCAGCTGAGCATCGAAAATTCTTTTATATTTTAAGAGGTTTTCGAATACAAAGGCCCTTCAGTTTTTTCAAGCGAAAAACATAAAAATTTTTCGAGTCGAAAAACATTCAAGTCGCTTTGACTCGTTTATTGACAGAAAAGTTAAACGCGCTCGAACAACGTGCCGTTTCTCAATTGGCGAACGGAAAAGATGGCATATGCCTTCATGGCTATATTCTTACTAGCCGATCTTTTACGCAAGAAAAATGCTTTTTCCGAGTAGTTGTTAATTTGGTTCTCAGTGTCATCGGTCGCGGACAGCCAACCCGTTGTCTGTCATATCCTTCTGGCGTATGCACTTCCGTGTAACAGACCGGTATTCAAGCATCGGCGCCGCGTTGCAACGCGACTCAAGTCGGGGACACAACGGTTCGCCTGTAGCGGTAACTCGAACACGAATGCAATGTACTCCGCTAGACAAACGGACGTATGCTCGACCAGACGGACGAGCTGAACGAACCCGAGGAACCGAGTGAAGCTCGAAAGGGTCGATATACAACTCCAAGAGAGTCGATGTTTGACCTTTTCCCTTTGGCGTTACAAGACAACCGGCTGTCTCTCTCGCCGACGTACAATTCACGGATTAAATCTCGACAGATCGGACTCTGCAGGTAATCAGATAATGTCTGTATCAAGTTTTATTTTTCCAGGAGATAAATTTAGTATTCTCGTTATAATGCTTGCAAAGAAATCACGATAAGAGACATGAGAAATAATTATAATAGCAGAGTATAATTGTTATGATTATTTAAAGCTCCACAATACGAACTTAATTTATCTCATTAATCGATAGTTGACGATATCGACACAATTGCATTCAGTTCGAATTCCCTATTTAAACATTCGCAGATGGATTCTGCTTGTACAAAAAATTCTGCTCGTAAGAGCGTTTTTCACGTGTAAATAATGCGAAGACGGACTCGAATCATCAAAGACAATGACGATGAAGATGCTTGAAAGCCGAACCTTTCGTAGTTTGTTGCAGGCGACGCTGATTCTTATCCTTCTCAATTACAAATCCCCGAGACGTGACTAGGGAAGAAACTTAAGGATTAGAACGAGTTCCTGATCCAGGCGAGAGGTCATCTTTATCAGGTTGCCGTCTATATTTACCGCATTAACGTCGTATTGAGAAAATGTCTCGATATATTTTCCCGATGACCGATAAAGAATATTGAAGTCACACTTACGGCGATTGCAGCAATAAAGATAATTTAATCTCTCTAATAGTGGATTATATAATAAAATATTAGAGAGATTCTTCTTTTCGAAAATCGCCAAATACCATCTCTCATGAACCGAGTCGTAATTTGATTGACGTTTATTGCTAGATAAAAAAATCCCTTTCCAGATTATATATTATAATCTTCATTTATGATACTTATCTAACGCATCCTAATTATATTTTATGTTTCAAAATAGAGGTGTCTGTGTATGTATGTATATATGTATGACGGTCATGCACGATTGAAAAAACGGTAGCAGCGTTTTTTTATCATTAACTTACGTATCCACGCCGGCCATTAATTCGTGACGCGGCAATATCAATCAATTTTAATTTATTGGTAATTCATGCATGTGAACGGTCGGTCTGGCTTGTATCTGCCCTTTCGGGATCTGACTACCGATTTGAGAAGGGTATTTCGGCCTGGTCGTCGCGAGATGCCTTGACACGCATGATTTCATCCTTATGAGTCGAATCGAACATATTGTGGGGAACGCGTCGACCTCATTTCAAGGTTCGATACAATCTGACATCCCGCCGGCACCTACGTCCGATGATACAACTCGGTGACATCGCGCTCGTGTGAGAAATGATTTCGGTTTAACAAAACTGAATACTACTTCGGATACCGGGACGTTCATTTACCCGCTTCGTTATCGCATTGAGCTTATGTTAGTTGAATCTAGATACTAACAAGGGCGCCGACGTAGGCGTGTCTTCTACTAAGTTATTTCGATCTAACTAAGCTCGACACGATAACGAGAGACGACGAAACGAGGCAACGTCTTGCTAAGAGGTAACGATTGGAATCGTCCAAGTTTGATTACGATTCAATTTTGCCGTCTTTACAGCGTTTCGCTGTGACATGAGCTTGTTATTGATGGGAATTAGGCTATCGAAATATGTTTGCACTTTTGCAAATGCATAATCTAATTTTTTTAATTTTATGCTGCAATTGATATTTTGCTTTCATATTCTATAAAAACAACTATTATATTTATATTAAATTAAGTATCCTCTAAACATAATATTATGGGTAACATTCTGCAAAATATAAGACACTATAAAATGTATTATTTCGATTCGAGAATATTTACTATATGAAGGAAAAGATATAATATTGTCGAGAAGAACTGCACAAATTAAAGACAATAGTTTTGGTTAATCCAGAAATCCTGTGGGTAGCGGTTCAACATCTAAGTAACAATTCAACTCTGCTGACTCTTGTAAGTACTATGACAAGACTATTGTTGAGCTCTTGTAGAGAATTCGATGAGCTTTCGAAGAAACGCTGACCAAAACCCTGGACTTTTCCGCAGTACGTGTAGAGATCTGGACTCACGATCGTGAAGAGAATGGTCAGTAATTGTGATAAAATCTCGATGCGAGAAAATGACGCCTGACAATACAATACGTATTCGTGATTAGGAACTTCTCGCAAGAAATTCCGCACACAAGTAAAAATCTTTAGTCTTGTATATAGTATATCAATCACACATGATAAAATCCGAAGACATAATTCGCTTACAAATGTCTCCTTTAATAATTATACCTCACAGCGTCAATTAAACTTCATGTAATAGAAATAATACAGACATGAGCATTTTTACACAGGATAAAATGGAAAGCGATAAGTTTTTCTCATCATGTAATAGGTAGTAATTGCATCAGGAAAGATAAACCGGATAACATAGAGCGGGACACTTCATTGAGGCACTCGCTAGTAGTTTTACGTCTTTTGCCAAGTGGACCGTTAAAATATCTCGTACATTCGAAGTGAGCTTGCCGATCCGCTTTCTTCATAGCACGATAATCGACGGCTTGTAATCTTTTTCTTACTCGACACCGCGAGGCGAGTTTCCCATTTGATCGTCGAGAGGCTGCTAGTTGCACGCCATATATTCGATCGGAGGTGTGCGGGATGAGATATACAAGCCGGCTCTGATGACAGTGATTATTATATCTTGTTACCACCGGCGGTGTGTACCTCGTGGCTAAGCGCGATGCGCTTTAACGCATCTTTCGCGCGAATCATTATCTTAAAGACTCGGCCGATACAAATCTCGATCAGATGCGCGCCAATTTGAAGAGCCAGGCGAAAGCATAAACGCGGATAACTCGTCGGCACGAGGATCGAAGGGGGAATTTCATAGATGCGCGATGCCGTGAAATGCTCGACCAATGGACCATAACGAGTACAACTGCGTTAACCCCGACATCTTTACGATTATTGACCCTATAATATACCGAGCGCCAAATCCATGTTTGTGAAATATTACAATTTTCACGCCCGCACAATTTTCTATGAAATAGAATTATTTTAAAATTTAACGCGTTTTAAAATTTAAGTCGCACGAGTCTACTCAACAATCGAAAGTAAAAAATGTAGGACGCGATAATAATTTTATTGAAATTGATTTTATAAATTCATAACATTTTTAACTGGAAATATTTTTTTTAACAGCCTAGAATATGGATGAATTTATATCGCAACTTATTTCAATTACGACGTGACAAGAAGCCAATAAATTCTGCTGGTAAGTGCTGTTACCATGTGATAAGCTACGACAGATTTCAAGACGATAAGGGACAGGTTTTAAATGTGCTGCTTAATGCAATGCTTGCGCACTCGATCATAGTATTTCATAACATCATAAGTGGACCATGCGACGTTTAACATATCGCAAAAGAAATAAATGCATGTTTCACATTACACGCATGACTTAGTCGCTTAAGTTACAATAAAGAAAAGCAACGCAAGTATTAATCAGGAAAATAGACAAAGTAGTTTCGCGTTCAGATATACATATAAAAGTATTCGATCGAGATATCAATTTGTAATAGATAGATGAATAATCGATTTTTAATTTGTATCCAAGGGAATTGATGAAATATAAATACGAGCTTTATTTATATGCAAATTATGAAAGCAGTAAAATTAACCGCTATCGTTAATGATGTTACGTTTATCCAGCTTTATTTCCCAATACGAAAGTTATCGACAGAATTATTTCGACAATTCCGAGAATCAATGATGTTGATGGCATTTGATAGCATTAGCACTCAACGATATCGTTGACCGAATCGTAGCCGAACGATTGCCCAATCCCATTTAAATGCGGTTACCTTTAGACAAATATTTCCCAAAACCGCAGAGCGTAACTACTCTATTCCTCTCATAATACCCGCAACACACCATCGAATCGTCGATTTACGGCAAACGCAGATAACTTTCATATAAATAAATATATCGCTTCTCGCGCGTTCGCTTCCCGTTTTAAGTACATCTCGTTCTCGATGAGGCAAACAACTCGCCGCGTTTTACCGATTCAGTCGATAGAACGATAACCGAATAATTTCATCTCCGGTGTTACGAACGCTGCCACGTCCGACACATACGTTATACAGGGTTATCGTTTTCAAAAAAAAATATCACGGCGCGGAAGTGACGTCAGCGAAACGAAATACGGCATAGAGAGCGCGCGATCCCGTAGGAAAATATTAACTCAAGCCATGGGATGAGATCGGCTTACAATAAATAGAATAAATATGACGTACGGCGCGGCCCGTCGATGGGTCGGAGAGAACCATAAGTGGGATCTAAATTGAATGGAGAGCATATACCGACCATACGTAGACCAAAGTAGATGGGGGTTCAAGGGGGAAAGGGAGCTGAAGCGCCGGGAAGGACGATACCCGGACTTTATTGTTTTCTGCCCGGCGGCCACCCGGTATGTTCCGGTTCGACATCGCGAAATATACGTCCTACCAGGTTTTAATAATTCCCCGTGCGAAGTGACGATAGAAGGAGAAAAAGTATAAGAAGGGAATACATCCGGCGTGTGCAAATTAGTAAAATTCGCTCGCGCGAGCATTTGAGATGAAATAAACAATCCATTCCTCCCTTTGGCAATTTAATTGGAATCATGATAGTGCGCAATTTGCGCCGATCGTTTGCCGATGTGATATCAAAATATCATGATTGGAGAACAATTGACTTTGCAGAGAGCGCCAATATTTTTTTTCATTTTTCGTATATAAAAATCGATGAAAAAATCGCATATTGCAACTGGCTTAAAATGTCGTTCAAATATGTATTTTAATGTACGCGAATCGTTGATTTATTCTGCAAAATCTATTTTTTGTTTATCGAAAATCTTGTGCAGTATTGCCGTAGATATATTGTGTGTGATATACACTGGAAACATACGTATGTAGTTTTTATATTAAGAGTAATAAGAATTTTTATTATACTAATTGTAAGTCTTAATTTATTCGAGAGAGCAGCGAATATATTTCTGAAATAATATAAATTGTCGTGCATTACTTACATTATCATGCAATAAAGGATAATGCTGATATTAATCTAATAGACAAGTCGATAAATTATATTGCGCTTTTGAGGTTCATTGCTCAAAGAGCTATTTGTGACTACCTTTGATCCATCGCAAATCTTATTATCCTGTTCAAAATTTTACTTAATTCACAACATATCTCATGTACGTCAAATTATATAATGACACTTTTATGGGGAATAAGCGCATAAGTGTATAATTTTACGCTGTTATTTAGTTTTTACATTTTATGTTTCATGATCGCATTAATCGAATCAATCATAGGAATAGATTGACATTCGAAGTTACTTAAAAACAGCATAAACTAAAATAACATCGAGATTGCACTGTCTAAAGACAGGGAAAAAATTGAACAGTAATGAATTGTTATCTCAGCCAAAGACTTTTTAGACATGTAAATGATTCTGCGAAGGATACTTTGCTTCGCATTGGTACTTTGTATCGAGCTTGTGGCACATTTTAAAGTCCAATGCAATATAAGCGCTTTACATCGGTGCTGCCTTGAAAGAAGTTAATTTCGCGATTGTTGCTCGCCTTAATAACTTCACCGACAAGATTCCTTTCTACACTTTGTTCGAAACTCACTGTCATTATAAATGCTGTCGGTGATTTCTAAAATACATGCATGTTAAATCGAGATAAACTCTCATTTTGCAACATCCTAAGGTGCATATGTGAACGGTCACGAACAGATTGAGTCTTTTAACGCGACACTTTGTCAGAGCGCTACTAAGCGCCGCTTATTGGAATTTTAGATACGTGAGAAAGTCATTGTGCGCCGCGAAAAGGATGTGCTCTTCTTTATTCGGATGGGCACATACGCGATATTGACGTCGTGTTGAGAATTGCAAATTAATACGCGAATACCTATAATGGCTATTTGCATGAACGGTGAGTCGCCAGGTTACTTGTCGATTTACTAGCTACAAAGAGAGTGAACCGAGTTTACATATTTTATTAACCCAGTTATTAGTTTAGACATTACAATTTTCTTTGAGGCAAATAATGCCGTATACTCATTAAACCGCGGTCTGGATACTCTCATAACAGTATCCGTCAGAAAACTCGATAGACAAGAGAGGAACAGGCTAGAAATTTAAAACGAGTTAAAAGAGAAGCACGCGATCCACCAATCTCTTACATCAAACTACAAAGTAGAGTATCCTGTAGTCAAACGTAGTTGTTTGATAGTGAGAAGCTTACGGAATAAGTAACTTTCAAAGAGCTCGTTATTGCACGGTACATGATGGATGTTTTCATACTTTGTTCTAAGCATTAATTTATTAATATCTTTAACTTTATATATATTTAATCTAGAAATTTTGCAATTTATTTGTAAAATATCGTTTGGAAGATAATAATCTCATCGAAACCTTATTCGAATTTCGCTTTACAGTAGATTTTAGATTCGATCTTCGCTCGCTTTGAAAACCGCAAAGCATACCGCTAATTTCGAAGTGAGTCCGCAAACAAACAAGAGAGACCAAGAGATAGAGGGATAGGATCGTGTGATCGTAATTTTTACGGACAACATGCCACGATGATTCATTCCGAAAAATCACATAGACAACTGACGATCAGCAATCACGATATCTTGCCACGTGCTTTTATCGAGGATTAATAACGGCGAGCGCTTTTAGGGAGTTATATCTCACCCTTAGGGACGCTCACACAATATCCAACGGCGAAATATTCTCTGCTTTATCGCAAACCTCACTCTATCTAAATCTCGAGCGCAGAGTCAACTTTTTGCGACTGACATTGATATATCTAATCTGTCGACAAAAATTTTCTTATTGGTAATTAAAAACTTTTTTACATCGCATATATATTGTATTAATTTCACATGAAACTTCAAATTAAAAAAAAGAAACAAACTTCTCTCATTTAACACGGTTAACATGAAGTGAAAATACTCGCCTAATGACGATCTCTCGGGAAGCTGACAGTAGAATTTATTGCAATGGAGATGGTTACACTCTGTATACCGCCTGTCAATTCGCGTAATTATTAGGTCCGTCGTGAAGTGTTGTTTTGCCTGTTAAACTGCCAATAAATAGCGGATGGTAGGTAATAATCGGAATGATTACGACAATAAAAGAGATCGCGTTGAGATGTGCGACGATCAAATTGCATACTCGACGTGCATGCCCGCGCCGATGTTAATGATTTCGTTGGCAAAAGATTATTCCTCCGTAAAGGCGCACACCAGACATAGGTACGCAAGCGAAATTTAATTCCGTGAGTCATTACGCGCGCTAATTTCAACAGTGAATTAAGACTTCTTGCAAATGAGCATTTTACGCGCTTAATCTCTGCGATCGGCATCCGTATTACGAGCGAATGGCGAACTTAATTGTCGATCTTACTAAGAAAAGAGAAATAAACAGACGAACTTTTCACGCGCTTATAAAGTATTAAGCATCTCATAATTTATCGAATCAATTAATCGTGCGCAAATGGATTAAGGAAAAATTGCATTAAATTTTCTTTAACGAATGATTAATGATTATCTTATCGAATACAAATAAGTTGTTAAATACTTGTAATTGCTTGCGGATTATATATAATATTATCTATATAAGTACAATAAAATGATAATAAACGTAGCATATAATAACTAGGTAGGTATCATGACGGATGACGATTAATGCACGCATGTCGTGAGTCATTTACTTCGTAAGTAACGATACCGACAATGTTTAGGAGATTAAGGAGGAACGCTGCATATTTATGAGTAAATTGAATTTTGTTACTCCATGTATGTTTTAAATTAGAAATTTAAATTTGAAGAAGAGGTTGGGAGAGAAGAGCGAACGCGAATTAACGTGCTGCGTTTTGGGCAACCTGTCAATTTGCGTAATTATTACTTGCCCATATATTTGCCGCAATGAAGTGTTGTTGTCCCTTAATTCGCCGATAAATAACAGATGATAGGTAATTACCGAAATAATAATAAGGTCCTCGCGTTGAAATATATGCGATCGAATCGCATGCTTCCTCAGAATACTTTGTTGCTAATGATTTTATTCAAACTGATGAACACAAAAAAGTTCGTATTATGATACATTTATTAAAAGAAAGCAGAATGATCTCCTCAATCAAAAATATATTGCTGAAACATTGTAGAATTTGAATAATCTAACTATTAAAAACAATTGTAATGTTAAACATTTTAATGATTACCAAATAATTTTTCTTTCATCAAACTTTTAGATTAAAATTGTAATGTTTTATTTTTCTTAAGTGTTTTCTTTTAAAATAACACGTTATGTAGATCTTCCGTTTCGTTTGTTAATTGAAAATGACAAACGCGATAAAAGTGGGTGAATTTACGAGGAAAATTAAAGAGGAAAGAAAAACTGTGTAACGAAGTTTTCATTAACCGCAAGGGACTTAATTACTGACCGTCATATATACAATCGTAACACTTTCCAAAGTCGAAGTATATATCCGATTCAAGGAATGGGAATGCAATGCAAACGCTACAGAACTTCTTTCTGCAAATTGTCTGCTAACTACGTACTGAAATATAAATATGCGGTTAACGACAGCCAATTTTAATGAAAAAACTAAAACATGATTTCGTACTTTTGCTTGATTATTCAAATAGAAAAATCTTTATAACGTCGAATTCGTTGACATTTTGATAACGACAACATTTTAAGTTTGAAAATATAGCATCGAAATACAGCTTTCACCAGCGTGTTTTCAAGTTTCATTAGATATCCGTTAAATATACTAACATACGTTTACGAAATTTTGACAGCAACAAATCAAAAAGCAAAGTTCGATCTCGACAAGATACAATCTTTCATGATAATCGGGCGAGCAATCGACTGAGTTTCAATCCCGATAGTATCTGTCTAATGATCAAACATGAAGACATTCACACTCTCAAATCCATCTTCATTGATCTATGATTTGAAAACCGATACACGAGAAAAGACAAAGATAACGAGAGAGAAGAGACCTTATCAGTCGAATGTTCTCAAGCGCTGATTCTCTTAATTGTTGACACGCTATTTTACATAGCGGAAACACATATGTAAGGTTTGATGCAACATATGTAAAATGTGTACAAGTCTTGTATATCTATCGAGCTTCATAGACGGATGTATGCTGCGTCTATAAGTCGGTACGTATCTATCTATCAAAACCGGAATACGCGTTATGAAACATCCATCAATAGATCGTCAGAGGTAGATGAAGAACTCGACAGGTATGTCGTAAACCGCGATTTGCATTTTTTTTATTGCTCGGTTGCTGGCCGTAGGCAGATATATCGTGATCGTTGATTCGCGAAGATATAATGAGATATTTCCGGCAGACATCCAAGCAGTGAAATCTGAAATAATGATCCATGAATAAGACATATAATTCGCTTTCTTAATGTCTCCATATAAACACGTAGAAGGCGTAATTTCTTGACTAATTAAATAGCAGTAATAAAATGCAAAATTATAGATGATAATAAGCGACAGGTAATAATCATTTAGTCTATTAACTTCATGCCAATTACTTGCGTCAATGTTCTCAGTAGGATAGGAAAATTTCCACTTTATATTATTTTAGTATTATTCTTTTGTTATTATTTTACTATTTTGTTTCTTAATATTCCTATCAAGAAGTTTAACACAAAGATTAATAAAAATCTATTTTTCGTAAAATACGAAATCGAAATGTTTCTAAAATTAAAATTTTTAATTACTCACTAACTAGATATTCATGCAATTCGTTTAATGATAATCTTGACGATTTAGATTTACAAAATGAGCCTAACTTAACGCATTCTCTTCTTTTGCTGTACATATGATTACATATTATTACATTTTTGAAGAGCCTTGCAAGAATCTTACAATCTCGAGAAACACCTCTAATCGTGACCTCCCAGAACGTTAGTGATAAGTAAGTCGTTAAGACGGCGTTGAATCAGGATTGTAATCCCGCAAGATCAAGTGGAGATCCGCTGCTAAGATGTACGTACGGTCTTATAATGCATTTATCTTTAGTAGCTTTGCATGGTCGGAATCATTAAAGAAACAGAGAGAGAAAAAGAGAAAGAGAAGAGCCAAGGTTAGTCCGAATGGTCTACGTCAGCGAATCCGTACAATCGTTAGTATCGTCATAAAGTGCAAATTTTCTCCGCCATAATCTCAAACCATAAAACAGCAATCGCGACATATCAAATCGAAAAACGCCGATTAAAACACAATAAAATTTTTACATCATTAACCGCTGATAAAATGCCATAAAAACATAAGGAGTGAAATAATAGGATATTCGGAACACGATAAAAGAATATTTCATCACAGATTGAGAAAAAATCTCCATAGGAGAAAATATGTATAACTTAAAAACATAAAAATAAAACCAGGATTATATCTTCATTTCTCTCACATCGTTAATATTAATTTATTAAATTAATTTTCTACTTGCGTTTACTTTTCGTTGACCAAAAAAAGTTATGACATAATTCGAATCGAAATAACATTTTATAAAATATATATTTCCATTCTGATATAATATTTCTTGATATAATTTGACAAGACTATGACACAATATCAAATAAAGTAATTTAAAGTAGATCGATCAAACAGAAAGATATAAATAAAAATCTTTTTTCCGTACAAAGCATAAATGTAAAAGGTATTACATTTTATTCTGAAAAATGCAGACGAAACGAATTGGTTTTTTTCTCACAATAATACTCGTGCAATATGCGATTTAAAAAATATAAATGTTTATTGAAGAACGATAAATTTGTAACAGCCCGAAAACGTCCCGATCAACAAAAAGAGAATAGTCATGTTACTCTTTACGTACTACATTTTCCAGATGCCACATGGGATAGGTTTCCTCGGTCACGTGTGCGCGGCACGTGCCGCCGTGTCGTCTGGCACGTGCTGCGACGTCGTGTCGTCAGACACGAGACGCAGGGACGCGCTTCCGGACCCTTTCATTTTCGTAGCTGCCTCGATTTTGCGCATTGTTCAATGTTAAAACGATGTTTATATCATAATAGGCTTTTATCAGCTTTAAAATAGTACTATTTCATCATTTTGAATTTGTTCATTGAAAATTAATTGCATTCTTAAATATATAACATCTACATTATCTTTTATTAACATTTTTCATTGATGATTTTATAAAATAATTATAAAATAAATTTAAAAGAATTTTATATATATATCCTTCTTTCTCTTTCTCTCTCTCTCTCTCTTTCTCTTTTTACGAATAAATTTTTTTATAACTTAGTCTCTAAAAAAGTTTTGAAAAAGGTATAAAAGATATAAAATATCAATAAGTAATATCATTCAGATATATCTGTAAAAGTTCTTCATTAAAGCAATTAGAATGCCAATATTTGATGAATTGATTCTTTGAAGTTTAATAAAGTTTGTGATTGATATATTGATAGTTCATTAGCAAAAGTAAGTTTAGAGTAATGAAATATACAACGTCCCAATAATTGTGTAATATAATTTAAAAAAATGTGAGAAGCACAAAAATAAATCCAAATTTTAAACTGCAATTTTTTATACGAAGTTTTAATTATTCTGGAATTTCAAATAATCTCATCCCATGAGAATTTCTATTTTCAATTTCTAATTACTCACTGAGTTGTTGACAGGATATTTAAGATAATGATTATTAATGATGTATTGAACGAATATATAATATATGTATTATATCCCGGAGTATATATATTCGTAACATGATAACATAACTGTAAAACACCTATGCTTATAAAAGTTTATAAAAGTTTATAAAAGTTTATAAAAGTGACATTTTGAGAATGATGAATGTATGCTTGCATTCCACAAAATTGACTCGAAATAACATGAGAAAAGAAAAAAATTTATAAAATTTGAGAAGAGAGCTCTTGTACTGTGATGTCCGAGTTTCATATAGCGATATGATACATAGCATAAATTATGGTGTACTAAACCTGAATTACCCATAAAGAAAAAATATGAGGATACTATAGTATGCTATGTATCATATAGATTATGTAAAAAGAAAATTTTCTTGCTACAATATATCTTAAATATTACATATAAATATTAAATATCTTGTTTACATGCTTGCAAGTTACTTTTATTTTTCGAAAAGTGATTTTAAAGATACCTCGAATAAAAGATAATAATACTCATTTTTTACATATTTATATTTAGATAATGTCGCTTGTAATTTGCCTACTGACCTTAATAATATTCTTTGACATATTCTACGAGCGTGCTAATCAGATCGAGTACACTAAACGAGAAGAAAATGTGCCCGCATTTCTCGTGAGCGTAAAGAACAAGGGATATATACACGCGAACCTCTCCGCGTGCCCTCGCATATCCACGTAAGAAGAAAATTGGCGTCTTGGACTAAAGAAGGTTCGAGCAGAGAGGAAGAAAGGCGAAGAAACGAGGTAAAAATTGCCGCAACCTACCATTCCACAATGCCCTCCTTCCTCTCTTCTCCAACTCTCTGGAGGCCACTTCGTGTACCTTCTCGTTTTCCATCTTTCCTCTTTGGCGGCAAGAACTCGCGACTTTAACCACAACAAAGTGGGCATGGCGAACTTAAGGACCGTGACCGATACGATTTAGGAGCGCTCATTTTTCTCGGTCGCCGTCGTATAACATTGCCAACTGTCGTGCGTTACTTTGAAATCGAGATGACTTTATAGAACTGGATATACGTTAGCAGAGTAGTGAAAGTAGCAGGGTACTAAAAGTACGTGTTAGTTAGGCTTTAATTAGAGTCGTGAACGTGCGAGGTATATCTCCCGGTGTCTCCCGAGATCGTGTCGGAACCAATGTACCTTTTATCGATTGCAAGCGCACCGTAAAACGTGAAATAGCTTTTTTATTTTGTGAAGAATTACACAAATTACCGTAGTGTCGCAGATCATGCGCGTCGATTAGCGCTTACTTAATTACTCTTAAAAATTTTACATTAATTAATTTCGAAATTAATCATATAATAAAGAAGAAATATTTTTTGTATTTTATTTTTCTTCGTACGAATAACGAATTATCCTGGAATTATCAAATAATATTACGAAATATTGAAAGCGGTAAAATTAATATTTACACAAACACAAATCCAAAGCAACGCTAGCATATATTTTCCTTAATTTTTCAAAAGCAAAATAAGAGAAGATTAAGGCAATTTCTAAAATCAACGTTTTTGATTGTTTGAGAAACAATCTTCTCGGTTTAGTATCTTAGGACGAAATTCATGACAAGCTCGTGAAATCTGAAGCTTATCGAAAGTTTAGCCAGAAACAACTGGCATACCGTCTCGCATTGTTTGCTCAAAAATAATCAAATCGTTGCACGCATTGCATATAACTTTGCGAGCGAATTATCGATTTTGTCAGGTTCAAGTTGGGTGAATCGCGAAGCCCCAACGTAGAATACGTACGCAGATTTACAACGTATGAAGTTTTCATAACGGTGTAACGATGCTTCGAGTATCCTTGAGTGCATCGTTAAATTTCAGACGAGCAGCTAGAGGGAGAAATCGCAAGCATTCTCGATCAAGTTTTAACGAACTATTTTGATCCCCTTATTTCGTATCCGTGGAACAATCTGTAAGAAACGCGTCTAGCGTCAGAATTTCATCCAATCGCGGCACATGGGAGGAATACAGTAAAATTTCGCTAATTTGCAGAATCCTATAAATATCGACCTATTGCAAGGTGGCGGTTCTCCTCCAGCGGGAAGGAGAGTAGCATCCTTGGAAGTGCGCGCCCAACCGTCGCGGTAGAAAACCAAAATTGCGAGGGACAAGGACCCTCGAAACTCGCGCGAAAGGGAGTTACCAAGACTACGGTGAAAAGGAGCGAACCGGTGGGTAGGTAGATAGGTAAAAGGGCCAAAGTTGTAGGGGAGTAAAACGTGGAAAAGGGACACCGGGAATAGGAGAATGGGGAGGGACCGTTACGCGGCGTCTCCAAATCGGCGAGGATTTGATCTCGACTCATTGTGCGATCGAAATCGATGGGATCCAATTAACCTCCCTTTAAGAGGGTCGCGGAGTCCTATTGTCCCTCCGTACATACGATTCCGCTTGCGCGGCGGCATTACTAGGAGATTAGATACTATGGTGTAATTCGCCATAACATTAGCGAGGTCTTCTTTCCTCGTTTGTTCTCGCGGAGAATAGACCGCTCTTTGCCAGAGATACATGCTTTCTTATTTCTTGTTTGATGTCTCCTCGTTTCGTCTACGGCGTCTTTACGGTTTCCCGATGATGCGTGGGGAGGAAGAGGAGGGACGAGGGAAATCGACGAAATGTCACCATCGAGATTTCGTCTAATTGATCTCTCCCTGTCAACAATGCGAACCTGAGGGTGTGAGGGAAAAGTTTGTCAAGTGGTCGATATCGAGAGAAGTATGCTCGTACACACACACATACATACGTGCACATGTACTATCTATGTATCCCGGATATATGTATAAGTTGTTGAAAAGTCATTTTCTTCATATTTTTCACTATTGATTTATCTCTTCAGATAGAAAGTAATCAAGATAGATTGTAATCCAGATAGATCGCAATCGAGAGACATGCGTATCATGCCAAGTTCGCAAATTCACGCGCAGCGAACAGCAAGACGAATCGTGTATTTATACACACGCGGTCTGTCTCTAGTCGAGTACTTTTAGATTATTTTGCTAACGCCTAGACCGATCGAGTTCGCACTTTAATCGATAGCTTAGGAAAATATTACATCATGAAAGTGAATAAGAGAAATTTTTCTTTTTGCTCTAATTATCTTTTGAATGAAAATATTACGATGCAAAACGCTTCCAAGTGGAAAACTGACGTTTAAGAAACATCGTTAACGTTATTTTGACAAAAAATTCGTTATCTTTCATCGAGGGAAAAAGAAAATGAGACTTGCGCATTAAAATACTATCGTGAGAAGCAAAAAAAGTTTCATGAAAAACGTGTCGTGTGCGACCAACACACACCGCCATCATTCAACAGCTTTGTAAATTTGCAAAGCTTAACGATTTGCAAGCATATGATTTGATCTGCATACTCTAAGTGAAAGTATTAAAATGATAGCATAAAGAAACAAAAAATCACGATTTTACAACGATTTTAAAATGAGATTAAAGAAACAGAAAATTTTACAATAAAGAATCATATTATTTTTTATCTTTCAAAATGCGATGATAAATAAAATTCTAATATTTAATTCAATATGTTTTAAAGTTTCATTTAAAAATAATATTTATAAATTAATATAGCATTGAATATGAATATGTATATACGTTATATACAAAAATTCTTCTTTTTTTAATTATTTAATATTCTAAAATATCTAAAATATAAAAATTACGAAATCAACAAGAGAATGACACATGTATATTAAGCATTATTTTAAGTCTATTTCGAGATAAATTTTTTTATGACAGTAAAAAAATATCGGATATGACATGAGATGTAAGTGCGAAGAATATACGGCTGTCTCTTTAATATATGAAGCAATCATCGTGAGGGTTTAATTTACTACGGTCTGCATTTATGTTATTCCCTTGATGCGTACTCTTACGCACGTGAAAAGCGAATACTCGACGCATGTGTAATTATGTCTAATTGTAATAACGAGATAAAAAAAGGGGAAAGAGCACTCTCTCGCCACAAACAAAAGACGAAAAGGGTGACGGACGATGTGTCTCTTGTCATGTATGTTGCTATGAAAAATAGAACAAAATTGTAACTGTTCTGTGTAAGTATTCGAGGATAACCACATTCATGCATGTACATATATGTCATCATGAATATAACGGGACTTGATAGTAGCTGTGCAATTCATTAAAGCTATATTTCTAGTTATGTATCTAGCCTACTTCTTCCTTTCTACGACACAACCTATAATGACGATGAATACGATAGTCATGATGATAATAAAAATAATGAAAGTAAGCAGCATGGCATAGGATATGATCACAATGTCAAGACACTTTACAATATAAAAAAATATAATGTAAAATTTAGATTTTCTTAAACATTAAAATTCCTCGCATTTGTATCTATTTATAATAGCTTGCTTACATCCTGATAATTGTATTTCCCTCACAAATCCCAGAAAAATCGCGCTTTATTTTTCTCTTCGAAAACAGAGGAAACAGCTGAGAACCATGGAATTTTAACCACCGCCTGAAACTGGTAGCACCATCTGTACCACCGGGCTGCAACCCCACATTGAGATAACTGCCCTCGAGGAGATTGCACATCGACCAAGTGCATACGAACGCGATGCACCTCGAAATAATCGTTCACAAAACATTTTTTGGAGACATTCATGTCGCGCGTGAGTTTTGATTGTTAGATGCGCTGTCATTCGACGAAAAAAGGCAAAGATTGTCAGCTATATCCACTATTGTTCTTCGTTTTGACATTTCGCATATCCCAACTCTCGGCGAGAAGAAATCCCCTTGAATTGCATTCAATATGCAAGCAGCAGTTTTTCTTACGTATTTCAAGAGGAGGCTATATCAAGCGATGCAGAAAAATGATTTTATATTCATAGAAATCAGAGAGGCCAACGTGCCTACAATAACTCAGAATCTAAATTTGGAAAAAAATAAAAAAACAATTTTTCGCGCCATAAAAAAAGCTTTAAATTCAATTTTCATTGCGAAATAAAACTGTATGCAGAAATATTAAAAAAATAAAAAACGAGAATAGCGCGAAAGATATTCAGATATTGCAAGTCCTTCAACCGATGATGTACCAGAAGTTCCATATGAAAAGGAGTAAACGTTTCTCTTGTATCCTCCTTTTGCGCGTTAGATGCATCGCATGTGATTGCATAGATGAAAAAAAGAGAGTTAGAGGATTTGTCAGCGATTCATGCACATTCGAATCGTAGAAAAACGAGAGGGAATAAATCATCGCTCGCACCGTGGCTGCTTGATTTCCGCAAAAATCATCGTGACTAATTAGTGTAATGACAATCAATTAAAGAACCGCGGAAGTGAACTGCGGCCATGACGACGACTATGAGCATACAAATTATTAAAATCTAGCCGGGGACAGAGCAGGTGCAAATTGCATCGCGCATCGTGTTATTGTCAGCTCGTCGGACGCGAAATTCGTCAGCCAAGTTATTTCTGGAACGTACGAAATTATTCGATACGGTATGCGCGCGCGCGCCATCCGCTTGAAAATTCCTTCATAAACGCGTATACACGTAGTTATGACGCTTTAGCTGCATGAAATGCGGTTGTCCCGGGTTGATATCGCGCGCATGCGATTTCTCGTTATTTTCGCTATTCATCCCTGTCCAGCCGGTACACGTGGTCTATTTTTCTCAAAGCAAATTTGCTCGTTAATTGGACCTGTGCAAAGGAAAACAATTTGCGCGCGCGCTGCGACTTAATGAGACGCTTCAAAACTCCATCAGAATTTCGCGTGTGCTATCTTTGCAAAAAAAAAACTGGCAGTCATTAAAGTAGTGATCATCACTGATGCGAAAATGGATAAACAGAGAACAAAGCTTGATCTGATGAAAAAAAAAATTATTTACATGCGAATAAAATTCTCGTTTCGATGTATGCAGTTTTGCGAAGATTGCGTTGCCGTTAAAATCAAAGAGATCGTCTATAATATCACGCTACTCTAGATCAAAGTTTGATCAATCTCGAGCGTATGTACCATCGGCGTTCGCTAGTTTATTTTATCCGCGACTCTGTCATTTCATTTGCACGTGCGTGTTCAGATCGATGTGACACCTCGAGTTGGCGCGTCGAATTCCTGTGTCAATCGTCTCGATATATATTTCCGTCGTTAAGGAACATCTCGACGTATGCATGCATGCATGCATGAAAATTTATACGCTATGCACGATCACACCAATGCTATCAAAACGAGACGTATAGACGCGTATACGTATGCGTATTTCCGTGAACGAGCCAACGGCATCAGGGAGCGATCGATTTATCGTGGAACTGATTGGCGAACGATAGGCACAAGTTAAATCCAGCCGAGTCATTAATCGACGACGTTAATAAAATTGGGTCAAGTGTCTCGCATATTGGTCGATTACACATTCGATCGTTGAGCTTTCGCAATAAAATTCATCCATGATGCATCAAATGTTCGTTAAATAACGAAAAATTTAAAAGGCGTTTGTGCACAATATATTTCGTTTCAAATAATTATGTTTAAATATAAAATGCATTATCAAGGAATGAAAATTATTTTTTAATGTGTATATATGTGTATATATCATCTTGAATTTATCTGAGATCTCAGATACTTTTGTGCAGAAGTATTAATTAGGTCAACAATATGTAGATTTCAATTCCATATTAATTTCATAGTATATTCCAGTAATAAATTCAAGATTAATCTTTTTATGATAGAAATATGTATAATGAAAAAAATCTGCACGATGACACACTACACATATATTTCTGAATGCAAATGAATTATAGGAATGCTTAAAATATTGCGATGAGATAAACGGCAAACATTTTTCATATTTAACTTCTATATCTGGCTAGTGAAATAATGAAATAAATTATCCCGTCATATTTAATTAATGATAAAATAGAGAAAATTTCGTGAAGAAAGATTATCGAAAAATTTCAATTTAGATAATCGAAAATTCATAAAAAATATTATCATTTTCCTAGTTTCACATATATAACATTTGAAAATAAATACAAACGAAATAGGATGAATACAAACGGAATAAAGCAATATTTCATATTTTTTTGTCAAATCGAATCCGGAAACTCGCCGGAGTTTCATCGTTTAATTATTCCCGCGTCAGCTTTATCTCGTTTTTTCACAAAATTTTCGCAACGGACCTATTTACCATTCGCGCGCGATTAATTCGGCGAATAAATAGTCTTCTTCAGTGCCATAAAATAATTGTTGGGGGCCAACATTGCCAAATCGAACAATTCTATAATAATCTAAAATAAATACATCTCTGCAATTGATTCATTAATTCATATTTATTCATCGCAAATATTATCTTTGAATATTTAATAATTGAAGCGCTGACAACTTACAACAATTCGCTATTAATTCATATTAATTTTACTTTTTCAAATTAGATTTTCGATTTACATTTATATTATCCTATATTTTATGCATATTTCAGTGAAATCTGTTATTTTAAATTTTTAAAATGTATTACTTTAAATCTTTGAAACTTTCAATATATCATTGATACATTGATAAATGACAGTATTTTTCTACTATTCAGAAATTCTATTTTAATTTGATTGTTTACAACGCAAGTTCTTCTGATTAAATTTCTTCAGTCCTATAAGAGATCCTATAAGAAACCTTGCGAATGGAGAATACAGCAATGCTTTAACATGAGTGGACCCTATGATCATTCATAGATTGATTCCATATACGAATCAATGCAAGTGCCAGACCGGCAAAATCGGTTTCTTGCCTGCATCTTTGCGAGGCGATCGAGCGCAGATTACGATGGCTTTGTGCTATCGCTTATATCCGTTTTCTACGGGCAGCATTTCACGAGTTATCACCGAACGGTAATAAACTCTGGATGTCTGTCGTGACGGGTTGACGCGGTCGTGGCTTTCCGAAGATAGGTGAGACAACTGGCACATAAAATTACTACACAGCATGAGTGAAATATAGTCTGTGAACTAGTAAATGTTAAAATGATTCGTACGGAGGATGACAATGGACGGCGAGATCGATCGATGCACGCGTATTCGATTAACGCACACGGCGACCATTGCAAAAAATTTCGCGTTATAACCTTTGATTTTGATTGCGACCACGCGTGGAAATGGTAGCGAGTTTTTTCCAGATAGAAACGATGGCTCAGCGTGTACCAATCGCCAATCTGCTGACCGTGGATAAAACGTTATCACGCGCTGTATTCTCGTTCGTCCTGTATCGGTAAACGATTATCCGATTTTACGAAGCATAATATGCGTATTTACGAGGTCGGCCAGCAATGGGTATATTTATTGAATACGCAGCTACGTGAATATTTTTACCTGTGCAGCGAAGCTAGTGATATGTTTCTACAAGCAAGTGATTAAATAATTCATTGTCTACGCTTTTCAATATCGCATAAATTATTTCAGAGCTTTACTCGAACTTTTATCTATAGATTTTAAGATTTTTGCGATGTAAATATTTTCCAAGTTATGAGCAATTAAAATTAAACAACCTTTCACAGCTTAAGCGCCTTCAGCGATGAACGAATGAACGTTCCTTATTCAATATTTCTCGCGCGATTTATCTTTCGATAATCGGATATTAAAATTGAGAAACGAGAAATTCAATCAGAACCCACGATTACCATATTATATTTATATTTTATATCATCATTCGATATAACGTGAAATATTTGATCGTGATAAAGTTGAGTCGAGTTCCCGAGCTATTCGTGATATGTGATTATCTCGTTAGGTATTCATTAAAGATCCATGAACGTGAACTGGTACATCTCTAGTAGTCGGAAGACGGGGAACCTCGAAAGTCTTATGATCTCACAAGTATATTTATCGAAAATACACCACGCTTTATCCTATTTGCCGCTTGCGTGCAATAGTTAATTCATTCTCCGTCAGCTCGTTACTTTCCGGACGCGTTCAATTGCGGCTGTCTTTGAAACGAATTACGTTTAACCAATACACTAGCTATCACGATTAGATCTCGTATTATGTTACACCCGAATGATCTCAACCACTGGAAGACGATGTCATTGAAAGTCCCGTGGAAATTGTTGGTTTGTAATCGAAACACGGCCGATAAATAATTAGTATTTTAGGAGGATTCGATTTTAATATTTTCACATAGAGGATTAATGAGCGTGAAAACGTCAAACATAGAAGTATCTATTTTCTTCCTTTCTTTCTTCAATTTCTCAAATTATAAATTTGCCAAAGAAAAGAGAAGGAGAGATCGTTCCTAGCGATTGAGTTCGATATGCACTCTAGCCTTTAAGGCGCTTAGTCGTTAGCCTGAAGGAGTTATTGAAGCGACACAAGGATATGATAAATGTCATGAAAATATTATCGGGGCGAGTTTAACGGTATGTGAATACAGTGCCGATAGTTGACATCCATGATCAGCTCTAGGCTAACGAAGGAAAGAAAAATCTGTCCGCTCGTCGTTCGCAACGCTTGCGGCGAGGCGTGAATCTTCGTTCGCGTATTAATTCGTATTCACGATTCGAAATTATGCTCGGAGAGCAAATTTTAACGCGTTCGGTTCTTCGATATCAGTAATTAATATTCGTGTGTATGACAATAATTATTCAGATTAATTAAGAGATTATTTCTTTTAGAAATAAATTATGGACTTGAATATAGAAATATTTTGCAAGATGAGAATTGAGATATTTTCTATTAATCGTATCTATTGATTTATTCATCTAAATTCCAGGATATTTTATTTTTATATATTTTATTAAACATAAAAATATATTTTTTATCTAACGTAATCGTAAGTATATATGATACTATGCATATTTTAAGTATTTTGTACTACACTTACGTATGTGATGAAAAAATTTGCAGTCAAAATAGAAGGCGATGCCATATTGTACTTACCTAGAACAGAGAAAAAAGAAAGAGATTATTAATTTGCTTATGATTGCAGATGTGATGGGAAAGTTTTATATGTTATATTTATTTCTTTTTTATATTTGATGCAAAAAAAATAATATATATATATATTCTAAAATAATATTTAGACATCATTACGCTTCCAAACTGCATTAAATAAATCACATGAGAATTATAATATGAAGATAATTTTTTTCCTTATTTCACATCTTTTTTATATATGAAAGATAAATTATTAAAATCGTAAAAATAATGAATCTAAATTTGATTTCTTATTTGTTTCATATTAATTTTAATATCGTACTTTTATTTTCTTCTTGCTACATGTACAATATCATGTACATAATTCATTACATTCTACTGTACATTTAATCTCGTTCTCATATGCATTATTTTCACATACTCAGCAACTCTGTCGATTAAGATGTAATAAGTTCGAGCTACACTTAAGAAACTTCGTAATTGCTTACACCCTAATCTATTATGGTTGATCGACATTCTCAACATCGGCACTCAACTTTCCTCGCGTCGACGCTCGCGCAGCCGGCGAGGAGGCACCAGGCGCGTCCAATTTGTCGGCTAATCGGCCTCGGCCACGGGGTTAAACATCCGCCCTCGGTCATCCATGAGGTGCGTTTACGCGCCGAGCGCGACTAACTAGCCATTACTTTTTGATTTGTGCGCTGGAGTTTGCGCTGCACGTGCGCGGTACCTTTTTATTGTCCGCTTTAGGCTGTTAGCCGATGCAACACGATGACTGCAGCAGCAACGGCAGCGACAGACGCTATACGTCGATCTTGCGAGAATGCACGCGCTCTTTCGAGGAGCATCGACGTGAAGAGGATGAATTCAATCCAGGATCCAAGGGCAGGTGGCGAGAGAGCACGAAGCATTGATACTTTTATTGCGACCCTCTCTCGATTTAACGCACACTGTACACATCGTTGTACACAAGTATTTATTGCAATAACAACGCAGCTGTGCACGAGGCTCGATACCGAGAGTATAAGGGCAGTCTTCAACGCTATGGCATTAAAATACGCGGGATCGAAGGCGATGCGCCAGACAGCGCGAAAATATAATATGTTAATAGCGAGAGATAGCATTGCGAAGTATGACGTTTAAATATACGGTATGCCTCGACAATATTTCAACGCGAATATCGTGAATATAATATTTCAACGTGAATATCATGTAAATACAAAAAGTTAGGAATAATTGACTAGAAAATACGTTGGAATATTATAAAACGTGCGTTATTTACTTTCTTATGCCATATATTATTTAATAATTTATAATAAAAAATCTTAAAACAAATGTCTCCTCGGAATATGAAGATTTAGCGTAAAATGATAACATTAAATTAATTTATACCACAAATAATTTCTTTAATCAAACTATAGGATAAATTTTATTTTTTAAATAAATGTGTGTGTATTAGATTTTATTTGCGATGTTGGGCCAATCATCGAAATTAATTTAAAATGCAAGGTGACAGAAAATATTTAGATTTATATTACAAATTGTTAAATATTTCGAGGCAACGTAACAAATTAATTACTGCATAGTATTTGACACACACAATCTTTTTCTTAGCATATTATTATTAAAATACATAGTCATACATAGTCACTGTTGTCATTCGATCAATCCATAGATTGATAACTTGACTCTACATCAGTCAAAGCAAAGTTGCATTAAAATTACGTGAAAATTCAGAAAATACATATCGCTTATTTCACTTTTATAAAAATCAATTATATCTCATAGAAAATATCTTCAAGAAAATTCATAACTTTTCAAAAAATTTTAAGCAAAAACAATAGTATTATTTGTTTTTCTATATTATATATCCTATTAATAGTAAATCTAACGAAACTTTCATCGATCTGTTATTTCCGCTCACGCGGAATTGGATCGTGTAGACAAACGCGCAAGAGACACGGAGTTTTATTAAAGCAAGGCAATTTATTCGCCCGTCTGTCCTGGAATCGTACCATCGCACATCCTCGCGGGCATTAATTGCGAGGCGAAACTTATGTGCGAGAGTGCCGCGAGCCACCACGCGTTCACGCCGCTTTATCAGTGTCCGAGCGCATAACTCTCTAATGTGGGGGGGGGGGAGACTATTTTTTCAGACTTTTTAACTCTGGCAAAAGACCGCGCCCTCCAGATCCAGGTGCGATATATACCGACTCGTCTGTCTCCGACGCGACCCTCCTGGAAGCATTCGCGTTCGAGAAATTCCGCGTAATGTATGGGAAGCACTGTGCGAAACCAAATAGGCCCGAGAGAGCCTCAGAATTTTTGTGATATTCTATCAGTGATTATATCTCGACGCTACTTATGTGTCTCGAGTGAAATTATTATTTTGCATTCGATTTTATAATAGGATAAACTCTCGTTCGTGATAAAATCTGTGTCTTCCAAATTATAGAAAAGAGGAGAAACGTACTTGAAGTATAACGACCATTTTAATTTATTTCCTATTTATATCCTAACAATTGAAGTTGAATTTAATTACTAATAAATAATGTATATAGATTATTATTTATTTTATCAAATTCAATTTCGTAGTAGATCAAAATTTTAACAATAATGTCGGTGATATTAACATTGTTTATTTTAATTTTGTCTCTGTATGTATTATTTATTAGAGTTCAAAGTAATGTATGACTTTCGAAACCTTGTGTACACATATAAGGTGCAGATTTATTACGAATGTGCCGCATAGAGAATGCAATAGCAAAGAGAAAAGAGAAAAGCAAAATTGAAGCAAAGGAATTCGTGATGAAGGAGAGGCTCCTTTGTAATATGTTGCTATTTAATGATTTCGCTAGCGAAGTAGTTTACGATCGACATATTTATTAAACGACGCTGTTTAAAGCCCTAACGTTTCTCTGACTAACGAGCAGCATTATTGACGAATTATTGGCGAATACATTTATCGGAGCATGAAACAAACACGATTGCGACGCGCGATTTTATACGACAATGGGGAATTGTCAAAAGTCGATGATATGAAATATTGCCATTTATCTAAATATCATCTTTTTGCGCCGACAATCTACTGCGATCTTATGGTATGATGTGAGCACAAAAATATTACATTCTCGAAAACACATACATAGATAATTAAGACAAAAGTATATATAAATTTTATAAAAGTAATTAGATGTTTCTTTTTTAAATAATATCATATATTTTGAGAAAGAAATATTAAATAATAATAATTAAATTATAATAATAATATTTATTCGATTTCATTTTATTATAAGAATTTTTAGAAAGATATATAATTTAATATTATATTATATAAATTATTTTCTGAGGCTTCTGTTCTGAAAAATTCTGGCACAAGAAGAAAAGTTGAGGCCCATATTTATTTAGTGTACAATTTACGTTTCGTTTGACACTTTGATATATAGTCAAGCAAAATAGAGAAATCACAAGCCAATCATGAAGGAATGTTTGAAACCTATAGAGACGCACCTGTAAGATCAATTATTATTACAGTCATAAATAAATATCAATATATTTCCTATGGATTTAATACTGCCCTCTCCCCTCGTTATTCTCTGTCATTTTCTCTCTCGTTGTCCGAGCACTAAAAATCTTCTCTTACTACGGCTGTTTGCGGTCTCTTTGTGACGCATACCGCTGCGGACGTCCGAGCTTGTCCGGCTACAAGACGCTTGTACATTCTCTTTGCCCTATTCCCTACACCAGTTCCCCGCACCTAAAGCCGCTTCTCCTTCTCCCACCATTCAGAGGGTGAAGATAGCCCTGGGGTATCGTCTATCCCGAGAATTCTTTTGCTAACTAACGAAACGAGCCGCGCGGTTCTTGTTCTGGATGACAAATCCAAGACGCGCCGAGTGAATTAAAGCGAAGAGATTGCGAGGATTAAATGGAGGTAGCGAGTGGAATGTATAATAATATATCAAAGCCTTCGAAACTAGAGTATAATAAATTTAACTAGAGAGAAAGGTATTATGAGAAAGGTATTATAAAATATTTGAAATACATATCTAGAAAGCTGCTGAAAATACTTAATAATATATGATAGAAGAAATTTTTTTACAATTTTCTACCGCATTAAATTGAAATTTAAATAAACCTATCTCTCGAAATGATAAAATTTGCATTCGAATTGATCTTTAATTTAGAATGCATATAAAGAAAGTCGGAAAGACAATAAAAAATTACCATAAATAATAGATTTCCGTACATAATAGATTGACAAGTAAATAAAGCGTTTCTCTCGGAAATATATTATGCATGGATTTAGAGTATAGAATCGCGTTCAATTATTTCGCAATAAAAATAAATTAGCGCGATAAGTGAGATATATTATTCTCATCGTCTCACTGAGACATCGCGAATGTGTGCATCGCAAAAAAAGTGCATCATCGGCGAGCGCAGGGAAGAGAATCACATGCTGCTGTCTCTTCGCTCCTCGAAGGACTACCGCAAGCACGGTCGTCGACGAAAAAGAAAAAGTGATGATATTAACTTAACATGCACCCGCGCGCATTGTTATGATAATGTATTTAAATGTCAACGAGAGTGCACGCGACCGTCTCTGCGGAATTATGCACCGTCACCAGGAAGGTTGCCGACGAGGCCATCTCATGTGGCTTCCGACACGTGGGTCACTTCCGCGGTTGGCCGGCGTCGCGTGGGTGATCCTGATGCGAAGGTTGAGCGAAACGTGGCGTGTCTTTCCTATCATTATGCGCGTAATGATTGATTTTTTTTTGTCAAGTTAGATTATTAGGATTATGTTGAAAATATTCACGACGATGTAGTATCGTTCGCGAGCGAGCTCGAGGAAGAACGAATTCCCCGGGAACTACACGAGCAACGATCCCATCTCGACGATAGTTTAGTAACTACGCGTGATGAAGAATTGCGAACTGCCGTGCTTATTTAAAGCGCGTCGCGTGTAATAGCGGCAAAGTTACGGCGGGGAGATATCCGATATACGTCGTCGGCCGCACGTGAAAATCACTGTGCAATTTCTTATCACGCTCGACAAATAGTTACGAGCTTTCACAATGGATGACATTACATGAATCGTTTATATAAGTGATGCGCCGTAATAAACCTTTGGGTTCGCATAACAATTGAAAAATATCGATTCGCGTGGCTGCATAATATTTATTCGCCGCATCAAGTGAAAAATATTTTCGTGAAAATGGATAATTAAATATGTATATTTATTTATGAAATTCGATAGCTTTGCATACGTTTTCTGATTAAATACAAAGACAACAACTTGGTAGAAAAAAATTAATTAGCGTTACTGTTTACGTTCCAACTAATTAATAAAAACATTCGCGCGTTTGTCATTCTACATACAAACGACATACCAGCGAAATGCAATCGAAACATTCGTCTCACGAACACGTATAACGGCCTCCGGGAAGGATCGCGCTTTACTGGTTTACAGCAAGAAAGACGCACTGCAACGCGCTCGCGGATTCTCTTTGCGAGTACATCGCGAGTACACACGAGACGTAGTGCCTGCAAACAAGGCCCTCCCTCGGTACCTTTATAGTGCAGGAAGATGTTTCTCTATCTCTCTATCTCGCTCTTTCGCAACCAACACGCTGTAGCGCACTCGCGAGAGACCACAAATAAATAATACATTTCTCGCGCGGCTCGATCGTAACGAGAAATCGTTCGCCGCCCTTTGAACCGCACCGAATCCTACTCTGACGAGCCACCGTATATATATTTATCCTCGTTCCTCTCTTTCTCTCTCTCTCACTCTCTCACCGGCATTCTCATTAAGTCAATGCAACGCGATGCAATGCGGTAGTGGCTAGTGTGGGTGTGTGCGTGCATCGACACGTTGGCGCCATCGTACCGTGGTTGTCTTCTTCTTCTTCTTGTTTCGCGAATTCCGAGGAACTGCAAGTTGATTGGTAAAGATCCGTGTGTGGAAATTTCTATTAAATCGATCGACAGAATCTTTGAAGAATCATATACTGTGGGAAAGATGCATCGAAACTCTATCTCAAATGTTTATCTCAAATGCATACGTTCGTGACAGAGATAAAAGAGTTGATGCTATTCGTCATTTTTCAATTTAATCCTAGACTAGTGTACTTGGACATCTCCAGTCAAATTCATACGTGTTTTCATAAAAAAATTTATACATATGTTTTATGATATCGCAAGAAAATAAATATATCGCAGAAGTATAAGATTCTTGATAGATAAGTGCGAGACTTGAGCAGCGGTATTTTGTAAATAATTTAATTTTAAATAATTTAATATCTTTGACATTTATATGTTTACGATGGTTTTGCAATTTCCATTTATAAAATGCGAAAAGCAGATTGAGGCTCGTTTATTCGCTGACGAAAGACATTTAATTGAAATTCTGCATATTTGCTTATCTAATTATTTAGAAAAATAAGAAATCTCGATATTTATTTTGTTTATTTCTGTATTTACAGTGACATTTACGTGTAGCTTTCTCTTTATGACCCATGTTATTAACAAAATTATGGTGAGAAATAATAATTTCGTGATATTACGATAAGATAGGGCGATAGTTGGCCACTTTACTCACTTACAAATCGCAAGAGTTCAATCGCACATTCGTTAATCAGCGATGTAATTACAAGCAAATGGACGGCTGTCATAGACGATATTGGAATAATATCTATTACGTCCGATATATATCAAAACGAAACGCATGTGTTGCATAAGAGAAAACGGTTTTATACGATGCTAGAGTTCGCGGCTGAGAATCATCATTATCTTTCATCTAACGGCAGTACGTAATAAGGAATCCGCAGTTCCAATATCTATTACGCCGATCGTAAATTTTCCAGGAACACCGCTAAACGGGGAATCGTATTTCCAGCCGATCGCACCTTCAGCTTTCCCGCTGGTCCTATTTTTCTCGGGTGACGTGTAATTTATACTTAATAGCGAGCCGGACCGCCGGTTTTTACCGCGCGTCTCATATTTTCTGCGCCGTAATTCGAATTTTCTCGCGAAAATCGGTTATGGGCGCGATTACAAACCATATCACGATACACCTTATCTCGTAATTAGAAAAAGCGCTGGTTCTTGCAACGTTCGCCGCCAATAATCTCATCGCGTTCCGGGATATATCGTCGCCGACTCCCATTGTAAATGGAACTTTGCCGCACGTCGGCACACATAATAGCCACATACGCGAATTTGTGCACATGAATTTTATATATACAATATATATATATCTGCGAAATGCGATCACGAAGAAAAAGATACGGAGGAATTCGCGAAAATAGACAAAGTTGAAAAGCGAACTCGGCTTGACAACAATGTGGGATCTGAAGGAATGAGAGAATTATGGAAAAACTTGAAGACGGTTAAGTCTCGACAAGTTTAAGTCTCAACCTACTATCCTCTCTCTCTCTCTCTTTCTCTCTTGAGCGAAGCTACAATTTAAACTTCCATGAATTCCAGTACGCCACTGCCCTCCAACAATTTATACGCGCCATATAAATTTAAAAATCATGCTAATTTTATTTATCATCCGACTTAAATTCAGCAAAAACAGAAATCATCTGGCACGTCTCCTTGCGCATTATTTTAAACGGATTATAAGATTCCTAAAGTCACTAATCACAAACGAAACGCGCTTGCAAAAACGCGAAGTCATTCATCAGTTTTGACGTTCAATCTGATTAATTATTCTCTCGGGATGCGAGATTATTCGCGTTATTCGTCGCTGCCAAGCGATGGTCGTTTGAAATTCACGCGTACACCGGCATCGGCGTGTTTGTCCGACGATTCGGGATAGAAGCGGTCGCGCTCGTGCCGAAAATACGCGTCGCGAATCCGCGTGGACTCTAATTTCGTCGGGCGCCGTAGACACCACGCGGTCCACGAGTCTATTTCCTGTCGGGACCGCGTCAGGCCGGCTTCTAGGTGCATGCGGGATTTCTCGGTCGGGTACGCTCGACGACCGGGATCGTTCTCGTAAGAGCCGGCGAGAGGAGACGCTAAGAGAAATGCCACGGACGTAACGGACTAGTAAATCCGTCTCGTCTAGGTTTCTCGGCGCTAGATTCTCCGTGTTGTACAATCTACGCAGAATGTGAGGGAGATTGCGAAGCGACTGTTTAAGTCGGGAGACAGAGAGAGAACAAAGATACACATTCGTGGTAAAGGCTAGAGCTAATTGCTCGGCAGGGCAATGCTTGACAATGCGTCCGCCTGTCGCCATTGCTGCCGTCGTCGCCGACGCCATTGTAGGCTCGTTTTAATTTTCTAAAGGCGGATGAGCGAGAGGAACGAGAAACAGAAAGAGAAAGAGAGAGAGAGAGAGAGAGAGAGAGAGAAGAGGTCGGGAAAGAGAAAGGACGGGGAAGAGGGAAAACGCTGCCGCGTGGTAGACCACGTGGAATGCAAAATAGAGCCGCAAATCTGTCAGCGATCAAAGGCGAGGGAGAACGGACCGTCTCGGCATTTCTCGGGCTTGCGGGGCCGTTCGCACACAGAGCTCGCCCGGCTGCGCCTTTTGTCGGCGTAGACGTTAAATCGAAGATCCGCCGCAGTCTAATTAATTACGTAACGCCCCGTGGATCGAACGGTCGACGCCCGAAGGAGGTGCAAAGAAGACGATGAGATGCGATCGCGTGCCAGCTTTTAATATCATGGATAAAATAATAGAGAGTATGTTCGCATACATAAAATTGTCTCGTATCAATGTATAAAATATATTCGCTATAAATTGTCAAGACCCACTTAATCTCCATCTGGTAAATATCATACACACAAAATTAATAAAAAATGTTTAATGTGTAAATATTTTGGAACAAGGGAATAATAACTATATAATTATTTAATTATAAATAAATATTATCGCTATATTTGTGCCCGATAGAAATGTATGCAATTAAAACTCTATACATAAATTAACAAGTTAATGTAGAATTGAACTTATAATTTTATCTTTGATAAACTGTAATACACTGAACACTGATAATGAGACACGAATGCATGGAAGTGCATTGAGATGCGGTTTAATGAGAGCTCTCTGTTTTGGTAAATCGCCGTTAAGTGGACGCATATATGTTGCACTAATAATTAGCGTTATCGTACTCCGACCGAATATTTGATACGCGGCGCAATCGTTTGCCAATTAAGGACGTTGTTACCACGCTAAGTCGTTAAGAGGGCTTATGAATTGCTCTGTGGAATAGGTGCAGAAAAATCGCCCCACTACGAACCATCCCCTTCGCGACCATAGAGCAAACGTCTAATTAGGGGGCCCGGTGCCCGTGCCAAAGTCATTCGCCGGACGTCTACCGGTTAGTCACGCCTCTCGATCATCGGGTGAATTTATCAAGCCAGAAAGAAAGACGAAGGAACGTGAAAAAGGAAGAGCCGTCCCCCGGAACATATCGTGAGCCAGACTGTACGGAACCTTACTGGCAGCGGCGGAGAAATTAGCGTCGAAAATAGAGCCTAATGCGACGCGACGATTATGAGCTTACTTAGCAACGCCGCTTTTGTATTATTCAACACGACGTATACATAAACAGAGAGTGGTAGAGAGGCACATTTCAAGCGCAGTCCGAAAATAATTATTTTTAAAAATAGCGTTTCGCTAAAAATAAACAAATAAAATATTTTATTTGGAAATTTAATTTTGAGAAGGTACAAGAGATATATCAAAATAAATATTTTTGTGATTGTATGATTTCAACGTATATTGTGTTAATATATATAATAAATATTGACGATGAAATGAATAAAGTCAGTGGAAATGAAAATGTGAAAAGAAAACTCGGATTTGATCGATAAAATATACAAGTTCGACATCTTCTTAAGCGAATTTCTTCAACTCGTGACATATATAGGTAAAAGATGAACGTGCAAAAAGATGTCATTTGTTAACGTCCGAATGGGGCAAAGAGACTCGACTGGCACGTCTCGGGAACAAATGTCATGTTCAAGCGGTCGAGTACATCTCCGGGTATCAGGACGAGCCAAGACAATTTCTTTAGCAACGAACGGCGGGAGGAGATTTCTTAGCGCCTTCGGGCACTCATTGTCGGTTCTTAAGAAGCCACGGGTGCCGATGGCTGACCTCGCCGACCTCTAGCATCTTGCCTGAAGTTGTGCTCGTCCCGTATTTTGATTCATCCCATATAGTCCAAGTATGTTCGTTCGAAACATACGATAAATTTTTAAGAAGTAATCTACTTTAGCGAATCTATCTTTTCATAAATATAGCATCATTATATAAACGCAAGATTTTTCCGAAAATATACTGTGAAAAAGAGAAATATACATCTATAAAAATGCATTTTTAATATATCTAGTATACAGAAAATTATTATATTCGTAGAACATATATTTAAAAAAATATTAACACAAATTAACATCTTGATGTGCGCTTTTTCGTAATAGAATCCTTAGATTCTTATCATCACATCTGAATTCAAGACGAGCTGAAATACATTTTACAGAGCAGAGAGTGCACTCAAGGCATAGTTTCTTAATGGAAGTGTGGTCTCGTAACAGCTGGGGGATGAATAGAAACGTGATAGTAATTAATGCACATACGACCTGATTATTATGTTGGATGCATCAGCACGAGTTAATGGATCCTTATATCATCTCTTAGACAGGTTATACGGTACTAGCGTGACCTACTATATATACCACGTAGTATATAACTATATATAAGTGAAAAATATTAAATAAGGAAATAAAGGAAAAAAAAAGCTTTTTTTTCAAGCGAATGTTTTACGCTCGATTTACTCGGAACAATAATCCGTGCAAATTTTTAGAAATAAAAAGGAGAAAGAAAATTTACACAATTATTCGCAGGAGATTGAACGAGACTTTTTCTTCCATGTCGAGAGACCGGACCTTTGATAGACCCATACAAAAATTCAGTTGCGACGTTTAAATTGCGCTTTAAGGTCGGCCTTCGTGCCGGCTCTGTTGTACATCTCCGTTCCGCCGGGAATCACGACGGTGTTTTATTTGCCTCTCCCGTTGGATCTGTGCCAATACGCCAATAAAACCGCTTCTCTCTACGGAGCCGACAACGTCTTTTCCTCTGTGGCTTCCGCACGACCATCCCAATGTCGAAAGTCCGCTTTTATCGCCAGTCCAGAAAGCGATGCACTCCCGGAGCGTGCTTTAACCTTATACCCGAGATACTTTTATGCCTCGCGACAGAATTATTAGAATCATATCGTAAATCTGGCTGCAGGAAGTGTACGTTTGTCCTTGCAGTTTGCGAAATTATCCGAGCAATTCGGTGTATACGGAAAGAAACATTAAGAAACACATAAAATGTTCCATCTAAAGCTTCAATATGTTTCGCCATTAATTCTTTCAGTCTTTTTCCTAAAGATAAAAGAAATATATAAAATATCGCATAAAATAATTAAAAAAAAAAACAAGAATAGTTTTACAAAAGCTAGTTTATTGACACGCTATATATGCAATAGAATTTAAATTAATTTATAAACTGTCTCACTCTTTCTCTCTCTAAAATCTCGAAATCACTCGATGCTTCGAATGGTGTACTGTAATAACATGAACGTACCGGTGAGTCTTATCAAATACCGGACGATGTATCGATTCAATTGATCAAGGTAGATTTAACCGTGAGATAAATCACGCGAATGAACTTTGCGTAAGCGATTTATGGCGATCGCATGATTCCTCGATTCGTTTTCACGGCGCGTACGACGCGCGATTTTATGACGGAGTTTCTACAGAAGTCCCATACATCATGTATCGCGCAGGGTGCTCCCTCGGACATTCCGGACTTATACACACGCGCGCACATCCAATATCTTATATAATCGAATATTATTTACAAGCGCGCGGGGGGAAACTTGCGGGAATTGAATCTGCCGGCGTTATATCGCGGATCCGCGCGGGTAGAAACAGCGTGCCAGTAAGCCGGATATAAATTAGACGAACTCCGCAGCCGGGGTTGACTCCGCCCTTTCCGCATCCGAGTGCCAAGTTAGTCGAATTTTCCGCAATTCTTCCTCCGGGGAATTTCAACTTGGTCCCTAGGTGCTATTTGCCGTCTACTATCCCGAGATTTACTATAGCACGCGGTTGCATAAAGCCACCGCGCCCCGATCTCGAATGCCACGTCCGTGGAAATCGAAAGGCGGATCGGCCGGTTAATCGCTCGTTCGTTGCAGTGTAAAGAGTTTTACGACCTGTATAAACGCATTGCCCGCGTTTTTTCTATTCTCATTATCGTTAGTTATACATATCTGCTCCATCTTCGTTAATTGTCCTCCGCATTATCGTATTTCCTCCGCGCTTAACGCTCCGGAGCTTACTTGCCTCAGATTTCAATTATGGAAATCTTTATAATCATTACGTTCGTTCTCTTTTCTCTCGCGGGAAATTACCGTTGTTATTATTAATCACATTATGCTGCGAATATAATGAGTGCCTCTTGCCTCGTTTCATTCAATTTATCGGGTCGTCTTCTCTACAAGTGAGAAATTATCTACAAATGTCTCGCGTAAATTATTACGGACCATCTGGAGAGAGCTGCTAATAGAAAAATTTAAAAGCTTGCGACATTCACGATACTTAAATTAGAACGCGGATCATTAATCCAATTACCTACTAAATTCATGGAGAGGAATGCATCTTTTCTCTGAGTTTAGTAACGTTGTATGTTCGCATGCTCGACCCTGACATCGATTATACAGGAACGAGCTCCGGGTGAGCATTGCAGCACGAGTACAATCCTAGTTGCGGTGCTATTAGGCACGCGCAGTTAGCATTGCATGTAATGACACACCTCTTGCAACGGAGGATGCCGTTCGTCTCGTCTAGTTGCCCAAAGGTCGAGCGTGCACGTAGCACGACCGGGACTATTCCCTTGGCAATTGTACTAATACGTTCGAATGGCTCGCTAGATATACCGAAATAGTTTAAGTTTTCGCTTTTTCAGCGCGATCATTGTACTGGAAATGGAAGTTTTATCTAGATTACGAACACGCTCGGCGATGTTTTCGATTATCGGTTAATCTGCATTTAAACAGATATATAATATATAACTCCTCTTGTTCTCTCTCAAGATCTTTACGTGATTCGTGGATTGAAAAGTTCGCGAAAAATATTATCGCACTTGCCGCGCGATGGGATCGTGCAAATAACTCTAATTATCTCAACCGGAGAACCGTACGTGAGAATCTACTTAGCGATATCTAAAATACCCGGCTTACCTCCCGCGAACCCGACGACTTAGCGCAAGCGGCAACGTAATACAACGAATAGCCTAAGGTTTAAAATGCGCCATACAAGGCACGGCGATGCTATTGTTGGGGCTGCATGAAACTCGATGGCACGAAACACTATATCTATTGCGATTATGAAACGCGCAGTTCTTGCCATTGGCGTCGAACTTTTCTCTCATTTCAATTAAAAGCAATCTACTCTGTCCTTTCGAAAGAGAAAGAAATTTGTTTAAGGTATAATTCTCGAAAGTCTAGTTGTCGATTTCAACAAAATTTAATAATTATAGGTTTCTTATATCTGCACATGTCTATAATAAAATTTATATTTATTTTTTTCAATAAAGAATGATGTGAATTGCAAAATTTAGTTCTCATACATATGTTGCATAATATTTACATATTGTATACGTATGCATGTATCGATGAAAGTGTGAGAAAATTTAAAAGCTGTTATAAATCCTAGTTTGCTAATGTTGGGGATAATTAGTGTTTCGTGCATTTTTTGCCGACATTATCATAATCGATATTACAAAGAATATTTCACAAACCTAGAATCTACAATTCGCAATTTTAAAAGTCTTGACAGTTTCTTGGGTGTACAGATTCTATTTCTCTCTTGAATATCATTAACATCATTAACGCGTCTTTTAAGCCTCACGTGCATTCGATCACAAACTCGCGAATAAAGAATCGCTGTATAAATACACCATGGATAAATACACCATGGAATTCATTCCAAAATGAAACGAAGAGAGAGAAAGAAACGCGGAAAGGTATGCGGACAACTTATCGCGATCGCATACTGTCGACGAGATCTTTAAGAGATCTGGAGAAAGGCTCGCAACCATAAAGGAGATCCAAGGAATCGAAAAGACTTCACTCCTTCACGCGCGATAAGTCGAAGAAAGCGGCCGCATTTTATTTAATGGACGCATTATTTAATGAACCGACCGTTTACCTGGTCGCAAAAACGCACAGGTCGACCAAGTGTCGTCCTTCGTATTTCTTTTCCTTCACGATAATTACGTCACTTCTAACAAATGTCACGCGTCCCTTTTGCGACGATTGATATATCTGCGAGATTCGATCATCGTGCAACAGACGATATAGCGAATCTTCATGCTAGCCGCCGAAATACGTGACGATCATGACAGTTTGCGATGGTTTTGCGGGGAGATAACCGCACCTGCCAACCACGATGAAACTTAAGCAGCTGGTCCGATGTGTTCGCTGAGCGATGTGGCAATAAATGTAAGGGAATTACCTTATTACGTCGCCCGGGGAGTCGTGGATGGAGTCGGAGAAAGAGCCAAAAAAGATGGCCGACTTTGGCAGCGGAGAGAGATCTCGAGATTCGAGACAAGAACGATCGATCGCTTCAGGAGGTAACCGACATTTTTATGCGATATAGCTGTACAACAGGAAAGATTTACGTACAGGAAGTCTCAGTAGAAAATCGAAATATATGCCGTTTATGCCGATATATTTCGTGGACGTGCTACATATGTATTCATGATACGTAATAGCGCGATATAAATTGTTACATTTCTTTAAAGAAAGAATTGAAGAATTAATATATTAAATAAATTATTTTGTAAATTCAATTATATTTTATATATTAAATAAATTATTTTAATAAATTACTTTACGTTACATTAATCATAATCCAGCAAGAAGGAAGTAGCTTATAAATACTTTTATTTCATATTTCAAGTATCTACTACTTTGTGTGTGCCTACCTCTGCCAGGAACATATCAGGACGGGTTTCTCGCGGATGGATGTCCGAGAGGCTAGAGAACGATGGAAGATAGCAGACGGTGCGCGTGCGATAAGTTTTCGATCTCACGATCCACCGGTTATCTTAATGGCGCGAATATACAACGAGGCGTCCTTCGTTCCTCGACTCGCTGTTCTTCGCGCGAAGGTTAAACGACCTTTTGCGCGATCGGCCTCGTGGCGTTCCGTAAATTGGCCGGGCTTTACGATTGAGCAATATTCAATAATAACATTAATGGCATTACTATCATTATGACTATTTTATAGATTTCGCTGCGACGTATTTACGGTTGTCATTAACCCGCTGCTCGAGATATATGCGGTCATTCCCCGTGTCTCTCTCCTTGACGTCTCTCAGAAATCAGCCAACTTTGCATATCGTAGAAAATTCGTTTCCCAGAAGCGATATATAGTGATAATATTGACTAGTCTCTCGATCGAAAGATGCAAGGCATCAAATTTGCATATTCTGTCAAATCTTCTGGCAGTGTTGATTCTCAAATTAACGATAATTTATCAGTTCTATAATAATTTTTTTCATTAGATAGATGCGCAAAAATAATTGAAAGTATTAAAAAATCTCTAGAATAGATAAAATTAATTCACACATATTTTTGTAAGCTTGCTAATATTTTTTTATTAGGCTTGAAATATTAATACGATTGATACAAGGCGTGGAATATGGCACATCGAAATGAAGAAAGAACGATCATTTGCCGTTGCGATCATCGTGGGCGTCATGATTTCTGCTAAAAGCATCACGCTATATTTTCGACCACGATTGGTGACGCGATGCGACTTAGCTCTTTTACTGCCACGGCTTGATATCATCGTCTGAACCATGTCGCACGTCCATAACAATTTTTCATGTAATCAGAAAGGTGTGTGATAATGGAACACATCGAGAATACGATGTATAAGCATATATAATATATTTTTTTCGTTGAACGATCGTTTGCTCGTACGTGAAAGATTTTGCGTGTATGTAAAATAAAATAACGTCTCGCATAGATACTTTTCTCTTTCTTATCATATACATATATATTAATAGTAAATACGTTGACTGACGGAATTCTTCCACATCTGTAATTGAATTAAAATCATCGCTATAATTCTGGCAAGTGAGATACAAGAATTCTTTTGTTTCTCGTAAAAAACACAATCTTTAATATTAATCAAAAACTGTTTTCTAAAATTTTGTAGCGATAATAATTTTTTATTTTTTTATATCAAATTCGTAATTGTCAATTGTCGATTATTTCGATACATCGAAACAATCATCAAAATGCCTATATAAATATGTGTATACAAGAATGAAGAGAAATGTATGAGCAGCTTTAACTCAAAACAGCAAATTGAGAGGTGCTGCTGCAGAACGTATCTCGATAGTATGCAGATGCGAGATGCGGGCAGTTAGTTTTCGCGAGTTGACAAGCGGCCGATTTAATAGTATCCGCTTGGATCGGCGAGTGAGAGTGCCACGATATGCACCTGCTGGATGCGCGTGTACATATACGTGTATATGTACACGATAGGAAGTCGCATATACGATACGGAGCGCAAACCGCAGAGTCGTACATCTGAATAGATCTGCTATCTGAGGGAAACGAATCGACCAGTCGATGCATTATTTGTCGCGTCACGCATGCTAAAGTTGTGGCTCAATTATCGAATACGCGCGTGTGCGTGTGCGTGTGCGTGTGCATTAGCGTCGGGGGATTTTAAGGAATTGACATGGACGGTACGAACCGGTTTCATGATGGTTCGATTAATTTCGGATGGAATAACGCGAGGCGCAAATTGGCAAATCTTTATATACATATATATATACATGCTATTTTATTTAATTATTTTATGCATAATCAGTCTCGATAACGAGTTGATAATAATATGTTTGTAAATTGAGTTTCGAATTCATTAGTTGTCTAAAATGAATTGATTAATTTTAGATATAAATATATAAATTTTGTGACATTTTTAATTATAAAATGACTTTTATATAATAAAAATACATAATTAAATATATTTAATTGAAATTACAATTGAAAAAAATCTAAAAAGAAATATGCATTATATATCTTACTGAATTAATAAAACAGTGTAGCAACATTTTCAATTAAAATCTCGTTAAAATATTTCACGATGTGTTTATAAAATATATACACACTACTTAGAAACTTGCGCACAATTTAAGGACGCAACATATATTTTCGTCCTTTTCCTTTTCCGGCGACACTACATTTACATTTATCTACAATAGCATTCTTAATGATGCCGTACACGTCTTTCTCGAAATTCAAATTTGCATTTTGCGAAATAATACCTGAGTCATATGTTCCGCCGTGTAAAATTATCCAGGCATCTAATGTACTACAGTAACGTTCTATGACGTTGACCAGAGCGAATAATGCAAGAAAAATTTGCGAGTTAGACAGAGAGCCTATTATCGATCCGCCATCAGCTGGAACCGAATCAACCGGCCGATGTATCATTTGTCGCCTGGCACGTTGAATTCGTGGCTGACTGATCACGTACACGTATGGCATGCGTGCCGACAGTCTTGCACCTGCGTGCACTTGCAATGTGTGGGCGCGCGATCGGCCGGAGTGGTTAAGGCCAATGTTATGAATATGCAGAAATAGAAATCACCGCGCGATGACCAATACAGCGGATTGCGACACTGTGACCGAAAGCGATTCATGATAAATCTCTTTATACTCGTGTGCATTCGCTACATATTTGCGTATATTTGCGCAGGCGTTTCATTTTCGCGCATTAAAAGAAAAACGATACGATTTATTATAATATGAAATATAATTTTAAAATTTTTAATTAAAGAATTTAAAATTATTCTTAAATATTCTATATTAAACTTAATTATTTTTGTCAGACTTTTTCTTTTTATTCTTGTTAATAATATTCTAGGATTATTTCCTTACAGCTTCACTGCTTCTAGACACTTGAGATTTTCTTTATCTTTATCATTATCTATACGAATCTCAATAATATTATTTAATATTTGATTTTTTTAATGATTTTTTTTCACACTTAACTCCCCAAGGAACACCATTTATTTTAATACCTTTTATAGTCTTAATTGAATCAATTAGATTACTTATTCGTCCTCTTACATTAGCCATTCGTTTAACAGCTAATATAATCGCAGGACATTTACTCTTAACCTTGCTCGTTGACGCGAACTTGTAACTTTTCGTTATCGAAATTAATTTTTCGCGACGCGCGAAAATACACACCACTTAGCCTCGCTACCGAGAGTGAAAACAAAAGTTTTATTTCGACGTAATTGCCCGTCATTATCTCGCGCGCACGCAAGAAACCATAATTTGTTTTACCAGCGGTTAGCGCTGTAATACAACTTCTGCGGGAGTCAGATTACATGGCAGGAGTCACGCCATGGCGCGAAACATTTGCACCCCTTTCTCCCTCGCTCCTCGGTCTGATTTATTATTTATTAAGTTGGAATCATCCGGCGTGTACGGATCATTTGTCACGTTGCGCTCGCGAAACTAGCGTTTCTGTTATAGCGCATATGTGTACACGTGTCTAGCGCGATGCATGCCCTTCCTTGTGAGATTCGAGCGACCTCCCCGCCAGAGACGGAACAAGCCGCGGCTTTACACGTGAGATGACAAATGATGGGGCTCGCGGTAATCATCGCGCGTTTCGTACATTTGAGCATACATTGGAACGATCGTTATAAAATCTGCCAAGGTACATAACGGCTCGCACGCGTTTCTTCCGCGCAAACTCGAGCTTCTCTAGGGCAAGTTACATGCATGATCGCTCGCGCGATTATCGCTCGGAAAAAATGCTTATTGCGATTAATAAAGCGAGACGGAGGTATCGCGGCAAAAATCGCGAAGGGCCTTGTAATTGCGCTTTATCAATCCTTCATACACTATCGACACTGTTATTACCAGCTCGCGGCCAAGTGCGCGAAGAACGCAACGTGTCATACATCTTCTATAGTTGATATCTGGAGAGAGAACGAATCGTCTCTCGAACTGATACATATACCGGTTCGACGATACATCATTTGTCACCTGGGCATTAAATTCATACCTTTCTCAATTATCGAGGAACGTCCGCATACGTTTACGCGCGAGCGAGAACTGCGGGATAAGCGGAAAGCTGCGGAAAGATGTTTAACGGTGATGTTGGAGCTAAACGCTCGGGAAACTCGGGATATTTGTTTAGAATTTGAATAATCAACACGTCATACGAGGTATGCCGCTCGCGTGCCCGACGCATTCTTCGCCGCCGCGGTATGTTTATGCATGTGTCGTCCCGCACGTGCGACTTGGTGCGAATAAAAAGAGCTCCAAATAGACAAATGTGTAAATGACACGATAGAATACGCGTTTATTACATTTCGATTCTGAATCATTCGTGTTTAATCAACGGTCAGACGCGTCGTATTACATTATCGCTTCTGGATTATCTATCCGTCAATATTTCAACGAACGGTCGACTCGTCTTTTAGCATAATTATTGCGCTTCGCGTGAAAGCGACAGTGGCGAGTTGGTGATCACGTGTGCCGGTCGTTAATAAATCGCCGTGTCATTATTTATGCGCGGAATTACGGCGAGACAAGAAGAGACTCGTACATTTACATTTACTACAGCTGATATCTGGTGAAAATGAATCGGCCGGCCGATACATCATTTGTCGCGCTCAGCGCTAACTTGTGACTCAATTATCGAGTACACCAGTATGTACGTGTATGGATATGCGGACAGGGGGATGTACGTGCACAGATCGACGCATATGCGTAGGGCCGCGAGGCACGGACGATGATAGCGAGAAAAACGTAGAATGACAGATTTACGGAAATTGTGCCATGTCAAACTTTCCGCGCGAGCCCCGTAATTATTTCAGATGCCGCGAGTACTTGAGCATTTGCATATCGAACATAAATTTCGCGGTGCACATCGCGCACATTTTATGAGCCATGCGTAATGCCGTTTAATTTAATGCCGTCTTTGTATAAGGTCGTTCTCCATGTAAAGCGAGTTAAATAGCTGTTTTTAAATATGAGGATGATGTACTATGTATGTGCGATGTATTATTATTGTATTTTTTAAAATTAAAATTATCAATAAAGCATTATTTTTTCTGAAATTCAAATTATCAATATCATTCCTTATGTGATTCTCTCAGATATTAAAAGAGAGAGTCTCAAATTCACTTTATTTACAAGTTATCGAGAATGGATTCAAAGTTAACTTAAAAAGACATCTCCGTTCTTGATGCAGATATTAGTTGTCTATCGCGAAATGCGATTCTTAATTTGTAGATGACAACGACAAACGCGAAATCGTCCGAGACGTCGCGCATTCTGTGCGTCTACCGCGCCTGATATTCGGCGGAAACGAATCACCGAAACGATATATCATTTGTCGCGTTGGCCGCTAAATTTGTGACTCAATTATCGGACGGGCGTGTGTGCGTGCGTATGTTGCACGCATTTGCCGCAGGGAAGAGCCGAGGGAAGCAGAGTGGCGGTAAAGGAGAGAGCGAGAGGGACCTTTTCGTACGCTAACCAGTCGGTTAGTTAGCGCCTCGGATTCGCTGGCAATATTCTTCTGGCGCCCTGCTGCGCGGCCGAACGGTTATGGCACCTTCGCCGACGAAGGTGCCCGTAATTACCCTAACGCGTCGAGTCCGTTCGTGTTAATCGTCTCTTCAGGCCGATCGAAAATCTGCTTTCATATCTTCCCTTACCATCGTTGCTCCAGAGTTTTGTATTCAAATGTTCGATAAAAGATGCGAACAAACGGACAATATTTTTTTTTTCATTAAAAAAGATAAGTCCGTTTTTTAATTTTTATTTGATTATAATTGGTATCGTAAGGGATAAATTAAAAAAATTTTATCGATCTTTTTTCAGTGTAATAAGAAAAATATATATAAATGCCTGTAGTTTATATAAATTTAACATATATTGATAAAAATCTCTATATGTTTATATTAAGATAATATTTTACATTTTGCGATTAAGTAGGTGCGCATATCTGAGAAATGCGCCACGTTCGTGATTAAACGAACGTGTAATCGTGCTTGAAGCTGTTATTATGGATCGCCAAAGGCGATCGGTAATTATCTTACAAGTGTATTAATTTTACCGATGTTAATAATCTTTTTAGCACGTTCGGGTAACTTTCCATATCCATAATTGTGTCAATGAATTATCTCTTTCTTTTCTCAATTTTATTTAATGTAAAAAATAGTGAAATAAAAGATAAATATCTTTCATTAATATGTGTAAACATAGATTATACATAAAATTAATAATATTCACTATAATATTGTATAATTATTATTCGTACGTGTAAAAATTAAAAATTATGAAAAAATACCAATTATTATTATCTCAGGAAGATCTAATCTTTATTTCGTAAAATTTTTATCTTATTTAGCTCCATCTCAAAGCGGTTCTCTTTTGACGTTCATTCGTGATGATTCGTCATTATCTTGCGCGAGTTAAAACTCCATCGATTTTAATCACTCTTACCATATTGCATTCGAGTCATATTACATGTATTTTTTCAGTCTGACCGCGTATCTTCTCTTTCTGATCGCATTTTTTAAAAATTAAGTTCGTGATAGAAACAGATAAATGAGTTTATCTTTTCATCATTACACTTTTATTATTTATGACATAATAAACAATGATATAATTATCCAAAATAAATAATTATACTAGTTCAATTTCCGCCAATCGTGATAATAAAACAATCACTGAAGTATGATTAAGTGGAGCAATTAGCAAAAAAAAAACGAAGAAAAACGTAAAATGTCATGTAGATTACGTTACTTTATATAATGTTATATTAATTAATTTTTACTCACTTCTAGATATCTATATGAAAAGTCCATCCATGTAGGCAGAAATGCCGATTTGTCTTATAACGAAAAAAAGACTATCGAGACTTACCTAAAACAGAAAAAATAAATGCACATTAGTTTAAGCAAAGTGAAAATTATTTATTTAAGATTATCGCTATTTAAATTTAATGATAATAGACTCTTGGAAATTTATCTTTCCTTGCAGAATTAAGTATGATTTCAGTATCGCACAGGTTTCCGAAAAACTGCATAACTGACGAATATCGAAAAGCATACACCGATCATTACGTATCTTCTTTTAATGCATGCTGTTGTATATTAGCATTATTATCGAAAATAATGATCAGGTCGCGCAAGGAACTCGAAAAAAATGGCATAGCAAGAATACGACGAATTCGCGACTGATTAGGCGGATCTTTTAATTGTCGAGAGAGAAATATCAAGGAGATAACGCCGACATGCATTAAGGCTGCAAAGAAACGGCACTTCTTTAAATTTTTTTATCTTAGCACTTATATATAATGAATGTTTTCAATTAAAATTTCAAAGTATAACAAAATATTAAATCAAAATAAAATTGAATTTTTCATCCAAATTTGGAAGAAAATTATTCTCAATTTTTTTTTTAAAAGCAAAGTATTTGGAGAGAGAATAACAATTATGCGTGCATACAGTGAGTCTTATGCATTAATTAGAAAATCTTGTTCGAGCCATTTTCTTTTAAAGAGTCTTCCTCCCAAAAGATTTTCTTCAGCAACGTCTGTAGAGTAGTTTTTATTATAAATAGTTTTTTATTTACACGAAAAAATCGCATTTCATCGACTTCAAAGCATTCTCAGTTACAGAATCTCCTTTGTCTATTTCGATGAGTTAGTCGCAGCAAAATAAATAGATAGATGGAGGAAGAAAGACAGAGAGGGAGGAAACAAGGTCACATCGTTTGCATACACGCGAATACATCGCTATTTACATACATATAGACACTTTGAAATTGCGTTAAGAACCGAGCTCAAGCAAATGTTAATGGCGACAGTAGCCTTGGCCGCTCCGCCACATTCTCCGATCCTGTACCGTTTTGCTGTATCCGCCGGTTTAACAGGCAGACAAGAAGCGAGGATCGCGAGGTAATGGGGCACGGAGAGGAGGCCAGTTAAGAGCGGAGGAAGATGAACGGCGGCGAGAGAAAACGAGAGGAGACGAGGAGAGGGAGGAGAGCGAGAGCCCGCGCGGCGCTTGCGGGCACGGGAGCTGCTTTTTCTGGACTTAGCACATTTTTCAATGCCCGTCGACAGCTATCCCGATCTTCCCCTTCGCTCGACTGCCACCTCCCCCGCCCGTCTATCCGGCCCGCTTCTTCGTTTCTTCGGCTTCTCTCGCGCGCCTCCTCCACTTTCGACGCATTCGCCTCCTTTTGCCGCCGTTCCGACACGACGGACAATTCTCTCCACCACGTATACATCGCTATTCGCGAAGGACGACGACACTAGCAGGGCGCGTTTTCGCGCACGCCGACGCTTCAGAAAACCGTGAGAGCGGGAGTTTGTCCCTGCCGTCTTTGCCGTCTCGCCGCCGCGGACAAATGCCATTGAATTAGCGAATTCAAACGATAGGGGTTCTATAAAGTCGCTTCAAGTGATACGTTTGCGTGCAAGATGTTTATTAAACGTCTAAATATTCTGCTATTGCATTTATCTATCAGAGGATGCGAAATTTTCGATTGAGAATATTAAATCGTCACATATAAAATGTGCGAAAATATTACATCATTTTTCATTTGATATTATTCATCTTTGCAGGTGACGTATAATTATTTCTTTTATTATGGAGTTGTTATGGATTTTTCCGAGTTCTTTTAATATTTAGCATAGCCGCAGAGCCAAGTAGCTTGACGCATTCAGTAGGGACGCGTCAATTGACTTAATTAAATTTTAGCTGCGCAAACACGTCTAGCGTATTAGGGTGATAAATGTGTCGGAATCTCTTCTCTCGAAAATGACAAAGGAGACTTTTACTGCGAATGAACATGCGCGCAAAAAGCCAAGCCGTCATATATTCGTCTTTAGAGACGATATACACGTATGAATGTCCGATAACGTGCACGACATTCGTTTTCTTGAATTCGTCGGCGTTTTTTCGACGTCGACCTATGAACGGGTTCCAAGTTGAGTCGCTCTTCAAAGACTTATACGTTAAATGCGCCCCGATATCGCACGCATTTTCTCGTCGATATCATTGAAAAGAATTCTCAAATAAAAATCGAAAAAAAAATAATATTTTCGCAACGAAACCGAAGGCTAAATGGAAAGCACGATTGACGGGAAGCCGACTGAGCGAAAAACGGAAAAAGATCGAGTCAACTTTAATACTTTCGCACTTTCTCGATTTCATGAATGTTAAACGACCGACGCGATTAAGTAATGCTTCAATATAAGAGAGAAACGTGACGGTTTTATGATGCTAATGAAAATGTATCGAGGTAGGAAATCATGGACCGAATGACCTCTTGAGAAGAATTCACTTGGCATCGGCATCTTCTACAAGCGCGATTCTCAAAGGCGCGATTCTGTTTCTTCTTCGCTTTATCCTTCGTCCTTGGACTCTTCTCCTTCGTTCCTGGACTCTTCTTCTATGCTTCTTCTTTTTCCTCCTTTTGTTACTCCTCTTCCTCGATTCGATCTCTCGTCTCTCTGGTATTACAGAGGCTTCAAATATATCCTGGCCCTGAAGGTGGTTCGCTTGCTCTCGCTGCTTCAACGAGTGACTGTACTGAGGCAAAGCAGCCATGGCCACCGCAGCTATCTACCATCTGGTATAAATCAACTCAATGCTCGACTCTTAGAAGCTTCAGCCTCCCTTAAGCCCATATTGCTTACCTTCCTTTTTTACCTTTCTATTCTTTTTCCTCTCGCCCCGACGTGTTCGAGGGGAGGCCGCTATCTGGCCAATCTGCCGATTATTAATTCAACTCGCCTTTCTACCCTCCATACACGCTAGACACTCTGGATCCTCTTCACCATCTTCTTTGACAGAACTCGCAGTCTGTTCCGCGTTGCTCTCACGATCGCGATTCATGTCATACGATCAACGGATCTGCCTGGATAAGGCAATTCACGAATCGCGGGTAAATCGTAGCCAACGATTGAATTCGTTTAAAGACAGGTCGACGAGAATCGAGAGAGAAGGGATTGTTGAATGTAGAAAAGCAGAAAATGAGAGAATCACGGTGTTTGCTCGCTGGCGGGTTTGTTGCTATATACTTTGTACTCTCCGAGATATCTCGATAGCAAGGCACACCTCCTTCTTCTTTTTTTTAGGTTCCTCACTACCCGGTTACAAAGATCCTACAGGAGAGATCGGTACAACAGGCGTAACAAAAGATTCAACTATATACGCTGATAATAGTGGGAGAAGTAGAAGAGAAGCAGACATATAAACATTGGCATTTGTGTACGTATACACACACACACACACGTACACACGAGGGAGCACACGCAAAACGTGTATATCTAACCGTTATCGTGGTATCATGGCACACGCGGAAAACTAGATCCGTTGCGAGTGCAAAAGGTGATAAATCTAACGAGCTGCGAGCAAGACTCTCGACACTAACTGGTATGATTCACGATCACGCGTATCTTTCTGTGTTTGGATACAAAAAAATCCTTCCTGATATCTCTCCTTACCTGAGGATTTACGCGAGAACTCGGGCCGAACCGACGTGAGCGTGAGACGAGAATGAAGGAAGAAAGCAACCGGAGGCCATCCGGACTGTTGCGAAGGACGCTCTCCACCAATTAGTTCGGAAATATCTCGACTCACCAAGCCGTCCGATCTGCCGCGAACGTGTACTCCGCTATCAAATGGATCAAGTTACTTCTTAGCGTAATTGCGTGAAACTACGTGAGCGTTAGCGCGCGTCTGCAGCATCGGTAAATCAGCGAAATTTGATAATGGATCGTGATAAGGAAGTTGCGTGAGAGGAAACCCGAGCGGAGCTCTCGACGTCGTTCCACAACGCACGCCATCAAATTCGCAAATATTTGCTATTCTCCCGTTTCCTCTTGGTCAGTCCTTGGAATATTTTATAGACAATTTATTTATAGACGATAAATTATAAAATTCATATCCCAGATTCGAAAGAGAGAAGTACGCTCGAATGTTTGTCCGGCGCTGAGAGAGGAATTTATTCGCGAGTGATCTTTATTGCTCGCGATCTGTCGGGAGATCGTGGCCGTGCGACGAAAAAAGTTTTCTGCGTCGGAGTTCGATCCGTTTCCATCGAGGGGGGGGGGAAGAGGAAGGGGAGTTACGACGATCGGAACGTCGGTAACGAGAGCGAGTAAAAATCACGCGCGAGTAAATCAGTCGCCTGTCGTTTGCATCCTTCGATCCATCGGGCGAAAAGCTCGGGGCCAACGTCCGTCGCGCCCGCCCCGATGCCCGAGCGGGTTAGAAAGCGGACCCGGGGCCGGTGGCAGCAGAATTTAAGCGAGTTTTTGCCCGGAACAGGGCCCTGTCAATGCAAATGATTGGTGCGCGCGAAAATGGAACAAGACACCGCGAGACAAGGGGACTCCTTCCTCTCCCGCCGCACCTTGGCCTCCATTTGTTATACGAGCCTTGTATGAAACACGACGACGGCAATGATGCATGGCGGAGATATTGGGCCGGACCAAAATATCTGCTATACTCGAGAAGTGGCCCCGTGCTCGAGCACGCGCGCGCGCGCGTGTGTGTGTGTGTGCGTGTATCGTTGTGGGGTGCTATCGATGGGACCGAGGACCATCGGACCATGCGATATTTGGTTGGACGGTTGGCCGATGTTTCAAATACTGGATATGCATCATTGAAATGCGGCCAAGTAGGTATTATATATGTTCGTCTGGGCGTGTTTTGTCACGAATTTCACGTATGTCGATACAATTAACTGGAAACGTGCTCCTCGTATGCATTTCGTGCCATTCTTCGAGAGATATGTTGTATGTTGAGAGCGATATGTTTGATGTTGCAACTGAAAGTAACGCACGTTTGACATCGCGAGCTAACAAAGTCTAACGCATAATCTCGAGTGAGTAGCCTGTAATTAAATGCGTTACGCTCGAAACAGAAATCTACTAACGATTTGTTACACGGTAATCGTCAGAGCGAGCGAGGAAATAGTAAGGCCATTCCGTTTTCTAAGTACATTACATCAGGGAAAATTCCGATTATATTTGATGCCCTAGGCGAGAATAATTACATAGCTGCTCCATGTCGTAGGAGGGTTAACTTAATAAAGCGATCAGGTAACTTTGCGGACGTGGGACGAAACCGGCTGAGTGATTTCCCGCGACAACTTTATATTTCTTACACCAGTTTCTACGCAACAGCGTAGAATATTACTGCGATCGGTAACGAGCAGCATCTTTTTGCGCGAACGGGGGCTCTCGCAATTTTTCTCGCACGCGTCAGATCGAATTTGACGTCTGCAACGCGCCTCTTACATAGAATAGTTTACATCGAAGTCGACATTATTCGCGGTTTAAGGAACGAACTTTGCCAGAGCCACTAAATCTCGAAATAGTCCCGCGGGCATTGCGAAAGCTCTCTTGAAACTACGGTGCTATCGTGGCGGCAGTTACAGGGGGCTTGCAAAATCGTCGTCGAGATAGGTCGAGAAACGGTTTAACCGTACGCGCACAAACGGGATATATTTGAGTTTGTCGCAGCGAGTTACACGCAAGGTTGCCTTCCTGTCTTGGCGTACTCGCGTGTGCGAGCTGGCGACGCGCCAGAATCGGAAAGAATTCCCCTCTCTCTCCTATTAAAAACCGAGAATGTCCTTTCTTATGCCCCATCCCGTCTCTCCTCTTCAAAGAGAGCCATGGTCGTTTCCGCGCCGACACATTCGAGGCAGGAAAATAAAAAGGCGAGGCATGCTAGCCGACAGCTAGCTTGCGAAATTGTCGATTGAATGGCATCCGTATATATAATGTACTCAATTACACGGAGTCAATTAGATATTTTTATAAAAATTCACTCCGTCATAGTTTCATAAATTATGTAATTTTATTTTATTGCCGAAAATGGAGATATTTCTTGCGCGCGTGAATAAAAATAAATATACACATCTTTCTTCATATACATTTAAAAATAATAATTTAAAAAATTATAATCATAACATTACACCATCTAAGAATTCAATAAAAATTAAATAAAATTCAGAGATATTTCTCGATATAAATTGACGTATATAACAGAATTGCCGAGTCCTTTCTCGCTCGCTTTCAAGTCCTCTCCTTTCCACTTCCTCATCCGTAACAAACGGTACAGCTAGGAATTGCCGTTTAAGCGGCATGTTTCTTATATGATTCCTCGGATGGCTCTCGTCCAAACTCATTAATCGTAATGCTCCCGGATGGCACAACGTAACATACTCCCGCGCGGAATTCTCTTCCGGTAATAACTGCCGCGCCGCCAGAACGTTTTTCAAACCCGCTTGCCTCTCCGGAACAGCGAATCTGCCGTCTATTTCATAAGTGCTGCGTAAGTCCGCTCGTAGCTCGTGAATATTACGCGATGTCAGGATAATAACGTTGCGCTCAAGCGACAAAATTTCGCAATTTGTTCCGCCTCGATTATAGATTTTATTTGACAATCTTTTATACACTCTCCGGACTTTTATGGAATCTTTACGTTCTACTCATACAAGTGAATATTATATGCGAGTGTAAAATGGAATACGTATATTTTACAAGAGACACTCGTCTGCAATAGATAATTATCCAATGCGAATAAATAATTTACATGAGTAGTATACGCTTGCATTATTATTTTGTTAAATATTTGTAATGTAATTATGAAATAGAATCAACATATATATTAAATATAATTTACATATGCAACATCTAATGCAACGGAAGCGTTGTATCGCGAATCGCATGAGGCGAGAGTTATAATAATATGGAAAACGAACGGTTCGTATAATTTCCGGAAACGTGCGAAAGAATGTCAAAAGTGGCTTTCGTTATAATATACGGCTCTTCAATTTCGCGCGACCCAGCACTGCTGTGCTGGATCAGAGTAAAATATGCAAGCGGCCGGGCCGTAAAGCCTCGGCCTTAAAGTGACAGTCATAAAAGGCGGTGCTTTATGCACAAGTCGAGATAAAAGATTTCATCTCTGTCGTTTCCATGAAAGAGGACAGCTGGCCTACGGAGTATTAAAATCGAAAAACACATGTATTTAATATACGACATATTCGTGGAAAATAAGAGCGTTCCATTATCCTTTAAATGCGCTCGTAAAAGAGTAACGATTAAATCAATTACGATAAAGACGCCCACGCACCGCCGGGTCTATTTGGTCTATATGTCAACGTTATCGTAAATAAATATTTAAAAATAAATCAAATAGCTAAAATCAAGCCGACGATATCAAGCTACTCGATATTAATTTAAAAAAAATTTGTATATCAAAGCAGAGAGAACGGTACGTCGCGTTATCCCGGATCTCGATGCGAGCAAGGCGAGTCTTTTTCGCAATGCGTTTTAAAACAATTGCCCTCAGCGAGAGGGTCGTTTCGCAAGCGGAATACGCGGCTATCGACTGGAGCGGATCGATCGCACGGTTCACTCGGTCGAGGGCGTCGATACCGATTAAATTAAACACGCCGAAAGCTCCGTAGCGACGGACGGGTTAAATATGAAAGGAGAGGTCTGTACCGAGAGAGGAACGGATGAGAAATAATGAGTACGCCCAGCGTAAGTATACCTTCGGTGAAGGTGCAAACAGACGAAAAAAGGTGCCGGCCGCCTGGCCGCAAAACGAGAACCATCCCGCTGGATATCTGGGATGGACTCCTGTCAGTTCGCACGTCCGCGCGGCCGAGCACCTCCTCCTTTCTTCTCTTCGCATCGCTTCGTCTCTCCTCGCGCCAGGACCGGCACCCACCCCAGCGCCCGTCTTTTTATTTGATAAGACGATTCTCCTCGAGGCAATTTTCACGGTCTCCGTGGCCGCACGAAACATCGTTTTCGTCTTAAACGAAATAATGATACTGGCAGTAACACGATGAAGTTCCTTCCCTGCAAACGAGCGTGCGCCCTTCGCGATTTGCGTTCGCGTCGCTCTCGATGCCGCCTCGCGCGCGCTGTCGAATTTTCTGGCGGAAACGCGCGAACGCGTGAGTAACGCGAACGCAATCGCCCTCGGTCACGCGAGCCTCCAGCATTAATTACCGTTTCCTCCGGCCGGCGATTTTTTACGTCTCATGGCGTTTAATACCGCGATAATGTCACGAAGGTAACTAATCGCCGCGCCGCGCCGACCTGCCCAAAGCCGGACGCGGATCCGATGAGCATTCGAGATTCCGACGTCGATTAATTGCGACTGATACCTCGTGATTCGTGCTCGCGGATCATTTTCTCGCGCACAAAGGACAGGATAGCGTTGCTACGCGCGGCGGGCAGAAGGATGCGCCGCGCGAGCGGATGCGCCGCAGCTGACTTTGAATGATTCCGGCCTCGTTCTTTCGGTAATTCGAGGCGTCTAAGGCCCCATTATCCGCGACGATTATGATGGAGAGATATCGCGTTTGCACCTGCTGCGCCGACGCTCCCGTCTGCCCATGGGGAGTTGGCGCGAACGCGGTGGGGAGCATATCGCGTGCCTTTGTGCGAGGGGAAAGCCGGCCGCGGCGGAGAGAGATGAGGTGTGGAATATTTATGGTCATTCTGGGCGCGGGCGACAATGGCGCCTCATTCGACTACCGTACGCGCGAAGGGAAACGCGCCAGATATGGTGGAAGCGGAATGTTCGAACCCCTGGGCTTGCCTCGTCGGCCGAGGGAGAGGAAGCGTTTTAATTATTAGTACTCGAAGGACATCGATTTAATCCACTTTTACGTTGCATTTCGCGAGCTTCCGCGAGATTACGGGATTTAAAGCGAATTTTTAAATACTCGGTGTGTGCAGAGTGTCTCATTGTGCCTGGGTAAGTGCTCTGCAAAAATCTGTCATAAAATAAAAATTGTGTAAAATTTCACGGCAGATTTATTTTCGAATAAGAATATTGACTATAACGCTAACAATAAATTTATACGTGGAATATTCACATTTCCGGTCTCTTATCGAGCTTTAAATCAAGAAGATACTTTGTACTTTTATAGATTTTAAAGCATATATAGTGAGCTATTTTCTCTGTTCTCTGTACATCTCCCTATTTCAGCTTCGTTTTAATTCAAAAACAGTATCCTCGGAAAATGATCTAGTGACTCGTTAAGCGTGTCGAAAAGACCTATAGAGCGTGGCTTACTGCACTGACGTATTTCCCTCTGGCATTTTTATGTCTGATAAATGTGTGTAAGAGCTCGTAGATAAAACTTCTTCTCGTGGGAGAGGCGCCCGGAAAAGCGATATAAAGTTAACCGAAAAGTTAAAATGTGTGCGCATACATTGCCAAACAGGTACCTTGCTGTTATGAAAGATGGAGGTATTATCTGGAGCAGAAAAATAATCCGGTATAATAATGGCAAAAATACGGTGACCTGTATAAATAACACCTAAATAACATAAATTAATCCTGAAATGTAGCAGGCTAATAAATCTCTGCTCATTATTATACATATAAAATATTTATATTTAATTGTCTTCAAACATTTGTGTTGTATGTGTATGTGATACATTCACTAAATTGTATATATATATAATTTGATTTAACCCTTTGCCATCATTATTAAGATCGAGAAGCGATATAATATACATATATAACAAGACAATCTTCATGGACCAAGTTTTTCTCAGGCGACGCAACATTTTCTATAGCGTTATTCTCTTAAGTCGTAACATGCCTCCGCGGGGTTCAACGAATCGCGAGACATTTTCCACCGTAAAAATGTCCCCGGGGGAGGCGGAGGGAGGGGGAACTCATAGACATCGTCGGCGAAGACAAAGTCTCGAGCACAGACTATCGGGATATACTTCCTGTATAAGAATACAGGCGCTGCTCGCGCCTTATACTCTTTCCGCTTTTCGCTGCTGCTTCTCTCGAATGCTGCACGTAGCAAGCCGAGAGAGTGGATCGTTGGAAACCTATCTTCCATCCCGTACGCGTCTGCCGCTCGTAAAACCGGCTTCGGGAATATAACCCATCGCGCCCGGATAGCACCTCGGTAGTAACACGCAGCCTCCTCGTTTCCCTGCATTCTTCCGAGGAGGGCTCTTTCTTTCTCCCTTCCTCTCTTTCTCTTCACCTACCCATCCGACAATAATATCTTCTGCACGTCGACCGCGCGATGGGACTTTACGGGATCGAAAGCGCAGCGCGGCGAATCGACGCCGCTAGTGTTCAATTGTCTCGCTGCTTCTATTTGCATATACCTGCTGCACGCATCGATCGTTCGCACGTGATATGTGCTTTATACGAAAAAAGAATGATAAGATACTTAGGAGATGGAGCAAAGTATTTTCAGGTATACAGATCTCCCGCGATAGTATGCAACTATCGCAACTTTGCCTATTGGTTTCTTGCGGGGAATTTAAATCCAGAAATAGTATTTGTTACACCATTTTAGATTGTATTTTATCGCCTCATGATTGTTTTATTAAAGCGTAATATGTCGATTTAGTCAAACCGTATTCGCTGAATTTATCGTTGAGGCTAATGAGCGCTCTAATTAATTACGAAAACACTAAGCTCACGTTAAGCTCTTTGACTTGAGAGCGAATTTGCCGTTACGCTCGAACTCGGCGCATCAAAGTTAGTCCCGTTGGTCTCTCAGACGTGCCTCGACTGCACGGTAAGATACCTTGACAAACGAGCATGACAGCAGGCTTAACATTTGCCGTGCAATCGTTTGCGATTAAACGGTATTTGTTTAATTTGTCCTGTCGCAGCCGAGGCACCCGTACGTGGTGACCGTACATTTAATACCGCTTTGAAGCGTATCGAGCCATCGTCATAGCACTCCACGAGATTCCTCTTCGTCGGCAGCCTCTCTAAACATCATTAACAATCACCCAAGATCTATCAAACAGCCCGGAAATTAGTGTACATAGCGCGGCAATGGCACCCACCGCCTCTAGTTGAGCTCCTACGAATGTCGGTGATATGCCACGTCCGAGCTTTGCCCGCGCACATTCGCCGCCTGCGCACACACCACCTAGGAAAAGCGACGTATCCGCTTGCAGGTAATCGACCGTGCGCCTGAATTTCCATTTGTCTACGACGCGGTCGTATTCGATTTGCACGATCCGAGACGCTAAACCTAATTGATGCTTCCGAAGCGATAATTGTGCGTTTAGCGTTCGATGCAAAAACATATGTACTCGGTGCTTAAAATCTTTTACTTAAATGAGATTTTTTGTTAAAGCATTTACATATGTATGATGGAGCGTTTTTATCTTGAGCGAATAGTTTGTTTTATCACCCGTTACGTTAAGTCGTGACCTGCTTTATTTTACGTCTGTAACCGGATCATGGCTCGAAAGACAGTCGCGATGAAAGAGGAGGCAAGAAATACGAAGATGTTTTGGATTTGCGCTTTGAGAATAGCACTTTATGTGTTTTGTTGTACCTTTTTTATCTTTTTACATATTCTATTAAATATTTACATAATTATTTTTTTGTAATAATTTATGGATATACTTTCCATCTTCGCTTTACTTTGCAGTCCTATAGATATACATGATAGATGATACATGATTTTTTATCGCATATTAGAAGCAATGTTGATAGGTAGTTAATTTTATTTTAGAAATATAAATCCTTTTTCTCATAAAAACATTAAATTAAAAATATAACGAAATACAAAAATAATATAATATTGAAAAGTAACAAGACACACAACATGGAATATGTAAATAAAAATACACAGGAAAAAAATATACAGAAAGAATAACCGTAAACAGAATAAAAAAAATGAGGAAGCATGAGTTTACTTATTTATAATTAAATATTTAATTTATAATTCTTCAATTCAATTATCATAATTAAAATTGTGCAATAAATATATTCTAAGATTATTATTGAACATAAAAAAAATTTACACGCAAAATGAGGAATTTAATGCGGATTTAATAGAAAGTTCTACATTGTCATAGACCGACACGCCAATAGATGCATGTATACATGATTTGCCAGCTCAATGTATACGCAGTCGTATTGAATCTACAATACACCGGGATACCGGGCAAGCACATTCTGCGGTTAAGTATGTTATGCCGTAAGTACCTACTGAATGAGATATCTCGGCCGCATTAATTTGCCAGGATCGAATCGACTTGGAAGCTTCCGTGAGCGCTTTGCCTCCCGTGAATGATATCTCATACTTGATCAAACATTGCTGAACGCGGTACATTCAACGGCACATACGACGAAACGCGATCACGGCAACACGCGATCTCATTACGTCGTACAATTCGAGCGATCGAGCGTAACGGGCTTTGTACGGACACCAGGAGCAATAAATACTTCAGGTAGGCTGTTCGACGTAGAGCGCAACCGACAATTCGAGTGACAATTCGAAGGGGACGTCTAGTGAGCTCCGAAATGCTCGCGTTAAGCCAGGTCGACATTTAACATTCATTTCGCATGAGAATATCGCGTGTCACGTGTGTCGAATAGTGAGCAAACGTATGAATGACTCTCGCGTGAATAACGTTCGCGCGCGACGCGGATGATTGACTTACGAACATAACAGATTTCGTGTAATGTCGGTGCTATAAATACCCGAGCAAGACAAACGATGCAGATTTGCCATGAAAAGATCAAGACCGCAGACAGTTCAAGAAAATGTATACCGATACTCGAAACCCATTATATACCAATTCGTTGGTCATTAACACCAACGTCGTTTGTACATCTATTCAGGTACACAAAATGTATTGTACGTAGGCGATATAATGTAACTGACCTTTTACAATCTGAACTTGAGTCAATGACATAGGTAAATCCTCCGTGCAACATGACAGCTGAATAGAATAAATGAAGTGCGTTAAATAAATAGTAGGCAGAAAGTTTCACAATAGTTCCCACAACGATACGAGCGAAAGAGCATTGTCAATGTTTGAACAGATTATTTGTTTTTGATATTTTGTTTACAGCGATACGTGCAATATATAATGCAACAGAAAGGCAGTGGTAGAAATGATTGTATGTAATTTCAAGTCTATATATATACATATATATCATATGATTTACGAGATTCTGATTACAAGTCTAAAAATTTATATTCGCAGAATTACATATTTTTTCTTCTATGAACAAATTTAGAACTCTAAATATATTTTTATAATACATATACAGTACGAAAATATTTTTAACACTATTAGCAAGGATGATTAGTAATGTATTTGTTTGATGTCGATAATTATTATGCAAGTGATGACGCGACCAAATGTCACAAGCATTGTACTTTTTACTACTAGTTCGAGCGACTGCTTCAAGTTTATTTTTCAGACACACACAGCTTCCATTTGGAGCGGTAAACATCTATCTCGCCAAACGTCGCGAAGAAAGAACTCCCCGGGAATTCTCGCGGATGTTTTCGCGGGCATATCGAAGGCAAGGTTTGTATTATGCTTCCGATTGTACTCTCCGCGGAGACAGATAATTACGCGGAATTCGCGACATTTTATGGACGGCTTTTACGAGCGGCCGCATGACAGACGGCGTTCTCCGTTGCACAAGATATAATTCGAACTTTCATCGGCGAACGAAACGCAACGGCGCTGTGACAGTTGCTCGCAACGGTTCGTCGCGCTTTACGAGTAATTGCGCCTTGTAATATCTGGCCGCGCCAGCCAGGCCGAAGTATCGCGAAACATTCTTCGACCTCGAAATCTCTCTCCATCTGACGTTTCGGGCGAATGCCCTATCGCGAGCGGTCCGATGGTCGGCGACCGAGCATAATCCGACTTCGCAATTCAGTGCAACAGCAATTAGGACAACTTCTCTAGTCGAGCTCTATTCATACCTTTTGATCGAGGATTCATAACTTTCTGTACGTTCACCGCGTTACATGACGCGCCAAAGCTCAGATGCGATGCGAGTGGCGTATAAACGCTCGCGAGAAATGCCGCTTTAATGGTTAGCAATTAGATAGTTGCCGTAATATAACGACCATCGATCTCACAATTTATTCAGCCGTGAAATTTATTAGCCGCGATATTAAACAAATTTCGCAAGCGCGCAACATGAATCATGATGTACCGAGACAAATGGTACGTTAATATACTACGAAATGATTTATCTCTATCCCGGAACGGCAGCTCATTATATTTTTGCAATTCGGCGCGATTATTACATTATACTTATTTAGGCTACGCTTGTATTATGTATGCAACTCTATTCCGCGCGAAGAAGACTTAAACGATATATCGCGGAGATTTTCTTGCGCTCGGCACGAAGGTGCCAGAAAAATGATTTAAAAAAGAATTAAGAGAGAAATGAGAAACATAAAGGTCCCGCGGCTCGAGAAAAGAGAACCATACGAGAGCCGAGATATATCGCTCGCTTTCTCACGTATCCGCTTGTACATGTGCAACTTTTCACCTTCGGACGCACGCGAAAGGGCGGCGAAAGAGAAGAGAATACGACGGCACACACATCATCGGTATGGTGCGGTATCGGAGGTGCGAGGTGGAAACGGAACAGCCGACGAAGGAAGCGAGCAACGACGGTGTGAGAACCGAGGCTCGTAGTGATTTCCATAGTTATTCGAGATAACCGGCGGGGGAGCTCTCTTCTCTCTTGGGACGAGCACATCCTATCATTTCGCGCGAGGCCGGATACATCCTCGCCGCGCGTGTTTGCTCGCAAAGACTTTTGCACGAGGCAGGATTGATCTCGCGGCCAATGTCTCATTTAGGATAGCTAGCCACACCGCGGAATTATTTCTTGCGATAGTAGAATCTTTTTGGGTGAGAAAATAAAGATTCTGAGAGGATAAAACCTTTGGGCGAAAGAACATTTTGACGAGACCTTCTTGTCTTTTAATTTAAGCATCTGACAAATATATATGTGAGACATGATAGTAGCTATTTAAGAACGTCCCTCGATGTGTAAGTTGGCCTTTATGCGAAACAGTATCGCTGGCAAACGGAGAGGGTAAACACTCGCTTTATCCGACGATAAACAGCGGCCTGCGTTCATAGGACTTGTCCGAAATAACCGCGCGTTTTAGTATCCTATAACCGCTTTAAACGAGCGTTTGATATTCGCGGTATGGACAAACTGTTATTCCGCCATAATGACACTTGATGACTCGCCCGGTATCGCTCCGAAAGACGATCTCCCTGGAATCGCGGTGAGTTCGACGACCTCTAACGTGCCCTGAAATTGCGCGCTAGCGAGCCTCGGGTCTCTCTCAGGGCAGGGACGGTCGTGCGGCCAAGAGGGGGAGAGGGAGGGAGAGAAGGAGAGAGAACCCTCGGACCCCGGTGGGCTCTCGTCGTCCATCACGTATAAACGATTTAAGCGTAGCGAGTGTCAGCTCGTAAATATTATAATTATGACATCAAATATGGCGAGATCTTTACACCGTGTAACGAGGCCCGCTTCGAGGACCGGAATACGGCCCGGACAACTGTAGTCCGAGGGGTCGCACGACAGCGAGTACGGATTACGTTCTTAGGCCGGACCAATAGCTGCCCGGCCGTCCGATTGCAATGCTTTACTCGCATGATTTGTTTCATTTAAAGGAATTAATGTGTCCGGCGAGGATCAATAACTTGATCGTTGCCTGCTCGAGATGCCATCGCGATGAACGAGGTCGAAAGTACAGGGGACGTGGTGGTGGAGCGACTGGGATCTCGTTAATTTGCGACCTGATTACTTTCAATGAAGTCTCATATTTGACATAATTGCATTTTCGAAGTATTTTTAAAGAATCTAGTTTAAGTCGTGTGTTCGACCTGCCTGTCTATTTTCGGAGCAGTGGCTGCACGACGACGAGGCGCACCAAACAAGGTGCGATTTTATTATCACTATAACGCGCGTATTTTACAGCGCATGCGATTCGCGTAATTTCGCGAAAATCTTGGCCTCGTGTTAATCGCAACTTTTTTACGCATAAAAAGTACGTACTTACGCGCGGGTGTTTCTGATTGAACGATAATGTGGGTTTGAAAAGGCTACCCGCAGTTACTTTAAGCGCCGATATATGTGCACTGGCTCATTATATACGTACGACGATGCCGAATTAACATACATAATTATGGTTGAACTCGAGCTGAAAAAAATATATTTTATTTAATGATAACTTCTGCATACATAAAGAGCATAATCTAAAGAGGCGAGTAAGCGAAAAATCATATTCGTGCGAGATGCTTTTTTTTATTAAATACTCGAGATACTTTTAAAATACTCTAATACTTTATTTTTTAATTGCTGGTTTCGTATAGTTTCACTGATATTTGATTACAATCTCATGTATTGATGCTTGCTGTGATACTTTACTTTAGATTGTTACCATCAAACATTATTACCCCGCGGGTAATAAAATGTTTAAGCCGAAACTTTGCCGCCAAAACTAATTTGCCACAGTCGTATTTGTTTCCGGGTTAGACGGCTATCCGGTGAGATCGCGGGGAAACTAATAAAACAGAGCTACAGACAGGACAAACGAAACATACCGCGAATCCGGAGGACTTCGAATTTGCGGCTGATGTTAGGACGAGCGCGGCGTGGGAGAATTTGCAAAATCTATCATGGAAATGTAATTACCAAGTTTGATTGGATAATCTCTAGAGAAATCAGCCGCGCATCGGACAATGCCGTGTTTGCTAAGCTTGCAGCGAAACAGAAGTAAACCAAGCAACGATGTGTCGATGGCGATACGTTTGAATCAATGCGAATAACGTTAACGTTAATTTTACATCATGACTTTATTATCCGTCTCGGTATTTTTGCACCTAGCATGGCTTTTTTAATCATTAATGCAGCAAAATTTGTCGAAAGGGATCTACAAGATGAGTTTTGCTGAACGTAACAGAGCATGTTTGCTGATTCTAAAAAGGTACTATTGAGGTAACGTAGAAATAATTAACGAGATTCGAGTTTTTAATAACTAGCCTCGAAAAACAACATTCAAAAGCCGATTAATGGCTGTTGAAGAGATTTAAATAAACGTAAGATATTTATGTTCTCGATGTATTTATCTCATTAACAAAATAAATCTTTAACATCGTATAATGATCGATATTTTGGAATATCAGATGAATTAATCAAATCTTACTTAATGGAAAAATTTAATCTTAACTTGTAAATAATTAACTTATAAATTTAATCATAAACTTATATATACTTTTTTGGATCGTAATACGGTATAATACGGTATAATACGGTTAGTGCAATTTTTTGAGAGGAAATACATTTTCAAAAAACATATATATCAATATAATAATTAATCTTAAAATGTCTGCGAATTCAGCAATTTTCTAAGTCTTGCACATATAAAACTTTCTATCTTTAAAGTCTTTCAAATTTTTTATAGTATCTTTAATTCCTATAAAATTCTTTTCTTCTAGGGAAAGTTTCGTTCTGTGAGTTATCTAAAATAGACTTTAAGATAATACGACCGTTTCTCTGAAAAATTTATAAAGGATCGTCACCGTCATGAAAAAGTTGCCGACACCTTCCGCGCCCGGAGGCTTCGCCCACGTTCTTCCTCGATCATCGACAGGACCTCGGGACTGCAGCGCGCGTTCCGAGAGTATGCGCTTCATTCTTATCTCGATTATAGTCGAATGAAGTTCACTCGGGGGCCAAAATACTCCCCGAAGTATTTCATTATCGAGATCGTGCCACGGTGGGTAATAAAATTGGAAGGCACTTTCTCGTCCCCGCCAAGAAGGGGGGCAGACGTCCTCGCCAAGCGTACAGACGCGCCATCGCGTTGACGCTCATCATGGCCAAGAATATATTTATGATAGCAAGTAGTGTACATACGTAAGAAAAAAAAATACAAAAAAACGAGGGATTTCGGGACAAGTGACGACTGAGATGGAAAGAGACAGAAGGAGCCAGAAAACGAGATATCGTTGAAAGAGGATGGCATGCATGATGCGATATTTGTGTGAGATCGAGAAAAGAGAGCTTCTTCAAGAAGATGGAAGGAAGAAAAAGGGGGAGAGAGAGAGATAGTGGTGCGGAGATGAGGGTGACTGCAGGAACGAGGAGGGTCCAGGTGGGCCAGATATGGCGAACGGAGGTGCCGTACGGCCCACGCAAACCGGCCTCCGCTTTAAGGCCCCCAGGCCCGTGCGCTACATCTCTTTCCGTCCTTTCCTCTGCCACAGCCATCTACCATCTTCGAAGACCTGTAATACCCTCGCGTTTACGACGTAAAGCGTCACCAACACGCGCACGCGGAAATACACGTATGAGAACCGAGAGGGACGCGCGCAAACGTGTGCGTATAACCGCCTGCAGACGCATCTGCTTCGATCATATTCCTTCCACGAGAATTATTGGCTCCGCCATGTATAGGGTGTTCTTTCGCGAATCGTCGAGCCCGTGTGCTTTATACGAGCGCGCGATGATATTTTGCGGCACGTGAAGATTCGAATCTCGCGAGAAAGGTTTTATGTAATAGATTTTACATAACTCGTATATATCTTCATCAACTCGAGAGAGAAACATTAATACATTAAATAAGTTATTTATATTATAAAATCGAAGATGAAAGGCGTAATTGTTAAACGATATTAAACGAATATTAACACAATAAACGGTTTGCGTGTTATGCTATTTCCGGACTTTTGAGGAAATCTTTTTACATTTTCCTCTCACGCTGCACTAATCTAGAATTCGACTGACGGATATACAGCGATTGTCGCACGTGTTCTCAGTATCCCGCTGGGAAATTCGTAGGATTAGGATTTGGCACGCGTCGAAATTCGATGTACGTTCTCTGCCAACATTCGTATCCTTCTCAGGTGTGCCACATGATTTATTTATATATGTGCTTTCTGGCACGCGTTTGCAACATTACGTGTCAAATAGGCTTTGATGGAAATTCTAAGTGTTCTAAAAGTTTTCAATTTTCTTTATTTCTATTTGACACTTTTTATTATTTTAATTTAAGTGAAACGAAATAAGCAACATCATCAATTCAATTATATATTAATTAAAATTCGCCCATTGTTTCTATAACTTACATTTCACTTATTTGCACGCCGTCATGCATAACATTCGGCAAACGTCATCTTCAGAGAGAGAGAGATCTATTCTCATATTATTTCAATATGTAATACGTTCCTGCAACGATCATAAATATGACGCTTAATATTCCATCATGCGACATGAAAGAGAGAGAGGAAGTTAATTTCTCAGGATAGCTCGCTCGATCGATCGTATGTAAACGGGATTATACCTTGTATTCGATAAGTGATTGCATCTTATCAAATGTCTAGAGAAATAGTAACAAGGCAACACAGGGAAAACAGATAAAAAAGTATATTTAATATAGTTAAAAGAATCGATGTTTTGAAATTTACTATGTATCAATCGATTTACAAATTTACAGATAGCGCGAAATATTTTCCATTATTTTCTCCCCTTTTTTCTCTTTATTATTATTCCGAAAAACATCTTGACATAACATAAGAGAAATATCATATATAAGAAAAAGTCACTTTTATATATTCTCGATATATAATAACAAGATTTTAAATTCGTCTATTGTTATTGTATGTCTTACAGAAAAATAGATAATTATTGTATTTTTAAAATTGGGTGATATGGAAAATTTTTCTATAATTTTTTGATGATTCAATTATGCTTTGATTGCATTATGCATTATGCATGATTTCCATCTTTTTGCAACAAATTTACATATAAATGAGAAGTAAATAAATTTTATTGTAAAAAACTCTACCATATTTTAATTTATGACAACAAATCCCTCTATCTCTATCCTTTAATGTAAAGATTCCGTGAAATTGGATAGCAACGTGAAATATCAGTGTTGTTACTGCGTTTTTACAAATTTCTACTTGCGATTAAAATTACAGTATCGTTTATTTGCAATATGTTCGAACGAATATTTGATTTTCGTATCGCTTTTATCAAACGGAATTGATCAAATCCATTTCGACGATTTTTATTTCCGGTCTTATTTGCTTCGTCTTATTTTTTCTCTATCAGAACTCGCGCTTTTTTATCGCGTTTCAGCAGTTACTTTAAGCGTGAGCCGGATTAATCGATTTCCGTTGTCGCGGAACAAATGTACCGAGGGAGATGAAGAGCGAGGAAGTATTTATGGTACTCCGAACAAGCGCGTCTCTCGTCGTCGGGGCCACCCGAATGCCACCCAGGAGATGGTCCGGGGATGAAACCAATTTTCGACGGTGTCTATATAAATCAGATCTTGTTACAAGCGCAGGTACCGTCAGCATTGCAACGTGTGCTTGTCTCTCTCTCTCTCTCTCTCTCTCTCCTTCTCGCTTTCTCTCTCGGATCCATCGAGTTCCCTCCACCGGACACGCGTCCAGAACCCCCTTCCCCCTTTCGTCCCTTTAACGATTCGTTCGTCGAATAGCCCTTTAAAACCGAGTCAAAAAGGGGGTTATTATTTATTAGATGGTTTCTAATGAAACATTTTAAATGCATGAAACTCGCGGTTATACCATCACGTTACCATACCTCGTTGCTCTTGCGCTCGCATCGTTCCCCCTCGCGCAATACTCGTCTTCTTCCGATCGTGCAACTCCCTTTCTCCTCTTATACGGTCGCGTTATCTCCACGTGACATTAAAACGCTATGAATCGTTTTCTTCTGTCTCACCCTGAGCTACGTACGTACGGCCGGCCTGCCGTAACTTCTCGTTCGAGAAATACCGGGGGGTATTTCTCGTACCATCGGAGGGTCGAATTTATGCCGGACTAATAAAATTACGATTTCATCTGCGTGAATGAAAAATTGATTTTAAACGGCGCTGAAGGGATGAGCGCGGAAGTGTCGGCCGCGTCGTAATTCACTGTACCGTGCCACGAACACGTTGTCGTCGAGTCCTTCTTTCATGGCATATATTTCACGCTGAGATATAAAAGTACTGGCGATCACTTAAATCAATATTGACGGTCCTTAATGTCACGTGAACTCGACGGGCTGTAGACTCGAGCTGGTGCTAAATAATCGGAGCATATAATTTTGCCGGATTTTACAAAAAGCGCGTATCTCTCTCCAGTCGCGAGAATATTTAAACGGCCCTCATCACATTCGTTCGCTGCCGGTTGCCGGTATAAAATGTCACCTCAACTTTACGAGTGAAGAAGCACGGCGCAAGGTGAAGGGGACAGGAGGGTAAACAGAGAAAATAGAGGCGAGTTTTACGAGTAGAGGCATTTTTCTCGCGGCAAGAAACGAAACTCGTTACCTTTCATATCGTCGACGCGTCTCGTTTAGGTGCTACGCAAAAAGCAGATTGTCAAAGAAAAAAAGAAAGAAAACATCGGGTATATTCCAGCAGCGAAGAAACGTGAAATATCAGCTGCAAGTAGGATTGTAGTACAAGTATTAAATAGCCCCCTGAGTATAAGCATTCTGAGGATCTTTGTCGACGTGTTTGCTAGTGTTGCTCTATGAAAACAGATACAGGTACATTGACAAATTAAATTGTCTGCTAATTGTGGCTGATTATTTTTAAAATTTTCGGAACATTAATTTTTCTTAAACTTCACGATTAGATTTTATAATTCACCAGATATTTCACCTGATGATTACTGTTTTTATTTTTATGTATTGTTGCAAATGTTCTCTTGTTCAAATTGAGAAACGCTGTGATATAGATGAGTTGCAAATTCCTTTCGTGATAATTTCGTAGTCGATAAATATGCACACGAAATCGTCCAACCGATATAAAATCGCAGAGTCATCGACTTTAACGACGTCGCTTCGCGCAATAAGGTGGCTAAATCCCGTAAACTGGCTGATGCTGTGTAAAAAAAGGGATACGGAGATTAGCGAGACGATTGAGGATTATTTCGAATAGGCTTAATTCGAAAGAGGTAAAACGTTTTAGGTAATCGACCAACGGTTGCAACGAATGCAGTTAAAAAAGAAAAAGAAGAAAAAAGATACAAGTGTGTGGATTTCACTGAATATTAATCCTGCTATGAAATTTTTATTATGCTTTTTCAATCGAGACACCTTTAATTCGCGGATTGTGGGGTTTAATCATTTAAGAATATTATTTTTACACAAAGCATTAATTAAAATAATACCATCGATAATTATATATTATAAGATATAAGATACTGACACTTTCTTTCTCTCGCAGAAATAATTTTTCACATTATCTCCGTTAAATTTATTTAATCAATAATTAAAGTACACGAGGGAAACGAGAGAAAAATATTTATTATTCACGCTCGATAGAAATATTATCGCCGATAATACCTCAACACGATCCGACCTTCAAGACAAAATTGCTAATTTCACTTAGGGCAAGAATATTTTTTAGATCTCAGAAAGTGGATCTACCTACGGCTACGTCGTTTATGCTCCTATGCCCTCGCAAGCGGAAGCTCGCAGGAGAAAGAGTATATAAGTCGTGGTAGAGACAAGAGCTAGTGGTCCCCCGGCGACATCTTCTTCCTGACTGTTTCCACCTGAAACCTGAAACTAATGGCATCTTCCACTTTGGTAGCACGGTAAGTAACTAAGTGTGTAACTAATCACGCGCGCGGCGCGCGTTCACCATGTCATCCCTCTCCTTCCGCTCTCCTTTCGTTCCAGTATCAGCAGCACCAGCGGCACCACCAGCCATTCCGCTGCGGCTTTCGTGCGCCTGTGTGCGGACATGGAGCAAGGGTCCATCGTTCGATTAATCTGCGCTAATACCTACTCGCTACTTCGGCACACCTCTCCTCCACCCTTTCGGTCACCGGCCCTACCGCCTCGCATCGGCGGCCCCTTGTCCTTGCTACCTCCGAGAGGTAATTTAACCTCGATGCCTTTCTCCTACCTACCCCGGCCGCCCTATCTATCGGTTACTAATGCCTGGCCGCCACCGTCTGGGATTGGCAATCATTTTCTTGGGTTCATTTCCGATGCGGGATTCGAGAAGCCAATGAGCCGAGATTGCTCCTAGCCCACCTGCGCGATCGCGCTCGTCTCCGTTTCACTCGTGTGCGCTTCTGTGTGCGTGTGGTAAGTCGATGGATTCGAGATAGATGATGGATACGAGCCTGCGGTATAATTGGATGATATTATTTGCTTCACTTGATATATATTTATTTATGAGCCGCTGGATTTTCGAATCGGAGATGCGCGTGATTATTTTCTTCGCGAAGTAAATACGTTATTTCGATTAAAAACTTTTCTCGATATCGACTCGACTCGTTTTATGTTACGTCTAAATGTATTTTGAAGTTTTTGTTGCACGGGTTCTAGGATTATTTTGAAAAAGTAGATAATTCCAAGTTTTTGAATTACGTCGCGACTTGCAGTGCAGCGTGTGAAACGCCTGAGTTACTTAAAAAAGAAAAGCTGGATAATACTTTATAGCCACCAAAACTACGACTTTAGAAAGAGAAATCCCGAGGTTTATATCTTCTGTCGTAAAGTCCAAGAGAAGTTTCTTACAGTAAATTCAACTTTTCAAGTTTTGCATTTCTGACTTTGAACTGCTTGTGCTGTGCATAGTTACATTTAATATTCCGATTTATTATATATGTTTTGCAGAAATGTACGTATCAGGAAAAATATTGCAGGCAAATTTTATCAATGAAATTAACAATTGATTCATGTACAGAAAATAATCTAAAAGATAGTCAATTAAAATTTATGGTTTACATCACTAGCGGATCCTGACATCGATAATGAGGAGGAGAGGTTCTGCAAAATCATTTGATTTAATTTTATTTTTGGTTTCATGTTTAGCTTTTAGAACGGATCTGCTTTAACATTTATTTTTCTTTACGTATATATTTTAAGCGGATTCAGCAAAATTAATTTCTTTTAATTTGCAAGAGGAGGTTTTAACCCTAATCCCCTTCCCCTTCCCAGGATCCGCCAGCGGTTTATATCACATGATAATGAAATGTAATTCTTGAATATTCATATTCATATACAATATTATCTTTGAAAGAAATTGCATTCGTGCATGAAACAACTATATTAACCGCTGCTTATATTCTTTATTTTCATCTGCCTTTCTAACACATAGATAGAAGAACTCCTACTACTGGCTATAATGATATTAATAGAATATAATTAGTAGTCGGTGAGATTAATTAGTGGCGGTGACGAGGTTGCACGGCCGGTGGCCATACTAGGGAGATAGAGAGAAGTCGGTGACGACACAATATATGCGGAAGAAACGACGCATGAGAGCATCATACGCACTGACTGCACAGCTCTCGCGTTACAAAACGCGCATCACAGAGAAATAGCGAGAGAAAGAGAGAGGAGGAGAAGGAAGAAAGAGAGCTAGCGGCGTATGCAGAGAGAGAGGAACGTGAAGGTATGTATAACGAGCGCGCAGGTTACATTCCGGCGACTGTTTGCGCTGTGATTCCGCTCTTCCGCGGCGTTCATTATTCCAAAATTCGGGGAACGAGCCGAGAGTCCGTGACCGGTGCGGCAACACCTGTGTTGCGTCCATGGGAAACACGTGCCGCGCGTATTAACGAGACGATAATTGACACCTTGGATAGGCCTCGAGGATCGACTCGACAAATATTTACTCGAGGGAGCGAAGCGCGTAAAGTCAGGCGATCTCGGGGGGAGCCGGCTCGGAGGGAACGTCGGGCTGTTGTCAGACGGTTATGGAGGTGCGAAGGATAGCGACGGGGTGGATCGCTGATAACCGAGAGGGTGAACGTTCTCTCTCTCTCGAGTCGAATCGATGGATAATACCGAAAGACGCCCCGAAGCGTTCGCTCGTCGCGCCGTATTGTAATCTCATCGCGCGATGCGGCGGGGAATCGGCGAAGGCGATTATCGCGCCGCTTAATTTTTTTATTGCCCCGCACGAAACACGCACGAAAGCGATTTAAACGATGCTCGCCTCGCTCGTCCGCCAACGGCATCGCTTACTCGCGACATGGCCGATATCGCGAATGCCGATAAGGGCCGACGATCTGTATAATTCGATAAATCGGTTGCCCAGCGGAATTCGTACGCGCGATAAATCCCAGAACGAACCGGCAGATAAACGTCATGGACGCGCGACGAGAGGGCACTACGAGGTGGTAATTGACAAGTGGCATCAACGAAACGGAAATTTGCGATAATGACGGTATACGGCCGTCGCCGTGTCGAGAGACGAAATGGAAAAAAAGGAGAGAGGAGGAAAAAAAAGGAGGCGAATAATAAATGAATTCCGTGGCCAACAGGTTTTTTTATCGCGCGAGATACCCACGTTAGGTGCTTTGACTCGTTAGCAGTTAGCAATAACATTCGTTATTTTTATCATATCACCGCACCCGTTCGCTTCGTAGCCTTTATTCGGGTAGGAACACGTTTTGGTACTCGGCGTCTCGAGATATCTCGAGATAGCCGCGCGCTGCTTAGACTTCCCCTTGTATCGAGGCCGCGATATATTCCACTCACGTTAAGTACAAGACATTTCATGAACGAGCGGCTCTCCCCAGACGTCCGGGCTCGAAACGGAATTCAATCCAAGGGCGAGTTTCAATGGGTTCGTTTTTCCTCGGAATTTATCCATTCAATAATCGCGCGGCCCCTCGCGTCAGCCAGTCGGACGTTATACATGCGGTCGGGGGGGCCTATATCTTCTCACCGTTTAATATATTTATCTTCGATCTCTTCTCGAGTCGCCTAACGACGAGTGGACCCGTGGGGATAATTACTCATAAGAAATAAGTGCGCGCGCGAGCACGCATGGGCATACCGATGTTTGCCTGGATTAATTACGCGCTTGTTTTTTTGCCTTTTTCTCTTTTTCCCTTTCGACGCGACACGCTTCCTTCCTCTCGGCGTTAGATCACGCGACGCGACTCGTTTTCACATTACCCACACTCTCGCGGACGAGAGAGAGAAAAAAAGTAACACTTCCGCGGTACCAGTTAGCCGGGAAGAGAGGAAGAGAGAGGTGAAAGAGGGAACCCCGCGTCACAGGAAGGGAGCCCTTGTTGAACGAGATTCACACGTGTCGACGCACGGGAAACGGGGTGTCGACGTTATCGCCGCGTTGACAACCGCTCAATTATAATTGAACGCGCCGGTGATCTTTATTTTTCGAGTTTATTCAAATACGGGAGATAAAGCGAAGGAGAGACGCGGGTGTTTCTTCGGGGTTGAAAAGGATCAGTCGTGCGCGTCGCCGGAACATTTAATGGGACAACCTGTTAATACGTGACATATGTTACACGACTTGAGGTTTCTCATATACATAACCAGTTATATATCGCCTTTCCGATTGTCTTTTGCAATTATGTGCCTTCTTACTTTGATGAATCTGAGCATCCGAACTGATGTAATCGAAATGCGAATGCAAATATTATGGTAATTAATTTTGCACGTGTAATTTTTATTACGATATTTTGAAATAATTGCATCTTTTACTGTTCTTCAATTAATATAATGTGTTATTGCAAAAATAAATTTTAAAAACAAGTAAAGTAAATTATATAACTCAAAAGATGGAACTTGAAATTATTGTACATACGATGGATAATTTATTCTAAAATTCTAATTTCTTTTCGTCGCGTGTCACAAATTATATCCAATTCCTTTAACGATTATCAATTACTTACTATGATATTATGAATCACATAGATATAATCACAGCAAATATTATATAAGCTATATTTGAAGTTGCAAACGCATAAATTTTGTACAAATATATTGCTACTTAACTTTTGATAATCAGAAATTTCGCTTTACTCACAAATTAATACAGAATAAATTCATAAAAATATATATTATAATTTTAGATAAGGAATTAGATAAATTTTATGACAATCATTTCGAATAGCATCTATAAATTCAATTAAAATAAATCAGAAAAATTGTCGGAAAAATTACATCGAATAGGATATTTTACAATCGCGAAGATATATGGTTACATTTCTATCATAAGCGAGTCTGCAATCGCTGCCACATAAATTTAATTCTTTATTGTTGGAATATAATCCATGCAAAATAGTTACACGTCAGCTGACCACCTGCTGTCAGATTTCTCTTTATCACAAGCTTCTTCGATAAACATGGAATCAATGTGTTTACTAGCGCCGTACAAAAATTTGTTAATTTGCCTATTACGACTTTATTGCCGGGTTATACGACAACATTATTATATCTTCCTGCGACGATACCGATTTACTGCTGCGCCCACCCGCTTCGCCTTCACCTTGCACTGGCGGGTTCCCATTAATAATAAATTTCTCGCAGATATTTCTATGAGCACGCGAGAGCGATTTTTATCACATTCCATATACTACTCTATCGACATTCGAATATTATGCAGATCCGATGCACATTATGATTCATAAATATAATATTAACGAAAATTGATAATAATAATTATGTACAGAATACGCCAAATACATCGATATATATATTTTAATAATCATATATATGTAAAATACATTTTTCAGCAAAAAATGCATATATTGCATATTATTTATCAAAAATTTATAATTTTTTAGTTTTTAATATTAAACATCCTGATAATGTGAAACTATATTTTTTGTTAAAATAAAACACACATGAAAAAACAATACTTTGTCATATTTCATTTGGAAAACGAGATTTGTTTTTGTATAAGAAGTGCCTCAATATATAAAACCGATACTTTTTCAAATATAGTTTATTATTTATCCTCCTCTTTCTCTCTCTCTCTCTCCCTCCTTGCGTGTATATGTTTGTATGTATAGAGAAAGAGAGAGAAATATTACTATTTTATAGGCAATCTATATATGATGATGTTTTTTGCGACTATGACAAATCATATTGATCGCGCGCAAATCATATCGTATCTTGCGATCGTTAGCACCTATCTTGTCGAGAATACATGCATGTACTTGGCCGCAGTGCCGTAGAGGTACACAGCAATCCCGCTAATGCAAGTCTCAGATACCGGGAGATACAATCTCGAAATGCATGGACCGATGGTTATGGTACGCCTATAAGTCATTAGAAAATCAAGCTCTAAATGTACGCGCATACATGAAAAGTACAAGTATTATTATATATTCGATAGCGCACCAACGTATAAACTACGTACTATACATTTGCATAAACATAAAACGGGTGTGACAACATTAAGTACACGTGGAAAAATTTTGCATCGCAATGTTCTTCGCTATTCACACACGTTTGCGAAATTCTTACATGGAGATAATAAAGCAATTTGCATGTTGATATTTAAATGTATGACGAAATATTAGCTGCAATGAGAGAGATAATAGTTTTTAAATCTCGTTGGTTTGATAATGATGAAAATTAATCAGAATTGTAATAAAAATATATCTTATAAACGATATTCATATTTAATCATCTGTTTTGGCCTAAGCTTGATTATCTGACGCATTAATAAATGCAATGGATAAGGCATATAGTATAGACGAGAAAATAAGAAAATCTATTTCAGAAAATTAAAAATTTTTAAATTACCGCAATATTTATTCTAAAATATTCGAACACCTACCAAATTTACATGACGGGCTTCTCGAAATAGTTGAGTAAAGTATCACGATTTAACCGGTTAAAATTGCTATTCTACGCGAGTTGTGACCGGTTATTGCCACCAGAGACACCGAATTACCATAAATATTAGCCTCATTCGGTATTTCTTCGACATTTTCGCTTCTTTCAGTATTGTCAGCTCTTGTGTAAATGCAATGTTCGCTCCTAAACATCGGCGCGTGAAAATTTCAATCGAGTTAGTCGAGTTCTCTTTCCTATTGATCATGCCGTTGGTATCTCGAACGATCGCTCCAGTCGTCGATCTCGCGAGGTTCGCGTGCAAAGAGCTGCCTCGCAGCAAAATCAATGCCACGGAGCACGATGGTGCGTTTATACTTACGGCGGGAATTTAAAGTTCTATCGGTTCGGGATTCGATTTCAACTTGGCTCGTATAAATCCTCCGTTAAGTGGAGGATGGCGATCTTACTTAGGGAGATGAGATCGCGGTGGTGGTACATGTATTCGAAAAGTTCTTCGTGGGATTGGCTCGCATTTTATCTTTTTCTCCTTTTCTCTATCTTCCTCTCCCTCTCGTCTTGTTTAATCGATGGAACACGCGTCGTGCTTCGTCTCCCACAAAGTTCTACATTCTCTTTCCCGTTCCATTCCCCGAGTTCAGATAAAGAATCGGTTTTCGCCAACAATCTCAGCTCTTATCGGAGCAGTACGACTGACTGTTCAAGGTGCGCTACATCGATGCTGTTAAGCTCATTCTGCAAAAAAGTGTCCCAGAGGAAGCGCACCCCGTGCCGATAAAGCGACCATCCTATGCTCCAGCGAGTACACTCGTCTTTCTCTTTGCTTCCATTTAAATCAAAAGAGCCATTTATCGAGGAAAATCATTTCAACGTTCCCTTTGACGTTACAGCCGCCGTCACTTTTTTTGCTTTATCACTTCGAAATCACGGCACATGCATGAAGAACGATTCGGTACCCACGTATCATCCGTGTATCTTGTTATGAAGTAGCTGCTACGGGAAATCTGCTGACCGAGCGTTCGATATTCATGAAGTGCTAACCTCTCTCCAAAATGAAAGATTCGCATATGCGTCACGTGGCGCTTAGAAAGAAAACTCTCCAAAGAATCTCAGGAGAGTATTTCTAATACAGAGAAAATGTATCACAAATTAAGAAATAATATTAAAAGATAAAGACGTAATAACTTTAAATACAAGTATAATAAATAAGTATATTAAAATAAATATTAATAAGTATAAATGTATTTTAGATAGAAATAAAAAGCTTTTATTTCTACGCGTCCGCGCGATAATAAAATTTATTTAATAAAATTATATATATTTTTTGAAAATAAAATTTAATTTAACTTTAATGTAAAGTTTTTTACCGAATTTGAAAAAAAAATATTTATCTTAAATTTATAAACAATATTTTATATAAAATTTAATTTAATTTAATTTAATTTATCCGTATAAAATTTATTTATTTAATAAAATTATTAAAAATAATTCTAAATTACTCTAAATTATATATATATATATATAATTTATATATATTTATAAAATTTAATTTAACTTTTATATAAAGTTTTATATAAACTTTAATATAAAGTTTTTTACTGAATTTGAAAAAAATATTTAGCTTAAATTTATAAACAATATTTTATATAAAATTTGATTTAATTTAACCGTATAAAATGTTGTCATCGAACTTGAAAAATGAAAACATATTTTATATTTATATATTATATCTATTATTCGCGGACAGGAAGGTACAATCAAAATTCACGTACGAGTTATATGCCGAAAAATATTTAACTAGATTATTTTAACTATTAAAATCAGGAGGAGAGGAGAAAGGGAGAGACTGTCAACCGAGCCATAATTTAACTCCACTCCAATTTCCCGAACGCGGACTGTATACACCATTGCAGCAGTCAGACTGGGATTGCAGGGAGAGATACGGAGGTTGTATCAATTTGTAGTTTGTTCAATGTCTCGCGCTCTTTCTTCGTATCTTGGCAGCTTCGACTCCCTGACAAGTTCATCGGACCGAGTCCGGTATAAGTAAGCAAGCGGGCGACTAAATAAAGGGGTGACTGAATTCGTCTCCCTTTCTCGCGAAGGGGATATCTTCGAGTTGGCTACGAGGGTGGGCGCAGCCAGACAGAAATTGATGTTAGGCGTTTGCATTTATTATTAATACGTTCGCTGGGCTGTCACTGAGTTCAGCCTGTCAGCCGGCGTCTCTCAACCCCTCTTTCCGACCCGCTTCTCTTGTCGCCGGCTTTGGGTATTTCGCTTCTCTCAGTGAGCGAGCGGTCTCTCTCTTTTTACCTTACGGATTGTCAATTTTCCCCGAACTTCGGCATCGATCGGCCAACTCGCACATCTCCTTAATTATTTAAACGCCGTCAACCGGGGACGTCCAATACTAACTCGCGCCGTTCAACCACGCAAATGTCGTTTCAATGTCCATCAAGTTGTCATCGTAAAAATTGCTTAAACACGGGACACTACGTTCAACATTGAGGACTGTTTCAACAACATCTGAAAATCGTTCAATACTGTATGAAAGACTATTAAAATTTGCACGTGTGACAACAATTTATTTTTGGAAATAATTATAATAAATTTTATTTACATATTATCAACGCCAGCAGCAAGAAATGCAAACATTGTGAAAACGGGCAGTATCAATAATAACGGGCTGTCACGACTCACTCATTTCTCTCTGGAATATTCGCAGCGTTATATCGATTATTCTGAGCCAATATTTATGGACAAATTCTACGGTAACGGGGACGCATTATATTGTCCTCGAGAAGGCGAGGGTTGGTTTCGACTATCGTTCCGACCTGCCGTTGCTCACCTGGTCAAGCTACGAATGTTTGCTGAAATAATAACAGAACCGTTCCTGAAATTCGATAATTCCCGTTCGTAGGAGCTTCCTTGTGCAAACATAGGGTAGTGTATTATCCCTTATGCCATGCATGTCACGGAGTCCTCGCGCCACCAACGAAGCGACATATGGCAGTCCAAGACTACGCCTTATAAAAAATGAACGGAGGACAAACAAGAGGGATGGGGAGAGGGGAGATTCAATAGCTACAATGTCGATGTAATCGCGCTAATGCACGCGCGGTTCTGCATTATACAGCGGCCATGGGATTTCCGCGTATCCTTTCGCGTCGTGGAAGGAAACGCATCTAACATCCTGACACCTCTCGGACCGTAGTCTGGCGTAAATCAAATATCTCTTACGCTTTGACCAACGCCGTGATTCGACCTCCATCACTTTTCCCCCTTTTACTGTTTCTTGTCTCGAATGATCCGATTATAGTCACATTGGTCACGTGCGTGGACATTGATGGAAAGGAATATCTGATTTATAACACATCTCGGGGTGATGTCCGTATAATATTGCCCTTGTTGAATATTCTATCAGAGCGGAAATGGAAACCTCTTGAGACGAAAGATAAGGCACGCATCGACATGTGTGCATAGTAATATCTTGCAAGTAACAAAGCGCAGATACATCAGCTGGCTTCCAAGAGCTTTCCAATAAATCGTTGGATACTAGTTAGAGAAAAGGCAAGGGATACGGATACGAAAAATCACGACGTATCGATTCCGCTTGAATAGTTTGCATTTGCAAGTTGAATTCCTTTCACAGCTTCTCGCTTTTCTTATAAACTTCCGTCTGGCGTTTCGAAAAGGCAAATCCTCCTGAAGCGGACGCGTGCAATGCAGCGTCTTGCGCATCGAGCATATGAGAATATGAGATATTCAAATAAAGATAAAGTACGAATTACATAATATAGAGTGATAATATTTTCGTTACTACGCGTCGATTAAAATATAATACACATGTACATTTTTCGATAATCATAATAAAAATACATATCGTGTAAAACGGATATTATAAATATTGTCCCCCATTTTTATTATTCTTCATCTCCTCAACGCACATGTTATTTATCATCGGAAATGAATATAAAATTGTGTAAATATTAATTTAACATTTTTTATCACAAAATAACTACCGTTATATTTCAAAAATGTATACATATATATTCCAGATGTATGTACATCGTAATGTCAATAACAATTTCATACAAAGTTATTTGCGATAAGATTCCGGAAATAAAATACAAGTTCAAAAACTGATCTACATCTATTCACACACATCTATACATCTGCATCTTTATATTTGTTATATAGATGATGTTATACATCTTATATGATATCGAGAAAAACTATTCACTTTTACGTGAAGAGTCTGTCGACGATACTATCTACTTGTCTTCGCCAAACGGTTTGACAAACTATCTAATAGAAATAAAAAGACGAACATATGCGACAGTCACGAGATATCGAATCCCTTCGAATAGATTGTGTTTACGAGTCCAAACCTTCATCTCGTTTTACAGGTTCCTGTTTCACGTTCGTATCAGCAGTAACGTAGCTGCGTTTGACATTTCCATTCCGCGCCTTACGAAGGATTCGTTTGAAATGTCGTTTATACGCGCCGATATCCGGCATCGTACTGGGATTAACGACTGCAACAGGTCGTTAAGTCGTGCGTCATAAAGCGCCAATATTAGATGAAAATCGAATCGCGTGAGGCATCGTCAAATCAACCGTTTGCTACGCACGATCGATTTATGCGAATGCCCCTATACTATTCACGGCAGTCACGAAAAAGTATCATTTTATTTTGCCCTCTACTTATTTCTTTATCAAATATGTATACGTCACTCTTGGTGACGTATATAATAATTCGTTCTTGTGCATATACAATCTAGAAATTTTTTACTTTCCTTCTTTTTTGTGCGTTGTTCCATGCCATTTAAAAAATAATATATTTATGCTTATATAGTTTATAAAATGTGCGAAGTGACTAATAATAAAAATATCATAAACGTGAAAATACCGAATATAAATTTATATATATCTCATTTTTATAAGTGATGATAATCTTTTGACATACGTTTATTTTGTAATTTTAATATTACGAGAAAAAAATAAAGTAAGTCGAAAAAGTAAAGTTGATGTTTTATTCGGTATTTCCTTTATCGATCTCTACTTATCAATCGTCGTTTTATGCTCAAAGTGTCGTAATTTAGGATTTGCCGCAGGTCATGTGAATCCAGTGATGAGAGTCGAAATGAATCTATGTATCCAGACGAAGGGTGCGCGAAACGGCATAAGGACTTTGCTCGAGATCACCTTATTACGCCTCGTTAGATACCTTGTTCCATATTTCGAAACGTATGTACGTATGCACGTACGTAATACTCCGAACTGATATTGCTGAGTTCATCGTCGTTGCAGCACGTTTTAATGACCCATTCGCGGTCGTAGCCGTCAGACGTGTAAAAAGGACTTGATTTCTAGCCGACGAGAGCGTACGGTAGCTGAATTTCACCGGAGTAATTACAACGAGACAAGACGTATATATGAGCTTTGATGGTATCTCATGTATTTTATTTTATATTATAATATTTCTGTGTCAAACATATGAAAAATATACGCAGATATAACGATCCAGCGATTACAATCACATTTTGAAATTGTGTTTATGCGAAGCAATGACAGACATGTTGCGGTTCTCGATGCAGTGCATATGCATCGACAGCACATGTGACACGCATCTCATTGCGAATAGAGAAGTTCGTAAGAGGTGGGAAAGGCGCAATGTTGCAAAATTAAGATACATTACGGTAAGATATATTGGCAGCTGTACATTCGCACACACGCATGCACGCATGTACGGTATCGTAAATGTATAGACGCGTTCGAGGGGGGCCAAGGCAGCCGCTTTAATGGAGTTTCCTCGACTCGGAATTCCCTCAAGTTCTACGCGTCGATGCGTCCCGTGCAACACGCGCTATCGACGTTGTTAGTGAGATTAGCCAGTCGACAGTTAGCGATGATGCACGGGGTGCACTATTGTCGTGATATGCCGATCGCATATCTGGGAATGCGACGCGTTTTCACGGCGGAATCGATTGCGATTTATCGAAACGGATACTTCGATTGCGCGGTGAAACGCATCTTGCTAATCGGCAGCGACGAATTATTATCGCTGATAATTAATTTCTTGACGTGCAAGCATACGTTTCGTCATAAAAATCTTTATTGTTACATATGTCAATAGCAGAAACATCTCAAAAAATTAAAAACTGGGAAATTACTTAATTCAATATTTGAAGTATAAAAGCAATTTAAAGAATTTTTTCATTTTATGTGCAACATGCAATTGTATTTTAAATATACGCTGTATTTTGTATTTTCCTTTATGAGTTTTGATTCCGTTATTAATTTATAGAGAATTATTATTCATTACGGAAAATCTAGCGCGAGTGGGTGACTTTTAATCAGAGTAAGATATAATACGAAATCTCGCCGCGGAGGGATGAATTTAATCAAGAGATTAGAGATTCAGTTTTCCCAAGCGCTGCCTCGGCGTGAATGAGTTATGGCATTTTGCGGCGCTATCGATGCTGTTAGCGCGGTTAACCTGTTGGCTGTTAGCGATGATACACGCCACATTCAATGTATACCTTCGCTTAGTGCCGCAGTCAGCCCGCGTCTATGCGGTATACGATATACGATTGGATCTAGAAACGAGTTTTCCCTATGAAAAATTATCGACATATGGCCATTTTTCGCATATCGAAACAACTTTATCATTGATGCACATATTTCACGAGTAATAGAGAGCTTAACGAAAAATTTAACGAAACATCTTCAATGTTAGAATGGCAATGTAATATAAGTCATTATGAAAAATATGTGTTTCGGACATTATAAAAAATATTGAGAAAAATGCAAAAACAAGATAATCTATTCGTTTTGTAATGTAAAATATTATTATTAAGTATATTAAAAGTTCAAAATTAAATATTAAAATTAAATTCCTTATTATGTGAGAAACTTTTGATATTTCAGAATGTTAAAAAATATTTATTTAGAAAATATTATATTATAATGGACTTTTGCTATCTCCGAATATTTCGAAGAGATATGTTTTCTAAAACATTTATTTAATATATGCCGATATTCTTCTAAATGAAAAACAAAGCGAAAAAATTTGCAATTGAAAAAAATTACATGATTTTTAATACTTCCATGACTATATAATTTCATTCTCGTAGAAATGTATAAATATTCAAATACTTGATCTTTTCTTTTTATTCGATTATTGTACAATCCTGAAATAAATTATAAATTCTACTAATAAATTTTGTATAATTAGATATTTGTTTGTCATATAATTATTAATTCAAAAAATTAATCTTCAAAATTAATTCAACATTGTATTAACTTATGTCATTTCCCTTTCAATTTCACATTTCATCTTTCACATCAAAATAAAAGATATTAAATACAAATATTTAAAATAGGAGATATTTATATTTATATTTTTTCAACGCGAATAAATAAATTTTTATCGAACGAAATATCGAAGAGAGTGCAATAGATACTAGTGACTCGACGCTGCAACAGACAACACTATACCAGTGCGTTATTTTCCGAATTCGTTGCGAGGTGGCAGCATCGCCTTGGTAGAGACTGCAACGGTCTACTTCGAGCAAAAGGTAGTGGGAGAAGCAGTCTGGCGCAGATGCGCGTGTACGATCGAGCGTGTAGCATCTCGGAGCTCTTGGTGTCGCACGCAACTTTCTGCTAGAGTGACGTATATATACGGCAGTCAGTTTGTTTTGCATTCGATCCAAACCTCACCTCTATTTCGGGGGAGACATAACTCGTCCAGTCGGATACGTCGATTCACAAGCGGGTAAGTATATTGATCCATTCATGCTGTGTCGACTGTCGGCCATTTTGAGACAAGCGCTGTAAGCACGTGACACTCGTACAATTCATAGTACTCGTCAAATTATTTAGAATGAGTTCCGGAATTTAATGAATGACCATACGCTCTTTACTAGTGTCAAACAAAATGACATAAAATTTTCATAGAAATGTTACATATTAATTATATCATTAGACAATAAACTTTTATCACGTGTATTTGACGTAAATTAAAAAATATGAAATATGAAAATATGAAAAATATGATGGAAATATGATAATAAAATATGATGTAGGTCAAATCTGTGCGATATTTTAAAAAAATAATATTTTTTATTATGTATAATAATAATTTTTATGTAAAATAATTTTTTTTATTATGTATAATATTGCAAGGTGTAGTAAATATTAATAACATATGTTTAACATGATATTTAAAATTCATATTCCCTTTTTCTACTGGAGACTGCACAATTATATGTTCAATTGTATGTGTATGTTTATATAAAAAAGTGCTGTGTTAAATTGTAAAAAAACATATATGTTATTCCTTTTTGTTGCAGAATCGTAATCGATTACTTGTTGGATTGAATAGATTATTATCTACCGAAATTAATACACAGTTACTTGTGTAATTGTCACATTCTCACAATGCCATTCACGGCGGATGTGGCAGCGAGTCAGATACAGGAGCATCTGAAGAGCATTTACAATCTCCTGCACGATATAGAGAGTCAACGGATCCGTTCGGAGCACAACCTAAACAACATCATGAAGACCCACGATAAAGTCACGCCTGACGACAAGGTTTCCCCTTACTACCAGCAGAAGCTGAAGAACTTGTATAATGCCGCGATGACCGACGCTCAACAGGAAGAGGAGATCCTACGCAAGGCTCTCTCCAAGATCAACGAGATACGCACCATACGAAACGAACGACGCATACAGGCGCGAAACGCCGGCAACAAGGAGACCATCAGACGCGGAGCACTAATGAAGATGGTGCAGAGCACCGCGCAGACTCTACCTCTTTATGTAGGAAAAACACCAGGTGCCAAGCCACCACCCTTGTGTGGTGCGATACCAGCCGAACCGACATACATCGCAAAGATGGGTGACATGGTGGCAGCTCTGGTAAAAGGCAACGAGGAGGGGGAGAACTGGATCCTAGCCGAAGTCGTGCAATTCAATCCCGCGACGAACAAGTACGAGGTCGACGATATCGATGAGGAGCAGAAACCCCGTCACACATTGTCGCGGAGACGCGTGGTGCCGTTGCCATTGATGAGGGCGAATCCCGAGACGGATCCGCACGCCCTGTTTCCGAAAAATTCCACGGTAATGGCATTATATCCGCAGACTACCTGCTTTTACAAAGCGATCGTGAAGCAGCTACCAACCACCGCCACGGAAGAGTACAAAATTCTTTTCGAGGATGCCGCTTACACGACCGGTTACTCGCCACCGTTGAACGTGGCCCAGCGTTACGTAATTTCCATCAAAGAGAGCAAGAAAAATAAGAGCCAGTGTTAATAAACAGTATTACTCTTTAATTTTAATCCGTGAATTAACTTTTGATTTTTTTTAATTAAGAAAAGACCGTGTATGCACATACATATATAACAAAAAACACAGTACACGATTGCGAAGATCATTCATAAGCTCTTTTTTGCAATACATATGTATATATGTATATATCTATCAAGCTATTTATGAAATTCTTCGTTATAGATTCTCTAGGATATTGAAAAGAAATGTTTGCATTGACTTGTGTTAACATATTCTATATTGTAATTTGTGTTAACATATTTATAATACATTTGACTTTCATATAATAAATTTTTTTATTGTACGTTGCAAAATTCTCTTAACATTTAATGCCAAGTTCTTTTAGCAATCAAACTTATAAATTGCATTTCTTTGTTGCAATTTATTTATTACGTTATAACCTATCATATTACAAAAAAATGCTAGACGATAATAAAAATATATAAATTGCAATTTATAAAATTTATAAATGTAATTTGTAAAAGGACATTTCAAAATATTCATATATAAAAATATAATAAAAAACCCAGCTTATTTTGCAAATAGCATAATATTTTTTTCAATGGTAAATATAATTATCTCGATGTATGTTATGAAATTTCTATCAAAATCGTAATTTGTCATTAAGATTAAATTTAGACATGCGTGCGTGCATTAACTGGGAGAAATAAGCACGTACTGACAGTTAAGGTCCTATTTCCGCGATACTACCCGTCGTCAGAGGTAATTGACGTAGATTATAGGACGATAATAGCGGTATCCTTATGTACGCGGGTGGATCTGGACTTTGCTGACCTTTCGCGAAATCGGTTCTCCGTGACTGTCCGAGTAATTTCACATCCTATACCGAATAAATCTTCTCTTTTGCTCCGTGTTCGTCACAAAGCTAGACAGAGGTAAAGCGAACGCAAAGGGGAGAGAAAACGTGGAACACAGAGAAGATAAAGAGAGCGAAATATAAAAGCGGTAGCGGACGAAAGCCTGCGAAGCCGCGAGTGCGAGAGCGAATCGAGGAAGATAGCGGAGCCAAAGAGAGAGCACTGCGCAATAATTGATTCCATAATCGGCGGCTGCTGCCAGACATCAAAGCAACTCGGTACCCCCAGCAGACCCAGCTAGCTTAATTCTCATTCATTATTTAACTTAACTACCCCTCGCATCGAGTCATAAAAAAGTACTTTGATTCGGCGCACGTTGCGGACACGGTATTTTTCGCCATTTTCCTCGAAATTAAACCTGAAAATTTTTCATTGATTTCTGGTTGCCGTTCGAATGGAGCTTACTCGTTGAATAACGTACCGAAGGGGCTTTTAATTGAAACGCGAAGCTGGATCTATCACGCGAACAAAGTATTGTATGTAATAATTAAGGAAGAGAGATACGTTTTTTCTTTGAATAGCTTTTGAAGTGTGTTTATTGCAGGAGAAATCTCGTAGGGAGGTACTGTATTTTTATGTAAAAAGTAATTTAAAATGAAATAAATAAATAAATAAATAAATAGTGTAAGATATAAAAAAATAATATAAGATAAAATAAAAAAATATACGTATATACATATATAAATTTTTACTTTAAATTTGGATAAAATAGAGCTACTATTCACCAATATCTCAAAGCAACTTTTATCTCTTTAACACTACTCTCGTAATAATAGAAATTATCTAGCTTGTTTAATGGCTTTTATATGCTTTCTCGTGAAAGTTGTAACGACCGATTTTATCTGGTCTATAGTAGTTTCCCTAACCATATCAGAATTCACCTCGAACCTCGGGGTCGGTCGGATCACATGAATTTAGCAAAACGCACGACCTCGTACCCGGAACCTTTTATCCACTCGTACTCGCGCTAAACCACAATCGAAATCGCGTTTGCAAGTACGCCGCGCTGTCTAGGATTTCCGGCAACCATTAGTCGCACTCGATTGTCCGATATCTTTCCACTTTCAGATAGTAACCGTCGGTGTGTCGGCACACAGAAGCCATTCCCAGTTCTGAAATTAATTCAACCGACGATTAGCTTCCGCGTCTAGGGGTGAATTTTGTCCGAAACGGCTCTTGTGTGTCCGATCGTGTGTTCGGTGAGCCTGTATGTGTGCTCAATAGCTATACAGCTGTGTGCTACTGACTGAACTATGTCCAAACCGCGGGAAGGCGTGCGTTCGTTCGTACGGCGAGTCTAATAATACAAGTGGACTCGTAGCATGCGAGCAACCGGAAGCTAAGGCGAACTTGCGGCCGAACACGCAAGCCGTACTTGGTTTTCCACCCTTGGTCCCCGCGAGAATAACCTCTCCCCGTGATTCCTGCGGCCACCTCCTACGACTCGTTTCCTACCAACCGTTTCAAGGTTCTCTTCGTTCATTCGTTCCACGTTTCAGTTATCTGAGTAATACTTCTCCTCCGGCCTCTTGCCTTGCCCTGCTTCCTTTTCTCCGTCTATCTTTCTTTTATACCTACCTTCCTTCCTCCCTGTTATATTCTACTGCTGACCTCCTTCTTCCTCTGTATCGCGTCATCCTTCTCCTTTTCCTCTCTTCGTTCTATCCAACCCGATCGCGGCAGGTTCACTTAACCCTCCGGTAATGGCGCGCTGTATTTTTCTTCGACGCTCGTAATTATGGCCGTGTGCTCTCGCGAGCATATTTTATTTCGTTCTAGATCGATCGATTCCAACGCTGGTATCTGTCACTGCCCTCTCCCTCACTCCGGTTTCTCCCCTCGCGCTCTCTTCCTATTTCTTTTTATCCCGCTGGAGGCTTCATCCAGCGAACTCACGCTACTCACCGGTAATCATTACTCTTTCTTTCGATAAATTGGCGGACCAAAGTGATTGCAAGATGTCATTCTTATCTGTTCATGTACATTTGTTTGTAATTCAAATGCGATGCGAGTCTGATTAGAGCCATATCGATGATTTGGTAAGATCGCACATGACGTTTCTCACGCCTATCAACGGTTAATTTGAGGCATCATCATACATTTGCAATGTATGATGAACGCGCATCCAATTAGCTATACATTCGGAATATTCTATCGATCAGACTTAGAATGTTTTTCGTAGCGATTTATAATTCAGTGCTCTCGATTATAAAAGAGATATGAAAAGATAAACCGTGGCTGGCCCATTGAAACTTCACTAGGTTCATTTAAGTAGTACTCCGGGGCTCATTGAATTATTGATACCGAAGAGTAAATTGAAAATCGATAAGCGATCCAGTGCAATTTATAACATCGCGGCCGTTTTCTAAAGGAGGAAAAAAAAGGGACGTGGAAAGAGCGAGCGAGAATGTGCGAAACTTGCACAGTGAAGATTGCAGAACTCCTCGTGTGTCGAGCGGGGGGAGGGGCCTCCCGGATTTTCATTTTTTAATTAATACGCCGCGCACAATGGTATCCAAGAGAAGGAATCGATAAGGCCGGCTAACGAGCTGCCAACCTCTAATCCAACTTTACCTCGAAAACTGTCGGAACTCTTATACGATGTGGTAATGAGTTCTGGCTGTTAAACGAAAGGAAAGTCACGATGTTAATAGCTTCTGCCTTTGAATCTCTCTCTCTCTCTCTCTCTCTCTCTTTTTCTGTGCAAAAAAATCGCGCTGTACGCGAAACGAATGGCGACGACGGATTCTGGGCAGCGAAAGCGCGTGCTGCTGTCGGCTGCCACCTCATGCCGTTGTGGATTCCGTTTAGTCTCGTTTAGCTTGCGCGGACAGACCGAGGAAATAAAGCTCTCCGGTACGGTCGTGAGTACCGATTCGATCTCGACCTATTGGATTTCGTCGAGTGCAATTTCTTCCCGGAGACCGCAATGCAATGTTCCGCGTGGCGTGCGCCGCGTTCTCTCACCGATACCGCGACACTTTAAACGATAGCGCACTATATAACCGATGTGACTGGAGCGCAACTACTTTTAAAGTACCGCATCAAACTCCTCTCTGGACGTTTTGTACAAGAGTCGAACGCGATGGTATCGCGAGGAAAATCATGTCGCAGGGAAAGCCGCTCGCGGAATAAAGTTTTTTCATATAATTATGAATGATTTTGGGGAACGCGCACCGTTAATTCAATTTACGGTAATATTCTTGATAAAGTACGTTCATATCGTACTAAAGTCGAAGTTTTAGAAATTGTAACGAGATTTGAAAACAACGGAATATTTAATAAAAAAATAATTTGCCAACTTCTTAATGATACGCGTATATTTCGCAATAATTGCGAGTCATTGTGTTGTAAATTTCTTTGCACTCTCATCATTAAAAATAGATCCGACTTCATCGCGGACAGAGAGCATCGTAATAGTAGCGCTGTGCGTAACGACGCGTACTCAAATTATCAATTCAAGTACTAGTGCACGAGGTACATAGGAAGATGACTATACATCAGGCAGCGTAATGTCTCGCTATAAGAGGCCCGCGACATTCTCCAGCTGTCAATGCCAGAAACGGAGTTTTCTTACCGACTCGAAAGCGTTCACGGCGCCGGCAATTTATTACGTTTTTCGTCAACTAGACATTAGGAGGCAGGAGGAAGAGACAGACGCATTGATCGAAATTCCGGCTTACATACATATTTCAACGGAGCATTTATCTCTCCCTGTACGAAATTCAAACATTTCGACAGCCCGAATGGCATTCTCGTCCGTGGACGCTATAGAAATACGAATAATTCATAGGCGGGCGGCTCTTCGCTAATTAATTGCGTTTGCCAATGAAGGCAGGGCGGTTTAAAACTTCCTTCATAATTCAGGGCCATAATCGGTTATCGTGGTCATTGCAATGCGGCACAGCATGATCGTCGATGAAATCAAAGTTTATAGGCGATTTTACGGCGGGTTCATTGATCCGCAAAGGAATTTTGATATGAAATTGCTAATTGCAACTATATGTGGACATGGATTTTAACAACCGAATGATATTTCATTTCCAATTTATTATAAAGTCACGAATTATATCAGCAATATAGAGCTAATGAAAAATAGCATTTCTAACGTATTATGACAAGAACACATATTACTCTCTCTATATATATTATTTTTTATTTTATACGTTATATTTAAAATGGCATTACAAATAAATTATATCAGCAAACGAAAAATAAATCTAATAAAATGGATAATGATATCTTTAACGCAAAAAATAATTTTCTTATTTCAAAATCTGATAACTAAAGAACACGCAAATTGAAATTTTTCATAAAGGAGGTCGCGCTTATGAAATTATCAATACACTGGTCGACCATTCGCGCCGTCCTCACAGGTCGTATAGTTATTGTGACTGTCCGAGTTATTCTTAGTTCGTGTCTCAACGATTCACTGGGTCACCAATGTGTGTACGTAAGCTATGATTAATTACTAAGTCCCATCAGCAACATTAATTTTTAATGTACAGTCATTGTTGTGGGAATTATAATAATTAGTTCAGAGCCTTCTCTGAAACTCGGTTGACTATATATGTATGCGGTTTGAGTTCCCAACTGTGTCGTCCGTCGGTATATCTTGATTCTGTTTAGCCACGCGAGAATACATTATTCGCATATACATATAGCGCCATAAGTATGTGTGTATGCAAATTTATATTTATATGAAATGTATGTGTGTCGCGGACTCTCTATGTAAATTCTGTTCTTTTACAAAGGATAAACTATACCTTTTATAAAACGCTAGTTCAGACTCTCTCAGCGTTTTACAAAGAAATAAAATCTTGAAAGCCATAGAAAAACTGATTTTACAAATCCGTAATGCATATATACATAGATATATATATACATATAGTCTACTATTTTATTAAGTGCATGTGTAATACATGGATAGCAGGAACTTTAGCTATACAACCACACTAACTAATGCTAGATCGCTAGAAAGAAACGTTAAGTAAATATGTGTTTTTTTTGCATGCATGTGTAGAGTGACTCCGAATTGTCCACAATTACACAGAAGAATACACAACGGACCATTCTGAATGTGGAGAGTTCTGGGATTTGGTGTAACCAGTAAACTTTAGCTTAGAAGTTACTTCATGATTCGCTTGTGCCCTATCAAGCTTGGCGAACAATTCAGTAAGTCCTCGACTGGTAGCAAAGACTAGCTTTGTTGATACACACACATACACACACACACACACACACACACACACACACACACACACATAAGCCATAATATTCTATTGTTAGATAGTATGTTAATTTCTTGCAATAAATAATTTTGTTGTAGAAATTGTACACTGACTTGAATAAGATTAGAGATAATAATAAGACATGAAAAATATTTATAAATGATATATCTTCAAATGAATGATAAAGATAAAATTAATATAAGATTTAAAATATTGAAACTACATATTCATTTGGAGATTACATATAGTGAAATTATACTCCAATATTTTGTTCCATATCTTTATATTTATACTTTATAGCTTTCTATATTTTTTTATAAATTTATATTCTTTAAATATCGTATAGACAGAAATTTTTGTTACTATTTGAAATATCATTAAAAAATTTGATACATTTGTTGGAAATGGATAGGCACTCTTAAAAAACTGTAATAAAAAATTGATCGTTGGGAAAAAAATGCCATTTTTTTCTAAAGAATAATAGAAAAAAATATCTCTTCGTCAGAGAAAATTGATAATTAATTATTCATTTCTTGTTAAAAATAAAATACTCCAAAGTTACATGCGATAAACCTCCTTAATTTGATTTTACGTTCTTTTTTTATTTTCTTTCTAATATATTAATTATATATTTTATATCACGGTAATATAAAGCTAAATTATTTTATTTTTATTATTTTGATAAATTCGTAAAAAATTTCGATACTTCAACAATATTGGATCGTTACATTTTTCAAACTAATTACTGATCCTTTACTGATTATATCTAAAAATTGAGTTTAAAAATCGAGGCCATTACTATATGCGATCGAGTCGCGGATCGTTGGCCATCGATGACGGAGATCGCGGACACAATCGACGCGTTCGCTCTCGCGGGGCTCGTTGGAAGATAGCCGCGGGCTAACCGGTGAACCCGACCTAATTGAATTTCGCATACGAGCGCCGCGACGATTCGTCATTCCGGCGTCCAATTTGGACGCGAGTCTCGCGCCACTCTCTTTCGACTGTTCGCTTCGCGTCAGCTATCGCGTCTTTCATCTTCGTCCCGTCGGCTGTCAGGACACCAGCGTCCATCACATCGACGCGGTAGCAGCATTTCGAAATTTCATCAAAGCGACATATACTCACGTGTGCTTTCTATGCAACGTTCGCGGTTGAACGCGTAGAGCTAATTGCACTTACCTGAAACAAGCAAAAATGAAATACAGTTAGTATGATAACATTTGCCAGAACGAGGATATCGATTATTTGTTGAAAGCCAAAGGGAGGAATCAACGTAAGATTATATTATACCCATCAGAAACGCGCAGAAGAGGTTCCTCGCGAAATACTGCCGCGGAAATTACAACGTCCGCGGGGTGAATTCATTTTTAGGGGGAATATTCCTAGTAGAAAGGCACATAAGCGCTGTATAAATTAGTAACGAATTTTCGCGTTTCACCCTTGAAGAAACGCTGGGAGGCAACGCTATTGATTTTATGCTAAATTACTCCTAGTAATAATATACAAACACCTGGGCATTCTGCATAAACTGTAATCGAGGTAAGGGCAAGAAACGCGGCGGAGAAAGCCTGTTGTTTCTCTTCGTATCGGCTATAAGGAAATAAGGGAAGGACAGGCTTCCTACCACCAGAGGCAGCTGCTTAGGTTCTCACATAGATTAACCCAGGTAGTTTCTGTTCTCCTTCGTCTAGGAGACAGACCTTCGGGCTGCCAGGAAGTCGCTCGCAAACTCGATGGCAAATTGTCGAGACTCCTTGCCTCTCTCTCTCTTCTCTCTCTTACCGCTTTGCTTGTCTCTTCGTTTCGTAACATTTATCCTTCGTAGCCGCTCCCTTTCCCTCTTCCGTTCTCTTATCCGCAACGAGTCGTCTCCATCCATCGAGAGCTCGCAAATCACAGACTGGCGATCCGCTTCGACCAAATTATCCGGGAAATTCCGAGCGCAGAGGCGTACACTAACATGGCGCGTGGTTATACGGTATCTGCGACTCGCTTTACGATCGAGATAATCCTCGTCGATACACACGCCCAATGCCTGATCGCCTTAGGATTCGACGCTCTCTATTCGCGAACGAAGCCGTAATTAGGTCGACGAAGAGACAAGCTGTATCGCATGTATTTTTAGGACACGACACCGATAAGATTAATGCCTTTCCTGAATCTTTAATCTGTGTATATTGTCATGGACAATAAATATTAAATTCGAAAGCTGGTTTTTTTACGCAATTTTTATAAAATCCTTAAAATAGTTAATTATGATATTCTGAGAGAAATCTAGAATAATTTGAATGTATGCATGTGTACATGAATTTGTAATGTACATGTGCTGTTTTAATTAAAATAATTTTATAGATAGTAGCATGTTATATTCCGAAAGTAAAAACGGCGCTTTATGAAATTGTCATAATCATTAATGATCATAAAAAATTAATGCTTTAATAAACGTGGAAGAATTAATGAGTATGGCACTATTTTCAAGTATTGTCATACTAATTACATAAAGATAATTAAATGTAAATGACTGAAGAGATTTTAACGTAATAGAAGATAAATTAATTTTCTCTCTCGTTCTTGCTATCACTTGGAAATTTTTAACCAAGTCTAATAAAGAAATATGATTAAATTGTTTCGTTATTGTTTTAATTTGTTCCGTTATTTACAAATTTGACTTTAATCTATATCTTGAATTTTTTGATTAAGTGTTTATTATGTATATTATTTTTGTTTTCCGATTATTATTCATATGCCATGATTTTTCCTGGTTATGCTCGTCTTTTCAGTCTACGTTCTTGACGTTCTGAAATTTCAGCCCGTTTTCTCTGATCTACCTTTTAATAAATGATTGCGAACCTCTTTGCTCGAGCAACAAACTTCGCCCAGTGAGGAAAGGCGGGCTTGTAACTTCGTAACTTTTGCGACAGGTATCGAGCAAACTTGCTACGTACATTAATATATACTGTTTATCCCTAATCTTTAACTACTTTCCAGTTTCAAGTCCCAAGAGAAGTGCAAGTTGAGATATTCTTGGCTTGGCTTGTTCTTTTTAATCAGTGTGGGTCGTTGAGTAAATTCCGTTCATAAGTATTTCCAGAAATTATTAAACGAAAGTAATGTACAAAAACATAAATGTAACATAAAAAACATAAATGTAATTTTATGTATTTTATGTATTTTACATATCCACGCTCTCTTCGGATCGACTTTTCTTAATGTGAACAGTGATAAAAAATTCTTTTATTATATTATCTTTAAGAAAGATCGTATCTTTAATATGTGAGATCAGTTGTATTAAGAGTATTCTAAATAAATATGTATGTGTATGTTTATTTTTTGTTATTTCTCTGCGCTACGTAAAGATGGTGAACAGATAAGATCTCTCAAAATAGCTTTTAATATTCGTCTAACTCTTGAGCGATGTGGGAGTAAAGCTGGCAGCGCAAATTTGCTTTCAACAAGGAAGGATTCGCTACTTCCAACTACGTCAAAACTACGTGCAAAAACGCTTTTACAGTTATTTTTAATCCATCCGGTGTGCGTATATAAAATTCATGAAAGCGCGAGAACGCGATCCTATACTATTTCTTGCTTGAGAAGGCACGCAAAGCGCGATAGCTCGGCCGGCCTACGTTTTCGCGTTTGCATGGTAGGATTATTGTTTACATGAAGGAAGCCGAGCACCATTCCGTGAGTTGAAAGTCGGCATGCAAGCCAGCAGGCAAGCAGAAATGTTACGTCAACATGATATGACGGGTAGAAATGGTATACTCTATTCACGCGTATTTCTTAAATGAAGGGCTAAAAGTTCTTCTGAAGCAAGCTGTTTCTCATCAGAATTGATCTCGCTTTTATCTCTAGCCGTTAAAAGAAAATAATTATATTTCAGGCATATAATTTGGGATATTCATAAAGCGCTGTTAGGAAAGAAATTTACAAAAAGATTTATTTATTATTCTGCTTTGATTTGTTTGCTTTTTCAATAATATTATTCATAATTATTATTGGCAAGTCAGATAATTTTGAATCGTGGTTTTAACAAAAGCATGATATATTTTAATCAAGGATAAAAAAGAAATAATATTGTACTGTACCTCTTTTGTCGCGAGAAATATTAAATCGCGATCAAATTATAATTATTAAATCGAATATAATAACGCTCGATAATGTGTGATGTATACGATAATTCATAACAAAACCGATAACGAACCAAGCGAGAATGGCAATTAAAAGTAATGATTTCAACAGATTACTCTTCTAAAATCGGCATTAGCGAAGCTGCAGGCACAAGTCCGGTTTATAAATGCTGATAATTTGGAGATCCTCAAGGGTGGACATTCGTTCTTTTTTTGAGAGCGGGGAAGAGGAAGAAGGTATGCGCTTGAGTGGAATCACGTCGAGAGAAGTCGTAGAACCTGCTGTTGCGAAGAGACAACGAGTTAATTCGTCGACTGCAAGAGGAAGCACGAGAAGGTTATTCTTTCTTGCTTGAGAAAGCGCAATCAGAATCCGAGGACTTCTCTCTCAGCGAAGTTATTTGTATTAATTAAAGAAACCCAAAATTAGTCGCCGCTGAATAATCGTTAGGGTGCTTATCGACGCCCACTGGAGGCTGAAGGCTGTATCCAAAAGGCATAAATGACAGCCTGGACAAGAGAAGTATTCCCCGTAAAGATCCTCATGCTCTATCATTTCAATGGTCGGTCATTACATTTCTTCCTTTAGCAATCATGAAAATCAAAAGGCGTCACACCTTCTGTCATCTGTTTCTTTCAATATATATCATGCAAATATATAATTATGTGAAATATAGCGATGTTAATCGTAGAATGAAAGAAATAACGAGTACATTTTCGGAAATGGCCGCACATCGATAAAAGTAAAAGCAATTTAGAAAATAAAAGCGCAACCAGAGATTACTTTTATGTATTATCTCCAGACTTTACTCAAACAGATTGCTTTCGCGTGCATATGTATACGCAGTACGCGAAACGAATAAACGAAATATTTTCTCCCGTGTATCTGTTGCAAGTGGCAGATGGTACCATGATAATATTTTACGCGAGCTGAGAGATCCGAAATACGACATGCCAGGTGCCGCTGCGATGTATGTAAATTCAAAATCATTATGCAACGTAAAATACCAGCGTTTGCATTCCATGTTTTATATCGATTTATATGTTCACGTAATAATTTTATTCTTAATTACAATAAAGGTGAAAAAATTATTGAATAAATGTAGAAGAATCTTTTAATAGAAAAATGTAAGAAATTCTCTGAACGTTATACTCGCTAAAGATATATTATTCTATTTCTTACACATTCATTATATTGAATATACTTTTTCATTTCCTAATTTTTCAAAATTATAAATTGGATGTTATAAATAATATATCAGAATATATATAAGAATATGATTATGTTAAGAGAATTTGTAGTCAAAAAAGTGTAGTTAAAAAAATTTAACGTCAAATCTGAAATTAATCTACTGCAGTTTCATAAAAGAATAATTAATTACTTATAGAATAGTTAATTAAAAACTATTTTATATAAAATCTTATTATTACAAAATCTCGTACACTTGTTATTGTTCCCCCTCTGTAATCTCAGTTGAGATGCGCTTCCGTCGAAGACAGACTCAACTCACGCAAGATTGAGCTGATCGATAAAGTTTCGTGCATTTTGTTGCCGCAATTTCAAACAACAAGACAGTTGCACGCTGATGAGGCATACGACTTTCATTCACGATGCCTCCTTTACATTATAGGGGAGCGTCGAGTCAGACTTGCACATGTACATTACACATTTGGTCGATATATATATGCGGATACATACTATGTACACAATATACATGCACGTCGGTACACAGATATCCATAATACTCCGGGAAGGATACGCGGCGGTCTTCTACGTGATCCAGGGAGCGAAGCGACGGATTATTTCCCTTAGGGCGTCGAAATCGGAAGCACTTTCGTACCGAATGACAGGCAGGTGCACGGGAGGGAAGGATCGAGAACCGTTCGACAGGATGACCGAAATAGGAGGGTTCGATTTGCAAGAGTGGCGCACTCCCCTCGCCGACATAAGATTTCCAAATACAGACATCTCCATCGCGTCGTGAAGCGCCTTTCGCCGAAAGCTCGTATTCAATTCCGAATCAGCAAGATGTGGAAGAGGTAGCGTCTTCTTCTTAGCGAATGCGAATAAATGGAAACGCAAAAGTGCAATAAGCAATGTATTTACACAAAATAAAAGCCGAGCGAAGAAACTCAAGGAAAAGTTTGTTTTCACAATCCACGGACATGGGACAAGATAAAAATTTTGAAGTTTCGTGCTTCTCGCTGAACTGCACTATTTAAGCTTCATGAGGGGAAAAATATTTTCAATATACACCAAGGTTGTCGCGTTATGTGGATTTCGGAGGAAAACAAGAGCAAGAGAATACAAGGAAGATCTCGGGAAAACCTGGAAGACTTAAAGGACGAGATCAAGTAGTATATTCAGAGAAGATGGTATATGCGAGGAAGGTAGCGAGCAGAAAGTAGATGGATCAGAGCGACTAGGATGAGATCAGATCAGATCGGTCGCGCGAACGCGGCATTGACGGCGGCGATGGTAAACTCGTGGGCTGTGGTAAGCGCAGAATCGTGTCGCGGATAAAGTGGTACCCGTCACTGTCTGTCAGCAGCCCTTGTCGCAGTTTCTCTCTTCTTCATCCCTCTGGCACGATCCAACTCGGTGTCACTCTCTCCAATTCTCTCGTGCACCCTTCCTGCCATGGATACAATATAGCGATCGCTATAATTCACGGATGTGCGTAGGCGAGTGCGTGTTGCGCGTAGGTGCGACAGTCGCGAGCGTCGATGAATCAATCGCGTCATCGGTTACTTTCCCCTTTTTTTTTATTTGTTATTCAATGCGTGAACAATGATGTAGTATAGAATTTTTAGCTACAGATTTTTATCAAACGATGGAGATAAATTGTCTCAATAAATAATAACAATGTACTATAAAATTATTTATGTATGTTTTAATCACGAACTCTGGAAAATTATAAATTTTCTGCTTTCGTGCAGATATAAACTGAAATGATAAAAATTATTTTATATTAAGATATCACTTATATATATATTTTAAATTCAGTCTAGATCATTCGCTTTTAAATCGTTTTCTAATTTAAAAATTTTTCCGATTTATATCTTTATTTTCGGTTATTTTGATGTAAACATAGATGCCGAAGAAAACTCTGACTAAAATAACGGCACTGGAAGAAACGGAAAGCTACTAGACATAAAAATAGAAAACGCCGAGAATAGCAAACCAACGGACAGACATATCGAAATGAAAGGGAAAGGAAAAGAATGAGAAAATCAACTTGCTCTTTCACGCCTTTGGTGGCTATGATACGAGTCGCCTGATGATGAGCAGATACGAGCAACGCGTTTCTCGTACACAAGAACGAGTATATGTAGTGTCGACTTTGCGCATCGTATATGCCAGTCTGCATGCACGCACGTACGAAGTTAGACGTCTACATGCGTACGCCGGATAGTACAATCGTGTATACCGTGCACACCATCAAAGGATAGCCGAGAAAGCCCCGAGGGGCCGTCGGAGGTGAGAACAGTACGTTACCCTCGCTCACGTATGCCTCTCCACCTTCTCCTCTTCTACTCTTTTCCTCTCATCCAATGTTCTCCATATCCGTCCCTTGTTTCCCGAGAGCTCTTCGAGAGTCCATATGTTCTCCTCCCTCTCTTTCTCTCTCGTTCTCATTACATTGACGCATCAATCGATGTAACTATAGCAATCCTTTTTTCAAAGACGCTCTGACGTATGCAATTATAAATACGCAAAAATTCTACATGAAAATAGTGATATTGTAATGTATATGTGTGTCTGTAAAGACATGGGCGAATCAATATTTTAAAAAACATTAATTCCTTCTCAATTTGTTTCAAATAAAAATATATTCTTAACGATCGATTTTCTCATTAGACATTTATTTCAGGTCTCTATTTATCAGTTTAGCATTTTGCCCGACTAGTTCGTCTGGCACGATCGGTAATGACATCAACATGTGGCGCACCTGCATCAAACGGAAATGTAGCTTGTATTTCACACCATTTAATTTGACATTAATTGGACAGCTTGTGATTAACGAATTATTGCCATATATAATGCCATTACGTCTGTCAAAAGTGAACATTACAACTATTACCCATGTTGGTCTCGTAACAATAGGTGCGGAATGTACAAGTTTAACATTAATTATGCGTTCAATGAACTGTCGATGATTATAATGAACCGGAAATGCGTATCATGAATATCTAATATTGAAAGTGTGTACTAAAGTACACATAAAGTACATAACAATATTTGCGCTTCACATTGTTTGCTCTCAAAAAATGTCCATCTTGAAAATATTGACTTATGTTTGCTCGTCGCGGATGGGTTAATAAAAGAGACTTCTAGACATGACGACGGTTCTTGCAGGATAAGCAACGATACCCTGCGACGTACATAGGAGCCCGTCATAGTGCATGATGCGAAGTCAACAATGGCGTCCGGCCGTCAGTGATGAGAGGAGAGAAGAGAGATGGTCCATTAGCTTGGCTGTCACTCAACAACCCGACTGGCTAGTACGCATTATGTACACACCCATCCGGATGCGTATCTCTATGGTACGCATGACATAAAAGTTATGCCAGCATTAGAAGAAAAATATCCCGGTTACTATCTGTCTGGATGTACGTATTTACGGGAAAAAAGTTTAATGCTACCATATCGACAATACAATACTAGCTGTCTCGTTTTATTCGATTATCGATTTACTGGTTCAAACAAAAATATTTATTTTACTTTACTGCATTTTGTACACATATACGTATGTATAAAATAATAGATTTTAATTTTATTTCACTGCAGATTATGTGCTATAATGGAATTCTATTACGCTAATATGCGATAGCAATAATTAAATTAATAATGTATTCGTTCAGAGATTACCGATTTTATAATTACTTTATTAAATCATAATTAAAATTAGCTTGTGTATACAAAAATGTATTAATAGTTAGAATAACTACGGAGATTATTTTGTTTGCTCGTTATTATTATTAACATAAGTAATACTAAAATGAAATATTTGTACACAAGAAAATGTATACAACGTTATAAGGAATATATTAAATATGAGAGAAATTCTGTATTTCCAGATACAATCAAATTCAAATATTACAAATTAATTGATATTTACAAATCAGATAACGCAACACAGCTAAATAGCCATGCAAGTACTTTAAATGCAATGTGTAATCAAACGTGAAGCGATAAATTAATGTACTAACAATAAATATATTCGATCGCATAGTAGATTGTTTGAGATTAGACCGTACATCTTTCTCTACGAAGAATAAGGGGCCGCGAAAAGAGGAAAGAAGTCGTTGATTCAAAAAGTTTGCAAAGCTCTCACACCTCTAGTCCCGGAAGATTCGCTGCTGATGTTTTTCCATCTAGGAAAACCAGAAAAGAAAATAGGAAAATCGAGATGCAGAGGATATTCTTTAAAATCCAGAAAGAGCAAGTAAGTTGGACAGTCTCTAGTAAAGGTTGAATACACATTGCAATATAATCTGATCTCAACTTACACGTGCATTCAGAATATTATATTATAATTTAAGCATAGTTTAGATTGTACATACTTCACTGACTAATAATATTAATTAGCAAATATTAATATTCTTTATCGCAATATATAATTAAAATGTAATACATAACTCTCAATGTGAGTATGAATATGCGTATATATTATTAATATTGTTGATTTCGCTTGATAAGAAGCGAATTGGAAATTTCGTTACTTAATATGCAAAATTATTTCAACTCTAATAATTTTTGATTAGTGCCCGTTGATAGATATATAGTTACATAATATAATTATATAATTATATAATATAATTATATAAAGATTATAATATAAGTTTAGTATAATATAAGTCTAATTGCAATATAAATACAAAGATATTAAGTAATTTTTTTTTTGAAATATATAAAAATAGGCAAATGTAATTATTATATTCGAAAAAGAATGATAATAAAGTTCATTATAATTAATAAATTGCTTTATTCTCGTATATCTCATTGTCTTTGTGATACGCAACGTCTTTCTATGAATAATATCTGTCTTTTTAAATACGAATAGAATGATAAATAAAATATATTTTGTAGCATCCGGAGCATACTTAAATTTTATATGTATTCATTTTTAATATAATATAATGAATATTGTAGAATAAATAATTTTTGGTAACACATCCCTAATTTTATAAGAAAATTTGAAAATATCATGTTATTGCTTTAATATTAATACATTAATAGTATGTATTCTGGAATCATATGAAAATTGTCAAATTTTTCATTTTTAAATGTATATATAGTTTCTTTATTTAGGGGTAAATTGGATTTGAATTTAAAAAAATTGTCACAGGTTACCAAATAAAATTTCAACAACTATGTTTGATCGTCAAAAATGTAAGGGATTTTTTCTAAAAATTTTATAGATACTATCTAATTCGATATGCATGAGATAATGCCATATTTCATCGTCAATTAAAAAACAAACGACTGCAAAATTGCCCGACGATTTTTAAAATTCATGTAGAATTGCAAAAAACGTGTCGGATTCCTAGAACGTGTCTGGAACATGAATTTTACGATGGTCGTCGATCGCGCATACTGAAAGGCGATCTTATTGAACAAGCGGGCAAGTAGGAAGAAAGGAATTAATGCAATTCCAATTAGCTGGGTCGGTTAGTACCGCACTCGGTCCTCGTTGGTTTTGCTCTCCTTTTGAAAGACAAGCCGCCGCCAGTCATGGAAACCAGTCAGCAGCACGTACAAGGAGATAAGTCTCGATGGAATCGACCGAGTAAAACTAACCGAATAGGCATGAATGCATAGACGAAAGAAAGAGAGAGAGAGAGAAAGGGGGGAAGGAGGAAGAGATAAAAAGAGAAAGGTTCGCAATTGTTCAGATGGATAGGAGAGAAAACGAGCGATAGGGGCTAAGCGAGAGACGTACGTCAGCGAGTTCGCGTGAATCTAAAAAACAACGATGGTCTTATACAGACAGGACGAAGGAACGAGAAAAGCGTGGAACAGTTGAGAGGAAGAGATGGAGGCAGGCGGAAATTGAGAGCGTGAGCGTAAAAAGAGGATATAAGAGATAACCATTTCGAGCGGGAGAAGCGCGCGAGTACAAGAAAAGGCGGATCCCGTGAGCTGTTGGGATACCTGGTCCTTGGGGCCATTGTCAAGGGACTTCGCCGCTAGATTTCGCCTCAACAGAGTAAATCACGTCGAAGTGTGGAAATGAGCGCGGGAAAGAGCGCGGAAAGAGTTTCATTTGCCTAGAAATTTTCGATTACGTGAAACAGTAAAACGCTGACGCTGCGGTCGCCGTTTCTTTCCGGAAAATGTCGCTCGAATTTTCATGTCATGTAAATGCTCGCCGAATTTATGCACGGTGATAAAATTTGTCGGATTTGAAAATTAAGATCCGTCATGCATGGAAAGTTAACTATCTATGATTATTGACATTTCTAGTGTTTAAATTTAGCAAATGTATAGAATCAATGATATGCTCGTATGCTCATGTCTCATAATTTATTCTTACATTAAATAATAGATCATGATATGAAAATCTTATAAATATTAATTACCGATCAATTCTACGCATTATATTATTTAATGTAATTTATGTCATTTTATTTTTACTTTTATTTTAATAAAAAATTGATATTAGAGATCTTTGCTTTCTTCATATTTATGTCATTCCTTAAATTTTCAACTCTTGTTTCATGTCTCCCCTTCTGACTACACGGCATGGGCATAATTTCGTGAGTTATTAATAATTAACTCGGAATTACATGCACCTGATCGTTGGATAATACCTGGCAGTTCGCGATATATCCATCTAACACGCGACGTGCGATACATCAACTTCTAATCGCGATAATCCGCACCCTTTCGCAATTGGCGCTCGCATGTAATACACATACATGTACACATACATATTTCTTTTCTTCCCCTTCACGGAAGAAGTCCCTCGATAGTATAACTGCTGCGATATCGTGCCTAAATTTATTCATCCCCATCTCTTTCCTCTGTGATTCTAGACCAGGATTCAACATTTTTTTTATATTGTTCTGTTATCTATAAAACGCTCTTCCTTCAAACATATTCATTTTATTTAAATATGTCATAGTTTCCACTGGAATAAAAAAATGTTCAGTATAACGGCTCACATTTTAACAAAAGTAAAATTTCTGCACATGATATTATTTTACGATCAATTTTATAAGATTTGTGCGGAACAAGAGACGCCATTGTCTCCACCGGTACAAGGGAGAGAAACTTCTTCGAAGAATGTAAAGAAAAGAAACATTAACGCCGTCGCGAAGAAGAACTTCTCAGAGATAACGAGCGCGATTCGCAGACTTTTCATCCGTTGAATTCGAGTGCTTGATGTATCAGAACAAAGATATTTCTTCGCGCGTAAGATGGATCACGTCGTTACGACAACGCTGCGCGTTCGTGCGAACTTTGCGAGTATAAAAGTGCATGCACACTTTGAGAACGCGCGTCGCGACAAGGTAGGGTCTAACGAGTCCTCGGATAATCCGGTTACGTAACGGCGAGATTTGATTAAGTTTTAACTTCGGTTCACACGAAAGAGGCGCGGGTGCACGCGGACATTGGAACGAATTAAGTGAGTTTTACTTTAGAGGGAGAGAGAGAAGGAATGCTCCGAAGAAAACGGTTCTTCGGAAAACAAACGTGCTCTCGGGGACCTTTTGCCTTACTACTTGCCCCTTTCTTTTTCGCGCCCAGCGTCATCCGTTCCTCTACGCCGTTTCCTGTTTTCTTTCTCTTTCTCTCCTTTTTTTTGTCGGTTGCAAACGAGAAAATCTCTTTGCAACCATTTTATAGCCGCGGAGGATAAATAAAAATAAGTTTAAAGTTTGGTGTAAGATGTTCTGTAGAAGTCCACGCCTTCCTCCCTCCTGCCCAGGAGAATCGTATTTCAACGTAGAAATCTTGGCAATCCGAGTATGCCAGTGGTCCACGGATTTCAAAAGAGAGAGAGAGAGAGAAATGTGTGTGTGTGTGTGTGTGTTTGGATGCAAGAGGATACGAAAGCATGTTACGCACGTGACTCACATGATGAACGCTTCTGAATATCACGGCGTTATATTTCCGTAAATCGTAAAATCCATATTATATTTCTTACTTCCGTAGTAATATTTCACTGAAAAAATTATTAATTAATTATTAATCTATATATTTGCCTTTTATTTTATAATTGCATCATTATGCGAAATAATACTTTGTACATTGAACGCCCTTCAGTAAATCGAACCCATTAACTTTTCTCGAAAATGCAAAATCATAAGTGGCACGTATTAAAGGCGCTATCAATCGATGGACGTTCTTGGCGAGAATGTAATCTGTGCATGTCGATTTCAAAGAATGGAAAAGTGCGAGATCTCGATGCAAATAACCGGGCGAAAGGGGGCAGCGTGCGGCGTAATTGTGATGTATGAAGTTAGAAGCAGATGCATGGAGACGGGGTTTGATGGATGAGAAATCGAGGGTTTCCACTCCGCGAAAGGCGAGAGAGTGAAATGAAATAACGCAGTGGGGAAGCTCGACGTAGATTACGGTCGATGCCTCTCTTCCTGCATTCCGCCGGCATTCGACAAGTTCTCGATTCATCTTTCATGCGTACGTTCATGCCCGAGCTTCTATCCGCGTCATTCTGTGAGTACGTGTTCAGGAAAAAGGAATGCTTGTCTCTTGCCTATATTTACGATTTCAATGCATTTGTGTATTTATAAAAGGAAATCAAATTTATTTATAAGAAATAAAAGAAATAAAAAGAAATTGAATTATTTAGAATGCGAGTTATTTAAAATTATTATAAATGTTATTTTTAATTAAATGTCTTTAAGATCATCATATATTATAAGCTTATAGAAATGTAAGAAAAAAAGAAAGAACGAGCTAAAAAGATCATCCATATTTATAATACTTTTTTTTTAATCAACACGATAGATTCGATAGAAATAGATAACATAAAAAATTTTAATGACTTTGTATCAAGAAATATCCAAGATATTTAAGGGAAAATAACTGAGATATATTGTTCCGATTTTGTACCTTACATGCTAATAATTTCCATCTCGCTAAAACTAAATTGTCATTTATTACAACGTTCAGGCAATTTTCTCGAATACAACGCGTCGTAAAATGTTCCCTTTATCTTATTTTGCGCTGGAGCCAATTTCGTCTCAATCAAATTATCGATAAAAAGTCTATAAGCCGCGCGATTACGATCGATCGTCCCGGAGCGTCATTCATTTCGGACGAAGTCGTGCAGTGCCTATAAATTCCTATAAAACGAACGACAGAGAAATATGGGGTCATGTATGCACGGAGTAACGCAGCGCACTTTGCGCTTCCTTATCGTGAGATATTATCGAAAACAGAAGGGTCGTTCCGTTGTTGAGGTCATAGTAAGTGACGATCGGTCGAATATTGCGATTTCCTGAGAAACACGAAGTCTCACGGGTGTCGTCGCTCGAATGGACCGTTCCCGATATATCGTCCGAGCTGACGCTGTTGGCGTTGGAGGGTGTCGGAGAGGACGGCGACGTAACCGCAGAGCCGTTACACGAGCGCGTCCCTGGAGCACCACTTGCGCCAAATTGAAACTGGTCTTTGCATTGGATTAACTCTTTGCGCGGTCACCGCCGCAACTTTACATCCACTGATAACCCCGCGTACCTCCCTTCCTGATAGCCCGTACCATCGCGCCCTTTGTCGTCTTCTCCTCGGAGGCGACCTCGTCCTCCGGAGGACCCAGCGGCGACCGAACGGATAAACGAGGACGCGGTTACGTTGACGAGACTTTTATGAAAAAATGCATACAGTGGAGGGATTAGCGTCGAGTGCTTTAGCTTTTATTTTGCGCCGAGAGAAAAGGATGCTTTTCTAATTCTAATTTCTTTTCACGCGGTGCGCTGACTTTTTTAATTCTAAGTAAAAATCCCACAGAAAAGAGAAATATCTCTGAAATATATGAGAGTTGCTAATCTTTTCACATTTATGAAATTGTGCATACAAAAGAGATATTATATTATCTTTAATTATATACGCGAGTGTAAGATGCAGCTATATAATTTTTTTAAATATTTGCTCGAGCATAATGTGGATTATCGATAATTAAAACAAAATACCTTAATAAAATATCCTCTTAAATATCAGGCGAAATTTGCATACACAAGTTTTCCCTTACATTTTCAGTAATTTTTTGAATCGTGCAATATTTAAGATATAAATTACATAAAATTACAGTATATTAGTATTAATAGTATTTTGCATATTTCTACGTTTAATCCTTTTATTTCTATGTTTCATCTTTATATACAAGGCAATCTAACATAAGTTTGACTGAAAGTTTACTCGGTTATTGCAACATTAGTCGCCCCTTCATTGCTCGCTAACACTACACGAATTCCATCCTAAGGGATATGGACCTTGAAAATGCCCGAAGAGACCGTGACTTGTGGAATCTGGACGCGGTTGGCCCCAAAACGTTTATCTAATGTCCTTCCCTCTGATTTGTCGATCCTGAGAGTGTGAAATTCCCCAGCGGTAATTCCCCGTAGAACCCCGAATCTCCGAACTGTAAATTAAACCCCTTCGCGATCGTGTATCTGACCGTTTATCGTTCTTGCCCTTCGATGGTCTTGTTTGAAGATCTGGAGGAAATTAAGTCGTAAGAACAAAGGGTGAAAAAGACGGCATATCCTTCATAACTTGTGTAATTTCACGCTTATCGCGAGCAATTTTAACAACTAATAGGATTCTTGAGATAACGGAATCTTAATTTCCGGAAGTAGTCTCTGGGGGTAATGGCTTGTGCAGCTTACTTTTCTTACCATCATTTTGAATATGTGTGCGCCGTTGTATCGTCTCGAAAAATTAAAAAAAAAACGATTACAAAAGAGCCATTTCTTCTTATCACGGCGGCAGATGTAAGGTGCAACATCGTGGAATTTTTAAAATTTTCACCGACCTGAGCCACGTAATACTCGGCATGCCATTAACGTGTACAATGGAACGGAACCGAACGCGAGGACATGCGGAACGTATGCATGGCCTAGGTATCATTTGGCTTGCACCGTTGGAAGCATGTGTCTTCATTAGGCGTCGGGTAGGGGCGGCGCAGCTCCACTGAATCACATCGGGAAACCAACCACCGTGGCCCGAATTAAGCGCTAAATGCAACCCCCTATCTCCTATCGCTCCCTTTCCCTCCCACCGCTATGTCTCTTGTATTTCTATCGTCGTCCCATGTTCCCCTATACCTACTTTAAACTTCCCGTCTCTGTCGCCTTGCTGGCCGAACTCGAACGTTGGGTGTTTTGCATACGACCGCCATGAATGCATTTCGAGACGTTTGAATTCAAAGTATGTAATAGGGATTCTCGAGCCAAATCTCGGACGTCTCCTCGTTTTTGGGCGATAAATTATCCGATAGTGCACGCGATGTAATTTATCGCAATTAAATCATAGATGCCTCATCCTCATTAATTAAATTTTGGTATTAATTATTCCATTTTATTGATTGAACGATATTTGTAATAGCATATATTAAATGTAAATAAAAAAAAATCCGGATATAAAATAACTATGCCGTTATAATATTGTCTAGATATGTGAAAGTGGTTCTTAAAAGCTGATATCTTATCGATCCGCCAGCGAAAGAGATGGCGAACGTTCAGCAAAGTGCACTTTAAAGAAACTCATCCGGGATAAACTGAATCATCTGGATACTTGATCCCGCCGAAACCGCAGGAGGTGCATTATGTGCCGGTTGCACCTCTGCCAGCGGTGCTGAGGGGAACCTTTTCCCTAAGAAAAAGGCTGCCTCCACGAATAGATGTGATACGCGCTTTGAAACGCGGCCAAAATTTCATCCTTTCCTTCTCGCTCGGTTACGCTCCCTCCCCAACTGGAACAGCTTCTCCCTACATTTCGCTCGTTTACCACCAAATCGCCGTTACATCGTCTCGCACGGTTACCGTTTTTTGCCTGACAAATAAATTATTTGACAAATAATTGCTCCTACGGTGTACTTTATGTCCTGGTAGTAAATTTTACGAGCGAACAATTTGCGGGGCGTGCCACTGTTCGCTCGCTGTTGGCGCGCTTTTTATAAATTTCATTAAAGTATCCCCTACCACCGATATTCTTGGAGGGAGCTACTATAGATTTTACGATCGGCGAGAATTTTTATGTCTACATGAGCGAACGATGCGTGTGTATAATATGTTGTATGCGTTAGCAAAACGAGGACGAAAATGTCCGACGGGATTATATACCAAATTATTTTGGTGGATCGTAACAGGAGTTCAAAGAATGAGGTCGTTATTCTATAATGGTCAGACGAGAAGATACAAATCATCCCTCATCGAATGTGAACTGACTTATTGATAAATGTACATTATTTGTATTTATTGATTATTTTCCTTTCAAATAACTTTGGCAAAAGTTGATATAACTTTTTATCATATTTTTTTTTGAAATTATAAAATATTGTATACTATAGATTGGAAGAGCTTGTAAATTATAAATCCAACTTAAGCACAACTACTATCGATTTCTTTCCTGCCTGTTTAGATTTGACTTGAATGATTTGAAGATAATAGCTGCATGTGTGCGTGTGCGCACGTAAATTTTGATTAATATAGATTTTATATTTTATTGTTTTTCCTGTATATTTCAATAAAAATTGTTATAAAAATTTTATTATAAAACTTTAATTTTTAGTTGTGTTGTAATATGTTTAGATAAATAAATATAAATTTTTAATATTTATATCTTGAATATAATTTATAGTACAAATATGATTAGGAAAAACTTAAAAAAAATTTTATTATAATAATTCAAGAAATTATGAAGCACAATTCATCGATCTATACAACTTATACAATATCTTATATATTTTATCGTATTAATATTATATTCTTTTCTCTCAAGAGATTTGTAAATCAATGCTTTGTAATGTGGCAAGCCAATTAACACTACTAAATATAGAAACATGAAAGCTCCGTATTTAATCCTCTTTGCATTCATTAGTGTGCCAATGTGTTACCAGAGAATATCTGCGTATATATGTAGATCGCGAATGATTGTGGCAAACAATTCCTTTCGGGCGTGGCCCAAGTCGGCGACTGTTTCGTTTAGGGAAACTGCCGATAACCGTTAAAGCTCAAGCAAAGGGAAAGATTCTCGCAATATTCTCTCTGCGAGAAAAAAGGATAGAACAAGATGGGGATATGGATCGCGTACACCATGGCGAGGAATAGATTTAATTCCAAAGTGGATTTTCAACGATGCGCGACGGACGGGAAAGAAATGACAACGATAAGCCTTCGACTCAAATTTTTCGCCGTCTCTCTCGCGATCGAAGGAAAATTCTACCATCGAAGAAGCTACCGGCGAATAAACATCCATCCCAGCCGCTGATTCCGCGAGGCGACGAAGCGGAAACGCCCGTACTAACGTAAGTTCCTTGCCGTTCTTCTGTTTCCACCTTCGTTTTCATCAAGCCTCTCCTCGTCTCGCCTTGATACTCCACAGACCGAGGGATACGTCTGCCTTTCGAACCGCGTTTCGTGGATGAAAGTTTTGCGAGGCGCGATCGCTCCCGGGGAATCTCTCTCGCCAACGCTCGAATAATTTCGCGATTCAGGCGGAAACAACGTGATTGGTGTTCTCCGTTCATCGTCTGGCTAACGTACACTGAACTTCTATCATTAGTCAGCAGTGCTACGGATACGTTGAATAAGACGGAAAGAATTGAGTAAGCAAAATGACAAAAATTTACTGAACAAAATGACAAGCGGAAAATCGAATTATTGAATTAAACTAATTAAAAATCTCATGTTAAAAAATATATATAATTTCTGAATTTGTGTGATAGATAATATAACTCTCTCTACTTATATATGTGATGAAAATAATTTAAATAGTCATCTAAAATTATATATATTTATACGAAACAATAATTTTTTCGAGGAAAGAAAAAATTATTAACACTTTAAAAGATATAAGAAGCAGAAGTTAAAATATGAGAAGAGACAAAGAGATGAATAAAGAGAATAGTTCTTATGTCGTAAGACGAGAAGTGAGCCTCTTTGTCCAGCAACGCTTTTACTTTTATTTCTCAATTTCAACTCTTGCTTTGTTCACGTTTACTTCTTATTCTTGAGATGGCTATTACGAGAACGCTTGAAGGCTCGCATATTCCTATCTCGTTATAAATAGAGGCCACGACTTTTATCACTTTCTATCAGTCACTTTTATCTCTGTCATTAACTTCTTTGTTTAAATATTTATTCATCAGAAAATTTTTTTTAGATGAGATTTAATTTAATCTTATATGACACATTGTCTAAATATTTCTTCTTTCCCTTCAAAATGTTTTGAAGTGTATATGATATTTATTTCGCACTAAAATTTTCTATTAATTTTGTCAATATTTCGCTATAATTAAAAAGCGACGCTATTTGCATGCGAAGTCTGCGCTCGAATGTAATAATAATTTCTATAGACGTGCATGTGTATATGCGAATTTATGAAATGCGTCAAAAGAAATGAGCAAGCCGGGTTTGAATTCGGGCGCTCGCAAAAGCTCTCAAATTTAGACGCGGGGTGAAAATGAGAGAGAACGGGGGGGCGAGATAGGCGGGAATGCGCGAAGGGTGGTTGGGGCCAATTAAGTGGGCAGCAAGCCGCTATCTCTCGTGGCCAGCCATGAGACTATCACGCACCTCATTATAACCTACAGGCCACGTTATAATCCTAGCCGCGTTACAGTATCATTCGCAGATCTCTCCTCCCGTCCTCTCTCGTTCTCTCACTCTCGTCCTCTCTATTGCGCTCAACCGTTCCCGCGTCAGAATAGCTGTTTCGGATCCTATATAGAAGATCCGAAATCGGGGCCGCTAATACGGAACTACATTCCATTAACATCGGGTAATGGTGTTCCTACGCTCGAGGAGCTTCGACAGAACGTAGAGCGAGTAGAGCGTACGAGCCATTGCCGTCCTTCCCTCTCCTTACTTCTCTATGAAATCGAAAGTACCGAATCGAAATACGTTATCGTTTAAGATGAACGTTTAGTAATTATGCAATATTATTCAAAAAACTCCTCTGCACAATTAAACTCGATCTTCCCATTAAATACATATAGCTGAATATATTATGTAATAAATACAAGGGCTATTTCACTGTATTTATTTATAATTATGTATTTATTTACATATATTCGTAAATGAATGCAATTAAATAATGAAAAATTTTCCAAAATATATATAAAAATTTTATTTAAATAATATATTATTATGTCATGAAAAAAAGCGAAAGAATGCAATATAGCTTATTGAGCAAACATAAAACAGTTTTTGAGGTGCAGAATAGCGAGTAAATCGTTTTCTTTCTTCCTTTCTTTCTTTTTCGCAGACGTATTGATGTGCGTATTTCCTCTTTGTGAGACTTTAATTAAAAATATTAATAATGGCGCTTGCAGGTGGGCAAAAGGCATGTTGATAACTAAGGGACAACAAACGAGCTTCGACCCAAGTTACAATAGTCCTCGCACGGAAGGACGAATAAACCTATTTCAAATATTGAAGCACTTTTTTTATCGCACATGCAGAAGCAATCATAAAAAAGGCTTTGGTCCTAGTTCGTTGTGATAAAGCGATTCAGCGTCGGTGAGTAGCTTCATTGTTCTTCAAAAATATGAAATCGCGAGATATAAAAGAGTTCATTCAGGGGAAATTACGCGTAGAAACGCGAAGTTATTGAACTCATAAAAGAAGTAAGTTTTACGAGTAGTATTCTGTAATATAAAAATAAAATTAGTTAAAAATAAAATCATTTATCAACAAGAGAATATAATTAATTTTGTCGACTCGATTCGCCACACGAATAGTCACAGAATATTACATATCACAAATAATTTGTAAATGATTAAAATTTGTAAATGATTATTTTTTTATATCGGATATAATTATTAAATATATTTGATTGAGTGAAAGGATAAAAAGAAAAAAATATATGTCAGAGAGGAAAGCTTCGAATAAAATTTCATTGATTAAATAAAAATTGATTAAATTTTTTCAAGTAGTTAATTCAGATGTCAACTTCTATTTTGAAAAGATAGGACACACACACTTATACTCTAATATCGTTATACTTGGGTCTATATTGGAATACAGCAAAGTGCAAACAAGAATTTAGCTGAATATGACCCGATATAGGCATGTCATATGCATCGTGCACGGAAGTGGCGGTCGAATGCCCCGCACGTACACTCCTTCGAGGATTCTCGAGGATCTAAGAACTGAAGGGACTCAAATCTCTTGATCCCTTTGAAATTGGGACGCGTTCTGTTATCAAGCGAGATACTCGAGATCTCGCGTACCGAACCAAACGAAAGACTCGGCTCAATACTCGGTCACGGTTTTCTTGATGATTCAAGCAAAGGTATCACGCAGGGCTTAGAGTATATTCGTGCCACTATCTCGCCTCCTGGTGTTTTCTATGTAAACGCACTAAGAGAAAATGTGAAAAGATAAAACGCAAAAAAGTAAAATATTAATATACGATCTACTATGTACTTGAAAGAACTATATAGATACTTCTATTATTTATAGAATATTTAGCAATAATCATATATGCGAATAAAGCGATATTCTTTAACGAAAATTGTGATATTTCAATTAAATAAATATTCTGTGAATATCTCAATCTATATCACATAAAAATCTATCGTATAAATACATGTACGTTTATTAATTAATTTTTAATTCCCGTTATATTATTTATTAATACTAATCCATTGAATTGCGGATAGCGCAAATGTAAAATGTCAAGGTATGACTAGATTGTCAGCTATATATGTGCAATTTATGAGATGATGGGAATGGTCAGTTATGTATGTGCTATTTATGAGATGGAAGCCAATGGGATGGGAACTAATTGCGCTGGATATAAGAATCAACGATTTCGTGCCGCGATAGAATGTGAAGACGGATAAACGCGCGACATCAAATCGATGATTCCGAGGTCATAGTAACCTACATATCGATGACTATCGAATATCGATCGTACACTCGCAGTAATAGAGGGTTGAAACGAATTTGCCAGTAGGCCAAATCGTCTGTGAAAGGTAGGTCGAGTGGAAGGTTTGCAATCCTTGCGTCATGCATGCTAATTCGCGGCGCGCAATCATTTATTTCGTGCTCATTTCTTTAAAATTGTACATAATCGCAAATTTGTTCTTTATATTTGACATTATTCAAGCATTGCTTGATAAGAAGGAGATTCATTATATTATTATAAATTTTTTTTCATTTGTTATAAATCTAATTAACATTCTCTCATTTCTTTTTTAAATAATCAATATAAAAATAATCATATAGAGATACATCATTTTCATTCCGATTAACGGAATTGTATATAAATATAAATACATATATATACATACATATATATATAGTGATGCAATTGATGTTTTGCACGAATGTTCGCATCGTTCGTTCGATCAGCGAAAACAAGAGGGTAAATGACAAAGGAATGGAGAAAGGGGAACTGAAATTCAATGATTAGCTAAATGACGCAGGCTAGGCAATCGCGTTGTAGTAACGAGCGTTCCAGTAGCCAATTTCTCTCTATCTGTCTTTTTCTACCGTTGGCAAAGCCCTGCCTCTTTACCAAGCCTGTAGGGCACGTTGCACGCTATCTGCTTGATTTGAGAGCACCTAGATTCTGTTTGCAACGTGCACGATTTCCGCTCCGGCTCCATCCCTTCCATCCACGCACACAGATACAAGTCTACGCACGTGCGCGTATCTAAATAACTATACAGACAGTCGATCACATCCGTTCACGATGATATCTTTGTGTGTGTCTCAAGTACACACACACACAATATCTGTACACAAACGAAATTACGGAATACTCGAACTATCCTTTCGCGATTCCTTTACTCTTACGCAGCTACGACACAACGATAACGATGCGTAACACATCGACAATTTGTTGTGGCAACTACGTGCGTTGCATACAGGCATAGGAATTGATGCAATATCTACCTCTGTCTATGGTCACTTCAGTTTTAATCTCTGGTCGTTGCGTTTGCTCCGTCTATTGATACGTGCTGCTATCTACAAATTTTCATCAAGAGAGATAAAAGAGCGAATTTAGATATTCTTCTTGAATGGTTTTTCTGGCTTGTCGCTTTAGGAAATACGAATATATTTGACCGATGAGAGATTGCAAGTAAATTTATAATTCCTTTAAAATAATAATGTATTTTATATTAAAAATATTGTATATAATATATGTATAAATGTGCGTAATTTTTTAAATTATATTTATAGTAAAAATAATTAATTAAAACCAAAAAATCTACGTCAGCAACAATAACAGGATTTTCCGACTCGATATCTGTTGTTTTGATATAGGTTCAGTATATATAGCATCTTGAAGGAGAAAAAACATAGTAGCACTAGCTTAAGGAAAGGCTAATCCGGTATCTTGTTGAATTGGCAACCCTGGTATAAACGTCGCTATTTAAAATTTAAATTTACTGGATATCTAGAGCGCCGCACTTTACTTTTCTCCTTCTTTTCGTAGTCGCCAAGCCGCATCAGCTCTTTCCGCCCCGTTGCGGCGTGGCTTCCGATAGATAAGAAAAACATTCCCCAAGCTTGGTTACGTGTCGAGTCTTTATCAGCACTATTCTAAACTGAAAATGCAAACTCATCCTCTGTCTTAACATATGTTTTCTTCTGCTTTTCCCGCACCTATTTTTTATCATTTGCATCAATCCTAATACTTACTCTGCATTTTATTTTTGCAAATTAATAAGTCTATCAAAATATGTAAGATTAATAATTGGATTATATATATATATATATATATATATATATATATACAACAATATATGTATACATATAATATAAAACCGCACATTCTAGGTCTTTGTCGGGAACAAATATAATTTTGCAATAAAAATCCAAATAAATTCGCATTGTAAATTTTCATATATATTTTTTTATGGAAATATAAAAGTCTTATAGAAACTCAGGCGACAGTGAAATCATAAACATGAAAGAGCGCAAAGCAAAAGTGTACTTTATGTATACGGATGCGTCGCCAACGGGACGAAAGTTTCACAATAGAAAAGCAAAAGACGCACATGCGCGCATTGATTTGTCGTCTACGCTTCGATCCATTCCTGCGTTATCGCCCTTATTTTTATTATTTTTTTTTCTTTGGTACAGAGAAAACATAGAGAGCGTGTACCTATGCGCGCACATACCGAACTCTTTCGCTGCGCGTAAAAAAGAGCATTTTACGAGGTACCATTCACTAGCTTGATGGATTTTGCTACGCGGCGGGACGACGTAGATATATTCAGCGTGGCGACCAGTTATGTTGCTTCGGATTTCCAATTTGGTTTAGCACGATCACCGAATGAGATAGTGTGTGCATATATCTCGCGGACAAGTCTTTGCCACGTAGAAAAAAGAAGATGGACAGCGAGGTAAACGATTATTTTTTAGCGTATTTATAATTTCATATGACAGTCGAGTAAAATACGAAATATATATCTAACAAATGTATGCATTATTCGTAAATCATAGTGACATCTAATTAAATAACTGTCAGATACTTGTCAAGATTTTACAAATAAAAGCAATAAACAAGAGTTAAAAATAATGAAAGTATGTAGCATATTTTATAACGTCAAAGTTTTGATGTAAATTGAAAGAATATGACGAATTATCACAATCTTATACACTTTTATGATGTACAAAAAAATCACAAATCCAAACTGTACGACAAGAAACATTGCGTTGCATTTAAAGAAAACTTGAAAGATAGTTTGGAAGCTTGTTATGATATCGTTCAGAGAGTTCACCGAGTTATTTTTTCTCACAGTAGAATTGTCGTTACATAGCCATTTGCACGTGACCAGGGGCTTTAATCCGGAGTAGTTTTATGAAAACGATTTTACAGAACAGGATTCTCATATCCCACCGACGAAATGTCTCTATCTATGCGCTATGGAAATTCGGACGGAGCAGAAATACATGTTTCCATCATCCCTCTTTCTCTATCTCTATCACTCATTTTATTCGTATGCACACGAAATCGAAAGTGCTTTGGCGAGTATCAGAATAGTTTTCATTTTCTCGCTGTAACAGTCGAGGATTCCATGGATAAATTTTCATGTTCCGAATAAGTTGCATGTCAAAATTGCTAGAGCTGGAATTGTAACGTTTCTACCGTATTGGTTCAAACGTCACGATGTAGCTTTTCAGGAAAATGGAGTTGTCAGTAGATTTTGGTTTTAATATTGCAATAAATTGTACAATAATAGGGCGAGATCCATTGAGTGGAATGTAATAGGAAACGCATGACGCTTATATATACATTTGCATTGATCGAGCTGTGATCTAAACAAAATCGCGCGGTATTATCGAATGCTCTGCGTCAACGATTCCCCGAAGGTACACAGAAAGTTTGTGTCCGTTATAATGTAAACCAACAGCTGCGTTCTGCGGTTAAAGAGTTATTACTCCATTATAATCCAACCGAGAGTCCATTGGCTCTATTTGTCATTAGTATTGACGGAATATTGCCCTATGAATATACCATTAATGTCTGCTGCCGCGCTCGCAGTAAAATACGTAAATTGAATCGATTATTTCTGTTATTCGTTCACCCGTCGAGTCGGCGAGTAAATGATGGCTCCAACTCGAAGTGAAACTGATTTGGGTGAAGTGGACTGCGGAGAGCGAAGGCAGGGGATACAGAACTCATCTGCAATTCAAATTTCAACCCCTTATGCTTACACCCCGATCATTCGTTCGTATCTGACCTTCTTCGACGGGGTTTCGAATTAAATGGATACAGATACGCAAAATCGATACGCTTCAGCCTTTTCATTCGTTTCACTGCATACGGGGCGCGCCTCATTGATTTGCACGAGGGAGCGGCGCGTGTTGTAGTGTATATAAATCTGCGTTATCTATTTTATTAAGATTCCTGTATTTAGGGAGATCAGAGCTACATCCAATCACACATTGAGCGGATTATTTTGGATACCTTTAATAGTGATCAGATTACGCTAATTTTCAGATGAGATGCATATAATTGCATGTTGAATAAGATAAAATATTAATACTCAATATTACATTATATATGACTAAAAGATCAATCAAATTCAGTTTGCAATTATTAATATATTTATGAATGAATTATAATTTATAATTGTATTATTATTATATTTTCTAATATTCTAAACTTGACGAAACTGTGGTGTTATGTTATATTAACACATTTATATCTTATATTCATAAAATAATATTCTGAAATAATTTTTTAAAAAATATATACATAATTATTGGATATAAAATCTTAATAAAAATATTATAATATCTAATGTTATATTAAAAGTACTCTATGTCTACTATGTGCTCAATTAATTTGTGCATATCTAATTAAGATCACTTATAATTCTCTCTTGTATATTTCTTTTAAAAACTGATACATTCTATATTAGCTATAATAAAAGTAAAAATTTAGGAATCGAACAAAGAATTATTCGATTATTTTGACTCAATATTAAATTAATTTATTCTACACATTTCCTTTTCCCTTTATCAATCATTAATATTAATCAGTTTGAAAAAATTAATTTATCGATAAAATTAATGAGTCTTTAATATATTCAATATATCTCTTTTATATACATATAATATATAACAGTATTATATATTTTAATGTTTAATTCTCTGATATATATTTTACTTCAATTTTTTCTATATATAATGAGACTTAATAGCAGTCTTGACTTCATGATATTTAAAACGTATCCTGGAACGAAAGAGACGGGTAATATATTATTAATGCTAGAACGATTCGACGGTTTCGAAGAGTTAATGTTTCTGCCAGTCGATTAATCCTTCGTTTGAAAATTATAAGAGATCTCGCGGTAGTGACGATCCGTGAAGAATCGTGGGGTGCATATTTAAGCCGGCGCCGGCTTGAGAGCGTGTCACTTTCCATTTTTTATTCAGCTCGAAACTTCACGATTCTTTAAGTATCCCTCGAGAGCTTGAGGACGATCAAGACTCCTGTTCCGGACGTTTTACCTTATCGTCATGCAGGAAAAGAACATCACGAGCGGATAAGATCGCGAAGAGTGAAAATAGATCACGGTTTACTATGGAACGAAAAAACAAATATAGAATAATGTTTCAGTCGTCTTTCTAGCCTCCGTTTTCTTCTTTCTTGTCAAAGACAAACAATTAGTAACGTAACAAAAAGTGTCAACAGAGAGTAATGATCCTGAAAGGTGTAAAAGTAATTTTCCGCAATGGTTTTACAATTTCAACCGTCCGAGATATTTCAGAAAGATTGTCGCCAAGAGCGAAGTACTCGCGTAGTTGTTTACCGAGTTTCGCAAGCTTTACTGCGACTAAATACGAAGTTGGTCAGTGTAAGGAAACAACAAGAGAGAGCCTGCCAAGGAAAGAATCAACTGTCTTCCTCAATTTCGAGCGCCATTATTAAACGGCGTTCTCTTTCAACAGTCTGTTTGTTGCTGAAAGTTTCAAAACATCGTGCGAGGAACGATCGATCGTTTTGCGAAAAGTTCGATGGACCAGTACCCTACTGGATTTCCGCAAGTTACAAAATCTGGAACGTAAAATAAAACATTTCGCTGAAGTTTGTTAACCATTGAGTCTAACGATCTGTCGAAGTACTAGGTGGATTTTATTATACAAGTATAGCTCAATTTAAAATTCAATGCATAAATTACGATACCAAACTGCGGGTAAAAGTAAAAGTACGCTGTTCCATGCTGTACCGCGAGAAAGATTGCGAGCATTATGCGAAGGCTTCGCCGAGACAGTATCGGGGGTGCGCACCGATGCTGTAATACCTCCTTGAAACGATCTCCAATAACTCTTATTCGCGAAGTATTACTGCCGGGAGACAGACGTTTTCTCTGAATGTAATTCCCCGTCGATATTGAAACGTCGTCGCGGTGTAACGTAACGACGGACCTCTTATTCAATCCGATTACATGAAATTGAATCGCGGTAAACAGTCTCGAATTGCTATCAATCACCATCGACTGGAGTACAAAGCTCTTTTCGAAATATATATTCCTAACTAATCCCTCATTTTTTTCTCTTTTATTTGATAAATTAATCACGTGAATTTCATGATTTTAATATTCGTCACCTGTGTAAGGCGAAAGCCGCATCTTTCTTTTATAAATAAAAAACGAATGCGTCACTTTTACGACCATCTTTACAGGCCATGACGCGCCTGACCGCGAAGACAATGGATCATTATCACACCATGGCGGCGTCCGATGAGTTTCGGTGGCCGAGAGTGTATTTCCCGCTTGACGTACAGCCTTACGCCTTATTAAGGACAAACGAATGAGCTCGCCTCGGGGAGTTCAATCTCGGCGCGAAACGAGCTTCGTGTAATCCGAGAGCACGGGAGGAAACGGACGGCGAAACGACAGAAAAAACGACCAGGATTGGCCAGTGTAGGCGCTGTAAAAGTAACGAGACGATGCAACGGCGATAAACAAAAAGATAGTCACACAATCGCGCCGTAATGATAATCGCGATCAAAATAATGACGAGGATGATAATACTACTTTGCAAAACCGTGCTGTAACATATGCGGCATAAATAATGACATTAATTTGGTGCACTGCAGGATATCCAAGTACGGCCTTTGATCCGGTCTTCGTAAAGATATATCCTAGCACTTTGTTTTCCCGCAGCGCAAAATTCCTTCTGGCAATTTGATTCCGTGAAGGGCAATCTGATTCTATATTTTATTACATATACATATATATAATATTATTATTTGTATGCGTACAATTGTCATATTATGATATCAGCTATATTAATATATATATTAATATTAATGCCAAATTATCTGAATATTCACGTTAAATGACATTTGCAAATGACATATTTATAAATTTTTATAAGATTTTATAAATTATAAGATATTTAATAAATTATTAAATTATTTAACAAATTATTTTTATCGTTAATTTTAACTTGTAAAAAAGTTTAATTAATACAATATTAATGAGAATCAAAAGAAAATGAAAAATAATAATTAAATATATTCTTTCGTCAGGATGCCTTTAAACTAGAACCTGATCTAACTAGAACCTATTCTCGAAGCACGTAAAAATTTATACGGGCTTTTATTCAAAGGTATTGTTCATTCCTTAATGAATATTATAAGAGACGTGGGACGCGTTATATCATGCTGATGGAATCTCTCAAAGTTAATAACGTTTAGCAAACATCGGAGGACACCGAGGTAGCTCTTAATTACCACGTAGACAACTCGATTACAAGCTGATGTTTTAATGACGATGCACTTGCCTTATGTTCAATCAAGCGATGTGCACACAAGCCAAACATCTACATTGTGCATTTAAATAGAGGTGTACATACATATCGGTCCTGCGCGCGTGCGCCTTTATATGAGTGCAATGATGGCGGAATTTGAATCGGTCAATAACTGTTTCCAGGGTACATTACGATTGAATGTATGTTGAATTCGAACACGGGGTACGGTACCACCCGTGGCGAATGCTGCGAGGTTTTCAGTACCACTACATTATAAAGGGCCTTACATGCTGCAGAACCCATGGTGTTCCTTTAACACTCACCCCTGTCAATTACACTCTCAATTCTCCCATGAGTTATTCAGGAAATTAGACATAACGAATGTTCAACAGTCGATGCGCTTGACATACACAAGAGTAATGTCGTTAATAAATTTAGAAATGCGTCGCCACCGCAAAATGCGTTCGGTGAATCGAGGGAGTATGATTCAAGTTACGATTTAACAACTATTTTTGTTGCCAGCAAAATGCGCGGTACACATAATTTATATTTATTATTTTAATAGTGGTATAAATATAAAGAAACACGAATGTAAACATTTTGTGAATAAATATCGTAAAAATAAATATCTCAAAATAATTTTTCAGAGCTGTCTTTAGCCTTAAAAGATCGAGTGTATTTTTAGCAGAATGTACAATTCCATTTCGGAAATGTCACTACTGCTGGCTGACGTTTCCGCTTTACGTTTATACATTCGTGTTAGATATGAAACTGAAGCGATAAAACAAAATATTAACGGCACAATAACTTTCGTCTTTTTTTTGCATGACAACGATATTTTGTCATAAACAGAAATGTGAACGCGGTCTATTAAAATAACTGAGTCGTTGTTTCCCGTCTTTGTAAATTTTTCTCAACACAACAAAAGATCTCATCTTAAGCGCGAATTGCGCCAAGAAACTGAGGTAATCTTTATTTAATTAAAGCAAATTCACAGTGTAATGAAATATAGCGATAATAGAATTCGCTTGAAAGAAATGCCCTTAAAGTAATTAAAAGAATTCTCTCTTCGATGCTTGTACAAGGAAATGAATATATGGAATCAATTGGTGGTATCAAATTGAAAACGATTACATTATGAAAATAATCGTCTACACTTTATTCTAGTCCTATGAAGCCATTGTAATGCTGCCTATCTTAACATCGCGTCATTAAATTTGCATCTAAATGTGTATGAAATGTGTATGAATTAAAAAATTGAAATATTAAATTGAATCATAAAGTGTCATTTGCCATCACATATTAATGTAGAGAGATATTTAATTAGATAAAATTTTTGATATCGCATGAAATATAACTCACGCTTAACATATTAAATTAACGAGTCATATAAATAAGTAATTGCGTTTGGCATGATGACTGGTACGCGGAGGCCAAAGTCGTGACCGAATCGGAATCGGCAACGATCGGCGCAGATTCGTAACGCGGAACGACAATATGGGTTTGTAAACGGTGGCGACGCCGATTCACCGAATCGCATACAGTGCGAGGCATCGACGGACGAGCAAGAATCTGTGAATACGTGGCGTACACGCACACGCGGGCATGTACGCTCGTACGTTAATACGGCATACAGTGAGCTGTGCTTGCGTGAGTGCGTGCTACGGGTCGGCATTAATCAATCCGCGCATTGATCAGGCCCACAATGCCCGTACTATTACATGCATCGCGCATCCTCCCGCGCTATATCCAGTATATCGCGTATTAAACGCACCGCCTCGCCGTGGTGTCGACTGTTTTTGGATGTGCATATACGCACGCCGCACCGGCGTGTCATCCGTAATGGAATAATGGACACCACTGACATCTGCAACGGTGACAGTTTGATATGCGTCTGCAATATGTATCGCATTCATGATAACATCGTGAATTCATTAGAGCAAGATCGTGCTGCATATACGAGAGTCGACTTAACGGTTATTTATTTACCCCGCAGCTTTTTTTTGCTCAATGTTATTATCGAAGACAGAATATATAATTTTATTAATATTTTATAAATGTATTTCATTATTATGTATGAATATAGCTATATAAATATATTACGAGTTTTTTAAAAATATCTAATATTTATATATACGTAAATACGTGTATTAAATATTTAAAAATTTACCTTTTAATGATAAAAACCTTAATTTTGTTAATGAATAATGACACGAATATATTATTAGTTCGAGTTCGCGACTCCTTAATCGACCAGTAATCTCGAAACTGTTCTTGGATGGTAGTCGACCTACGAAATGTCCGAGGGTAGCAATGGGAAAAGGGATGAAGGGATTACGCGGATACGTTAAGCCTCAAGATACTCCCTTCGCGCCTGGTTATACCAACGTCCACCCACCTGTCCGTCTCGCCACGATAGGCGCCTGACAGAGGGCGAGAAGGGCAACACGAGGATGGATCCTCCAGTGAGGATTTTCTACGAGCATGTTTGTCCGATATATCAGCGTGATAGCCTAGGGATGAGAGAGCCGTACACGAGGTGCTCAGTATCTGATCCCCTCAGTTGGCACTTTCGGTGAAATTCAGGATTAGCTGGCCGATGTGAATATCTCTTATAGTATATGCAAGACTATTGATGACATGAGACATTGAGACATAAGATAGATAGAGAGGGAGAAAGAGAGAGAGAGAGAGAGAGAGAGAGAGAGAGAGAGAGAGAGAGAGAAAGAGACAGAGAGAGAGAGTCAATTGTTATTTCTACTAACATAGAATCTAATTAATAAGTTGCTTTAATAAAGCAGACCAGAATATATCAAAATTATGATTATAATATGTTTGTTATAAAAATAAAGCATTATAAAAGGCTTATCAATGTAAAATGTATAATTCTAAATATAAGATAAAATACTATAGTACTAAATATAAGATAAAAATATATATGTCAAAAATTGTCTACTTTAAAAAATATCACTTGATATTTCATTAATATATGATATGATTCTATTAATATACGATTGATCAATGAATTTTATGTGCATAGTGTAAGGGGAAAGATTATTCGCGTATTTATTTCGCGTACTAATGCTAATAGACAAGTTTCGGTGATATTAAACAGATGACGCGTAACGTCGTAGTTTATTAAACGTATAAACTATAAATTAGTTGAACGTCACTGTACACGTCGGTTAATAATTTAAACTTCCTCAGGAGACCGTTTCATAATGTTTGTACCCGGGGTGAAATTTACAACTTTTCCGAACTCATTACTCGTGAAAACCACTTTTACGTGGTCGGTCAACTTTTCGTCTGTATCGTGAAATACGTTTTCACGTCATGCTGCTTTAATGGCTTGCCACCAGTTGCAGGAACAAGCCTGTACGAGTATCATAAGCTTCTCCGTGGCAACTGCAACCTTGTTCATCAACCAGTATATTTATTTATATAAGCTTCCTGCTCATTTAGAGAAGTAATATTTAAAGTTCACTTTAGACGACTTATAATTTGTGACAAAATTTGAGCGGAATTCTTTTTATAAAATATGACGTGTAATCCAGAAAACACGTGAAGAAATTTCTTATCCAAAATATATATCAGGATACATCAGGATATGCGACATAGATTTTTGTCCTGATTTTTTATCGCAATTTAAAGTGAAATTCAAATTATTAGCATATAAATTAGTATACATCTTTTTCATGCAAAATGTAAACAATAAATGACAATCTTTTCAAAATATAAAAAATACAGAAAACCATCTTGCGAGCAACTTTAAAATTATTGATCAGTTTGGAAGGAACCGTAAAAAAGAAAATTTGTTTACAACCACGCATTTGCAGGCAGGAAATGTCTGTGAAAAATACGTGGGAGGATTTCGCAGTTCGATAAGACCAATGCTCAAAAAGAGCGCCTTGGCGTTCACGCATCGGCAAGGAAATTTGAGTGAGCAAGCCAAGCAAATATCCGGAGGGTCTCAGCAGTGGAGAGGTAAATCGGGTTCAAATCAAGTGGCGGTAAATGCCTCCGGCAGACTAACGTAGGATCTGCGAGACCGAGAAAAGTATAGACGAGAGAAAAGGAGAGAGAGTAGAAAAGGATAGCGAGATGTGTGCACGCGTTCGTGCGAGAATGAAAGATAGAAAAGAAGCAGGGGTGTGTAAGGGAAGCTGGCGTGGAGCCTCGAGTAAACCTGCCTTTTTCTTCGGCTTTTTCCAGAGAAGCCGCCTGGGCGTCTCCTTCGATCATATTTGCATTTTAGTCATGAAATTTGCCCCGGGACCCGTTATATCCGTTTACCTTACTGACTCTCACTCGCTCCGTACTGGAGCTTTTATTGGCCGTTTTAAATCGGGTCTTGGTTGCTGTCGCTGCATCTTATTGACTGACAATATCTTCGATATTTCCGCACCTCCTCTCGTCGCTATATGTTGAGAAACATTGCAATTTTCAGTCAGATATATTTTTTTCTTTAGTCACAATTATTCTTTTTATACAGATTTAGATATATAACATTTAATGTTCTTATGCAAAGTCACTTTTCACGGACTTTTGTAAAATGCTATTATCGCGAAAGGATCATGAGAATAAAAGCCATTTATAGACATTCACGGGAGCATCACGTAAGCAACGAAGATTGAAAAGATCGATCCGCCGACACTTACCCTCGTCGGTGAAGGAGGTTCTGATAAAATAATTTGTCGGTGCTCGGGTGCAGATAATAGGTGGGCAGCGGGGCGGTGGTAGGAGAGTGAAGGGGTGAATGCACAATGGAGAGACGATCTCTATTGTGTCGGACGGGTCCGCCAAGCTCGGCCTTCCAGGGACACGCGTCTGATTTTTCTTGAATAAAATTATGATAATAATGGAGTCCACGGCATAGACTTCTCTCAAACGTATCAACGTTATCTCTATTGCTTTTAGCAGAATCTTCCAATTCAAAATAAAAATAAAATATTAAAGAGATAAAACGATATTAAAGATATTTATAAAGAAAAATAATGTGGAACAAGAATCTGAAGCGATTAAACTTTTGATAAGATTGGTCGGAGTATTGGAAAATGAAAATAGTTGGTTGCAGGTAAAGATTATTCTTTATTATTATTATCGGAGAAAATATAAAATCCTAACATCGATATGAAATAATAGTAATAATTCAAGAGCGAAAGAATGTCACGTTGATCAAAAATATGCGACATTTGCAAGATTATTTTATGATAAAAAATTAGCGTGACATGTCTCTTAAATGCGTCATATAATAAAGATTATATTTAATACCTTTATACGCGTGATTTGTCCGAATAGAAGAAAAATTCCCATTACGGCAAATTGCAAAGGGGACGCGATAAAACGAGTTATCGCGGCAGTAACCGCCACCGTGACGACGAAGCGGATCTTTATCCTTTAGCAGCGACTTCCGTCTATTTAGTTATCTTCGATTATCTCGTTACTCTCTCCCTCTCCCTCTTTCTTTGCGCAGCTTTCCCGGAAACTCTCCTCGTGGCGCTCGGTCGTTTTCGCCGATATCGTTTTTCTCGGTATCGATTACTCATAACCAACTACAACGGATTATACATGATGCGGGAGGTGGAAGGAAGGCGAAGGTACCTACCCGGTAATTACTACCGGTAATTGACCAGTCTTAATTATCGCGAAATTTTATTACGGATGGAAAATATAGTTTTAATAAGCTGCCTGATGTGCCCGCCTCTCGGACTTATATAGACGCGATTCTGAGATCGCGATTGGGTCCCTTGAGACGTATAAAGTTCAAGAGGGGCGGCGAGACGCTTAAACTAAAAGATCATTAACAATTTTGAAAGGAGGGGCACTCCAATCTAGCAATGAATTATAATTAAAAATGATAATCTCGTACGTTCTTTCGCAGTTCGTTACTCGCATAAATCAATTCGTCGCATCATATTCGGAGCCAGATGAATTTTTAACGAGTACTTAAGTGCAGCATCAAAGACTTGCCAAATGTCAATAATTACGTTCAATTGGACGTCTCGCAATTGCTTGTTTGCACGGTCAGTTAGTTCATAATTTTTTTATAGATATTATCGAGATGCTGGATGAGTTATTTAAGTTTATTTCACTTACTTACTTCTTTGTTATTGATTATACAATTCGAATAATCTTATCAAATAATACGGATATAATTGGAATAGAGTGTGAAACATTTTTGCATTATTTTGAATTTAACGTGATTTCCCTGATTTCGACAAAACGTAATTATGCGTAATTAGCCGACTAGTTAATAAACTAGAGTCCGGGTCTTTTACCTCTGAATCACGGTCATCAACCGCGATAGAGTGGGTCAAACGAGCATGCAAGCATGCATATAAATGCATATGTATACAGATAGCAAAAGAGAAAGAGAGAAATAAAGAGAGAGGGAGAGAAAGAGAGAATGGAAACAAAGATAGAGGTAGAAAAAAGCTGCGCGCATACATGCACGTGAAGGCGAGAAAGAGAGAGAGAAAATAACAGGGAGACAGGGTTCAGTTCACGAGGTTAATAATTATTTGTATTTGAACAATGCCGTCGAGCGTAGAGTTTGATTACTAATGAAATTGTCATTTTCAATGATAGTGCCGTAATGGTAGCGTGTCTAGTGCATCGTTGCCGCTTCATATAAATGCAGGACGCGTTTTAACCTCGGTGGACCGGAACGGATAGCGCGAGGGATGAAACGCGCGAGGGGTGAGAGACAGGTTACGGTCACACGCGGATAAATATACCGTGTATTATTACCGTATATTTTCATTGCCGTGCGCGTCTCGTCATATTAATTAAGAGCCGATTATATGACGGTAAAACGGGAAGTATTCGAGATGGCCGTTGTTAACCGCGATGCCGTTATCGATCGCATAATTGCCGCTCGATCTGGGCCTCTCTCGCGAGAGACTATTGGCAGGAGCGAGAAAGCCTAATTGGCAACTGAGAGCATGATCTCCGGCATGATGAAAAAGCGAATTAATAAACTCACTTTTGATTATATACGTCGTCCCTCGCCTTGTTACGCGATACTTTAAGCGGGATGAAAAATTCCGCCCGTGCCAAGATTGGTTAAATTCGGATATAACGACGGAACTTTGCCTTTAACACGAAGCGATGAGATAGGATAACCTTGTTAGATGCAGCTAGAAAACTGGGTTACGAGAAAGTATATGGTTGCGTTGGAATTATGTATGTAAAACAAACATTGTTGAAGTCAGTATATGCAAATGATAAGCATAAAAAAGCGAGTTGGGAAAAAATGGAATCCTGCAATATTAGTTTTATTATGAAGGGACCGTTTTAAATATCTATAATCTCTTCTTCCCCTCATAAAAAGCACGTTAAAAATATAGAGAAACATTATCATTGAAAGAAAAAAAATATATTCTCTTGCTCTGTGATTATTTTGCACAGACATATGAAACTTTGCTTCTTCTCAAAGTATTGTGATTTATGGAATAAACTTCACAAGAGGTGAAAAATTGGTTTCTGTAAAAAATGAATGAAAAAATTACTAACTCGAAAAATATTTATTAACATTCAAAGACACTGATTCGAGAAAAAAACCTGTGGCGAACATTCATTTTTCGTTATATAATTGCGGTTTAAAAATATATATTATTACACAAATCGTTGTCATTACTTTTTAAAATAATATATCTTGTCACGAATTGTTTTGCCGAAATTAAAAAAATATGTTATATAAATAAGAATATAATTGTAAAATGACACTATAAAAGTCTAAATATAATATATTATTTTTTTAATCCATGAATTTAATCTATGAATTCATTTTTTTTTTCGCAAGAGAAAGTCGAGGCGAGCTAGATGAAGTTTATGTAACAATGTGAGAACACGGTGGAAATTTTACGGCCGCTATTCTACTAAAATAGATGACACTGACCTGTTCCTGTTAATGAAATTTGTCTAAAAATCGTTTCGCCTCGCATCTAATTCCGTAACCGCATCCTCATTAACCTCGTTAACATCATTAACTTGACTACGTACGCGGCATTCGTTATTTCAGTACGTTGTAAAAATTAAGACGTAGCAACGAAGATAATTACCGTCGCGCATGTCATGCGATAAAATGCATTTAAAAAAGAGAGAGAGAGAGAGAGGAAGAGAGAATGCCATGCTTGCCGGAAATTGCGTTCTACGCACTTCCGTCCATTCTGCCTGCACGCTTACATAGGAGCAAGCTGGTAAAGCGTGCAACTTCCAATCCCAATTACTTCTCTAGTGGATAATGGCCGGATAGTTGGCAGTTAGCCGATGCTCGCCATGGCGGCCGATTAATTGAAAGGTAAACTTACCAGTCGACTGTGGCCAGACTTTCAAGAGGGCTGCAGGCCGGAGGGTGGTAAGGCTAGCCGGGTGGAGCCGAGAGGAAGATATACATGCCGGAAAAAGGAGTTGGGGAAACAGGCAGGAATGAAGAGGGTACGGAGAGTCGAGAAGGGTTCTCGCAGCGGCACGTATAGGAAGCGTTTCGTCCAGGATAAAGAAGGGGTTGGAAAGATCGACGGCCGGAGTCTTAACACTTACCTGAAAACAGAAAAGAGATGGTCGGTTAGCTAAGCTAATACAAATAGCTGAGGAAACCGGAAAAATCGGCACGGTTAACCGCACTTAATGCTGTAACAATTGTACAATTTCGTCGGCTTGTATCGTAGTGCTTTTATCGGCACGCAGCGGAAATGTTTCCGAATAAATGACACGTACATAAAGGAATATAGAAATATATTCATTATGAAGCATGTTGGATGGGGAAAAAATAATTAAAATATACAGAAAAATGTTTTTAAATAAATTGCGCACAGTAATACGCTAGATGTTGGCAACTAACGAGGCACGTACCGAGATTTTTTGTATACTGTTTTTGATAAAAATTATGTAAAGGGATAATGAAAATTTCGAAATACGATGGAACGCTCATCGGTTTGTTTAAAAAAATATTTCGTATTTATATCATAGTTACTGACAAATTCGTGTTTCCATTATTTCGCGTACTTGTTTCATCTACGCTCGAAAATGCATAATAAAATCTCTCGGTTAAAATTTCATAATACACAGTGTACGGGAACAAGGAGGACGGGTGGAGCTCTAATGGCTACCCTTCCCTTTAACCCGTGACAGCATACATCAGAGAATTTCGGGCATTCTCCAGATAAATGTATTTTTTTCAATTTACACGTTATTGGATTTCTCGCAATAAAGCTGCTACGTGCGACAATCGCACGTCGGATTGATCAAAAAGACCAAGTCGCGTTTCAAAGCGTCGATAAAACCTTCGGGCGCGACAGCTGCATAATTTCTCCAATTTAGCGATAAATCTGCTTGCGCGAATCACCGTGAACCCACGAGCGAAATAATCAAAGCGAGAAACAGGGGAAAAAAGGCGGATAAGCCGGAATACCGGAGGAAAAAAGTAGCGATCGTGAAATTGCGGCGTGAGAGAGATAACCAGATGCTGCACATAGAGTGTGCGCTGCAGCCTCTTTACTTATTCGTACCGCAAACCGCTTCCCCCAGTTACACGCTAATTACGCGAGTCGAAATTGATGGTTTCGCCACCGACATGGTAAAACGGTTTTAACTTTACGTCGTCCGGTCGGCAGATACCCGAGATCCTTTCTCCCTTCTCGTCCCTCCCTTTGGCATTTCCGTAACTCGCCGCCGCTGCCGCTTAGAAAGCCGCCTAATACCAGAGATGCGATTCAAAGCGCATCCGTGCCATCTATCTGCCGGGCCGATCGCTAATTAAAGAAAAGCCTCCACCGCGATTAATAGATACCCCGGTTAACCGGGCTTCGTTTATTGCTTCTTCTCTGCCGCCGTCACGACGACCATATGCGCGCCCGCGCCCGCTCGCGCGCACGCCGTAATAAAGGGTTGCTTCGTTAAAGAGCGTTTGATAACGGCCTGCGAAACAGGCGCTGTGGTGCGAGAGCGCCGCGCTGAAAAACCGGCACGGCGCGCAGAAACCGCACTTATTGCGCAATCACGCAGTTCCCTCTGTGCTCCGACCGGTGCATACCGGTTGGTTCCCGCGTAAATCAACCGGTGGAACGAGCTCTGAATTTATTGTTCGGCGAGAAACATAAAGAGAGAGAGAAGGAAAGAGACGGAGAAGGAGAGGAGAAGAAGAAAGAGGAGGGCGCGACGATTAATAACAGTCAGAGGGGTGAGTTCTGCGCTTGACGCGGCGAATCGCTTCTTGCCGGGCGAGCGACCCCCCTCGGTCCGTCAAATTATAAGGCGCAACGGGGACGCGATGGCTGGAGACTGACGTGGAAAACCCTACAACTTCGAAATCGGAGCACCCCACGTTCGTCGTCGATGACGGTTTACTGCTTCATCACCGTGTTAATTATTGCTTCATCATCGACTCGGCGTCTCTTTCAATTAGAGCAGGGCATTAACCTGCAGGTACGTCTAGTGATCGTCGTCGGTCGATAAGTATGACGCGGAGAACGCATTTTAATATATAATTACCGGCTTCACATTTAGACATTTTCTTAAATATTTTCTTAAAGATATTAATTCTCAAATGCGCCCAATTTATCTTTATTATCTTATATATAATCCAATTTCCTTAAAGTTGCACTGAATTTTCAAGAAGTATAAAAGAGACGATCTAAACTTATAATTACATTAATAAATATAAAAATTAGAAATTTCTTTTTAAATACAAATGGCCCATTATGATCAATATGTACGACGAGCGAAAGTACGATGGATCTTGCTCGTTACATATTACATTTCTGCAATTATATACTCTTCTTTTTTACTCTCTCTTAATCCTTCGTCTCATCCCACGCGCTCAACCCTCGCCTTAGTTCGAAAGGGAGGAGGAGAGCGTGTGGAGCGCAACCCGTTAATTACTGGAGTTTTAATGAGTGAAATTGCACACCCTCGTGGCACCCTCGCCGTTTCTTGCCATCTATCCTCACGCGGCGAATTGATATCGCCTATCTCGCACTGCCACGTAGATCGGCGTTGAGGTTACACCGAGAGCTTGCTCGCGTCACAACTTCACCGACGGTATCGTTCTCGAATGCGCGATGCGCTTCCACGATCGCATTGTTAGTCTCGCGCATCTGCTCGGAGAGGGGTGCGTATCGTTATTTTTAATTAACAATCGACGTGGGAGTTTCGACGCGTCGAAAAACATCATCGGCCTTATTAACAAACGCGAGCGTCCTCGTTTTTTGAGCCGGCTAACGATGCATTAATTTTAACGAACTGCAGTCGCGCGACCGACGCGCGATATTATGCTTTCCCAAATATTTACGCATTCCGGAAAGAAGAGCATCGGCGGAAGTGAGAATAATAATTTCAGATGTCGGTCTTTCCGTTACGTTATTCTGGATCGCGTACGAGAAATGAAAATAGCCTAGGCCGAGCATAATATCGATCGTGTCGAGATATATTCGGAGCTCCATTTATTGTTAGCACACAGAAGAAGACAGCGAGAGCTAATTGTTATGTAAAATAAATATCGTGTACAATGCTCTAAGAATTATTTTAATTCGACTATAAATGATTGTGAAATTGATTTTATTGTACAATATTGATGTGCCTTAATAAAATATAAAATCAGATATATTTTAATCAATCACTGAAAATTCCCAAAAATCGATTCTAACATATTGCGTAATTTATTCGTATCCTATCTTCGTTATTTTATCTATACATTTCAAACTCTCTATTGCAGAAAGAGGTAAAATTGATCGAAAAAAGTAACAACAATATATGCATGCATACGTACATTTATATGTGTATTGCTCTAAAAATCTGATTCGCAGTTTTCACACGCTGTATCGCGCAATCGAAATACACTCAATTTACTATTGAAATTATCATTCCATTCGTACGTCATAGCCGTATTGCCTCACAATATATGTGTATATGTAGTATTTTTGCATTTCTCACTCTTTCCATCAACGATTTTTCGTTCTGTTATTTATTGATGACAGATATTATCGGACGCAGACTTTGGTATCTTCGCGCAATCGGACATGCGATAGTCCGGGGCTATCGAATACCGGTCGGTGTTATCTCTCGTCGCCGAGTGCGATCTATTTTTGGCGGTTAATGGAGTTTCGATGTGGTGCACGTGAGAGAAAGAGAATGGGAGAGAGGGAGGGGAAAGGGAAGAAGGGGTTACACACACGAACGGAGTGACGAGAAGGGCGGCGAAGCGCGAGGGAATAAATGCGTTTTGGCCAATCAACGCTTTGGAGTCCCGATTTTCGCATTTCTTTCCTATTAAATCGCTCCGAAATAGCTCGCCAGGCCGGGCACGGCCGATGTGTCACCGTTTCTACCCGCGTTGCACGGTGCGCGTCCCCGATAGCGCGAAATTAATCGAGATTCGATTTCATCCGAGGCGACGCAAATTGGAAACTACCCTCAGAAACTAGTTCCGCATAATTTCGACGGGGAAAACAAATCTCGGGAACGGGACGGCGAGATCCGCAACCGATATTGTTGACGCCGTAGCGCGGTTCATTGCGACGAAATTCCAAGTTCGACCGAGTTTCGATCGATTAGCGTGGCACGATGCCCCGGTTGCATTAATTTTTGTACGCGATCGGTTATCGGAAATAATATAATTTGTAATGCGCCAGGAATGTTATATGTAATATTCTTGGTCATATATATAGTTATCGTTACCGCGCAAGCCAGCAGAAGTATGTATATATTTCTCTACTTGTATATTTTTAGCACGTGAGATGATACTAGAATTAGAAAGGGAGGAGAGGATGAACAGAGGGGAAGGGTGCGATCGGATGAGTTTCAATTATCAGCGTTGCGGCGTTAATACGCGACATACGTTGCAACCTGCTTTTGCGAGGTTGCACATGCACGTATACAAGGAGGCTAACAGGAATTATTTCCTCTGTCAAGGCAAAACGTTGCATAGCAATGCGGTATTTTAATGTTTTTCCATAGTATGAAAGAGCCTTTCATGTCACGGAGAAATGAAATTCTAGAATACGCCCGCAGGATGATGAAAGGCGACGCGGTGCAATTAAAAGTATTCAAATGAATAAAAGAGGGAACTTTCATCACGTTAAAATATTTCGTCGGACAACGAAATTTTAATATTATCACCGACTGGTGTCTCAGTCATTGATATAAGCTATACGTTGTGAACACGCATTATCAATATAATAATAAAAAAAAACATCCACGTGATTACATACTTGACCAGCACACGCTCATCAGGCTTTCTTTCGTTTGACATTGCATTTATCGAAGAGTTAGACGAGAGATATTAATTCGCGCGGTTGTGCGAGGTCGGTGAACTTTAAACTTCTCTGTGCTATAGTCATCATCGTCACTGCCGTCACCCCCATCATCGTCGTCGTCGTCGACTCGTCGGTACCGACGCGTATTCATTGAAAAGAACTACGAAGGCGCATCTGTGTGCGAGAGACGACGTTGTCCCCGCCATATGCGAAGCTGGAGGGCGAGCTTAAGCTCGGAGAGAATCGAAGAGGACCGTATGCATGCGTGTGCACACGTGAAAAGGGAGAAGAGAGAGAATATCTAGAGGGTGCGAAAGAGTGCAGGAGGATCGTGCGAAACAAGACGACGACGACTAAAGCGTGAGGACGGGACCGAGAAGGCGGAAGAGGAGGAGGCGGATGTATAGAATATGATGTTGCATGGGATGAGGGTGGCGATAGTGCGACCAGGCAGAGCAGAAAACCGTGCGTGTCCCGATTGTTCTTGGCGCAGTACTCTCTCTCGGTTCATGTCTGTACATATATGCGCGTATCGTGCGTGTCGTGCGACACGACACGATACGACGCGACTACGGTAGGTGATCATCAATGACAGAGGTAAATGAAAGGGGAATCTTTCCAATTTCTGGCCGATCTGTAATCGCCGAGGGTCCTTTGATGTGTATTCCTCCCCGTACCATCGGCGATTTAATTCCTTTTGCTATACTTTGCAGTTTGCCGACTTTTTGCCGTGGAATAAGGGAGTGTCAAAAAGAAGCAGAATTCCGACATAGAATGTTTTGCTCTTCTTAACATTCGTCAAAAAAGTACAAAATTAATATGATTAATAATTATGATTCAATGATATTTGTTCATCTATGATTAAATTTATTATGCTATGTGTAGTAAAATATTTATATATCTACTAATCGAGCAGCTATTTTAATAGTAATAACTTTTACCCTCTTTTAAAATGTATTTTCAGATATCTTTATATTTTCTATATAGATATTATATTGTTTTCTTCGTATATATCTTTATATTTTTTATATATCTATCTTTTCTTAGATATTTTACATATTATTGTTAATTAAATTCTATTCTATTAAATTATATATATATATATATATATATATATATATATATATTGTATGTAAAGAAAAAAAGAGTTTATCGTTTAAAAAAATGTTTATATTATTAATGTATAAATCATGTTTCTTTTAATTTTCAGTGCATTTCCGTATATCTCCAGCAGAGAGAACTTTTCAATCTGAGATGAAAGAAATAACAACAAATCTAGAGCTCGTTATAACAAGCAAAAGTTTGAAGCGAGAAGATATGTATGGTGTCACGAAACGATTCTTCTTTCGATTTCCCGAAGAAACTGCCATTTCTCGATGCTTCGATAAATTTTATTTGTCAGAAGATCGTATCATAGCTCATATATTCACAACTGTAACCACTTCGCAAAATGCAAAAAATACATAATAAATACGCGCAGCAGAAATAATTATGCTGCATCGAATAAAACATATCGATAAATAGCAATTCTATCAATAATTATGCCATAAATACATTCTAACTCGAGATGCATGTCAGAAAAACATATTTTATCGATTATTTGCGGCGGACAAGTATGCCTGCAAGTAACATATGCAAATTTGAAATTATACAAGCAAATATTTACGCTGAGTATCATGCATAAACTGCATTATGCATGTTTATCACATTTATCAAGCATGGTGTCTACGTAGATTTTGTTGCCTCGAGTATCTCTTCTTTTTATCCTTACTATATTTATGTTTATAAGATGAAATAACGCGTGCGAATAAAATCCGTAAAATTAACTAAAACAATCATTTCAAATATTATTTGTATTAGAGAAATAATTATTTAATCGACCATACAAATGATTTGATATGATATTCAATGACAAGTAATTTCTTAAAATGCTGTCAATTTTCGATCTCCCAAGTAATACGCAGAAGATTCCGTTGCTATCAACTTTATTGCTAGGCGAAACTTTGTAAGAGAATGTATGCGGTGAATACGCGACGCTCTTCAGTAACGAAGCCCGATTTCCAAGTCAAATACCTGTAATGCAATCGACCGCCCCGAGAGCGTGTCACTCGCGCAGCTGTATTGACAGCAGTTTGCTGTTCTGAGAAAGTCGCATGATGAAGCTAGAATCGGATGTACAGTTCGCGATAGAGATCTTCTTTTTCTAAGCGCTTCGCGAAGCTAGTTTAATTTCATATTACTTATTTAACGAGCATCATTTCTATAAATGATTCCTCTATAGGTTATATAGGTCAAAGAAACGATAAGCTCGTGCGCGAAAATGCAAGCCACGAGGAGTTCCATCGCGACGTCTACAACCGTGACGAACTGCGGAATTGCGGTTTCGACTCGTAATCGCTTTACGGAAACGGGCTTTCTTATAGCTGACATAGCAGAGATACTCAGTCGCACAGGATCATCACGATAATCCATTTGTTCCTCCGGAAGGAGTCTCGGAGCCGCAGCTGAGAAAAATTACATGGAGTACTGAAAAATATCAGCGTTCCACAAAGAAGTTTCCCATGTTTATCCCGTTACACTTAAACTTACTTCATCTCGCTTAAGTTCAATTAAATTTTCCAGAAACTTTATAATATGGTTATTATCTAATGGTATTACTTGTACAGCGATATTTTGCAGACGCAACATTTATAACAACTCGAACGGTTGCTAAATAAGTATACATATAATGGAATTATTTTCAAATGAAAGCTGAAAAAAATTAGAGTCTCGAGTCAAATCGTTAATTGTTTCGATCGAAATTTGGAAAATTAATTGAGCAATCGGGAAAACCAATCGCGATCGCATGAAACAATTTCCCTGTAATTGTTTCAATATATTGATGAGGTTTTTTTGACCGAAAAAGATGATATATGCACGTAGCAACACGAGGAAAAAGAAAGCGCCGGAAACCAGCCCGCAAATATTAATCTCGTCGTTGTTACGTTTCAATACCACGCAATCTCCGAGTAATGAATATTTTTTTGGGAATATATATATGTGTGTGTGTGTGTGTGTGTATATATATATCTGGTGGTTTTTCGAATGTTCTCCTCCCGGCAACTTTCCAAAATAACCGTTGCGGTTGCGTCGCCGAATATTGGAATGATATGAGCATCGTATTTTTCATATCGCATGCGGCATCTACCTCCCCTTTCGAGAGCACCATACACACCCTCGTCAAAAGTTTAATTTAGCTGTCAGTGGAGATGCCAGTCGTGAATTAAATATCAATTTTTAGTTTCTACCGTTATTTTCAAATGTTTTCAACGTCGTCATTTAAATCTGCTCAGTATTTCAAACATTCATAAGAACGGAATAAATACGATATGAGATATGGTGAGAATATATCACGATAAATGCGTGGACAAATTTTGATCTCAAAAGCTAAAATATGTCATTTATTTTTGAAAATGCGATTCCGAGGTGATAATTCGGATGTGCATATTATAAAAAACTTGATTGCACTCGGCTTAATTTTATATGTATGTGCTCATAAAATCCGTCGTATTGTATTTGCGAATATTGCTTGCGAGAAAATGATCTTCTCGAAGTAACTAGATTGATAACAAGTTCCTAAACTAGTTTGCGCATACGAAAACGGTAATAAAAAGCTAGCGATTTGTCCTCGCGAACACGAGAATGTAATCCCGACAGTATATTCCGAATGCAAAATTCTTAGGATCTAAGTGGATCCGTGCCCGTAAGTCGGCGGTATGCCATCTCATTTGCATAATTGGACCAACCACTCAAAACAATTGGACGGGGATTAGCGGGCCCGAGGCAAAATTCCGAGCGTTCTTATATTTCAAGAGGACTTCATCGTTTCAAGACAACGGAAGCGGAAGATAAGGCTGAGTTCCGATGTACAGATGAAAATATACAACTTTTTCCCGTTCACATCTGTCTTCGACCGTGCTCGAAAAGAAACAAAATCGTTTGGAACTTTTCTAGTTATACGTTATTACATACATGTATATCAAATATAAGAAAGATAAGAAAATTTTCCTAGTTTTTTTCTCGTTTTTATAAGAAAAAGATGATACATTACGATATCAAAATAAATTATTTAAAGTTGCTTTAAAATTGAATGCTATATTTCTAATCGCCCGTCATTAATCTCTCATTATGCAATACAATAATAATCTGTCAATTGTAACGTTTCTCTTCTTCGAAAGAATCTGAAAATTTGAAAGAATGAAAATGAAAAGCAACAAGATATATCTTTCTCTGTACAGAAGGAATAAATACCTTGCTCGCATATCCAAGCGTTTATTAAAAAAATGCGTTAGAAGAGAAGCAAAGAAACGTATGAATGAAAGAGCGAGAAGATGCGCGACGTGATTTATATCCATATATGTGTACATCGACGAGCCTATACGGTGTAGGTGCCAATTTACACGTGTTTTGTTCGCTCCGAACAAAAGCGAAAGGCTGGTGGCAGACGAAGTGCGAAAGAGAACGAGAGCCGAATGAAGGTAGAAAAAGAGCGAAGGGGGTAATGCAAAGCTAAAATATACGACATGGTATATAAGACATGTATTGGAAACGGTGGATGACGCACTGCGTTTTATCGAAATCAAGAAAAATGTCAAAGGAAAAATGGCAAAAGCGATTATTGTATGAGAAGAAAAGAGAGAGAGAGAGTTGAAGAGAGTCTACCTGTTATGTATGCAGATTTTACGTCGGGGCGCATCCAACGCGTCTCTGTTGATTTACTCGATTCACGCGAGCGCGAATTGTTTTTTGGCGGACATGCGGCTTTATCGAGCGCTGATCGAATATCAAACGATGGCGTCCGCACTCGTGTCCGCCTCTGTTTTGCACGCGGTCGGAAGCCGGCGTTAAAGAGTCCAAACGATTGCCGAACAATCACCGAGCGTTCGACAGTTTAAAAATGATTTAATGTCGATACGACGAGAATCGACGTTGTAACGCGAGCTTTACCAATTTTATCCGATGCGTGCGACCTGAAACAAGTCTCTCTTTCAAAATCTCTCTTCGATTTTATCTCGCCTCAAAATCGATGACACCTGTATACATTTCCAATTTAAATATAAATCTAGAATTATTTATGAATGCGATGATGGTCTTTTTGTACGAGAATAATCATCCTACTTTACTGTAAAACTGTCGGTATAGCTTTTAAGGAAATAGCTAATGCTCACGAGTCATTTATCAGTGAACGCATTTAAAATCACTGACAAATTGAAAGCGGAAGAATGTGTGCTCCGAGATAAATGTGAGCGCATTTGAAATTCGGACGCGACCAATCTTGTAAAGGCGATTGGCGCAACGCAAGTTCGCGTCGTTACAGATAACGCATAGAAAAACACGTAATGACATCCCGGGAATTCCATGGACGGCCAAGTGTGGACTTCGGAGCTACGGCGCCGGCGGAATCGACGATCGATTCACCTCGACCACGTCGTTATCATTACCGAGCAGGGCCAGAGTTCCGCCGAGGAAGAAGAAAATGGTGGATCGTGACCGTATTTACGATGCAGCGATGCGGGAGAAGAAAGGAACAGGCAGTTGGACGGTGGCACGACCCGCGAAATAAATCGTTAACGCGTCGATTTCGCCGTGAAAATGCCTACGGCGCCGACAATTTTGAATTCCGCTCACACGACCCGACGATGTCAGGGGGTCGCAGAGGGATCTCGCAGACCCGTACTTTGTCCTACGATCGTTGAAATGGTCGCGCAGGAGGATGAACCTTGGCAAGGTGCGCGATGAGACACTTAAAATTACAAAGCGCGTACGAGCTGCCGGAAAACGTGAACTCGGTCCTCCATCGAGAAAAGCCTTTCTTTTTACTGACAAATCCGTTCGATCATCGAATCGCACACGTGAATCCGATCTTGAAAGAATCTAAAATCTAACGTGCGCGATCTAAATTTTCGATAAATTTTGATGGTAGATTCATGGAGATATCTCTCTCAATTTTTTTACGTATTTAAAAATGGTTACCTCTCGTATATGTTCCGAATCAACATTAATATAATGTAATAAAATTCCAAATTTCCAAAGTGGAATCGCGCAATCACTGTATTTATTATCGCAGGAATTTGACAAACTTATAAGTCAAATGTAAAACTTGATTTGCTGGATGAATTAACGTACATAAAAGCAAGGATGAAAAGTCAAGTATTTCTAATAGTTCATAATAGCACGAGTGAACGCACATCCATGACTTGCATTTCGGATAAGCGAGAAAATTGTACAGTAAAAATTGTGCGTTGTTAGTTATCAAGGGATTATGCATTTAAATGCTAAAATTTAAAAACTATATTTTGAAGTAAATAAATATTTTCTTTAGCTATCGATATTTCGCTGAAAAATTTTGCTTGAATATTTGTGATTAATTAACAATATTTTAAACGCGATTACAAAATAATTCAGTCATCTCGCCATCAATCACATTATCATAAAAATAATAAATATGCTTTAACTGATTAGTACTTTAATTGGTTTAATTTTCCATAAACGCATTATAAATCTCATTTTCATTCTATATTTTATATGCATAAAGAGACAAAGAGATTATAAAATATAAAATATTAAAAAAACTTTTACTCATAATTTTTTAATTATAAAATTAATAAATTTTTTAATCATAAAATTAAATTGCTTCTTTTTTAAGAGACATCTGAATGTATTCGTGAGATATTCATATATTTTGTGTAATACCGAAACAATATAATAAATTTTTTTTGAAAATTCAACGAAAGAAATGAAACGATTGCATGAATAAATAAAACTATTTATACAATTTTTACAGATAAAATTCAACTTTTCTACATACATATAAACTGTTATGCAATTTTCGTAAAATTACCTTTAACTCTTTTCACGATATTATATTCAATTTTGTATATTGTTACGTATATTGTACATCATTCATATTGTAACAAAGTAAAAATGCCTCAACAATATGTAATATTTTTAAGATTCTAATTTTCATAGTGCTGCTCCATTATAATTGCATGGAAATCTCTCTATGTCGAAATGTTCGAATAAACTATCTTATCCCGAATTAAAATCAATTGTTTGGCTCGTTGCCGCAATTGCGTTGATTCTTGCACACGAAACTTGGAAAGTTGGACCTTCTCGCGAAATTCGTCCGATTATCGATGATCGAATTTTCCGCCGCGCTCCCGCGGGAGCTTGGATCGTATCGGAGTTTACAAGTTTCCTCGATCTTGCGTCGACCATCGCGAATCATTCTCGGCGAAAGTCTCAGTACAAATCGTGTATTTAGCGTAAAGTTTCGGTCGGCAAATTTTATTTCGCGATAAATCATTATCGCGCATCACCGACTCGTGTAATCTTACAATCTATTATAATGGCTAATATCATCAAAATTATAAGATGAAGCATCTCGGCTTTAAATATATAAAGTTCGTTATACTTTAGGTATATTTTTACTCCTCGATCGACATGACGCCACCGAGGAAATTGCAGCGTGCAGTGCCGCGCGTTATTCTAGATAAATCTGCGGAGTTATTTCCAGAATGAAAATAATATTCGGATAATGCCGTTTCATTTGTGCGGCATGGAACGCGACGCGAAATAAAAAAGCGGCTGGATATCGCGATGTTATCAACGCGAGTCTACGTACGCGTTTACGAGCGCCGTCCTCCATTCTCTCTCATCGCCGGAAAGAGGAAAAAACGCGACGAGAATGGTGGCGCCAAACGGGTTACATTTCCAAAGGCCCAGCATTTTAAATCCGGCGACGTATTTATCCGGCTGAATAAACAAAAACCGTCCGCGAGATCATTCCAACGGCGACGTTAATGAAAATTGTTGCCCCGGCATTGTGACTGTTCCTATCAACGCCGCACGTACGGTCGATTAAGCGTTACTCTACCCAACGCCAGCTTAATTACGCAATCCACGCACGCGGGGATAATTCGAGGATTCATCCCGGAGGTTTGTTAACGTCGATGGACCGGCCGATTCCAGTCTTTTCATTTCTGCGCGAATGAATTGTCCCGCGACGCGCGAGCGAGGAAGCGCCGTGCGCCGGATACGTCCATACATGATTGTATGGAAAAAGGCAATAAACCAATTCGTCTTATTACTCGAACGGTCGCAATTACCGTCGCCGATGCGCGCAATGTTTTGTTTCTCTCGCAGTTTCCCAGGTTGGATTTATGGCGAGACAGCGAGGCAAGATCCCTTGCGGCAGGAGTGCGATGGAAGCGTGGAAATCCGGAAAAGGCGAGGTGAGAAGAGGAGAGGAAGTCGATGCCGAGCGATAACTTTTTTCCGTTTCCCTGTTTACGACCAGTAAAGCTAAAATCCCTCGACTACCAAAAAACCGATAATGTCTCTGTACTCGCCCGTCTGTTACCCGTTCGTATGCCATAAAATCGCGGTAATGCTGTAATCACCTCTTCCTTCGGTCGTTTCCAACCACCATTCGATTTGTCGAGAGAGGAGAGGTAGAAGAGATATATCGGTTATTTATTTATTTTGTAATTGTACGTCAAAATTATTAAGAATCCTTCATTATATTTCTACAAATGTTTAGAATTCTAATGAATGAAAATTTTAATTGCGCCCCCTCTCTCCTCTTGCTTGATTAATAAACTTGATCGTGGGCGAATTTATATATAAATCATCCGATAAACATTATAACAATAACATTAATGTTGTGATAAATGCAATTTTACGTATGAATCAATACAAATCCACTTAACATAAAGCACTCTGATACATGTAACTACTGCAAATACTCATTAACAAACTGCCATCAATTTTGTTGTTAACAGCAATCAGGTTACAAGGTAATTCGTTTTGATTCATGCCTGACCTACCGAATAAACGCTGCATCATCGTTGTCGGAGCACTTTCTCGTGCGCGTAATATATGCGGATTATTTCGATCCGTCCGGATTTCTCCGGGTCTCTCTAGACACGCGTTTCGTGACGACCTAGAATCTCATGTCACCTCACGACCGCCGAGTTAACGTATGGCCCGAGAAGTTACCGCGATAAAGAATCAGGTTTGACATATCGCGGATAAAGGATTATGCCGATTAACGGCTATGGCAAAAGGACAAAAAAGCCAGAAGAATGCAAGATGGCGAAGCGATATCACAAAAGTGCAATCTGCGTTGCAGCTGCATTATCGCACGAGGCGATGTCTCGATATCGTGATCTACATCGCGGATGGAAAATGGAACCGATATTAAGATTGTCGTCGTTACTGATGCATCGATCGCTCGAGATTAGAGTTACTCGTAAAGCATGACAGAGTTTGATGGAGCCGAGCACTTAGCGAGAAGCGAGATAAGAGGTCGCCGGTTTACCGCGATAGAGCTGTTTTTGTTTTATCAGGCGATAATGCACGAACGGATAATAAATTTTCAGCAGATTAAAACGGCGCGGATAAACGACCGGCTATATTGCCCACCTTGCCTGCTAGACGTACGATATAAATCGCGCGCGTCATATCGGTAAATATAGATGAATCCAGCGGCCGACGTACGATGTTTCGCGCACACCCATTCCGTGCATCAACGTCAGGATGCTAGTTACAGGTCGATTCACGACGACCTCCTCGAGGCAGATACCGAAGCTTATACATAAACTACGTGAGAGAAAGAGAGAGAGAGAGTAACTCTAGCGGTAGCGTCTTGCCGAAACGGCAAAGAGAAGGTCGACGTTACCTCACCCATAATTACGTGGTAATAGTTAGTAGCTTAGCTGAGAGGTTTAGAAGTAGCAGTTACAGTTTATCGCGTGCAGCAAACTCTCCCTCCTTTCCATCTCCTTCCATTTCTGATTTTCTCTCGCTGCATGCTCTTCGGAGCAGTCTTCTTCCACTGATCGTAGTCTAGCTTTCGGCGTACTTACAGGTTCGTACCGCATCGGAAAGCGACAAGTTCCTCGAAGGCTCGGCTCTTCTCGACCGAACAGTTCCAGCCTGTCCCCTTCACTCCCTTTCTCCGAGTTAACGGAGTTCGTTATTCTAATTCTCCTCTGGCCCAGTCCCGGGGGAGTGACGGATACTTACGAGGATTTACGCCAAAGTTGGAAGGTCGATGGCCCAAGAAACGGAAACTGATCATGACAGAGCGGAGCGAGGGTGGGTTCTACAATTTGCGAAATTTGGAGATTCTTGTAATTAATGGCGTAACGGACATTGGATTTGCGGTGATTTGTGTTCTGCCGCTGAACGCAGCTTAACTTTAAGTACACTTTAAGTACATTGAACGATTTCATTTACTTAATCGTATATTTAATAGATTTTCAATTCTAAATATTAAACTTAACACAAATAATTACAATATAAAGATATAAAAAATAGTTATATAAACAAATATATATAATTTCGAATTTTTTAGCATTTTTTTCTTTCGATACGCGATGCGCGCGAATTAACGAATAGATGACTTTTTCGTTGCCAATGGAATTCAAGTTTTTTCGATTTGTTCATCCTTCTTTTCCTTGCCTCTTCGAAACAAGGTGAAACGCTGGTTTGACTCGCACCATTAGCACCATGGTAGATATCCGAAGAACACGCTGATGCGACAGCGGACAATTTTTTTTGTTTCCATCTTCCGTAAAATCCCCTCTCCAATTTCTTCAGTCTAAGTCCTGTTGCTTTTTATCGCAACCGCCTTCGAGGCAATCTTTACATCGGTGTCATTGCCCGGACTTGCCTTCCTTATTCCCGCCCTTCCATTGACCTGTTTCGTGACCCACGATTACTCCTTGAAATTGACTCCGACATCTCTGCTCCCGGGGGTTTATTGAAACTTCATACCTTTCCCGACGGTAGAGCGTCGTCTTCTCTATATCTCCCTAGTTGCCTGTGTTTCTCTATTTGCCCTTCTAGGCTATTTCAGTTTTAAAATAGCATGTCGATTATCGTTCAATGTTTATCGGAATTTATTTTTCTAAGATGTTCCATGGGATGTAGATACAAAAATTAAATTTCTTTCGATTTAATACATTATCATCGTGTTATATAAATATAACATAGTGACAAATTTTATAAATATTTAATCTATTTTAAACAAATTCTATTATTATCATAAGTAGAATTATTTATATATAGTTAGATATTAATTGAATATTATTCTATGAATATTTTATCAAGGGAATGATACCATTTTCTTAATAAATACATTTTTTCATTTTGAACAATTTATAAATATTGCAGAAGAAATAATACCCCAGTTAATTTACTTGTCATATTTATATGTTAGCCATTTTGGGATAACTCGTTTTCAAGCTATATAACGGATTTATCAAATTATCGTGGTGTACATCGATTATGTGCTCGATCACCCTTCGAGCCACAGCAGCGTTTTTCTTCATCACTCAGAGGTGGGAAAACTTTTCTCCCCATCTTCTACGGCAAAGTTCTCTCCTCGTGGGATCAAGATTAGAGCTGTGTTTTTCACGAATACTGTTCTCCCCTGTTTTGATATCGGAATGACTTGAAACCGATGCACATTTCTCTTTCTTCTTTACAAATTTGTCACTCTGAACTTTTGAAAAATATGTGAAAATTTCGAAGATATACGCGATTTAAATCTGATTTAAAAATCTTGATTTAAAAATATATCATCTTCTATGTTATGATTAAATATCATTATACATAGCGTGTCGTTTTTGATATGTAAAATCTTTTTCATTTTTTCAAAAATTGATTTTATGTACATCTGAAATTTCATGAAATAACATTTCTTCCACCTATAATATCCTCTAAAATACAATTACGAGTTAGCGATCGTTTAGCTGATTCGGTATAAAGTAATTGGTATTCTAGCACAAGAAGTTTGCCTTAAAGTTACAGTTATGATATCTTGTGCTGAGAGTTATATAAGTCCGTATTTATTCATTCATTTTGTATACACGCGGCATACATATTCATGTCTTTAAGAAATGACAGAGTGGCGTAACTTTACTGAATATTCGTTTGGAGAACGTCTAACATCTGCTCCGACCATGTTCCGAAATATAGTAAACGCCGAAGCAGCGCTATCTCGAAGCAGAATAACTGTGCGACCAATAAAAATGCATTAAAATATAATAAATTATCCTCGAGGATACGTCACTCACTGTTAATGCCGTTTCAGTGGAATATCTCACGAGAATAAGAGAAGCAAGAAAATAGCTAAAGGGATGACTAAAGAAATGATATTTCAGACGCGTCATCTGTACTTAAGCCAGAAAAACTTCTCAGAGTTATTAATGTAAAGACAAGTCGTCCTTTCAACTTTTCCGCTTCCATCTATCGTAATTCGTAGCGATATTCGCGCAGTTCGGCTCCTTAGAAAAGGAGAATGCATTGGATTGTCGCGTAAGAACGCGACGGATGTGATTGCCGTAAAAATTGGAAATACCACGAGACAACTGCGACGCAGGTACGTAGTTTCCAAGACATGGATATACGGTTGCTGCGAGAAGGCGAATGCAAGGGAGTTCTGTACCAAGAACCATAGAGCGCGGCAGGAAGGTGGACGCGGGAAGGAAGAAGGTGAGGGGGAGGCAAAGAAGAGATGGGGGCATAGGCGAGCTACCGGCAAACGGCAGTATTAAGTTTATGGGTGCATTGCGGTGGTTCCAGACTCCTTGGCTGGCTGGCTCCAAGTATAAGGGATGCTTGGCATGGGAGTCACGCGCCCCGACAATTATTTCACCCTTCCACCGAGACCGGCACGTTCTTCCGTCCTCGTCGACCTCTTGCCTTCGTGGTTCTCCGCGCTCCTTTATTGCTAGACGGAGTCTGCAGTTGCAGTGGAAGCCAGCGTAGTGGTAACTCAACTCGCTTTCCGTCTGCCCGCGCTCTACCTCTCTCGAGCTACGGAGTTCCAACGTTAGCCGACGCCACTAATCTTAGGGCGCACCTGGCCCTACGTGTATTGCGCCGGCAATCGTCATAATTATTCGATAACTCACAGTGCAACGCGGTGCTCTCTATGGCGCGACAATCTTGCGGCGTGCAAGGTATGGTCGCGTGATGGAAATAACGGATAATTAATCCTTCTATTAGAGTAAATACGTTATTTTATATTATTGTTGTTTTTTTTTATTATTTCATTTGAGATTTATTTGCGTGAATCGATATCTCTTATTAAAAGTTTCATCATATATATTTCATCATATATATTCATCATATATATTAAAAGTTTCATCATATATATTTCTGATATAAGAGAAAAAATTATAAAAATCTTGTATATATGAAGTGGAAGTCGATTTTCCATTATCCTAGAGCGAATATGTAACAGTTTTCCAATATACATATGATTTACCCTCTCGCCCTAGAAACTTTCAGGCCACGTAGGAATGCATCGTCCTAGATGGCGGTTTTCCGTCAACGGTAACCAGTCGGAAGGGAAGAGTGATAAAAACCCGTTAAATCACACCCCAGGAATCTAAATTATCTTCCACCAGGAACGCGAGCACTTTGGTCACGGTGGTACCCAGGGCCCGGGAATTTATCGAACGTTAACCACCACCGGGCAACATTCCTGCTCGAAAGTATTCCGTAAAGCAATTCAGGACGAACGATAAACCGTTTTCTGCAGACACGGTTATCTGTTGTGTGTCGCGAGATCGACGGTTGAAATATTACGAGCAGCTGAGTGATAGCTCGTCATTTCGCAGCGCGAACGAGACGTCAGTTTCCGCGTCAACGTACGTTTATGTCGCGAATAATCGCGAATTACTTTGCAAGATTAATGCATACCGGAAATTGCAGCCGTTGCAAAAAGTCATTACCGAATTCGATTCAACGTCATCGTGCCGTGCGACAACGCCGTTCAAAAATTGTCTCGCATTTTCTTCATGACGTTCCGCTCAATTTCCGCTCGGTTACTGCCCAACGCACGTACGGCCTTTACGTCTGACCTCTTTAAAAAGATTCCTCGTCGCCGAGACTTCCGTCGTTATCTTTTTTCTCCTTCCCTTTTCTTTTTCTTTCTCCCTCCCTCCATTGCATTGATTTTTTTATCAATACTTTCCACGAGGTACGTGCATGACCGAGAATCCCTGACCGGTGTTTCCCTCTGGAATACAAACGGGACGGAAATCACGAAGGGTTATACGGAGACGGGATCAAGACGCGTATTCCAGAACGAGGGAAAGTAGCCGAAAGAGAAAAAGCTACCGGCTTATTCGCGACGAAAGCGAACCGTCGGCCCCAACATCGAGTCAAAGTAAATAACTCTCGATTCTCTCTTTGCGATTCTCAGATGACAGGCGTGGCATTTCGTCGCTCGGCTACCTTGAATCAGCGCCAGTTTATAGACAATGAAAAGAAAACTGCGCCGTTTCGTCGCCGGTATCAAACCAAAATCAACTCGATTTGAATCTCTTGGCAACTAACAAGACGGTGGCTACAACGAAGAGCGCTGGCGAGGAATCGATAAAGTATTTCACTTATTCATAATATACATCAAGTGGCTTTTATCTTATAAATGACAGCTCATTTAACTGCGGTTCGGTTCTACTAATAGAAAAAAAACGAAAAGCTTATTTAGTCGCATAAAATGGATTTTGTTAATAAAAAGCAATTATATAAGTCGATATATTAAAGTGAGCAAATATTATAAATGACAGGTATCATATTTTCACACTTTTAACAAGATTGTCGAAGAAATATGATTCTAAAAAAGTCAAAATATTTAAAAAATAAATGTCAGGTTAATGTATTCCCACATTTCATCTTTATGACAGCAGAAACAATGATTAAACCAAATGTAATTTAAAAAAATGTAACATGAGAAATAATGAAAAATCGAACAGAAATATGAGATTATCAAATAACAGATTTTCGTTACTAATAAATCTTTATAATCTAAAACTTTCTTGTTACCAAGTGACCTTTTAATAAATGGTTTGCCAATAAGTGTAATAAAAAAAGGAAATGACAATTTGTTTTAAAAGTTGCTACGAATTCCATGCTAAGAACAGAACGGCGAAAGAAATGCGATGTTTCAGTCGATTCTTTTTTTTTTCGTCTACAGAGAGATAAAAGTATACAAGAGCGGTTACCACGCGCGGCGGTTACATTGAAACAGGGCAGGGAATGCGGTAAAGGGAGCTGGCAATTATTCAAGTAGAATTATAAAAACAAATAGGGTTGGTTTCTGGACACCGACGATGCGGGGGTGGCTGGCGAGGGAAGGAACGGGGGTGTTGGCGCGGGTCTGATTCAGTGCCGGGCTACGTTGGTTCACATAAATATGAATGCGCTCGCGGCTCTCATTAAGTCTCTCCACCTTCATTTATTTGCCCTCCCATCCTCATCGTTCGCAACTCTTGCCTCTCTTTCGGTGAGCCGTGTAACCAACAGCAACTCTTCGTGCATTAAAAAGTTTGACTCTCGTATAATAACGCAAAGTCGAATCGTTCGAGCAGTTATAATTGATTCTTTCGGTCGAATTTAATAAACGGGTAAAACGAACATTTTTAGCGGAAAGAAGATTAATCTTGGATTTTTAAAAGCCATTATGCCCCATCATGGAGATGTGTTTCCTGGAATCTATGAATCTTTCTAGTCAAAAGACACTCTGCGCCTCGCCATTTAATAATCCACCACAAAGTAATACTGTGTCTACCATTAATCTTCCTTTAGATGCAATTCAAATCTATCTCACTAAAATCCAGTAACTCTCCTCCGTCTCTCTCTCTCTCCCCCTCTCTCCCCTTACCCTAGTTCTCCGAACTCTCCCATCTAATTTGCTCAGCCCGTAGCTGCCGTTATTTCCACCGAACGAGTAGTGCCCGGTCCTATAAACCGCGCTTCTATAAAACCGTCCGCAGATTCACGACTTCGGCTTTCGAAAGTGCCGTGACATAACAGTCCGCTGCAAACGAATCGCCGGTGGCTACGATGGCGATGGACTTCACCGCAACGCCATCAAAATCACATTCGTCGACTGTTTGCCGTCGACGCCGCCGTTTCGTCGTCATTCGCGAATAATGAGAGACGTTTCTGGCCGCCAACGACAAGACTCACCTTCGAGGGACAGCCTTCGAACAACGCACTTTCACTGCCCACTTCGAACCTTCGTACGTATGTTGCCGGATATCTCCGAGTGTTTTCGCGGCGTCGGTCCTTCATTTTACGAGCGGGAGGAGGCTACGACATGAGGCTCCTATTAAGGAGCGCGACACGAACTCTCTCGCCGTTATTCGCCAACATATCGCGTGATTATTATTTATGCTCCATACGAAGCACTCGCCAGGGATACGACTTACGACTCCACGCGCCCCATCATCTTTCCCTCTTTCGACCCCACCAATTTCTCCGTCTGCGTTACGCGTCTCAACATCTTGTTCTCCGCTTCTCTCGCGATGGAGCAGTAATCTCCGTCGATAAATCAAGCGACGTAATCTCGCGCCGCCAACAAATTTCGCGGCGATTGAACGTTTCTCAGGAAAGAGGACGATATCTCTATGTTCGGCGATATACATATATGTATATATTTTGCATCCGGGATTTTCGAGTAAAGTCATCCTCTTCGCCATGTTCTTTGATAAAGCGCATGTTATAGATCCAACTATCGCAAAGAAGGCAACATGCAGACAAGTATAAAATGCGATACGCGCATCGCGATATTTTAATGCATGTAGAGCGCCTTAAAGTGCCTTAAATTTATTATTCTTTGCTCAAGAACAGGTTTTTTTTTGCAACTTTATATGGATAAACAAGTTTTATTGCCTTACGTTATACATTATCGATATCACGCTACAGAGTGCATGTAACGGAATAGGATTTTCAACTCAAACGCAATATTTTCACGTAGTGACGTAGATACGATTTATTCAAAAAACGTTGCTTTGGAAATATACTCTCTACGTAAGATTCAAATTTATAGATTACTTGCATTTTTCACCTCAAAGCAGGCGTGAAATTTTTATTTCTCTATCCCACGAAATGTTTGTTTCCGAAAAGTAAAACAAATTTTTCTATTTTGTATCCGGATACTTTCCGAAGTGCGAGACCTCCCGGCGGAATCGGGGAGACAAATAAGAACGCAAAGCAAAGATCGGAAACAAAAAAACGGTGCGAAATTTTCACGGCGAACACTACACGAACAAGAATGGAGAAAGGGGACCGGGTCAGCGATAGAGGGAAAAAGAATGGGAACGCGGGAACATACGAGAACTAGAAGAAGAGAGAGAAAACGAGAGTAAGTGTGCGAGACGAAAAAAAACCGTGAGGTTGGTGAGAAAGGACTTTTCAAAGGACCCTCGGGCTCAAACGTAGCTTTCATCGGCTTATTGTCCGCTAAACACTGGAGTTGTGCGCCCAGGTAATAAAAGGAGTCCTCCCTCTCGCGAAAAAGTTGAATAAAATAGCAAAAAGAGAACTCTTCTCTCTCTGCCGCGGGCTCAACCGACAAAGGGTGCGTCTCCTCGAGACGAAGAAGGAAGAGGAGATTCGCGCTGAGAAACGAAGCAAGACGAGGGAGAAACGAAGACGCGAGCAGAGGGATTCGCGACAGCGATAAAAAAAGGACAAAAGAGAGAAGAGCGAGAAGCAAGAAAGAGGAAAAGAGATACGAAAGGAACGTGCGGAGGGAAAGGGAGGAGGAGCCAAACGAAATAAAACATCGAGGGGGGTCGCTCTTGCTTTATCGGGCGGTTAATGAAAAATAGTGACACCCTCTCTCCGACGAGTTCTATCTCCCGCTGTGCGTCGGATTGCTTGCTCTTTACGTTTCACCCCCTTCACCGCCTCTCGTCGCCGCTGACCCCCGCGCTTTCACTCTCACCCTTGCGCCTTTTCTCGTTTGCAGTTTCTACGCGCTTGATTTCGCTAGCTGCTGCTTTCCTCGCGAGATAGATCTCGCGCGATTCCATTGCACGCTTGTCGGAATTTCTGTCTGGATTTCACGCTGCGACACATCATATTACAATGTCCCGCCGTGCCCGCGACAACAGCTGCTTTTACTCGTACACAACATCTTCTCCGATTTACCAATTTCCTTTCTTTTTTTTTTGCGTGTCACATGGTTTCATATTATATCACATTTAAATAAAATCTTTGTTGAATTATTTATATTCTATACTATACTATTGAATATATAAATTTCAAATAAGAATTTGTAGAATTTAAATCAGTAACAAAAAACTAATTTCAATAATTTTAAATCGAATATATCGGAAAATAGTTTCAAAGTTTCTTTTTAAAAATTATTTAGAGAAATGAAAAAATTTAATCAAAGATATTCGATAATATTATATAATAAAAAAGATGTTATTTTTATATATCCAATGATTAAATAATATCTTTTAGTAATCTACAATTCAAGCAAGAATCCAAGTTTTGCACGCAGAAACGAAGCAATATAGCCGCATTTGTATTATAAATTGCAATAAAAATCAGACTCATCAATACTTGACCCAGTTTTGCGCGATGAAAGAAACGCAAAGAAGACAAGACAGAGAGATAAGTGTAATCAGAAATCACAGTTTGTGAGTGAGAATCGTTAGAGATCCCTGGTGGCCATTTCGGACTAGTGTCTTTAGCCTCATCCCAATTCCCACAGGTCTTCTCAGCACTGACGAGTCTTTCGCCGTCTCGCATCTCAATCGTTTCTCTCAGCGCTTCTTCTTTCCTCGTCTACATTACTTCTCGATTCGCTCAGAACCGGCTCTCGGCTTTTCAGGAAACCCAAGGACATCACCACGATTGCTCGCGTCCCATTATTTTTCATGATACGACGTTCCATCGCGGCTTATTTTCCGTCATAATAACATTTCGAGCGATTGTGATCATTCAGACAAAGCATCAAAAAATCTTTATTCTCGTAAGCATTTGTCGTCCTTCGTTCTTACCGATCTTTTTTGTCAATATCAAAAGCTATACGTTTCGAAGATATCGTCAGATATTTTCTATAAATGATGGATTTCCAATTTGCGTGTTCTTCCTCATGCAATTCTTGAGAATACATACATAAATCACCTGCAGTTTAAGTGTGATTTTTATCGATCCTTTGCAAACCGGTTTTAGTCGATACATTGAAAAATCTTATCGGTTAGTAATTACGAAGTTCGATGGTGTGCGTGACGTAAGCGTTTAATTAACGTATAATTAGGTGTTCGTGCTCTCTTATTAATCTGGACCTCGAACTGATGCCAAGGTCAACATCAAATTCAAACACCTCTCACAAGAGCAAATTTCATGAGCGAACGTTTAAAAAAAAATCTACTTTACATGCCGTGATGAGTTTTGTGCAAGTCTGGTGAGAAAAAAGCCACGATGCGGCGGTGAAAAGTCTCAAAAAATGAATAGGGGGTAATGGGCGATTGCAGACGCGCTACAACGTACGGACCGTGTCGTAATCGATGGTTTTCAAGTGGTTGGTAATGAGGGGCATACAGAGATCGAACGTGTCCGTGCAATTTGAATAAATGCGCGGCATGTCGGGGCCCGGGAATATCTTGCACGAGCGTTGCTCGTACTTTCAACATAAAGCGACTTTATAATTTGTGCACCTTTTGAATTTGTGTTTGCACTCGTGAAGGCTAAGTGGGATCAACTACTTGCGCGAGGCATGAAAAAATATAACGACCGACGAAATGATAGATTTTAATCGAAAATATATTGTAAAATGATATTGCAACATTATTATTGAATTTTAATCACTTATTGATAGAGTGTCGATTTCCATCAATGTTGATTGCAATAACAATAATTGAAATATTTAGTACATATTTATGTAAATCAGATTATTGATATATGAAATCAAAACATTATTGTAAGAATGAATCTATTTTTTAACTTGTCTTTCAACTTTTTTTAGAAACTCTTTTGTCAAGTCAGTTTTTATAATGCTTGACAAGCTGCTGTCACCGTACGCTCTTTTTGCGAAAAAAACGAAAGGCTTTGTTGCCTGAATTAATGAATGTTCTAATTGCATATCTATTATTCGTAGATTTGACAATTACGTGCGACGAGTCCGCGCTTATTATTTTTCAATGGCTATGAAAGCACTTGGCCGCTTGTAATGACGCACTCGGCGGTAAAGTGCAGTAAAATGGAAATTCAAGCAGCAACAAATCGGGGAAACTACTACGAAGATAATGGACTTGCGAAGGGATGGGGTTGCCGTCGGGAAAATAAATCAGACCGCAGTCTCTGGTTGGGTTTAGGTGCGACGGAAGTAGGGTTCATGATCTATGGACACCTCGCTATTTCCGGCCAAAAATCCATTATATATTACACTTAGCAAGGCGCAGCGTCGCATCTGAAAGTTAGGAAGGCTCTCGCGTTCTCCTTGAGCCGTGTCAGGCATAACTTTAATCGAGTTGTCTCAAACTACGCCGTCCATGACGGAAATGCGTAAATCAGAAAATATTCGACCGAGGAACATAATCGTGAAAATATAGTTACATAATAAACATACTGAAAAATTCATATTGCGAGAAATGAACGTTTCGTGAACAATCTTATTATAGTTGATATAAATTAGTTCAAATGTATAACTTTTGTATAACGCAATTATAAGTTAATTTTCCAAAATTAAAAATAAATCTGTATAATTATTAAAATCTACATTTTTTTTAAATTACTTTGTTTCACGTTCCATTTCCTAACATTTTTAGATATTTTAAACCGTGCTATTTTGCAGCTTTTTTACAATTTAGAATTTTAATTCCACTGCAAGCAAAAACTTTCATATTATCGATTAATGGAGAATAATAATATACTTTGTGCCGCGAAGAATGAGTTAGCATAAGCTAAAAATGTATAAGAAGTATGTCACGTTGCAGCATATTGATCCTGAAAGAGTCAACAATGACAGGCAAGAAAATAAGAAGATGAGATAATTTGGCTATGGCATTAATCAAATTCTGGAGTAAGCTGATCTAAAAGTTCTAATCTATAGTTTAAACCGGCGTTTTTCCATTATATTATATTTCTCATCTAATTTAATTATCTAATCTAATCTAATATAATTTATTATCATAAATTTCTTTTATTTCGTATGCGACGGTGTCAGAAATGCAAATATTACTGTTTACATTTAATAATTAAATACAAAGCGAGTGGACGCGTAATTGTTGGAAAAGAAAGTGCGTGAAATTAAACGGCTTTTATGTCCGGTAAAAATTGCACGTTGTTTGGCGACGTTATAAATGCTTCGAAAGGGAAGTCATTTCCGGCGACACAAAAGTTAATCGCACTTTTGTTGTCACAATATTTGGTGACTCTATTGTAGGCGTTGTTGTTGTACGTAGTCGCACACTATAGAGCACAGTAAAATGAGCATTTTCTTGAATGCAAAAATTTATTTTGATTGAGTAGACGCGCGCAGCTTCATTATTTACCACTCACAATGCATGTCGGATCACCCTTCCGCTTTCAATGAAACTTTTAATTAAAGTCTGTAAATTTACGTTCGGCCCCAAACGTGATTCCGTTAAAATATTATTTCGCAATTTCAGCGTTATCGGCCAATTCGATCGTGCAGTAGAATAGATTTGCTATTAAATGGTACATAGATAAGCATCCGTACTTTTCGATATTCTATCGGGAAATATTTCTGTAAAACACATTAAATTGCGTCACGCGAAGTGAAATGGCTTAAAATATTCGATATTAACGTAGCGGAGGCAAAGCATGAAATTCTGCTTTTATAATGGATAGACAGGTGTATGAATGGACGCACAGAACCGTAAGAGCTATGCTGTTTTTCACCATACAACGTACATCGTTGCGTTACCGTATCGCTACAAAAAAGTTTAGTTTTTCGTGAAATTTAGAAAAATTACAAATCTTTTGTCGAGTCTCTCAATTTTTTCCGCGAGAAGCAACGCGGCATAGAAATAAAAAATAAAGGAACGAATACCGTTAATTGGGCAGCAGTTTGATTTCGTAGCGAGCAAGCAGAGTTTCATATCCCGTTCTTTTGCCGCATCCCATATATTTCGCAAAACAACAGACGTGTCAGTGCAAAACTTCCGCTAGGATTAACCGAACGAAGTGCGTTACGAAGTTACAAATCTACGTTTACTCGAAGTCGTTCGTAGCAAATCATCGTTTGACGTTTCATTTCGGGGCCAAACGCATCTCCCGTTCGTAACCCATCGACGAACGATCGTTCGCAGGAAGCACACGACTTTTACCCGAAGAATGGTTGCGATGTGTGTGCTTTGAAACGCGGGTGAAGTCGCGCGGCAATACAAACAGTTGCCGGTGGCACGCCATTCGTTAAACCGCGTCGGCGGGAGAGAGAGATCGCTTTGCGGAAACGCTTCGTGCAGAAGCTCACTTGAAGTTTCGAGCGCTTATCGGTCCCTCAAATTCGACTCGTTGAGTTTTCTATCCAGGCGTGGCGTAAAATTACCGGTCTCGAGTGTAACGTATCAATTCTCGCTAGGAAGAAGAGGAAGGAATCTGTCCCGTGAAGAAGAGACGAAAACCGTCGTGAAAAGCGAAAGTACGCGTCTCGACAATGTCAATATCTTTACACACGTGTCTCCTTCAGACAGCTGTTCACATATTTATCTCTCTTTTTTTTCTCCTAACAAGTGTCATTCATTTATCTCGTTTTGTATCATTTCTTAATCTTAACTCATTTCTCAATATACGAATGTTTTTTCTTTTTATTTGGCTCGATCAATTTTTTATATTCTTGTTTCCTATCATCTCGATTTGATGTCATTGTTTCTAATATCCATAAGATAGAAAAAGAGCCTCTACTATAGACTCTAATATCTCGAAAGAGGTCTAATATCCCGTATCATCGTAGACTTTTGTGTGGAAACGATTATCGCGATCTGTCACACGGCTAACATGAAAATATTGCAAATTGATGCCGCTGCCCTTCGTGGTATTATCGCGATGATGAGACTTCGATCTCGAGCGAGTGTCCTATACCTCAGCGCAAAGGATGCGAGATGAACGGCCTACGTGGCCGTTTTTGAACGGCCTTCATTATTCAGATAAACCATCGTATGGCCCGCGTAAACGCCATCGGGTAATAGCAGTAAATTTCATCATAAAAATGGGACGTCGAAACGCGAGCAGATACGGTGAATCAATCGCCATGACTTATCGCGATATTTTAACTAAAATAAAATATTAAATCGAGGTAAAATCCATATTGCCATTTATGAATAATCCGTTTGATGAAAAAGAATAGAAAAACGAGTTGTGCCAATTTAAATGAGACTATTTTTATAACGCAACGAAAACACATGACATGTATTACGCGACAAGTCGTATTTGGACTTTTACGCGAATTGGATTTTTGATAATCGAAAGGCCGACATCGTGCAACATCAATTTAGGGCCGCGGCGCAAACACAGACGGAAAACAAATAGGATAATATCGTTTGACTTCAAAACGTTTCCGCTGACCTCAGCTGATTCGAGAATATTACGGCCGAAGCCCAATGCCTGTTCGCACAAGTTTCAATTCGCATCCGATATAATTGCGAATTCAAGGATTTCCGCTAAATGTTCGCATATATACTCACGCAGCGCTCCGGTCTCGACTTTCACGTACAACGCGTAAATCGATATTCTTGTTTATGCACCGGCATCAATAGGGCGAAATCTGTTCGATTAGCGTTATCAGGCCATGCTACTGTGGTGCCAATCATCAAAATGTGAAATATGATATTTCAATTCCGTTGTCGAATTATACGCGGAAATTCTACCCGGCTAAACTTCGCAGTATACAATCCAATATCAAGAAAATTATATAATCGCATATATATGAAATGCTATGTATGCATGATATAATAAAAATCATATTGGATTATTGCAATTATCTACATAATGAAAAACACGAAATATATTCTAAATAACATGTAAATATTGTGCAGCTTTAATTATTAGAAGCAAAATAATTGCAGCATACTAAATTCAGGCGAATCAAAAGTTAATTAGAGTAAAATCGAGGTTTTTAATAATCCCTCATATTAATATATCTTTTTGTTTAACATACGCAAAGTATAAAAAATTCAGCGAATATATCATTGACGAAACCTCGTAAAATTCTGCTTTCGTATTATCCGCGGGGCAAAAGAATTGATAAGTACGTGCATATATTAAACATTTGCAAAATTAGCAGAATACAGGAGACGTGATTGCCAGACTCTCGCAGACTCTCTATCGAGGAATTAGCAAAATTAGATTCCTCTCATTTCCCGAGGAAAACCAATTAGAGCCATTTGCAGATTTCCGGAGTTTCTAATCCGCGTGACCGCCAGTTGGAAACAACGCTCCCGGATGACACAATTTACTTCGTTCTCCTGCTTCGATGTCGATTAGTGACCTGCTTGCCTGTTACTCCGTAACGTCAATACTCTGAAAGCTAAAGAGAATACTCGTTTGCCTCGTGCATGTATTTTCTAACAACTGAGGCAGAGAAAGCTGTCAAAGCCGCGAACCACATTTACGTCAGTAGCATTTTTCTTTTGAGAACGAACAAGCTAGATTTCCAATGGATTTAACTCGAAAAGCTTAATATAATGGACTCGCTACAGGATTACCTTTTCAGCTTAACGAACAGCTTGGTTGTTAAGAAACGACCGTAAACGTAACGCTCTTTAACCACACGGATGCATCCTAACGCAAAGGCTGTACATGCGCGTAATGTTGGCCAAAGAAATAATCAAAACTCTCCAAGTAGCTACTCGTGCTGCACATAGAGACTGCGAATTCACCAGCAACTCCAACTTCCCGGCTCGTAATTAGTTGCGAACTTATCAAAGCCCGATAAGTAACCCGGCAGGGTATGTCGTTATTTGTCGGCGGAATCTCCCCGTGGTAGCGTAGATAAGTGCGAAAGAACGATTTCGCAGCGAAACTTCGAATGAACGACTTAATTACGTGGTCCCACCCTCGGATACCGGAGAAAGGGAGGCAGAAGAGAAGGAGGGACGAGATGCGATCTTAATCCAGGCCTGCCAAGCAGGCTGAACGCGATGATCGCGTTCCAGGAAATTGTCGATCAATAGGCGAGGCGTGCTCGTTCCTTCGCAACGTTTCCGCGCGAGTTTCATCGATGCTTTCGAGAACCGATGCCAGTCTAAAGTCTACGTATGCAAGAAAAAAAAGTTATATTATCTCGCGAAAAATGATATTCGAGAATAACGACAATATTTCTGTTCCCTCAACAATAATCTAATGCGAAATAAGCGTCTCGGTTCTTTGTTCTTTATATTCATTTTATCTTATCCTTGTTCTGTAATTATTTATTGCTGATGTTGCTCGATGTGACACAATTGATTATCAAAATTCTTTAAGTACCTATCTTTTGGCTTTTCTTTTTTAAACGTCTTTATGTCAAAATACTTCGTAAAAGCGTTAAAAGCGAGCGCAAGTTTTAGTTTCTTGTCGTAACGTAAAGATAGCAGTATATAAGATTAAAATATAAATATGGAGGATATTTTATTCTCCCATACCTTAAGTTCAGAATCTTGTATAGTTTCGCGATACTTTATAATTTAAGTTTACTTTAATAGTTTACTTTATAGTTTAAGTTTACTTTATACTTAAAGTTCGTTTGCTCACAGAAAAATGAAAGAAATATAAATTTTTTTAAAAGAAAAGTCTTTTATCGATCGGAAAAAAAATTAAATTTCGCAAAGTTAATATTTTCAAGATGAAATACGATATTAACGTGCGATAATGACATGTTATTACAACAATATATTTAATTACAATAACATTTATATAACATAATTTATACAATTTTGTATTAGATTTTAAAATAATATGGGAATAATTATGAGAATTTTATTCTCATAGATTTGTGCAATGTGGCTGATAGTAAGAATGCGAATGTGATTAAACGGGGTACATTAAACGCGACAAACTATTCTGATGGTAGGGGCAAGTGCGAAAAAGGTTAACGTGGAACGAGAGAGGTTTCGGAAGCCGACCGGATGTACGGAGTGCCGGATTGTTTTACAGTTTACCTAACTATCTAAAACATTCTATGACCGTTAAGCTGCGCGGTCGCAAAGCTGAGAGAAAGAGAGAGAGCAAGAGAAAGAGATAAAGAGAGAAGAGAGAGAGGAAGAGAGCAAGAGAGGGAGAGGGAGAGGAAGAGAGAGAGAGAGAGAGAGAGAGAGAGAGAGAGAGAGAGAGAGAGAGAGAGAGAGAGAGAGAGCACATCTAGTTTTGGTAGATGGAACGCACTTTCCGCAGACAAGTATAGCTCTCGCGTCCGCACCAAATTTCGATGGAGCACCGATTGTTTCGCACTTGATTATCCGGAAAACCGCACTGCGGCCCGACTGGTTCTACATCGAGCAGCGCCATAACTCGCCTCGGCAACGCGCGCTGGAGCCAACTATTCGCATATTGGTTAATTTAACGTGTTGCTCCACTGCCATCGAGCTGGCCAATCATTCGGCGTTCTTGCGAATAATTTATTTTACCTCTCATCAATTTAAAGTTTTTACAATATATCCGTTATATAGAAATATGATGCTAATACATACAACTGTAATTTTTTATAATTTTATATGCAATTTTCTATTATTATATGCAACATTATAATGATCAGACCATTTGTTTTATGGAAGCTATTCCGAGACGGTATTATATATTTCCAGATATAATTTTATTTCACATTAAAGAGAAGACAGTTTGGTCGTGCTCATAACACAAAAATCAACGTACTCAATCTATATTTTTATTAAAATTAATTATTTTATTCACCCGAAATAGTAACCAATGTAAAACATCTGTGATATGATTCGTTTTAAATACTTGTCTTGGAAGAGGAATTAACTCCATTAAAAAAAAGCAATTAATAGGTGATAAAAAACGTCATGCGGGAATAAAAGTGGATGTAAGATTAAAAGACAAATAAAGCACCTCATTTAATCGGCTTGACAATGTTACTTCGAGAATTCTCCGAGCAACGTAGCTCGTTGCAACGGGTTTGGTCGCCCCTCGGGGCAACCATTCATTGAGAGCGTTCGATCCAGGCGAGAGACGACCGTCTCGGCAATCATTTTCAATTTATTCGGAGAAAGCTCGCGCGAAACCTAAAGCGAAGTGCCTCTTCCGACGCCTACGCCCGCAACTCATCTTCCATCCGCCGTCCCCTCTCGCGCGGGCCTTTCTAAATTAAATCCACCATATCAGACACATTTTATTTAATCAGAAGCTCTCCGGTTTCGTGCCCTTCCTGAACTTGCGCAAGCGGCTCGTCTTAAACGACTTTCAAAGCCACTACCTTGCCTGTAACCGAAACGAAATCACAGTGATAGACGCAGACGTGATATTCGCAATCGCTCGTCGATCTGGATTCGTTGTATTGGATGCATGGAACCGGCAAAAAAGAGGGAGAAAGGGAATTAACTACCCGAAAATCGATTTCGCGGGGCACGTTTATTATAACATTGGCAATGATATAATATAAAATATCTGCAGCGATAATGATAATGATAAAATAATAGTGATAACAGAGAAATATCCATTAGGTCGTGTCGCGTCGCGTTTGTATTAATTTGTAAAACGATTGTAAGTAGACTAATTTCAAAATTATAATGCTATATTATAAGCCGATTTATCAATCATTAAAATCAATTTCGTCCGCATTGTTTGTTAGCAAATAATTATTCTGTAATTGAACGTTATATTTAACCACAGCCTATTAATAATTTAATTGTATGGCCGGAAATTTAACGCGATACATATCACATTTAATTTCTATCGATGCACGGGAAGCACGTTACCATCATCCATCTTAAAGTAGTAGTAGTAACGGACGTGCACGACGTACATGGCAGTTGAATAAGATCACAGTCAGGGCATTCATGAAACGCCGAGAAGAGCGTAAATTGCGGAAGAGAAACAGATGCGGCCCACGGGTTCTTAAAGCCGTTAATAAAGGCTATGGCGGCACGGGAGTGGCAAAGGGTGGGAGAAGGGGGAATACGAGATGATTAAAAATAATCCCGGCCACTTCATCGCTCGCGGCTCGTTGACGAATGATCTTATTAAAAGATTAAATTTAAAAGAGCCACCTCGTTTCCTCATTTCCTAATATTAATACTGCTTTCTAGGGATTATGGCGCCCGCGGGGTTGTACACTTTTTATCGAGCCATAATGACGCTAAGTAACGAAGTTAAACCGAGTTCGCCATCTAGTCTCTCTCTCTCTCTCTCTCTCTTCAGTTTCTCTCGTCGGCCGTTCTCCTCTCGCCACTCTTTCGCTCTGATTCTCAGCTCTGTATCGCGGAAAAGGAATGCAAAGAAGAAAGTAAGATGAAGAGGAAAAAACTTGGTAAGGAATTAAGAAACGCTGTGGGCGTGCTCGCGAGGATTTTATTAACATGCCGATTACGTTATTTTGTCATTCTTTTCGACCGGTTAGAGTAAAATTGAGCGAAAGAGACACCGATGCTATGCGATTTCCCAAGAATTTCTCGCGAAGAAGCGCCCGAGATTAAATATCAAGGAGATTGCGCGTATGAAAGGACCTCTTCCTGTCTCTCCCTCGTGAAACGCTGTATATCCGAGCAACCGCGCTAGTGACGCCGCTTTAAGAAACCTCTCGGAATTCTCGGTAGCGTTCGACGAAATCTATGTCTTTGCTAATTAGAAAGCAGGGTGACGAGCGACGGAAGATTGGAATCCCGGGGGGAGAGGTAAACAGGGGGACGAGAGGGACAGGAGACGAGCGCGCGCGGGCTTTGCTCTCTTGAAAAGGGAACCGACCAAAGGAACAAAACTGAACGGTCTTTGAATGACGACGTCGATAAGACGCCTGGCATCCACTTAAATACTGAGATCCGTATCTTCGTATTTAATATTAAGTGTATTCCTTTTGATATTCCACGACGACGCTGTACTGTCTTAACAAGTTATCCAGAGAAACGGGTTACCCATAGTCGATGTACGTAAGGAAGCAAAAGAACCGCCGTGAACATCCGAGAATGCTTTGATGAATTTGCTATTTTATACGACTAATCGCGTAATAGAACTGCAGTTCATCTCGCAAATTTAATTTAAAAATAATTAAAACGGATTAAACATGTATTATACCTCTGACGAGTTTTAACTTATCATTGTAATATGTTTACGAAATGTTTTATTATGAATATATAAAAGCATTGTGCTCCTCGTCGACATATAACTTTTTAAAGCAGCATCTGTGAAATTAATATTCAGAGTGTGCGCTTATTTGAAATCACTGTTTTTAAAAAAATTGATTTTTCAACGAGGATAACGTAGTTACGTAACGATTTCTCTCGTACCAGAACGCAAACTTTTCCCTCTACATTTTATCTATTCAACGGTGGTTCACGCGCCAAGGGTGGACTGATACAAAAGCCGAAAACAATCCGCGAAGGTGATTGATGAGCCGAATTTAACGGGGCATATCCGACGTAGCATAACCGTTAAGATAAAAGCGAACCTCGTCCTCTGCGTTCTTACGCATCGTGCTAGTCGGTGATAATTCAAAGAAGCGGCTCGTCTCGCGCCCCCCTGGTGCCGCACCCCCCCCCGGGTAACTATTCATCGCTAAGGTTTCTGCCTCATTACTTTACGGAGGATACGAGGACGAAGCGTATCGCGGTCCCCGCGATTTTACGTCGCTCGTAAGTGATAGGCGGTATTTTGTTGTCGGGCGTAACGCGCCAAATCGTCGCGATACCGTTTTACACGGTTCTGTCCCGAAACAGTTTCGACGTAATTTCGTTTATATCGCACTACGCGCGCCGCGACGCCGATATATCGGCCCGGCCCTCGAGTAGCGGAATAAATGCTTGTAGCCGCCAAGACCCTCCTTCGCCATAGAGATTCCCCGACAAAGTTTTATTACCGAGGCGTTATACTTCGGGCGTAAAGTAGCTTTCCTAGACGAGTGCGACGATCGTACCGCATCGTCGTAAACGACTGCTTAAACATGGACGAAAGATTTTCGCAGGTGAAAGCATTCCGAAATTTACGAGACCAATATATTTAATGTCCGCGAGAGTATTTGGAATGAGGTTGTCTGATAAACCTTTTAAAGAATTTTACAACATAATACAACATTTTACTTAAATGTATTTCTCTAGGCAACTTTTTGATTTTGAAAGTCACATATAAAAATCATGGTATCTTTATCAAGAAATATTTCAATTTAGTTTAGTTGAAAAATGAACTTGTATTATACACAAATTGATTCAATAGAATTTATTTCGACTTCAATTTTTAAGCAATATTTATTTAATTTTTAAAGAATCTATTGTTTAATTTTATTATTTAATTTATTTAACTTTCAAAAAACCTATTATTTAGATGAAGCATACGTTTTGAAAATTTAACGCCAAGTATTTCTCGACTTCGTAAATTTATGAAGCATTCATATTAAATTTATACGCGCATATATCAACGTCAGCCAGATCCCCTTAAAATAAACGTTTAATTACATTTCGGAATAATCGTCACCTCGTAGACAACGTAATGGCGTTCGCTGCGCCAATCGTAGCACGTAAGCTCGAATATTACCCCGAATTATTGCCGATGTGGTCTCACCGTGTTGGTCCCGCACAAATGGCCCGAGGTGCAACCGCAATTCTGAACAGAATATACTCAGTCATTAAAAATAAGCCGACGTCCCTTGATACATTTCGAAGACACGTATATGTTATAGGAACAAACAGCTTCTTTTTACAGCTAATTTTAGTGGATGACACACCGGTCATTTCAGCGAGCGCACAATGCGCGTCGTCTGCGTTTCGTTGCGGTCGATAATAGACAACTTCAAAGTCAGATCCTAAAATTTCACGGGCATATTTCGCGGACGTTGCTTCGGCTTGGCAGGGGCTTGACGCGGGCCGCGTTAAAAATGAATGTACGTCACGGGATTCGCATTATACGAGCAATTACGGGATACAAATCGCCCTTTGCGTCTCATTACGTTCCGCTACGAATCAAGAAACGTCGATCCTCGATCATACTCAGCGAGAGGCACCGATATGTCGGACGCCCACTCCCGCCGATTGAAAAGCAACACCACGTGGAAGACTTGCGCGCAGGGACGCGCACGCCGCTCGTATTTGCGTATCGACGTATCGCTAAACACGTTATTCATCTTCGTCAGGTATATCCTGACATCGCGGGAATCCTCCCCGCGGTGAGGCGAGGTCGACAGGCAACCACGAGCGCGCCCCCGCAGCTATGATATATCGTGTTACATTAAGATGCACACGTGTGTTCCGGGGGTGGCGCACGTACACGCGGCCGTCGCGGTGGCTATTGTGTCTGGCAGGTTCGTCGATCGACAGGTCGCGTCAGGGGTTATCTCCCCTAAATTCGGGGCCCTATTACATTCTTTTTTTTCGCACGTCGCGAGAGAGAAATTAGTCTGGTGACAATGGCGGGATATTACTTCGCGTATTCGATCTTCAAGGCCATCCATCATTTCGTAGGCGTATGCTCGTCCTGCGTAAGGCGTCTAATATTATCATAATGCCATCCGCGCGTCCATTGTGCGACGCGATCAACGCTCGTGACGAAAGGCCCGCGAGATTCGGCGGGGGAGTCCGTCGTCGTCGCGTCTGACAAATAATGTTCGCGCGTGAAAGAGGGCCACGATATTTTTACACGCCATGAGCTTCCAGTCGGAAATCCGACGCAGGCTTTACGGAACATTCCCTGGTAAATCGATAAGCGAGTCTTATATGATGGAATAAAATTGAATCTTCGGGATCGAGTTTATCCCGGCGTCTACATCGAGAACGGCAGATAATCTCTTCCGCAACATTTACGCGACGCCCATACACAACGAGGAATCTCGTTTGAGGCGGTGCAAGAGACATATGCATATCTGAAAGTGCGTTAATGTTTTATCGACGCAACGTTATTTGTTATAAAAATTACTTGTACCGTATGTATAAGAATTTAAGTAATAAAGCAGACGTAGCCTATGAAGAAAATATAATCGGCTTTCGCATTTTTTATCAATTTGATTGATATGCTCGATTATATTGAATTAAAAGATGTTCTTTTTATTTTTCTATAAATATTTTTGTATTTTTTTTTCAAAATATCTATAGGATAATAATATAGTACTCGTAAGGGATGTAAAAATATAAATACGTTATAAGAAAAATAAAACTTTACAAAGTACAATCATAAAAATCTTATTATGCGCAAGTAAAATAAATATGCGGTGAAAAATGCATGCCATTAATATTTTTATGACAATGACAGTTTTAAAAAGCTAGTGGATTTCATTCATTGCATCTCAGAACTGCGCCATTACGAAGGACTCTCCTGTTGTCTCAACTCGAAGAAATAACGTTACATTATGTTGAACGTTTTCTCAAGCATTTTAAGAACCAACGAAATGGACAATTCAGCTCGCGTAATCTTGACGAAGGTATAGTGCCTCGTTGTAGAGATCGTAATCAGAAAGAAGAATATCGGAAGAATATCGAACGAAATAAAACGGCTATCAACGCGAGACATCAGACGGACTCGAGAGAAACAGAGATATCATGGCGTCACTCGGACGCGCGCGCAAAATCGGAACACTACGAATTCTCGGGCAGGAACCAAGCTTCGTTTTCCGGATAAGCAGAAGCATTCCCGGCAAGACTCTTATTGAGAGAGCGAATCTACGGAACGAGGGAAGCCGGAAGGAAAAACAAGAGGAATACGGTATCAGGTAGCGAAAGGAAGACGTGCAAGAGAGAGAGAGAGAGAGAGAGGAGAAGCAAAACCGTCGGTCGAGAGAGGAATACCGAGGTTTAATATCTCACGAGCGGCCCGAGGAGCGAGCGGTTATAAGGAACCTCGCATTTCTGCATCTGCAATGAGCCATCTTGGGGCTGCAATCGCGGACGCGGGGGGATCGGAGTTGACGTCTGCGAGTTTCCCCGTTCTCATTCCCACGAATCGCGCAGGACCGTCAGGCACGAGAAGAAGAAGAAGGAGGATGGTGTCGATAGTTTCTGTCCGTTCCCTCGTCGTCCCTATCCCGGAAAGCTCGCTCTGGTCTCTCCCTCTCTTTCTTTACCTCGACTTCAGATATTAAAACTCTTCGTGGGACGCGCGTCCCACGTCCGCCTTGCGTGGCGAGACGTACGGATGCGATACGGAGTCTGTTGCGCGAGCAAACGAACCAACTCCACACAGCCGTGTCACGTTCGATCACCCGAGTCAAGTGGCATAAACGATGATGCATGCGTCGCCAAATGACAGCGCACGTCCCGCTCCACCGAACGATTACGGCCGTTTCTCTCGCGCTCGGATCTTCTCGTCATCCTCCTCTCTCTCCTTCTTCACCTCACGGCTTGGTACACCCCATGATTTCTTTGACCTCCCGCCACGACCTCCAATCTCGAAACGAACTACAGCGGGCCGCATCGTCGCCGATATGTCGCCGTTGATCGAAGGAGAGAATTCCTCCGGGATAAATGCGGCTATAAATCGCGCGGAACGAATACAGAATGGAGGCGGAGCAGGGTAATCGGGATGATGTTCCTTTTGGCTTCGCGAGCAAGAGCGGTCGATGCACGAGAGGAATTTTGTGCTGCGTAATCAACCGAACAATATGCCGTGTCACTAGGCTGTTGCGCAAAATAATGCTAAAATTTGACACTTTGTTTCGTCGATAAATTACAAAATCTTGCGCTTATCTACATAGCGATGCAATCACTGCGAATTTTAATACAGTTCAGAAATCTCTGTGCTTTCTGTACAAAAATATACATTTTACGTAATCCATTAAAAGCGAGGAAGTTACTATCGAATAATTAAATTTATTTTTAAGCATAAAAGAATCATTCATGTTTTTCCAGCACATTCCGGTTCTGTTGCAATAACGTTCGTGATGGGATCGCAATCGAGCAATAGAGATCTTATCAAACATCACGTTCGCGAGCATTAACTGGACCAACAAAACCGTGCTCCGATTTCACATCGACCAGAGTAAAACTCTACAAACATTTGATGAAACAGAGGAGATTTGCGAGAAAACAATATGCCGAGATGAACAAAGCTGCAGGATGTAGCAGAAGTAACCGTTCATTGTCGAAGACTCTAGACCGAGCGTACATATACCATAAGCATATTTTCAGCGGATGGGTTAGGTAGCATAGGTTATCCGGTTGGTCCATTGGTCAGCAGAGGTTAGTTGACCGGTCCCCGTTGCCCGTATAAAATAGTGGCTGGCCGCGCTCCAACCTCATACGTTAGTTCCGTTCATACGTAACCTACCTGCCAACTTGCCCGCCACCTCATCCCCCGGCATCTACCTATCAGTGTGCGCCACACTATCGCATACGTACCAAGTTTTCTTCATGAGCTCGCTCCGTGCATAGAATCGCGATTTCCATCTTTCTCTTTCCGCGCCCAAACCCACCGACTCCGGGACTATTGTCATCTCCTCTGCCACGTCCCGATGTGTGCGCACGCGAAAACTCGCCTCTCGGCAGAGTCAGCTTGTGATCTATCGACGTTTAAGGCGATCTCTCGCGCCGCGTCACATGGCGAAAACTGCGATAACTCAGTTTCTCCGTTCCATTACAGAAATTATCTCGCAAGTTCGTTAATTTCAAGTGCCGAGTATATTTTGATACGTTCGCATAAAAGTTTGCTGATATTTATCGTCGCGATATTCGTGGGAATTGAGATAACGGGCGATTAATGCACGATGATCGATATAACGTATTATTCATGGGAATATAAAAGAGTAACGGTGTATTCCTAAATTAAAATATGTGAACGTTCATTCAACCATTTTCGCGATCACGAACTTATAATTGATTCGGAATGACTCGATTGTATCTCGATTTATCAAATAATCATGTATCCCGCATCATCATTAACGTGAAAGGGGAAAGCAATAAATAACTTTAACAACATGATACGTTAAAAAATAATCACTCTCGACGTAAACGCCGATTCTGATCGATGCGATGATCTGTCCGATCTGTCAAATCCCGTTTTTCGCATTGTAACACATTGCTCCTCTGCTATCCGGAAGCTTTATTATTCCGCGTTCTTCGTTATCTCGCATCGTATACCGGAATTTCGTTACGTTCAAATGCGCCGATTAATGAGAAATAAATTCGATCGAAGAAATGAAACATAGACGCAAAAATTTATTTGTTTAAGGAATAAATGTGCGCTGAATAAATCGAAACAAACGCGAATAATTTCACAGCGTGATACTAAAGCGCGCTGAATTTTTAAGCTCGACAATTTCGAAGTTCCTGTCATTGCTCACTTCAACAAAGCATTGTTGGCGAATCGTTCATCAAGTAGTTTCGTTTAACGTCATCGAATGTTATCCGTGGTAAATATAATGCGAGTAGAATTACATGGCCATGCGCGGTTTCGTGGAAATGTTCTTGCAGTGCATTACAATGCAACGCGCGTTGTGATTGCCACGTTTCGGTGTTGAATTTTCAAACGTGTTGGATAGGTGTTTGCGTGCCGAAATTGTCGGTGATTTCGGCAAGAAAATCCAATCAAAATGGTTAATTTATTTATTAGGCGAACTGCGAAATTATAAAATAATTTCCTTTGATTTTTTCATTCCCGAAGCTTCATTAATCAATTAAACTAAAAGTATAATTACACAGAACTGTAAAAATCGTTGCAAACACCAATTTTGTCGAAATGTAACAATATATTCTATTTCATAAATGTTATAACGATTTAAAATTAACAGCATACGATTTTGTTACGTTAATATAATTTAAAAAAATTGTAACTTTTTAAAAATTATATTATCAATTTAATTACACATGTATAATAATATCTCTATTTCATTCGAGTTTATATTTGTATGTCTATGTCTATAATATCACCAGAAATTTTCATTTGAAAGACCTTTTTAGTATTTTAGCTTATCGCATCTTTAAAATCTGATTTGTTGGCCGAGTTATAAAGAATGTTATGCAGATGGAGAAACTTTCACGAAAGAAATACAATCAAACGACCAACTGCAGGGGATGCAACCATTAGAATTCGTTCGGGAATACGATGCGGAGAACGATTCGCATGGTATATGGCCGCTGACCGACCAACAAAGAGGCAAGTGCGCTGCTCGTGACGTTTATCATATTTTATTGCCTTTGCAAGCGGGCCCCATTGTGCGTTCGTCTGTTTTGTTTCCGGTTATAATTTGGTCAGAGCTCTAACACGCCACCCTTCCTGTTATTGTCCTCGATCGACTTGTCAATAAAGTCCGCGTACTATCATTTTTTATTCCACGGCCTTCAACATTAATCATCTAAACAATTACTGTATCATTCATTCAAACTTTCCAAAGCCTTTCGAATCCATACGTCCTACGGCGAAAATTTAATTATCAGAATTTTTTATATTACTTTATTGCAATATGCGTTACAAAGCTTAATAATTTCACGCGTTGAAACATACGTAAATGTTCCCACGATGAAACGTTCTCCTTACAATGAGAAAATTGCCAAACAAATTAACGTGGCACAAATGTTGGCCCAACGCGCAACGCGACATGGGAAAAACGGCGTGTTGCGGACGACAATGTATCAAAGAACAGATGAGGAACACAAAGCCGAACAGGAAAGGTCCTCCTTCCTCCCTTTCGTGAATGGCAAGGTGCGGTCGAATAGAAAACAATCGCGTCGTTTCATTACACGCGCTAATGAACTGGTCAGTCGACTTAGTGCGGCATTTAAACGACAATTTTCTCGCAGCATCTATATTTCGTTTTAAAACATATTCGTAAACATTGAAAAAGAAAAAAATGAAGGAAAGCTGATTATGTCGTTATTTTTTTTATCTTATCCTGTGACTCGATTACGTCTCTTTATTTTTAAATCAATTCAAGATTTTCCCAGTCAGAAAAAGATCTAGCTTATTATTCGCTATTTTATATCCTATTAAACTTCTCTTTTTCCTTGATACAATCCATACATAGTAAGAACTGTATATAATGCCGTTTTTCTATGACGCTCTCATTCGTATTTTTCCAGGTTCAATATGCATCGTGATCCTGTCAGTTAACATTGCAGATGCTGACAGATGTTATAGAGAATAATAATACCCGGTAACTAATTCGTTATCGAAACTTGTTTACGAATTGTCCGTAAAAATTAAATAAAAGTTAACAATCGCAGCTTTTGACTTACCGATTGTGAATTTTACAAAAACTGTTAGTAAACAGAAAAAGTTTGATAGAATAGAAAATGTTTGATAGAACTTCAAAAATTTAACGAACGTGTACGTAAAAGTTAAAATAAATGAATTAAATATACCGAAATGCATATCACGTGAAATGTATATTATAAAATTAACATATAAAATTATCATACTATAATATTTATAACCATCTATATAATTCAATTAATCAACTTCGCGAGACGTTGTACCAGAATTTTAATAAAGTATGCGACTAAAGTATATAATTTATTCATGATGTCTAATAAACTTGTATTAAAAACATATAATTAATAAGTTGGATATGATACAATTTTAAATAAAGATATGTCCAAATTTATAACGAGCCTGTTAGTTTTCTTCTCTTTTCATTAATTCATCGTGCTTTCAATCGATGACGACTTTCCCTCGTTTCTTCCCGATCCTGACGACTATACGCGAGCGAGGGAGAGACGAGAAGAGAGGAGGTCAAGGCATGGACCGATGACGACAGCGAGCGCATGCTGCTAGCGAAATAACATTGGGGCGAAACGAGCGCGGGGGCCGTCGAGTAGAACCGGGCGAATGTTTTCCCGGTTTGATTAAAATCAGAAATGATTTATTCCCGGGCTCTCCGATCCCTCCTCTCCACCGTTTCTCTCACGCCGACACCGCGTCCTCCGGCACTAGATTCCTATTTCCATCCAGGGACCTCGATTCCGACCTCGATCCTCATCTCACGATTGAATCTATTACCTGCAGTTTCTAGATCACAGCCCGGCAGCAACCTCTCTTTCTCCTCCCGGCTTTTCCACCCTCTCGCCTTCCATTCGTTTTCGATGCACCCATCGTCGATGGATCGGTCAGTCGTATTTACTGGCCGTTTCGGGCTCGGTCGCTACCCCTCGCTACTGCACGACGAATCGTTTCTCCACGCTTCTCGTTTTTCTCCTTTCGATTCATCCTTTTTGCCCTTTTTTCTGTTCCGATGTTCCGCGATTTCTCGTTTATACCTGTTGACAGACTCGTTCGCGATAACGAGACCGTGGCACAGTTATAGACTTTTCCAATCAAGCTGCCCTAATGTCGGCTCGATGACGTCCGCATGCACCGGATAGCTTCTCGGATGGTTGATAGCAATTTATTGCTATCGCCTGACAACGCATATGGACGACTATTTTTGCTCGCAAATTTACTTCGACGTACCGATGGCACGAGTGTCGTTTAAATCGACCGATATGTAAAAAAATATATTCATCTAGCGGCTACATAAAACTACAAATTTCGCAAAAATAATGTGACTACTTCAATACGATAAAACTAAAATTAAATATTTAATATTAACTAAATATAAAATATAAAATATTTATAAAATATAAAATACTTATGAAATATAAAATATTTTCCTTTCTCTTTAAATTTGTTTTACAAATTATTCTTTAAATATATAAAATTATTTTTTCATGCGTGCCGCGAAAAATTAAACCAATTCTGTTTCAAATAAAGTTTCAATCCGGATACCGTACTTACCGGTTAATCTACGATATTTTAATAATAAGCGACGAAAACGATAAACCACTTCCAATGTTGCTCGCGTTACTCGAAGATTACTTCGAACTATCTTGCGTCACTATCGAAAGTTTTCTCCGCTTTTGGTTTATGCAGCAGCGTACTCTATCATATGTTATCTCTGCTCTCGTCGTCTTCTCGGTAGGCGAGAGGCTTTTGGCTTTGCGCATGCCTTATTCAACGTTTCGTTGGATATTTATGGAATTTAAATGTTTTTAAATCGATACACCGAGCAAAGCCTTAACGCGAGCGACGTGCTGCTTCCGCCCTTTATGACCCGGATAAACGTCACTGTCTCCGATGTGCTTTAGCATATGAAAAATGGTAATGAGCTAATATCTGACTTGACAATTATCGTTATTATTGTGAAATTAAGGTATCTTGAATAAGCGATGTCTGATGCACTTAAAATGAAATATTCGTTCATATTTTATCTCATAAACGACGTATAAAACCGTATAAAAATGAAATAGCAGTATGATAATAAGACCTCGAAATATTCACTGGACAAACAGAATTTAGTGAGAAGAAGAAAGAGCTTTTGTGTGATATATTTGCATACGTCATATCTCGCGGACGACATCTTTTTATAGAAAATCCTGATCTTCCCATCCTGCCTCCCTTTATGCAAATGACGTATATGAGATACGTACATCTGCATATCTCTCTCCTCTTTTCACGAAATAGAGGAACTTCGACATTTTCCATATAGGTCCGAGGGTCCCTTGGTATCGTAATTCTGGCACTAATCACCGAGGTTTCTTGTAACGTATGTAACCAACGAGTGTTCTTTTTCATCAGGCGACTATTCTTCTGCGGGAACTCGTGGAATTTCGCCTAATTAGCCAGGCTCGCGACGGCTTCCGGGTAACCCAGCATTTTATATCACTTGCGTGTAGAAAGAAAGGGGTATTCCCACCCTCTCAGAACAATGCCTCGCTTGGAATATGTTACTGCGAGTTACAAGTTTGCGTGCTCTAACAAGGTCCATGTTTAAACCTATTCAGCCAGGTCGAGTTTTGCGGCCATCGATCGTGCGATCGTTAATTATTTTTACAAAATCGTTAGGTCATGTTTTCTCCGTTTAAAGACAAGCTCCATATTCGAGAGAATAGCTTGTTTTAAAAAATATCATTCGACTTTTGCCAACAAAAATAATGTAAAATCAATAATTTCACTCTAAGGGGAATAAACTATAACTATATCCGGCGCTTTAAAAATGAAAATATAACTATTATATGATATAAATTGTTATAGTGTTTTTAAATAAATATAATAATGACACTATATATATATCAATATGTACATGTATATATCTTGTGTTCAAAACAGAGTTTAAAAAACTATTTGTATTTTAATTCAATCGCAATGTAATCACTAACGTTCGTATCATAAAAAATCTTGATAGAAAAAATGCAATAGTGTCGAGCAAATCCTCGCATGCCACGCAATGAATTAAACAATCGTGTTAACACCTGTTGATACGTTATCGCGGTGACGCCGTCTACATCCGGATGTGTCCGAAAAACAGTCGCACTCGTCAGATTTGCTTTCTAAAGTGCATAACAGATAGATAAATACAGAGAGAGAGAGAGAGAGAGAGAGAGAGAGAGGCGGTGGGGGAGAGAGGAGGGGAGAGGGAGAGGTGATCCATAGTGGAATCTATTTCCGGCGCATTCCCGTGCTTCAGGGGAGCGACAATTTTTCCATTTTCCCGCAGCAATCAGAGATCAGGAGGTGCTTGCGACATTCGACCTTCGGCTTTCACGTTCTTTCAGCCATGTCGGCTCGCTTCTCCCGGCGCGATTGTCGGTGATTTTGCGAACCCGATTGAGCGCCCATTCTTTCACTTCGTCTTTCTTCCCACCCATCTCGTTCCTTCGCCTCGAGATGTTTCCATCCCTTTCGCCTGCCTGCTTTCCGCTTCCTTTCTTCGGTTACGGCGCGTTTCTTTTCAATAGATATTACGCCATCCCGACTCGCGATCGCGGGAACTGAGAAATTCAGAGCGACCCAACAATTCGTAAGATTTTTCTACCGGTTGCTTTCGTACTTCCGCCACTCCAAACCAGCCCGGCTTTCCCCTCTCCCTTTATACTACGTCTCTCCTCTCTCTTTATCTTCCTTATACTCATCTTCACGGAGGATAGCGAAGGACAACGCCAAGAATTTAGTGATCACGTCGCGTAAGGAAAATGAGGAAAGAGGGAGATTATTCTCACGATGATCGATAATCGAGAATATCCGCGTTGCCATGCAGTCGATACGAAAACGGTCTTTTCGGGGCAAAATTTTATTCATGCCGGAGCGCATATATATAACTGCTGCAGCAGATATATATGGCCGCATAAAAATACGCAGCCATATTAAATCACCGAATATTAATTTATCGCTTCAATTGAAACATCTTTGTTTCAAATATTGAAATCTGGAGTATGATATATATAGATATAAGTCAAATATGATTATATTGTGTTTAAATTGATTAATTCAAGTAAATTATTAATTAATTTAAATATAGTAAAATAATTAATGCAAAATATCGTGCAATTTACTATGAGAAATGACGATTTAAAAAATTTTACGAGATCGCATTTCTCTCTTCATTCCAGATGTGCGATATAAACGCAGAAGAGATTTGTTCTTATATATCACGCGATTTATATGAAGTATACGCACACGGAATCTATAGCGCAAATATTACTGACAATTGAACATTTATCGAAGCCGATCGGTAGTTGCGCGCGATATACCACATTGTGCCGGTCGATCGATATAATGATCCGATAAATCCCCCTACGTCAACACATTAGAGCATATCCATAATGTGCTTCGCGATCTATTGACTCGCGCACGCATAATGGTCCCTGTGCACGGTGCGTGGCGGCGGAGGGTGCTCGCGCGGATGCATTAATGTGTGCCTGAACGTCTTAGGATAATCTACATCAAGACCGTACGGCACTGCAGCTGCAACAGACATCTGACCGAGCCATTGTTTTCGTCTTAGGCGAGTCGCGATCGATAATTAATTGCTCCTTCCGGTATTAAACAGCTCGGTCTAACGTTGTACGTATATTTTGTAACGTTTCGTATAAGATACGACGTTCACGAGTTTATCAAATGTATTCACGATTATTATACAAGCAATCAAGTTCATGTATCAATAATAAATGCTGTAATACGTAGCGCGCGTCTTTCCAATACAATACATATGCCGTATTATTGCCGATTTTATCATCACAGATTAAGATATAAAGAATTTGTAGAGTAAAAAGTATCTTGTATGTACGTGTAGTAATAATTAAATAACAATTAAAAAGAAATTTTCGCATAATTGAATCATAATTTTGATTTCATTCATATGAAGAAACTACTTTTAGAACGATTTCTGAATCGGCGCACGATCGTTTCTTGAATTACAGTATTACAGTCCCGCGCTAATTATAATTTCATCCAGTCAATTCACAATACTAATTATCAGAGATAATGAGGAACGAATTAATTATTCGATAAACTTCTCCTGCCCTTTCGTCCTCATCGTCCACGCCAACTCGCTCATGGCATTCATGCAGCACCGCGAGCGATGCAACGCGATCATTCGGCTCGAATGGCGATTGACATCGGAGGATCCAAAGGGCAAGTTTTTCACACTCGAATAATTTCGGATCGCTCTCCTGGATAGAGCCCGGGGTACGAGTTTTATTGCTAATACAATCAACCAAGGCTGATCGAGAAACATCCATGAATAAAGGAACCATGGGGGAGGGGATTAGTGTCGGTCGTATACACGGATGGACACGCACAAGCGACGAATTAAATCGAGAGAACAAGTTAAGGCAGAAGAACTATTCGTCACGAGAGGTGCATGGACGGTAAAACACATCCGTGGAATTGCGGAGGGGGAGGAGGGAGGATATATTCGAGGACACAATTGTAGTTTTATGCAAGGAGTGATCGTTAATCAATCAGCGTCTCCGTGGTGGACCACGAGATGCACAATCCTCACGACCGAAAGAGCGAGAGTGATCCACGAAAAAAGAACAGAAGGGAAGAGGGAGCGATAAATATCCTTTTTGTTGGCGCCCTTACAGGAGCCTGCTGAACACTTGGCGGTCAGTTTCCAAGTAACGCGCATTGAGAAAAAGCAATCTTTCTCTCCCTTGGAATTTTCGTTGCAGTTTAGTTGCAAGAATTCTCTTCCTAAATTTCATTTTCTAAATCCTCCTTATACGCGTAAGATGGAAAAAGGAAAATATCGCAATAAATTTTATGTCCATTCAAATCTTACATCCACATATGTATATAAATTATATAATGTTGATATTATATAACTTATATGTGTATATGAATTATATAATATTGATATAAAATATGTATTAATACGTATAATATTAACAGACAATTATAAACAATCGGAGCAAAGACTGAGATAATAACGTTATCAAAACGCGCATAGTGCAAATTCTATTTTTATGTTCATTCCATTTCCATATTCAATACGTTACGTTATTCAATACATGAGCAGTCCGCCTGATTCAACAAATGATTGCATTCCGCGTGTCAGAGGACCTCTTTCCGACTTATTCAAAATTTTGCATGAATAAGCGCCAGTCCGATAACGAACAATATATCATCTAATCGTCGGTGGATATTAATTACGCCCTTTGATCTCATGAAATCCCGATTATCCTCGATCCCGCTAAGCTATAGCGAATTAGGACGCACTCGATAATACTCTCTTTTGATAGCGCTCTGAATATCGTCTCTTAAAGAGGGGCTTCTTTTATAATCAATAGCTGCCGAAAAAGCAGCTGCCAAGGAGAAAAATCTCTACCGTTTCTTTAAGGGATGTTCATTATTGATATGACTCACCCCAATTCACGTCCCCTCACGCCGTCGTTCCCTAGCAACTCTCCACTTTAATGATGGCGTTAATAATGGCACCCAGCACTTACGTCCCAAAGGACGCTCGCCACTGGTACGAAGGTAAACTGTTACGCGAATTCAATTACTTACAGTCGAAAGCTTAAATCGTAATCAGCTGACTGCTTACTTACCTGAAACAAGAAAGAATTAAAAAATTAGTGGATTTATTTCTGGCAAAAAATAAAATTCGTTTTTTTATGTAAAATGATAAAAAAGAGAGAAAATATAAAGCTAATAAAATAAGAACCATAAGACTGCGAGTATATATAATCAATGCGTACACATTCTAGAAATAAATCATATACGAGTAAATAAAATAACAAGCATTTAAAGTGGTGAATTGATGATATGAAGTGGTTAATAGTAATTTTTTTTTACTTTTTACTTCAATTAACAAATAGAATAAATAACTTGTAGCTCTTGTAGCACTCTCTACGTCAATTAATTAGATTGCTGAAATTTACAGCGTGTCTATGATATAGATAAAATCAATATTTTTTGTCAATATTTTATAATTTGTTGTATTAGAATTATTTTACAATATATCAAATCTTAATTACAATTTTATTATCACAAAATTATTTTAATATAACACGAGAATATAATAATTATAACGTATATATCTTAATCGTAATATTTGATTTGACTATTAATTATAACAAATTTTAGGTGTTAATAATTTTCTTAATCGCGAGCAATCAATTTTTCTCCAGAATTTGCTTCCAAAAAGTAAATTTGATGCGATCGTATTAAATAAACCTATCTCCACAATGTTTCTCAGTATAATAATTGCAGTAATTTTCTTTTTAATGCAAGTCGTTGTGCGTTAATTCGAATTAGTCTTGTTATACAAGCGCGATAGTATGGCAAAGAGAGAGAGAAAGAGAGAGCGAGAGAGAGAGAGAGAAGGATCGGTACCCGCACCCGATATCCTATCAGAGCGGGCTTAATAGCGTTGATATTAACTAAGCAAACGGCCAAATAGAGTCATATCAGCGCATCGCGGATGCGTATGACACGAATGCATGGCGGTGCGCACAAAGTTATGAATGTGGCATACAACGTATTATATGTTAAAAGACAAAATGTTTGAGTCTGATCTGTTATTTCTTGTAATTACATAAATATTGCTAGCTACTATATAAATTAACCTATCAAAGATTAATTTCAATTTTACATAAAACACGGAATTCAAATCAAAACGAAATACAAAACGCGTGAATCGATTTTTTAAGACTCATTACAATCAAATGGAAAGTAGCTCATTGACTTTCTTTCATTACGTGGCATTGCATAAAAGCGGCCGTGCGATATTCAAATCCTTTTCAATCACGTCAATGGCAGAAACGCAGTGTGTGTCAAGATGTGATTTAGCTGCAAGTCAATTTTCATGAAAAATGGTAAATTTTCTTCGCGCTATTGAAAAATACGAGATATAAATCAAGCGAGAGAGAAAACGATCGAAGTCAACGAGCAAGAAAATGCATGTAAATCGTATATATTGTATACGTATGTTAAATTTTTGTTTTTGAATTGATTTACAGAATATCGTAAGTTATATTTGATTCTTTTATAACAAATTTATAAGCTATTTTAACAATTTTATAAACATATCAAATTATTCGTAAAAAAATGCTTTAAGCAAAATGAAATTAGCTTGTTGGAAATGGAGACTAAAAACTATTTTGCTGCTTCTATCAATTCGATTTCAATAAAAACAGCTAAAAGAATATTAAAAAAATAAAATTTTATTCATCTCCGTGATAAAGATAACCCATTGCTGTAAAAGTCGCAATTTTATCGTGATTATGGAAATGAATGTGTGACGCTACAATAATAAGGATACGAAGATTCAATTCCAGAGGGAACAATTTCACTTTGCGTTCGTGCTCCTCTCGAATGTGAAATCGACGCGAAGAGTTCCAAGTCGGATAAAAGAGGAAAAGAGAGCGATTTTGCGCGGCTCGTAAATCGTCGGCGGATAATCCTGACGGGATCGCACTAGTTGTGTGTGTGTGTGTGTGTGTGTGTGTGTGTGTATCTGCACAACAACTGTAGCCATGATTCAAAAATCGTAGAGAAGAGCAAGTTGGCGAAAACGTAAATTTATCCACATTTGTTTGCTCGAAATTGAATGGCAATTAGCGTTATTATTTTATTCTTTCTTTTTCCATATCTCCAATTTAAATTGCAATATTATATAAGTCAAGATAAGAGAAAACATTTTAATGATCGCTTGTTATTACATAACTTTTACTGTTATGCTTTATTTTATTATTTTTATGATGAAAGTACTCTTTCTCCGATACGGCTTGAAAGATGGAACAGGGAAGAAAATAATTCTGTAATGGCAAATTTGTGTTTCCTTCTTTTATAGTTCGGTAGCTTTCATAAGGTTGATAATAACGCGCGATTCACTGTCGCTTGAAAATACCCATTTAAGTACTGCCGCCTCCTCGTTCCTTAAAATCCCTTTCACTGCGCGTTTTGTTCCACTGTAATAAGGTATTTTAATTGGCGGTTGTTTATTATGTCCGATCTCGGGGCTTGCGTCGTGACGTGATACCAGGTCTTTCACTCCCGCTACTCCTCCGTAATGGAAGAGACAGATTCACGGGAAGAAGCAAGAGAGATCGCGCGGGCACCTCTTTTAAAAGATGCTTGGCTACCATAACGCTCGCGCTACCATACACAACAACGCGCCAAGAAAAGACACCGCTGCTAGTTTCTTACGTCGGTGACCGAGGGTCAGCCAGATACTAGCCGGGTTTTCTGTTGTGTCTTGCGCCCGATTAATTGCATACCGGTAGAGATTTATCGGATCAGAAAAGAGGGGAAGAGAAACCGCCATGTTGGACCGCTATTTATCGTGGTAATTGCCCAATGCCGATTACTAATTGTTTCTGCTCACTGGTTTGTTGCTAGATGAACGGTTCGAAAATCGTTCTGTCGATGAAAATGTCAAGAAATACGTTACTAGTCTCGTTAACGAAGGTACGCTGCTATCGTCTAATGATCGTTAAAGACTGATCATTTGTTTTTACTGGATAATTTTTTACGTAATTTCTCATGTATCGTGATTAAGACATAAATAATTACATTTTTATGCTAAATCAGTTAATTAAGTTTTATTTCTCATAAGAGAATCAATGTATTATGAAAAATATATATTTGTAGATATATTTGTAAAGTGTATCGAAATAATATAATCTCTATTTTAGAAATTCGTTCTTTAAGAAATTAGACAGCTAATATTATACTAATATTATACTTTCTGATATTCATTTCGTGTTATTTAGAGTCTTTAATTAATATTCCCATTATCTAAATTAAATAATACGCAGGGCCAATATTAAATTTATATACATCACGACGCGGAAGGATAAACTTGTTTATCGTCAATAATGTAATGAATGTATCACGCTGCTGTGCGCGCGTGTCGGCCTAATTAATACTCTTTTGGAAATCATAATTACCGGCGGAAAATTCTATCTCGAAATATTAGCGGGAATGACGGGACGGTCCGTTTCAATGACGAATTTTGCCCATCCCTTCTTCGCGGTGCTAGTAAATAATGCAGACTTTGAAAGTAATCCCCGGAGGGTTGAAACTTTCCAAAATGAAGTTCGAAAGCCACGCCATAGGACTGTGGCTACAGGGGCGCATATTTGAGTAGCCATTAACGGCTTTAGCTTCGTTGCTTGTCAGCCGATAAAAGTTCTCGCCGTGTCTCTTTTCAATCGTCCAGCTCGCATCCTCTTCCTTTTCCTATTCTCCGTTCAAAAGTATCCAAAGCGTGGAGAATAACAGATTATTATCTATTTATCATTTCTAAAGAAAGAAAAATATATAATTATATACATATGGTGGACTTGAATAATAAATATTAAAATCTCATTATGATAAATAGTATGTCAATTTGAATCATTATTTCCACACAAGAATCATCATATACTCTCTCTGTAATTTTTCTGATGACAATGAAATAAACATAATTTTCTTATAAATACAGAATATTTAGAATTTTTTTGTTTAATTCGTAAATTATAAGATTGCGTCTCTCTTTTTTTCTCTCTTATTATCAGTCACAAAAATAGCAGAAAGTTATTTCCATCACTAAAGAATTCGACACTCAAATCGTGAATGTCCGAGAAACGTCAACTTCTGAAGCGATATATTATCACTCGCTATCGTGTCCTTTTGGTAATCCTGCAGGGAATCGACTGGATATCAATAATTATGAAATATTGGCTGCCTGTCACACGCCAGCCTCTCCCAACCTGCCGTCGTTCGATCTGTCCTGCAGAGCTCGCCGGCAGGGACGGGAGAGGGGGGAAAGGGCATAAACGCATTAAATTATTACAAAGAGGAAAAGAGACGAAGCGCGAAATATAATAGAGGATAGCAGGTCGCGCGTTGTGCATTACTGATCAGCCAGCTCTTAATGGAATATGACAGGTTTTAACACGCGGCCACCCGTCTCCGTATCGCGCCATATGAATTTTCACGTATGCAGTAAACTGGCGAATGCTTTAGCGGAGGCTTGCAGAAAAAAAAATTATATATATATATATATATATATATATATATATATATATATGCACGTGTGCGCTTGCATATCACGCATATCGTTACGCGCATCATGGATGAAAAATAATACTATTATTGTGGCTTGGCGCGCTTTCCCGCGCGTTGTAATATTAAAATAATACTAAGCGGAATATATAAACTGAGCGGAAATATTGTCATTATTGTAACGTCATCAATCTCGTTTCGGAGCACCGCGAAATGCGCGCGTCGCATTTACGTAATGAAATTCATAGACGAGAAGGGAGAAATTTTTCTGCGGAAAGTTTTTTGTTTTGTTGGACGGTCAAGGCGCGATGGTCATAAATCCGATTGTCACGTCCGCGAAAAAAAGCAAACGAACTTTCTAAAGCTTTTTCATTGTCTGTGTTTCATAGACACTCCGTATATCACGACCTTCGGTTGCACCGACGCTTTCGTCATGTAGGAAAGAGAGCTTGATCGCAAATTAGATTAAACTTTGATAGTTAAAACTAGAGTCTCGTCCGTGTGATCTAGTGATTAAAATTTGGAATAGCTGCCCTACTATATATCTCTGTTTACACCAAATTCTCGTATCTCATCCTGGATTTACGGAAACAGAACACGTAACTATCCTTGTATCAACTTTGATTATGATGTGGATTAACAGGTAAATAGCGATGCTCCTGAGAGATATTAACGGAATTTAAACTATCTCGTGCCATTCTTCCATGTTGAATATAAAGAGGTGTTTTCGATATACGTGCCCTCGCTCTAATCTTTCACAAAAAATTACAAATTACGCTTTGCATAATAAATTTTATTACGAGAAAATTCGTGTGGAGTTTACTCGCTTTATCTTTAATATTGGTCGAGATGAAGCGGCACAAACAGGAGGAAGTAATAACGTCGGCACATTCGATATCAAGATCGAAGTACGAACTCAACGTGCAGGCTATCGGACGCCTCGTCGCGATCAATCTTCCGTTTAAAATCGCAAAAATAAACGGGCGTGCCCGTCCATAGCAGGGAGAGTATTGGTTTTCGATTTTATTTTTCTTTCAACATCAGAGGAATGCATGCGGCCCCGAGCGTCTCGCCAGGTAAATTGGCCGCAGCAAATTAACGGTCTTATCACACGCTTGCGCATTTCTTCAACGTCAGAAATAACTTACGTCCCCTATATCGGAAAAGTTACCATCACGAAAATTGCAACAAAAAAAACATATTGATCTATCAATTAAATATACTTAAGATAAATTAATACTTAAGATAAATAAATTAATTATAAACTTTAATATAATTCGATCTAAAATATCTTTTAATAAGCAAAGGTAATTTTTGTATACGTCAGGTTTTAAATGACATATATTCAAAATACCCGTTAAATATACTATTATGCGTTCATATAGTGCATGATCCATACACAAAAATTGTCCATGTACTTTGCTTATTAAAAAATATTTTCTTATTTGTAGATTTTCATTAAAGTAATGAAACGAAGAAAAAAAAAATAATTATATTAAAAAATAAAAAATATTTAATTTTTTTAAATTAAATGTTCAAAAGAGCGTTGTATCAAATATTATGATTTGATAAAGTCAATGTAGAATGTAGGTAGATGATTGATTAGATTGCGGTTCTGATATCGGCCACACATGTGTGACCATCGCTGCTATTGATTGAATAGACCAGAAGAGTGCATATAAATCATTCACAATCGCGAATCCATATCCTTTTTCACGTGCATCTAATTCGAATCATTGTGAATCATTTCCTTTTTCCGCCTTTCACTTTTTGTTTCTTTTTTACAACACTATTATTTAAACTGATACGATGGCAAAAGCCAAATTAAAATGAGCGAACGTACGCGATTATTATATCGATGTAAATTAATCAAACATATCATAAAAATATAATCGTTTCTCATTTTTTATTCCGCATATAAATTTGAAAAACAAATAATTATAGACACGATTCGCGATATTCGCTGTATCGCCAAATTTGATCGAGACGAATGTCCGATTCAATAGCACTTCACGATTTTTAACTGGAACACCTAGAAATGTACGCGAATTTCCTGTAATAAAGTGGATTTTTACCACTGTGCAAATAGTACAAATTAGTCGGTTACTCCGTCCGGGCAAGTTTCCATCGCGTATTGCTTTCGATTCTCGTTTCTCATTACGCGATTGAACTTCGAAGTCGATTGCAGGTGCTTGATTTTCAATTACCAGCATTACCAACGGTATTTCATTTCTATATTTGACTTTTCAGCGTGCTCGTTTCACAAATGTCACGTCTCTCGTATAATTTACGAAATTAAATGTAATTAAAAATATTTTCCATCGTTTAAAAAGAAATGGCAAATGCTTTTTCGTCATTATCTTTTTTTTATTCATTAACGTCAGATCAAATATTTCTATCTTTATCAAGTATTTCCACCTCTGTGTCATATTTTCATTAATATTATCCTTTAAGTACTGTCGACATGATCAGGTTGGTTGGGGGAGGCGGAAGGAGGCGAACAATTACGACGAACATTGCGAGAAGCTAGACGACCTAATCTCCGCATTAACCACAGCCGTGGTAATGAGAAAACTAAACGCACGTTGATCCCCCTTTTCCCCACTATTTACGCGGCACGTTAACATATGCAGCTGCCGTAAAAGAAGACTTATTTGGAACGCTGTGCATGAAATTAAACTATTATATGAATGCAAAAATTCAATTCAGAATCCAGTTTTTTACATAAAAATAAAAAAAATATTTATCAAAAATTTGTAACAATTATTATATAAATATTATTAAATATCACAATATGAGAGAAATTAATGTTACAGAATTTAATTTACAGGCGGCGCGGAGGAAATCAGAAAGCAGAAACACGAGGATTAAAGTAGGTTTCATAGCGCACACATTGTGCGTGGCGCGATGAAAAGAAAATCGCCGAATGCATAACCGCATTTATTCCGTGCAATTGTATCATGCATAGTGGTAATCGACTGTGCCTGTTACATTTGTGAAACGATGTTTCATCGCCTGGATGTTATTACCAGCAGTGGGAACAATCATCAGTATCGGCATCAATCCAATTCCTTTATTCAAGTTCAAATGTCATGTAAATGTAGTTAGCTGTGCCGCACTTTTCCAATCGAGATTAGAAACACAGATGTGCTATTTTAACGGTTCTTACTCTAAATAGCGTTTTCCGCTTAGAATGCGAAATTATTTATTATAAAATTAATTCTCACGAAAAATCGATTTCTCTTCGTTCGCAGAATGTTATCGGTACTTGCAATATCAATTTGTGTAACAAAAATTAATTCGTTGAAAGCTAAAAAAATAATAAAAAAATCATATGCTTATAATATAAAATTAAAAATGAACAATAAAACAAATTTAATATAAAATACAAATGAAAGAACTTTGCAACTTTGAAATAAATTATAAAAATATACTGTTATAATAATTATTGACATGAATTTTAAATTATAATCGTTAAGTACGATTAACAATTACGTCAGTTTAATTGGTTTCATTTGAACATTGATGTAACATGCTTTATTAATTTCATAATTCTCTAATTTATGATCGTAATACAAACTTTACATATTATAGAATAATTTAATTGCCTATTGAACTTATTATAAACTGCATGCACACAATATGTATACACATGTCAAATTACTAGGGATGTTTTTCTGAAAATGTGAATATTACAGCGAGCGCGACAAGATTTCGTTCAAGATTACGTCTTCAATTAATTGACCTCTGCTAACGAAGGGATTAATATCCGATAAGACGGTATATACAGGAACTATCTCTTTTGGACGGAGCCCCTTGCGATGAAATCTCAACGGATCGCTGGGCGAGACACCGAAAGACCAATTAATTCGCGTTTCGCGGGGAGGTCGATTACTCCTATAAAGACTTTAGGGGCGGGAAAAGCCGACCGTCCTACCCTAATTGGCCAATTTTCGCCGCTTAACATCCAATTTATTACTATCTTCAAGATCTTCCGGCAACGTCGGAGGCGGCGGAAGAGGACCGAGGCGAAAACCTCTTTCGAGGGTATAATCCGATCATCAAGTCGATAGGTTGTGATGTGGATGAAGAGAGTGGCAGGTAGGTTGGCCTATGGATAAGATGCAAGAGATGGTTTGGGGGAGGGGGAATGCTAATTAAAATTATTTGGTGGGTAATCCATTCCCCCTTTTCTTGTCAATCATGGTCGACCAAAGATTCCTGATACTTGCACGCAGAAGTTATCGTCATCTTCGTAATATTCGTTCATTTTATAATGTATTGTTTAAAATGTGATTTTGAAAGTAATAAATTAAGATACATATTATTTCTGTAATTGATGAAAAAAAATTAATGTAACTGTTACAAAACGAACGACAATTATTTTTCTTTTATTGCAATATAAGTAAATCAATGAGTAAAGCAGATGATTGCTGCCATCTATCATTAATTAAAACCTCGGATATTATTGACAGAGACAATTTACTATTAACGCAGCTGGGAAGGTACGGGCACAACGTGATATATTGATATATTCATATAACGGCAAGCAGATGGCGACTAACAAGCATACTAATCCCAAGCCCTTGCAATCCTCCCTAATGCCACACGATATAGGAAGTTTGATGCTTTTGACAGACATTTACGTGCTCAATATTTAGCAGCGGTGGCAGACTAATCATTCTTCAATGTAAACACTCAGATAATCTTCCTAATTGGAACCGGATCATGACAGTCCTTTTATAATACGATTATCGGGAATGTGTGCTTTGTATATTGTTACGTTTGTTTTACGCATATATATAAACTTATAAATAAATAATATATTTTTATACATACACAATATACTATTGCAAAAGAATAAAAACAGAAAAAATAATCGGAAGAATGTGATTATTAATTCAAATATTCATTAAACCTCTCATAGGACCATATTGTACATAAAAATTAATATTCAATCTATCAATAAAAATGCAAATATTTATGAAAAGTTGGTAAAGAACGACAACATATTATGTCTTTACCAATTATTAATGTTACAAGTGTTGGATAGAGTAATGCTATCAAAATGTAAGGTGCCTCATCATATGATTGCGATGTTGTCTAAAGAAACAGTTTACGTAATCACTCAATAAATTTGATTCGTTCAAGCTCTCGCACTGCATCAAGGAATGGATCGTCAATGCAATCTACAATGCGTCGCGCATTTTAATCATGAGATAATTCCTACGAGTATGTGCGGATGAGTAGATACGACATAGCTGGCCTCTAGGATATTACAATATGGTCCGGTAAAGGAATTGGATCTAGCGTAATGCCCGGACACCGGGGAGAGCGCCAACGATAGAGCGAGATAGTTGATGAGGTGCAAGGCGGAAGGAAGCGAGGGACGAAGTTGACCTAATCCAATTCGATGCGAGTTCTCGCCCACTTGATATCGCATAACAAGGGTTGGATGGCGGAACAATTTGAATACGGAATAAGATTATCGTTAGGGCAATTAATTAATACAATCCAAGTATCCAAGTAGCCAAGTATTTGTAAGAGACATATGGATCATAAGGATTATTTTGGATTTACAAATTTGCAGTTGAATAATACTGTCACGTTTAACAATTGCATAATAAATATAATTTTCAAACATATAATAAATACAATTTCTAGATTAAAAAGATGAGAAAGTATTTTTTAGTTATATGCATTTTTATCAATTTTAGAATTAAAATTGATAAATTTTTAAAGATTATTAAATTTTTCTTAATACAAAAAATTTATTTTTTTAAATAATAAAATTTGTGTGTGTGTATGCGTGCATGTAATGCTAAAAGATCTGAAAGATCTATTATAGTAAGATAAAACGTTTTCACGATATTTGTAGCAAGACAAAACTATATAATAAGATCCAAAAAGCGTAAAAGACAATCATCTATCATCAAAACTGCGAGTCAGGCATCATGCAAAATTATGTCATTATGTCGATGGCACGCCATTTTTTTCGATGAAATCCAATTTACCGAGGGTGGCGGGTTATAATTCATCTTGTGCGCGACAGTGGCCGTTGTCTCAATTTCTCAAAACACCAACATCCATCTTCGCGGCGAGGAACTCCTTGTTCGCGCTACGTGTATTCACCTTGCGTGACTAACTTCACCGCCGCGGTCCAACATAATCGCTCTGGAAGTCGTGAGTAATGTGCAAACTTCCATTAAGTCATTGCGTCATAAGGGCCTAGATTCTACGCTGCGAGGAGTAACGTCGTCGTCGAGGTACTAGAAACGCGCAAGAAAAAGTTTCTTTCGCCAGAATCGATATTTTCTTAAACATGTGCTCGTCCATGTGTTGAAAATTTACTGAAAACTTCCACCATCAAAACTTAGGATGTGAAAGCAATAATTTTTGATCGCAACTACTGATCTCGATAAAGTTTAATAGAGCTGTTCGGCAAAAATTACATGTATTATTCTATTTGTCTCGTCTTTCGTAAGTAGTCTCAATTCACATTTATCCTGGACAAATTACATTACGACTGTTATAATTATACTTCTGCAGTTGGTTATGCGAGATAACGTATTTGCCCTACTTATATATATATATTATTAACCTCATACATTGATCTCATTGCTTTAATACATCAGAACGTTATTACACGAAAAATATTATATGCTTGACTATTCATTTATTGCAATCATTTTGATTTACGAAGTATTCTTTTACAATCTTAAAATATTTTTATATAAGATTATTATATAAATTTCTTAACTAACAAATTAAATTTAAATAAAATTCATAAGTTTGAAATTATCGAATTTTTAATAGTTTTTTTAGTTTGTTCTTGCTACTTATTTTTATAATTAATATCAATAATTTTTTTGAAAAAAGGGGGAGTAATTCATATAAATAATAATTATAAAAATCTCACAAAATTATTTAATGAGAAATCGTAACGAAAAACTATCTCATAAATTCATTTAATAGGAAAACACGCTGTTCAAGACACGGTGCATGTTACTTAATCATCCACGAGCAAATAGAGACAGACATGCTTACGAGAAACTTTTCGCTCGGGCGGATGCGCAACAATGATGCAGTCAGTCATAGCGGCGGATGCGGCTGGCATATGTTCGCGTCGCCGAGATGCATCGTCGTTGCACGACGCTCCTCACCTCCTCGTATCCGCGACATGCACTTAAGCGCCGTGAGCATCGACCACGCTACCGCATTGTCTCTCGGTTGTATCCACCGCCGCGAGAAACACAGGGCCTTATCTGCGGGCCTAATCCCCGCCGTTGAGGCGCGCACAACCCCCTCATTATCCTTACATTTATTACCCGCCGGCTTAAGGACTCGGCGATGCGATCGACACGTGCGGACAACGCAGAAAAACCAGGTAGTATTCGCGCGCCGCCGGCGCTGCCATGGCTTGTTAACATTCTTCACGCTGTAGGCGCGGACTTGCGTCCTTCGACAGGTCGCCACAGCCCTTTCCTCCTCCCTCTGTCCCTTTCCCGTCACTGACTGTCGCTGCCGCGATTATTCGCAAACGTGCGAGGGAAAGAGCGGGATGGCAAAGCGTGAACGACGAAAAAGCAGCACCGGCTCTTGTATAGATCGTATATATCCGATTATATATTCCCCTGGCCATGGGACGACTTAAGCGAAGACTTTATCGCAAATGAGAAATTTATGCCCGCGGTAAGTTCAGAGGCATCAAATATGCAATGCGAGAAGAAATCTGCTTTTTCGAAGTCAACGATGTCGGACGGCGCATTATTTAGTATTACAAAGTTTCTCGTCTCGTTACAATGACTGTCGCAATTATTTTTTAACGTGGTTTCTCATCTAAGGTATAATAATATTCGCAATATTCTGATGCAAAATATCATTATATTTTTTTCTCAATATATAATAAAAGAATATAAAATGTCTATTATTAAGATTAAGAAATATGCACATTTATCTTCAATTAATATATCTATGATCTTATCCAGAGAAATTTCTGATAAATTGTGTTACTTGAATAAAATGTGTCATTTTCTCTTGCATTTTAGCAACGATTTTTTTCGCAATTTAGCATTTGTTATAATTAGTGACAAAATAAAAATCGATCGTACAGTTTACGGGAGGCGCAGTGGAAACGTCATACATATATATATATATATATATATATATATATATATATATATATATATACAAACGAGCGGCCATGCAGGGAGGGCTTTTCGTAACACAGCATTTGTTCGTCCATAAAACCAATTGTTATTGACAATAACGACCATTAAAACACCGAAACGAGCGGCTAGTCCACGAATCCGTCGTGTCGATCGCCGGTGAACCGCAACGGATCTATAATGCGCGTATTCTCGGTACACCCTGAGATGAATTTGAAAATAAAAATCCCGCTCCCATCGATTTTTTTTTCAGCTGTCCATAACGATTGCACGCGGCGATTTAATTATTTTAAGGGCAACGAACGCGTTTACCTTGCTCGTGTGTACGCGATTGGCAAAACACATGCGCGTGACCGTCGAAGTGGAATATCGCACCGCTGGTACGCTGATAAAAAAAAACTGTGTGAATCATTTCCTCCGGTTTTTAAATCCTCGTGCACGAGGCACGGCTCGCGGAAGGCGGAAAGGACGGGGTGAGCGCTACAATTTCATCTCGTTAAGCTCTGGATTCGCGGCGGCAACGATTTCCCATTTTCCGCCTTGACTCCTGCACGAATGCCGCGTATAAATTTGTTATGACGATTTTCATAAATCCCCGTCCGATCCAGATTCAATGTGAAAAAGCCGATCAAGCTCTATTTCTTTCCCTATTTCTCTACAGTAATATTTTGCATATTAAATATATATTTATCAATTCATTAATCTGTTAACGCATTCATCGCTTAGCTAACAATACTTGTAGAGAGCGAATCTAAAATCATGAACTTTCTCACAAATCGACTAAAAATTCTTTGAACAAGGGATTCCTCAAATAAAAGAAATTAAAAAATGTAGATAAAAATTTTTTTATTCGAAACACTTTTCAAGAAAGTTAATTTTAAAGATTGAAAAATTAATAACATATATATTTCTTATTACTAATAATATATAATTAATATGTTTTTTAATTTGAATGATCTTTAACTTTGCAATTTATTCGACTTGCGACTGTGCGTCAAAATTATTTTTATACAACGACCATCAATATATATAAGTAAAATTTTATAAATCATGTTTAATAAAACCACATAATTTAAGTAATACTAAAAAAAATTATAAAGAATCAATCAAGATCAATCAATCTATCAACATCATTTTTAAAGTTTTTTAAAATGTTATATCTTTTTATATGTATTTTGATAATCGTTGTCGAGATGAATTCAATACATAATATAAGATTGTTAAAGATTATTAAGTTTGAAAAGAAACGAATGTAATGTTCTTCGAAAAGACGAGATGATATAAAAAAATTATATTTTACATTTTTAACTTATTTTTTTCATGAAAAATTATTTCATCTCGCCATGTAATAATTATATTGCAATTTTGAGAATGCATTCTCTATACATATACCATTTTACATTCATAGAATAAAATATAATCTAGAAAAACCTCTAGCAAACTTAATCAGAAATTAATGAAACGATTCCATCAATTTTTTCAACTGCAGCAACTAAACGACGACCGATTTAATCCCGTCGCGATAACTTTTATCGGCAGCTTGGTGCGATAAACGCCCGTCGATCGAGCTTTGGTATCGTGCCAGACAGGTGTATGCCAAGGGGAGACGTTGGAAAGCCACGCGACGCGACGTGGCTCCCGCGTGGTTTACGAGCGTCGTTACACGTCATGCCGCCTAATCACAACTTCCGCGATATTAAGTGTATAGGTTCTGCTCGCCCATTTCCGCCGGAGAAGGTGTGTCCGCGCCACCGTAACTCCTCGTCAGACATAGCATATAACACGGCACGTCTCTAAAAGCGCAATAAAATCGCCACCACGTTATCGTAACGTCGCTACGATGTGTTCGCACTAGATAAATAGAGCTTTTTTCACCCTACAAACGCAGGGATGACAGATTGGATGGACGGTGGCGCTTGCCATCTAACATATATACGACACAATTTGTATCATGTAGCATTAAGAATTGCAAGATCTTTTTTTAGCGTAAGCAAAAATTATTGTTTCCATGACAAAAATAAATCTTATTTTTGAGTGAGATAATTAAGTCGTAATATTTATTGAATTTTAACTGGCACTCATCTATAAGATGCATTAAAGTGATGATTGACATTGGATGATAGGAAATTTTTTACATTATTTTTATATATAAGAAATTTCAACGATTTATATCAATGTTTGCTAATTCTTGTCATCTTGTTAAGATTACGATATCTCTATAGAAAATAGAACAAGAGATTTTATTGCTTTTTAATTATCAATATATTATATTAATTATCAATATTTTTACTGCTTATTAATTATCAATATATCTCTATAACATTCCTCTATATAATATTTTTTTTTATCATATCAAAATATGTAAATTTTTTAAATATTTGCATAACATGATTCCAGTTTGCAAGCATGTTCTTCTTTATATTTCGTAATAATGACTATCAATTGTTTTTGTTAATTAAATCGACGTTAACGGTTTTCCCTACTTCTTGATGAATATATTTGCTAAAATTATATTATTTGCTAATATTATAATATATATATATATTTGCCAATATTATATTTCATTGTAGTTTAAGTAAGCACAAATTCGATCATCTCGACTCCGCCGCTCGGGGCACTATTCTATAAGCGCGAGCCTGGTCGAATATCCGATATTATCGAATTATCAACGCTCTCGTTTATAGCTCAAAATACCAATTTCATGCCTTTAACGTCCCAAACTCGATGCGGATAATTCGCGGTCCCAACGCACCTGCCCCGTTGATAATAATAATTTTTCATTCATTCTTGTGCATGTAAGCGCTCGTATCGTAGATTGAAAAAGACGTTTCATATTATTGTCATATATCCATCTTCCATTACGATGCAAACGAACGAAACGCGTGTATGTTATACGAAATAATCAACTCATATATTATCGGATTATATATATACATCAGAGTCTGTGATTGAAAGAGGAATTAGTCCACAATGTCCGTTCCGCTCATATTCGCGCATATGCTACGGGTTTGCCGCTTTTAACGCTCTTATGAATATCATTAATGGCTTTATCCATTCAAATTTCCAGACTGCGATTATTAATGAATAAATATATTTCAAACATCTTTTATATTATAGTTCGTACATTTCTTTTATATGCAAATAGAGCACCCTATACACATATTCCCGATATTATGACCGATCGGTTCTACAAATTCATTTAATAATCCGATAAAGCGAAAGTGTCTTTGTTTCATATTGTAAATAAATTATTAAAGAATTATTAGTTTGTCTCTTTTTATGCAATATTACGTTATTGTATATTTTTTTGTATAATTTCTCGGTACATTATTTACAAAGAAGAAGGGAATATTTTTCACGTTTCTCCCACGGTAAAAATCATGTATAATAATATCCTTAAACGAATGTTGGATGTTGTAAATTCCGCCAATCCGTTTCGAGTTCGGGCACCGCGTGTCTGCCGTGTAGAACGGAGGCAAATTTGTATATTGCACGCGAAGGGTCATGATATCCGGTTGCCGAAGATGAGACACGCACGCTAGAACGAGAGCTGTAACAAGGAAACAGTGCTTCTGCCATGCACCGATACATCGTACGTGCGTGAGTAGCCCTGTCGAAGGGCTCTGAAGGGACGATCGGCTGAAGGCTGAAATCGAATATGAAACACGAGGGCTAAGCTTAAAGGAGCGCACGGTAGCTGTGGATGGATTATAGAGAAAGGCTTCATTTTTCTTTGCTGCTTAAGACGAGGCCGTATTATACGCTTCTCGTTTTAAGTCGCTCCGAGTCTCTTTTTGGATCATGCCGAGGTTTAATCGCCAAAGTCTCGAGTGTCGAATTTAATTAATCTCATCTCGTTTCTATTACTTTTTAATGACACTCGAAAACTCATGTAATTGAACAGCTTGAATCGTGCACAGGCGAATTTTTGCATAATTATGATAATTTCTTATAATTTCTTTTTATTTACACTTTTCATTTGCTGAATATGTTTGTGTGTTAATAATAAATTGGCAAGATATTTCCCATGCGCGTAATACATGCAAATAATGCATGCTGCACTCGTTGCACACATATTCTCGTATTATGATCGATCGACAAACGAGCTATCGGAAAATCGTTTGTTACATTTTCGTTGACCCAAAGCTCGAACGTGTTTGTTTAATTAAAATTATGCAAGTATGATGCGTAATTTATGGAAATTCGCGTAGCGCGTATGGGATGCGTCGTCACTTGGGCGCCATTTGTGGACTCGATACAAAATTAATGAGGCGAAATACGCGAGCGCATGACTTTTCCAATACCGCACCGTGCATTTTCGCATAGAATAATAATTTCATAAGATATCACTGTACGAAATAATTGTAACCTTAATATTTATGCTAATATCAAAATTACATGAAAGGGGAAATGCTTTATGAGAAATTATATGCAACATTATCTGCAAAATTTCAAATTCAATAATATAAACCACTGTCTCGTTAAAATCGAATTTAAATGTTATCATTTTTTATTATCTATAATAAGAGCATTATATAACATTGTTAACAATGGATATTATTGATAGGAAATATGCATTGTTAACAATCACTTTAAGAAAATTTTAACATTAAAAAACTCATTGTTTCAAATATATTTATATATAAATTTATTTATTAAAAAATAATTTATAACTAATTTTTAATTCATAATTTTTAAAAAGAGAGATATTTAAAGACAAATACATAAAAAACGTATTTTTTCGTAAAATGTCAAAGTAAAAGATGCATTAATTCGGGAAAGTTAAAGTTCATTTAGAATATTTATAATTACCGAAATATTATGACGTATATAATGATATATAATATATGTTTGATCTCACAAATCAATATAAAAAATTCTATTTTTTTACATTTTGAGAAAGATTCACACATTTGTTTCTCTATTATTTTTTCAGCTTCCAAATCTCATCATATGCTGTTCTAGGTATTAATAATATAGAAACAATAAACGTTTTCAGTCATAACACTCACAATATGGAAATTATGAAATTAAAATTATAATTATGAAAAAAATACGTGCTTGTCTGATATTTCAAAGATCTACCACGATCTGCGTACGATTAAGTAAAAGAAGAAGGATCGAAGAGGAATCTTTTCCCTTTTTCGTCTGCCTTCAGTGGCGATCAATCACGGACGGCGTTTAAAGTCGCACAACTCTTATTACGCCCACTTAAGGTTAAGGTCCATTTTCTAAAGAAAAGATCTGCTTTCTTTTTCTGCCGACTAGTTTAATACGGTTCGTAAGGGTAGATAGATAGATATGCATATATGAAAACCGTTCTTCATTTAAGACAGGTGGCCCGAAAAAGTAGAAGTTCCATCTTCTTTCTCTTTATCTCTTTACTTTTGCGATGCATCTCGCGACGCGATGCAGACTTTTGCACATCATCACAACTGCCATCTAGTCATCCATCCAACCAGCCATCCAACCAGCCAACCAGCCAGCCAGTCAGCCAGTCAACTTAACCACCCTGTCCGTCTAGACACTCTCCTACTCTACTGCACCCTCTCTGAGCTCGTGTTCTCCCCCTTGCACTTTTTGCATTACACCTCGACTCTTTGACGTTGCATTGGGACGTCCTAAAAGTATTGGTGAATGCATGTACGGCAGGTTGCATTGCGTAGAATGTAAGTGTACGTGCACGCATACAAGTGCATATTAACGCGCGTTCCGCCTCGCAGCAGCCAACTAGGGAGGAGAGAGTGCGCCTACATCAGACGTCGTCACATCACGCATCGTAAGTCGCACGTATGTGCGGGCGCGGCAGAAAGTGAGACGACAGAGCAAGGGAAAGGACGGAAGGGGGAGAACCCCTCCGGGATAAGGATTCCGATTGCGGGGAGAGGGTCAAAGTCACCCTTCTTCCGTTCGTGTAACCACGCCTTCCTAGCTTACCGCCACAACATCCTCTCTCTGTCTCTCTCTGACCGATTTGTTCATCCTGTAACACGCGTCTCCACCAATATACAGTCGATTCTAATTTAGGTACTTCAACGTCTTGCGCCTGATTTTTCTCTTTTACTCTTTAAAAGAGCTAACTCTTAATTTTAATTATATAACAATAAAAACATTACTATTGCAATTTATTTTTATAATAATTATACAGATAAATTCCTTGTAATAATTGTAAAAATAATATTATACGCATTTAAAATTATAAACATTTGTGTATAAATAAATAATTACCAATGTCGTGCAAAAAATGCGGAAAACAGGTGTGTGGAATAGACACGGTAACGGTATCATTAATATTTATAATGAGATAATAATTTTGGGAATGAATGCTGTATGAATATATCGCTATGAAGAGATAGAAGACGTAATTTATAATTTATAATGTCTCACTATTAAGCAAGATTGATAAAGGTTATGAATGTGCGGCAGCAATCCATGAGAAGATATAATGGAAATGTCACGTGCTTAGATTATAACATGTTCTCTATAGAGTACTTCGACGGTACCTCTCAAGCACGAGGTACGTGTTTGGAATATAACGTGCATAATTTAGTATTTTTTTTATATTCTTTGGACAAAAACCAAGAGTATATCCGAATTTCTCTATAGAATTCTTGAAAAATTTAAATTGCACACACGTTACTGTTCATAAATTTCTTCTCGAAAAAAAATATCGATCTTTAAATATAGAAGTATATGTTTATTTTGCAATATTGTATTTTTTACATATATGTATTAAAGTCATTACTTTTTGAAAGATGTTTCTAATCTCATTGAACTATTTAATTTAATCGCGATATTTAATTATGGTATGATTAATAACGTAATTAGGAAATCCTCAAAAATATATATAAAAAATTTAACTAATTTTAACTATATTTTACAAATACTAACATCACATTATTCTCGTCTAATCAAATACAAATGTGACGACAGTCTTTCACTAAAAATGTAATAGATTTCAAGCTATAAGAATGACAGCGTTGTCATTCAACAAGAAGGCTGATGGACAGACGAACGAGGCATTGAACATCTATTTGAAAATTGTCTTTAGGGATAAGTAAGTCTGTAAGGGTGTAAGGGTGTAACTGTTAGGCGACAAGAAGGGATGGAAGAAGACCTGTCGGGGGACTACGTCATTATTGAAGGAAGTTCTGCCTCTCGCCTCACCGCCTCATGATTCTGATCCCTGTCTCTCAATTCCTCCCTCCTCCCCGCTCCACTTTCCTCATTCACTGTCACTCTTCCGCCGTCTCTCGTCAAAACAGACGCCTTCGCTACCTACCTAGTTCTCGACCCGCACTATCTTAAGCGTACCCTCCACAGCAACGAGCGTACCTGCGCGAACTTGCTGCCTTCCTGTCGTGCAGGCACTCCAGACAGAATTCATCATGCATGGCTGCAACCCCTACATTGTTAACTCGCCGAGGTAGGCAGCGTGATACGCGCGCACGGGCGCAAACGGCTCACGTAAAGCCGTGCTTGCGTGGAGGCGGATACGTGTGCACACGTATTCGCGTGTACGTCCGTTCATACGCGTCGCGCGTAATTAAAATCGTTTGTGGTATTAAGGGCGAGATTGCATTATATAACCGGAGCTTGAACGTGATTTTCAATAGATGTATTTCAAGTCATACGTAAATAATTATTATCATTATACATAATAATTGAAGAAAGGAGTATTTTATTATATTGATATTGAATTAATATTAACTTTTTAACATCATTGTTTCGTTTCAGATACATGTGTACGCGTCTATCCTCCGTGGGCATTGAATTTTTTACTACTGTTTCAATGAATTTCAGACAAAATTAATTAAAGTTTAACTAGCTCATACTTGACTGGCTTCTATCATACATATGAATATATGAAGACCAGTTTCCCCTCGGTGTATTCATGTTACACACAATAGAAAAAATATAACAGAAATTTTATCTTTTATTCCTTGTATCTAAAAAAATGTGTTAATTAGTGAAATAACTACTTATATTACGTAATAACATAATTAAGTCATGAAAATTTATATCTGAGATCCATATTTGAAAAAGATATATCAAACAATCATCTCTGTTTTCATTGACTTAATCTTATGATCCACATCAATTTTTGTGTGTATGTATGCGTGTATGTAAATGTAACGATATCCTGACATCTCCATTGAATTAAAGCGGACCGAAGAAAGGAAATTAGCTTTAACCGACCAGATTTCGTTTGTTTTAATCCATTCGTATTACTTTACCCTCGTTCCCTCTATCTCGCAGACTTCCTTTTATCTCTTTCGAACGCTTCGCTGGTCCGCCGATTCTCCTCTTTCGCTTACCTCCTACGAGCCGCGGACAGTCGTTACTATTCTATCGCAATCTCTCTTGCACGTCCAGCATTTTTCCAAAAACTATCTCGCTCCCGCCTGGATGAGGCAATCGCCCAAATGCTGACGCGGTCGGAGCGAAGCTCAGCCGGCGGAGAGATCGTCCCGGTTATCTGGCTAGGTACGTACATCTGCTACATTTGCAATTGGAAACTTTACCACGTCGATGAAATTAATCGTTCACGTCGGCTCTTTCGAAACGTCGATGTTTAACTTTTCGCCATCGTTCATTGGTTTCGCAGAAAAATTGCGGTCTTCCGAAATCGATTAACATTTTTTGCTCGATATAAAGAATTAAGGACACGAAATAGAATGCTGCGGTAACATTTTCGAGTAATTTTATGATATCTTAAATATTGTATTCGCGTTGCATCACACAAAACTTTAATTTAAGCTGAAAAAGGATTATATCGAATTAATCCTGCATATCAAACCTGCCATCGCACAAAGCACCGGTGAATAGCCGAGCCAATTTCCAATACCGTAATTCACAATACGCGTTTTATTAATCAGCGTTAGCTTCCATACATGGCTGATTTAATAAATTAGAGCGGGATAAATTACTCCGTCCTTTGTACGTGTCGGCGATATTACGATGCGTGGCTTACGTCGTGATTTTAAAACGCTGTCATCCCACCGGTACGTCTAATTAAGTCTCTGCAGGTAATGAATTTTTCTGGATAACGCCGCTTACGAACGCGCGCGCACGTAGAGAAAAAAAGCGCGGTCGGTCGTTCGTTTCTCTCTTAATAAGTCGGCTGGGACATATCATTCTCCCTAGTATGCGAGCGTGCTCTCGATATAACTAGCGCCGACCCGAGCACGGCGACGTTAATATCATGCGAACGGGATGTTAAATTATGATAATGAAACGTTTCGAAAACTTACGACAGTGTTAAATAGCGGTAAGGCCGGAGAGCCAAATCTCCATTTGCCCAGTGACGAATGGTGATTACAATCGTTTCCGCCTCTACGGAATCCATTATAGACTTGTTCTATCGTCGGATCTGTCTCACTCCGGAGAGCACAGATTATAATTAGACGGACATAGTAAATTCCGACGAAGCTTCCGCCAACGGATCGTCTCGTCTAATCATCGGAGATAGTTATGGCGCACCGTTATCTCATATTCATCCAGTTGGCGAAAAACGCGGTTCGAAAAAGAGTTATCTATTCGACGACGAGAGCATATTCAATTTGCAAGAGTTCTAAATTAGTTCCGGGAAATATTGATCTGATGAATATAGGCTAATGTTAATTAAAACCGCCTCGCTAACAAAAAATCACATATCGTTCCACTGAAAATTTAAAATTATTATCAAATATGTGATATATATTTTTTTAACAAGTTCTACAAATGTGAATTTTTGTATTCATAAGTACATCAATAAATTATATTGACATAAATGGAAAATTCGAAATTGAATATTCAAAGTATTTCTATTGCTCGACCTGTCGACGACATCAAAGAGAAATCGGTTATACGGTTCTCTCTATCGAATCTCCATTCCATCAATATTTCAAGTTTCGCGCAATACATTTACAATTTATTCATCAACGCATTTCTCACCAATAATTTCGCATTAAAACGGATTTTTTCAAATAACAATATACTTTCTCGAAAATAATGCGCGACACGTGGACGTTCATTAGTAGTGATAAAGGCGCAATAAAATTTCTTCGATTAAAGCGTGTGTTTCGCGTATCTCGTCGGAGTCCTTTAAATTATGTAAACTTCACAAATTTATCGTCCATAGTGAATCGCGTGGAAAACAGTATCGGTTATGGGAATGTCGAGTCTTTGAAAGCGCTGTGAAAGAGTAACAGTCTATGGTTTAACGTTTACGTCGCGAATCTAATCAATTTTATAGAACGGCAGCGCGATCATATCGATAAATGCGCCCAGTGTAACCGACACTAGATTTTCCTCTATGAGTTATAACCAAATGTGTGTAAAACGTTATCAGGGCTATAATTAGATCTTCTGTTGTAAATCAACAGGACATACAGGCAGGCAAGTAGGTAGGTAGGTAGCCTTTGGTCACCTGCAATCGCCACGTGAGCGCACATCGGACTTACCGTGGATAATAGCCTGATAATTACGCCGTACTCTCGTAACACGTTGTTAACGAATTATTTCGCGACGTGATAAAGGTTGAAATATATCGCCAACGATACTGATCGACTGCAGGATTGACTATCATAGAATATATACATATATATATCGTGGAAAAAACGCGTCATCATTGAATTTTTTGTTTATTTGTACGTAGAACGTTGACCGCTCGCTATTTTCCAGAGCCGTGAAATTGTGGATATATATGTATGTGGGTGTACAAACACACACACACACACACACACACATATGTTTTGACATAGAAACGCCAATTCAGATATGGCTTTATATTTTATATTGGCATGTGGTCGAAATTCAAAATCGGATTCCTAAATTTAACGTAGATATAAAGCGCCGAAAATGTCCGAATTTGATGGTCGCAGAATTTTACTATAAAAGCAAATATACACAGTTGTTTTAATTAATTAAATAATATTGCTTCGTGCTGATTGAATCGCAACGCGCGACGCGAATAACATTTATACTGCAAATGAAACAGGCAAGATGCAAGTTCGTTCAAACTTCGTTGAAATTTCTATGGAAAATTCTAACTAAATAATAATGATTACACAACATTGCGAACGCGAGGAGAAACTTAAAAGTTTGTTGCATTAACTTTATTCGCGACCGAGCCAGTGAAAAAGTTGGCGCGACAACAGATTAAGCCCAATGAATACGAAAACATTTTAACACTGCTGTTATCAAGAGTAATGTTAATAATTTCATGTTAATATTCTAAATTGCATATATAATCTTTTTCTCAAAAACATATTCAATGATCAGGATAAAATTAGTTTATGAGATCGTGTGTTGACATTATATATAAATTCAAAAGTATTTTAAAAAATTTCTTTTTATTTTAATAAATTTTCTCATTAAAAATATTTTTCTCTTTTGCATTATATATATTTTATTTTTAATAATTATGTTTTTTTTATAAAAAGCAAGAGAAAGAGAAAATTTAAAATTTTATTATTAATTATAATTATATGAATAATTGATATAAGCGATAGAAAATTTTTTCACAAAAAAACGGATAAAATTTTCCTAAATGAAAAATTATATCCTAGAAATTAAACATAGAAAGATATACATATTATAAATAATATAGACTGCCCATGGCATTTGTATATAAAAAATCATAATTATGAATTTTCTGAGAAAACTGATTTCTCATTACACTTTTTACTTTAAAAATCCTTCTGACATGTTTTCGTATACAAATGTACATTCACGTGAAAAATTTTGAAATTGAGAAATTTTAATATTTTTATTCCTAGTTTGTTTTTTCTCTATTTTTATTTAAATATTACTCTCATTCGTCTGAGTTTTGCGTGAATTTAATAATTAAAATGAATTTAAAATGAATTTCTATCATTTTATATTGCTACACAAAATTATTTGATCATTGAAAATATATTTACATACATTAATATTATTATGTTATTTTCATCAATGGCGCCGAAAAATAATGTTTCAAAAAATTAATATGCCATCTCATTAATTTGATAATTATTTTACGACATATAATTGAAATTATATTTTTCCTAAATTAAAAATATATAAGAAAGAAATTTAGAAAAATATATTTTATTTATATATTGTTATATCTTTGGATTCTCTGACGCGTATTAGATTAATATTTAAATAAGAATAGCTTTGTATATATAAAATAAAATTTCAGTTGTAAGAATATATGTTGTAAAGTATTATATTGTAAGGTTGCATATTTCTGACACAGTTTATAAATCCACGTTATGGTTGCATGTTGAGTGAATTCCTTCTGTTGTGCAAAGCTATTCTAAATTTATTTCATAAGAAATATGTACGTGTTTAACAAAAAAGCACACGCGGCTCGTGCGTTCTCATCACGTTTTCTCTTCCAACAGCACCTCGTACTTTCAACAATGTGTATTCACCACGCGCATCTCTGCTTTATCTTCATTTCTGTCTAATTTTCTGCCGACTTTTACATTTCACTATTTTATCCGAGGAATGTCATGCCGGTCCCTAGACTCTAGTTTTCAAGATTTAGCTAATGTACTTGTCGTAACGCATTGTGCTGCCATAATGCATATACTCAGATAAAACATCCACGAGAAAGATATATATTAAATAGAAAGATATATATTATAGAATTAAAAGTATATAAATGCTTCCTTCGATTTTTTCAAAATCGTATATTTTGTGTATTTCGAGGCGTATATAAATTGAATCTACTTAAGAAAATTATTATTTTTTTTACATGTCTACATGAAATGTTTATATTATCGCAGAGATGTATCATATTTATTTATATGATACAACATGACTCAAATAAAATCTCACGAATAATTTTCATATTTAAAGCATTATTTCTCACGAAATGCCGAAATAAATGAATAATTAATTTTATATATATTAATAATAAATAATTTTGACTCACAGTTGCTCCATCATCGCTTGATATTTCCTTAGGCCTCTGCTCCTTTCCTTCTCTTGTTCTCTTTATCTCTCGAGTCCTTCATGGCACTCACTATTATTGACACTCACTCGCGAAAACATGGTTAATTACGATCGCGCGCGTTAATTAGTATAGAACGCGACAATCGCACGACAGTTTTCACTCTCGACGTTAATCACAGCCACGACATACATTTTACTATATATATGACGATTAGAAAACAATACAGAAACTACGATCCGTTCGCATTTTACGACAGTTTTATTATTTCGCGTTACATAAAAGTGGAAATATAAATTTTATAATAAATAATTATGCGAAAGAATTAATAGTAGTTAATTGTGAAAATTATAAGGAATAGCGATAAATATAAATAGATTTTTAAAGAGCGATGTGTCGCGATACACGTAGCAGGTTATACCGTTACCTACTTGATCGAACTTCGCCGCACGACTGACGAGGTTACGAAGGATAACAAAGTCGAACAAAGCGCGTCATATATCAAAGAATAAGTCGAATACCGTGTGACTATTAATTTGTTATCGTCATGAAATATTTATTATAGAGTAAATTGATACGAAATATTCTATTTTTACAACTGAATTATTATAATAAATCAATTGACGTATCACGGCTTATTCGATATATTTACGAATCGATTAAATTGATACGAAATATTGTATTTTCTATTCTTAAACTTCAATCAAATTATTAATAACTGAATAATTAAAGTGTTTAATGTATCACGGCTTTTCATTATTTGAATCATTTGATTGATATGATTCGTGTTTCATTGCGTGTCCTCCGTCCGAAAACGATGGGCCAATTATATTCAATAAAGTTCAAAGGGCAATATTAATAATAATAATTTTATCGCTCTAAACATCACAATGAAACAATAATTTATAATTCTTATCTCTTGTCATTTGAATTCTAATTAAAATGTATAAATCACGTGGTTAATTATCTCCTGTGATTGTCGACTCGTAAATATATATCAGATGAAACGTCGTGATACGTCTAACGTTTATTAATAATTTAATGTAGAATAAAATATTTCAAGAATATTTCGCATCAATATTCCAGCGCGTTAAATATTTCGTGGCAATAACAGTCGCGCAGTATTCGACACTTGTGTCTTATGACGTAGCGCGCTCTGTTTATACGACCTTGTCATTCGTGACGTCATTCGTCGTACGCAGCCTTGTCACTCGTAGCTAGTGATGCCGGAATTCCCACGCGAGCGACACGCAACCATGAATGGAGGGGATAACGGACACATGAATCGCTATGATCGTTACCCTCTCCACTCGCGATTGCTCGCGTGGATATTCTGGCAACACTGTTCGGAGCCCTATCATTTGTACGGTGAAGTCAAAAGAATAGACAGCAGCACAAGTTGCTCTGTGTATCATTACATTACTTTTTGAAAATCGCGATTTCCTATCATTTATTAACGACTATCAATTTACGTAATTAATTGACTCCTAAATGACACGTAGAAATATTACGTAAAAGTAGCGGCGACTATTCGATTTAAATAATAAAAAGTGATGATATATCGATTATTCATACATATATTTCGCAAAGAAAATATGCTATGCTTACAAATATTGAAATTTTAATTGTGATTTCCTGTCGGCTTATCGCGTTTCTTAACCATTATCTTTAGTCGCAAAGTATTACGCAATATCGGAAATTGATGTTATTTTTCGGTTAATAAAATTAATAAAACTTTATAGAAATGCTATAGAAAGAGACTCGATTTCAAGACGAATTGTATGTCGCATGTTTAATTAGTAATTAATTATTTAATTAATTAGTAAATTATTACTGAACATTTGTTATTAACGCCATGTTTTATTATTTATGAATCGTATAACAATTCGGCATTTGTATATTGTTATAATTGTCAAATTACAATTCGTCGAGTATTTCGTGAGATTTATTCTATTGTTAACAATCAAACTTTTATTTTTATAAATGTTGTTCAAAGTAATAAAATTTCCTTTGTCAATACTTAATTGCCATTACTTTTACGTAACATTTAAATGTTAATTAAAATATACAAGCATGTAGTTGTAAAAATAGCATTGTCATGATGGGTCGTAAATTTGATAGTATGTTTTTCAAGTGCCAAGCGTACCATAGTTTTCGATTATAGCTATCTTTTCGTCGCGATATAATAAAGTATGTGTTGTGTGCCGGGATTAATATCGGGAGTGCCGTGCAATTAATGTCGGGAGTGCCGTACTGTCGTGCGATTATCGTTTGTTGATCGTATAACCGTGTTTTCGCGAATGAATATCGTATACTCATGCCATCAAGAAATAACAAAGGGTCGAGAACAAGAGAAGAGAACAAGACCTATAAGGGCAACATGCGACCCAGAACAACCATAAGGTGAGCAAATTATTTTCGTTACTTATTGTATAAAAAAATAATTGTTGGTGAATATATATGAAATATTTCATCATATATTTAAGATATATAATTATTTAGATTATATTTATATAAGAATTATATTTTTTTATATTTTTTAAATACCTAAAAACATTTTTCGATAATTATGCAATATATTTTATTAATTATTTATTTAAATGAAAAATTAATCGCATTTAATAATCAGTTTTTTAAATATTATTTTATATATATATCGCCAACAAATTTATATAGAATTTATATAGAATTTATATTTATAAGAGAGAAAATAAACGAAACAAATAAATGAAAATAAAATAATAATTATAATAATTCAAAGGAGAAAAAGTTTACAATAATTACTTGGTTCACATCAATATTTAAATAATCAAGTATGTATGTGAAAAAATATAAAACACATATATATTTAAGTTATAATATAAATTTCATTAAGCATATTTTTGGCCAAATAAATTTAATGTTTATTCGGATAACTACAAATGTATACGTTCAAAAGCAAAATACGGTGCAAAGCCGAAATAGACTGCAAGTAACTTGCTGCTCGTTCGTTTCCAGTATGCGATTTCTTCATGGTTTACAATTTCAAAAACCTTCTGCTCACTTTCGCGCGAGAAATTTCGCGAGCTTCAGCCCCATTCCTGTTTTATTTCCTCGGTTTTCGTTTTAAATTTTTTCCGACTTCGTTTCGTGTTCGCAATATTTCGTGACAATTTTGATTATTATTTTCTTTCTTCCACATTCCGCGAAAAAATACTATTCTATCGGCTTTCCATGTAACACTTTAAGTTTATTTACTTTCATTAAATTTTTTCGTTTAATTTTATTTAAACGTTTGTGATTTATTTGTCATTAATTACTTGCACGGAATGAATTCTATGTACAACCGCGCGATACAATTGTGTCAAACAATCGGATTTTGCCGCATCGTAATTCCTGTGAATCGGAAGCGCGGTATCGATTTTGTTGTAACATCGCAACCATGTGTCACTGTTACATAAGAGAAGAGACGAGAAGAGAGAGAGAGAGAGAGAGAGAGAGAGAGAGAGAGAAAGAGTTTTCTACTCGGAGACTGAAAATATGCACGTGCATCGAGAAAGAAATTGAGATGTGTCTTCTACCTTCCTCCGCAGCAATTCCCATCTTGGGTAATATCCTAGTTTCCGGAAACTTCCATATATATACATATATACGCAGATAACCCACCGTCACGTGAGAAATTTCGAATCTATCTTCATTTCTCTCACTCACGATGGTTTTTTTGATAATTTTTTTGCGAGCATGTCTATTTCACACCTTGTTTTCATGTCACAAATGCTCGCGTGCACAAATATATTCCATCTTAAAACTATCATATAAATTAAGTGATTTATTATGTCTCAAATACATTATTAAAGAATTTTTTTAAAAGATATGCCAATCATATTAATACACACATTACGTACATAATTTTTTAAATACTTTTAACATTTAACAGAATAAATGATTTGTAAAATTAATATCTAAAATTTGCAAGAATACAAGACTAACTATAGAAATTTTATCTGTGAAAACATGATGTTAAAAAAATTTTGCGACTCGAGTTTCGGAGAAGCGTTCAAGCATAAGCGTTCAAGATTATGATATTGCAACATAGTCTAGTTCTTCTATCACATTCTTCTTCATTATCTTATAATACAATCTAGGGACATTTACATGGACATATTTATATGCAATATGCGTATGCAGAATTCGTATGATTCCCGTGGCGAGAAATTGGTGCTCTATCCTATCCTTTCCTGGGTTGCACGTTCGGTGTTCACAATTCCACTTTGACCCTTTTGTTACTTCCGGTACGTGATATGTATATACATATATATTTGTGATATCTGAAGGGAGAATTAGCGACACGACGAGCTGTAACTGTAACTCAAGTTTCACGAAATTTTTACCAAACGATTCGTGCTGCGCGTCATTGCCCATGAGAATTATGCGCCGACACGAGCCATTCGTTTCCGGAAAGTCGATTGAGCATGTCGACAGAAAAAGCATTCGGATCTTCTTATTGGAGCATAAAATCGTACAAAAAATATGATTCGTACCGTGAACCGATTCAAATGTTGATTTATCTTGCGCGAATTATATTAAGTAATACAAGAATAAATATTATTTTTTTACTAACGTAATCTCTCGAAGTATTAGTGGAGCAAAAAATTGAGCATTAAAAATTACTGCTTTTTTCCGGTGGAAATATCATCTCGTTCTTACAATTCCCGTCGTGATACGATAGAGTTCTCGCGGATTATATTTATATATATAATTTTCGAGTTCGTATAAAAGTACACGGGGGACGTCATCGGTTAAATATGATCCGTGTCGAGATTCATTCGGGCTTGTTTCGGGAAAAAGAGTCGACGACGAGTACTGGCAGGATGAAACTCGCTCTCGCGCCATTTTCCGCGACATAGGCAGGGAAAATACCTCTCTGCCACTCTAGCCAAGTCCCCCGTGCGCCTAATCTCTAAGTGGCGTCATTTATATGAAAGGACGAAACTCGCGCGTGCGCCCGTTCAGTGCATGTCTCTGTGAGTGAAAAAGCAGGAAGAGCGGATATACGAGAGACATAGGTGAAGTGGGTACCTAGTCTCGTCAACGTAGAGAGATCGCAATCTCCCAGAGGATCCGGAAGACGAAAAATATATGTACATTTTCTGTATATAGTGCCCCAGAGAACAGACTTTCCGTCATTTTTTTTTGTAAGAATATATATTTAAATTATTAACGTTACTGGCGTATGAAATTTATAATATACATATATTTATTTTAATAAATGTCCTGTAATATTGAAGAAGGGAATAAAATATTTAAAATGATAGTAAAGTACTTCTTACAGCATGTATGTACATGGAAAAATATACACATGAGAGAAAGAGAGGAAAAGAGTTATAAAAATTTCGTATCTCGAATATTCTGAAAAATAGCTCACGGAGATTAGCTTAAAAATTGATTAAAGTGCCGCGATAAAAGATTCCTAGGCGATCAGCTAGACGGAATAAATCCTTCGATAAGTTTCGTTCGTTGAAAGTACCACCGGTAGGACGAAAAAAGAAAACGAAGCGAGAAAAGTAGGAGCTGATCCTAATGGCGGTAGCGTCATTCTGTCGTCCGGGAACCGTGTACGGCTCGTTGAAGAGCGAAGCCTCTGCGGCCTCCCTGAAATCCTTGGTAGCGCGCCGAAGGTGAGATGGCAAGGTAACCTGAGGCGTTATCCGAACGTTACCTAACCACGGCTGGCGATCCAAAGCGAAACCCTATCTGCTCCTCTTTTAAGAAACTCTCTCGCCTCTTCTTTCATATCTCCCTCCTTCTTTCTCGCTGTTTGGGAAGGAAGAGCGGAAAGAGCGAAGGCAGAATGGTCCGTTCCATCTACCAGTCGAGCGAAGAAAAAGAGTGCGAAATAAGGAAGGAGATCTCTCTCTCTCTCTCTCTCTCTCTGACTATATTGTACCAGATCTTAAGACTATAGAAGTGAGCCGGTTCCCCAGAAGGGAAAGGATAAAGAGAAGGTGAGACAGAAGAGAGAGGACCGCCAGATATTCACGCGTCATAAAGCAGCGGAACAACCTCCTCATTGGAGTTCCTTGCTCCGCAAAAGCATCCCACCGCGTCGCGCAAAGTATATCGTAATGGCCTTGGGGAAGTATGAGAGTGAAAAATGCACTGTGACAACTCGCGATCTTAGGAAGAACTCGCTCGATTTACTCGCGATTTTTTATTTCGAATTTTCCGCGCTCGTTGGTAATGAATCTTGAGTGTTTCATGAAAAATTATGGCCAGCAAAGAAACGCAGTCAGCTGATCCCATGGATATCTCAATTAATTTAATAGAAACTTATGTACTATTATGTACTTTCTTTATTTCGAGATTTTTAGTGGTAGAATGTTCCCTTTGAGTTATCGGCGTGATGGAAATAGCACTATTTTATAGTTAATTTTTTAAAATTTGTTTACTATTTAATTTTTTAAAATTTTTATTGTTGTGTAAATATTAAAAGCTACTGCTATTTCGATGCAAGTCCAAGCTATTCAAGTATACTGTTTTGCTGATTGATTTCCACATTTCCCGTGAATTTTACGAGCCAATCAATATAAGTGACATGCCTGCATTATTCATACCGTCTTTTTTCCTACTTCCTCTCTCACATTGGCTTTCACAAACACATGTACACGACTCTACTCAAATCTACTCTATTCTCTCTCTCATACTTCTCACTCTCGTTCTCTCTCTCTCTTTCTCTATCTAACTTTGTGGTTTCGACTACTCATACAAACAACGCCATCTGAACATCGCATCAGCATGGTTGAATATGGGATATAGACAACATGTATGGTGTGTGCGACGGGGTAAGGGAGACCGGTGTTACCAGGTTGTTGTGGCGTGTTCCTACAACAGCCATCGCGTTATCAGATTGAAATGGTGTTCTCGAGAGAGTTTGAAACATCACGAAAAGCCCATCTCTCGTGTACATTTCGCCGAAGCTGATTCAGACACAGAGATGTAATCGGGAATAAGAAAAATCAAATGAGAGCCAGTCATGCGCTAAAGCAAATCTCGCACATATATTCATATATACGAAGTAGACGAAAGTAATTAATACCAGCCGAATTAAATCATTTCATTTTCAATGTTTAAATCCGACACAGAACCGCTCTCTTCTCTCTTTTTCTCTTACTCTCTGGATATTTTTTCTTTCTTCATAAATATTCGCATTTTCCGCATTGTCGTTACACGTGTTTCCGAAATTTATAGCCGTGCAAATAAACCCCGCCCGTTTTCACCAATTCAATCTCGTTAGCGTCTGTCGCGTTACGAACAAACGATGTCAAGTGTAAAACGCGGACAGAATGAAAAACGTTTCGTGCTCGAACCGCGCCCGCCTCTGTTCCAATCTTTTGCGTTCATCTGTCGAATCCAAGAGGAAGAGTTTCTCATGTGTATCCTGACATTTCGTTTCAAAGGATAAATTAGCGAAGTTTTTGTCCACCAGATGAAAAAAATATATGAGTTGTGTTTCTCGAATCATTTCACAATTCAACAATCATTTTACTTGCTCGTTTGTATTTCGATATTTTGAAAAAATCTTTCAGAACGCTCATTTTACAACTAGGTAGTCATTTACTATATCTACTCTTCGAGACGTGCACGCAATTAATTTGCTTCAATTTGATTCTAAAAATATTTCTATCAATTCGATAACAGCTCATCAGATATTGATTGAATATTCCCTTAATAGATATATAAAAAGAGCTTTTAGATGGTCAGCAGCGAAACAAGGATGAGTTATGAATTCCACAAGCGAAGAAGCCGTTTTCATTAGCCGATATGGCCACTCTAACGAAATATTACGATATCGAGAGGAAATCGATATCAATTTTTCTGACGACGAGTGGATCGTATCGGGTATCATTTCGTTCGCTTCGTAATTAGAATTCATACAGGTACCTAACGTGAAATGGGCCTAGTACAGCAGAATCGTACGTACTCCTGTACACACACATACACAAATACACATACATGCATTCGCGAATAGCTGCGCATATCGATCCTAGCGCACGTATCGATTGTGGCACGCGCGCGCCGACTAAAGCAATTTCGCGAGTAATTATTGGAAGGTAACCAAACATCTAATAATGCTAGATAAAATGTATATTCGTTCATGCCGTGCGCAAAGGTCTGTCCGATAGCCGTCTTTCCTCCTCGTTATATAATTTGCAGCAACATAATACGGGACGTGCGTGTAAATGAGATTCGATGATCGCCTACCGGAAGTCAGGCAGACACACGCACCCTAAGACGCTCGTTTCTTTACGCGTGAAATTGGACAGAACGAAAGAACTGACAAAGGCATATAATGATGCTAGGAAAACGACCGATGGTTCTCAAAGATCCTTGTCTGTTTAGACGAGCGATCCCTGTCTTCGAATTTTGTTGTAACATATTATTAGCTTGTTCATGATGCTTTTAAATAAAAGGAGAAGTGAGGTAGTAAATGATAGTGCTTTTATAAGGGAATGCTTGAGGACGTATTTTGCCACGTGAAATGTATTATTTGTGACAATTGACCGGTTGCGAGCAAATTGTAGATATGTAATTCATTAATAAAATTTAATTAACGATTTTGCAAAATCTGAAAAAGTACTTTGCAAAATTCTGTTTAAATAATTTATAAACTTTGTTTTAAGAAACAGCAAAGAATCTTAAATTTTAAATATGTGAAAATTTATGCTGCTTTTTTGAATTCGTGGAAACTTTAATTGTTTTATTTTCGAATTTATTTGCTCTTTACGAGCGCATAGAAGATGATATTTTTCGAGGCACGTAAATTTTAATCCTTTTTTTCTCGTTGTGTTCATCCTTTTTCAATGCTACAATACAATACAAGTTCTGTTATGTAGAAATTAGAGTGAAGGATTTTAGTTACTATATACCACTTCAAGTAGAAGCAAACCGATGCACATGATGTAGTTAATCAAGTTGGTACATGTCTGACGATTGTGTACTTTCCACAATGATACCAATATATCTGAGTATTGTTAAATAGATCAACAAAAAAGTAACGCTCTCAAAGCAACGTACATATACTACAAACGAACTAAATCATGATAAAATGATGATAGGGAATTATTGCGCTATTACAATCATTTTTGGAGAATTTCTGGGAAAAATATTGTGCATTTATAATTAAACAGATCACGAATATATGACAACAGTTAAAAGTTCAAAATTCGATATATTGTTAATATGATAGTCAGATAGAAAGATTTAAAATTTTATCAAATAAAAATTTCATGGAAATTCTGAGAGCAATAATTTTTTTAAATATTACATTTTTAAAAATTATTGATGTCAATTTGTTTCTATGTGGAAAGAAATAATTTGTATATTAACATTAGTAACATACTGTAGCGAAACTTAATTTTAATATTTCGTAAATGCATCATTAAACCATCTTAAAACCATCTTAAAACCATCTTAAAACCATCATTAAAATCACCGATACCGCAATCATCGAGAAAGGAGGAAGTACCAACCGCATCTCTATAAAACCCTCGAGTTTCTCTGCTCTTGGCGAATAGACGTCGTCATCGACGTTTCACGAACACGAAGAAAACGCAGGTGTGTATCGTATACGCTCATATAAACTGACACGCGTTTGACGAGCGTACGTGTATGAAATTTGCACCCCCTCGCCTTGCGGCACTTCGTCTGCAGCCCCCATTGCAATCGCCTGGTTGGATGTCAATGACTCGGATGACTTCGTGAATATTCGTCGTCAGTAACAACGACGGCGACGACGGACGGCGGGGGCGTCAGTGGAAAATCGATTGCTACCCAGACAGGGAAGCTCTTGCAGGGGGTGTCGGGCATCTCACCGAAACGGGGGCCGAGGAAAAAGCTGAACAAGTGCGCTTTCTTCTCGCACCAATTAAAATAATTGATTCTCAAGACATAATAAAAACGGATAATATTATGTTTGCTCTATACTAGAAACTCCCTTTCTCATTTTTCTTTCATACTACTTCAATTACAATAATAATAATATTCGATATGAAAATATTCATATATAAAGCATTTTATATTTCTTAAAGAGCAAAAATTATAATTTATAAATAAACGTAAATTAAGGAATTATATATAAATACAAAATTTTTTAATAAAGAATTTTTTAGTAAAGAAATTAAAAAATTCTAAAAAAAATTCTATTTAAAAATGTTGTGTTACTTTTGTTGCGTATATAAATTTTCTAATTCATTTATTATAATTCATTTATTATTAATTAGATATAATAAAAACAACTTTATTCATTTTAATTCATCATTCACTCACCATTTTCGGTCGATTCGAAGTTTAATTTCTACAAACCAGATACTCTGCTAGATACTTTGACAGTAAAACTTACCTGTAACATATAAAAAGAAATAATTAGTTTATAATTGCATATTTATAATGTGTATATAATAAACATTGATACTTGTTTTGATAATATACATAGATTCCTGAAATAAAATAAAAGTATACGCATAAATTTTATCGATTAAAAAAATACACATTTTTATTTTTAGACTTTTAGGACTTTTTTCTTAAAAAAGAGGAGCACAGAAATGAAATATGAAAAGAGCTTTTCTTTTAATTAATTTGGGAATTACCACGAAAACAGGGACCTACTGTCTAACCTTCCATCAAGCTTCTGTATTATGAACAACTTTTATAATTAAGCAATGAAGAAAACTTTGTCAGAAAATTCGTAGCACCATTACTTAGCGCCACCTTGTTTCCTGTGCCATCTCGAGGGTTCTCTTTTATTAAGTCGTTTCTCAAAACGTATTCCCACCTCGAAGATTAGCAAAGCAATAAGAAATTATGAAAATGTGTTAGTTGCAGCAATAAAATGATGAAATGTCCGAAAAAAATTTTTTTAACAACTATGACAAAAATATTTTTCACACTACATATGAAACAATATCTTACTTATGCGCGTCCAAAATGAAAGACGATGAAGATTCCGATGGCTCGTGAACTGTATCGGCGAGTAGTTATCCCCGAGGTGGAAAAAAAAACAAAAAGAAATTTGACGCATTTTAAAAGTTTCTTCCGTAAATAGGAAGAAACTCGGCAGCTTCGCCACGTCCCGGATAGAAAGTGTGTTATCAAGTTTCGTCCTATGGTTATTTCATAACCGACTACGCTATAACTCAACACATTCATGCATACCTTATGCTTATGCGCCTGCTACGTCGACATGCGGCTGCGTAAACACCATTTCGCGGCATGTCCATGTCGCGTGTATTTCGTATGAAGAATATATTATACTATCTGCTTACCGGTCACACCGAGATATATACAGGTTTGCATTTCATTCCGCGGAAACTCTTGAATTCATGAATTTTAGAGATTTATTAAGAGATCAACCTCAATGTTAACGTGTTACTTATATAGTGTATAATCTCTACGAGATCGAAAACAAATGCTTATACGTATATACATTTACAGTATATGCATTTAATACCGTGATATAACATTGTGATTGTAGTCTCTTGGAAACTGTTACTAAGTCTCGCGTATGAAACCTTTCATTTTATAATATTATTAATACTTGACATCATTTCTGGCTATTATTTTCGTCGCACAAAACGATTTACATCTTTATTGATCCCTTCGTATCACGTTAACGTTTATAAATTAAAAGATTGTATTGCAGCTGTTCGTGACAGTTAATTAAAAGAGAACAATTTCCCCGAAGCTAATTACATCTCAAATATATTAAATGTCTTATTCTTTTAATGAGCAGATATGATATTTACATATTCATACTCCATATTTCTTTCGCGATTCGAAAGTGGGACATCGATTACATTTTTTACATAATAATTTTGCTCTTGTTCTTTTTCTTTCGTATCTTTTACACTATGTTATAACACTGTGTTAAATTTTATGCCAAAACAATTTCTTTAATTAGTTATATCCAATATATTCAATTAATTACGATTTCTTAGTTGAAATTTCCGATTTATTTTAATGCTTGTTGCCAAATTATCATATTACGTATAATTATATGTAATAATATGTAATAACAAAAAATAATTAAAATATCACAAACAATTATGTCAAGAAAAATGTTAATGTTGAACATATTTTTTTCGAAATTTTTGGTTTCTTGTTACTCAAAACATTTGTTATTTATTTTATCATATCTGAAACATAAAAGAATAGGCAATGCAAATATATAAATTTTGTATAAAATATCCCATTTTTAACGTCATAATGTTGTCACAATGCTATTCATTTCCTCCTCATTTAGTTTTATAAATATATATGATAAAAATAGGGACACATAAAATAGGGACATATATAAATATTATAATTATAATAAAATCTTTTTGATATCATTACAGAATAATTTTTTAACAAAAGAAACATGATTCATAATTAAATTTAATATCTATTATAATGAAAAGATTATGATATAAAAAGGAACATCTACATTTTTCGTCTTTACATTTTTTTCACAAAATAGCTAGAAATAAATAAGATGTGAAAAAAATTAATTGTATATATCTGTGTGTGTGTGTGTGTGTGTATGTGTGTGTGTGTGTGTGTGTGTGTGTGTGTGTGTGTGTGTGTGTGTGTGTGTGTCTACTATGTTAAATAATATATGCACCTAATAATCCATAAATGATTTATAACTATTAAACTGATATTTCCATAGCAATTTTGTTATCGTTAAAATCATAATATTGTGTATCTCAACATTTAGTAGTAATCAACCAATCCAAATATAACATAATCCATAATATCAAATTTGTAGCTTAAAAGAAAGAAGGAGAATTTTTTAAAATAACCAGTTTTATCAATAATAATCGAAGAATCGCACGACGGCGTGCAATGTCACAGGTCGCGATCGATTTCCGTTCTGTCGTTAAGTTCTTTGCGGGTGCTTGATGAATGGTTTCTTCAGATGACACTTCCAGATAGGTTGTCGCATCGACCACGGAGTTATCTCGAGAGCAGCAGAACGAACGCATTTTCCTTTCCCCTCGCGAATCGCCCGTCGAAAGGATAAAGAGGTAGAACGTGGAAGATGCGAGAAATGAGAGCAAAGGTGCACCGAGAGTTACTAGCGGAAGAAGAAGAGGAGACGATGGGGACCCGTGGTATCATCTATCATCCGCCTGTTTACCGGCGAAACAGCCTGCAAATGCTATTCAATTTGCCTGATGGAAAGCCTTCCTTCCTTCCTTCCTCAACCTCGTACGCGTTCCATTCTGTCGACATTCCTCGACTACTAAGTTTCTGCGCGCGCTATGGCTCCTTTTCCCTCTCCTTAGTCTCTATTCGTCGCGCTACCCCTTTCGCCAACATGCCCTTTTACGGGTCTCTCGACACGGCGGCTTTTCCCTTGCCCTTTTGCTCTCTGTCTCGACATATCTTGCACTTTTTCTCGCGCGTAATACGCTCCCGCGTGTTTGCTTTCATCTGAATTCCACCTAATGCGCTCTTGGGAAAATGGCTCGTCGCTTGTAAAACGATCACTACGAATATATATCGGTACTTTGATAAAATAAGTTTTCACGTTTGTAACAATCCTTATCTCCTCCGAAGAATCTTGTTGAGAAGTAAACAAATTTCAGCTTCTCGTTGATTGGAAAAGCTAGAAAATTTATTTTTTTATATCGATTAATTTGTTTTTATTATTTTGAGAGTTATATACGTGGCTATTTATTTATTAAGTCAAGTTCTTTGGCCGTTCCTCCATTTACGCCGTTGAATTTCTACGATATTTTTCCGTATATTTCTCCGTACGTGGGCCCACTTTCTTTCGGCGCACTCTCGTGTATTTGCTTTTCATTGAGTCACACCGTCTACCTCTCACGTTTCTAATGGCCATTCGAAAAGTGGCACGTTGCCTTCTAGATCTTAAAGCGTGCGGTATCGAAGGGCAGTGAGGAAAACGAATACACACGTAGAGTGCAACGATAGAGAGATTTCCACGAGTTCGAAAAGGAACTGAAAGAAAGACCTTTGCCACTCGTCTCACAGGAGAAAACCCTTTCCAGTCCATCGACGTTTTCGCGAACACGTGCGCAATGGGTGGTGGTGACTAGCACTTCGGGATGAATAGGTAGAAAGACGAAATAGAATCGAAGAGAGAGAGAGAGAGAGAGGGAGAGGAGAATGCACAAACGAAGTGTAATGAATGAATTGAAAGAGCTTGAAGCAATAACATCGTAAGCCACGTAAAAATAAATGTAAATGATTCTTATTTATTGAAAAAATTTAATCTATATAATTTTAACAAGAGAAATTCCTACTCCTGTACTCTTTTTTAAATAAAGAAAAAAAACGATATATAAATGTTAATTATGACAAAAAAATAGCAACTATAATAATTACAAAGTGTCATAAAGCACATATAAAAGCTGATGAATGATGCAAAATTTCTTCCGTTTCCTACAAATTTTCACATCGCATTAATCGAGCTACAGACGACTGCCTCCGGCGCTTGGCTCGATGCAAAGACTGGGAGACGGGAAGGGTTGAAAAGGGGAGATCCCGATGTCGGAGTTTGGGGGGGTAATCCGCGCATCATATCTCACCGTTGACAAGCATTCATGACCCCTGGTACCCGGCGGCCTCAATAGCGAATGACATTCACCAACAAACGTTCTCCTCCTCCTCGACATCCACCATCCACCCACGTCCTCCCCTTCACGAACCCCCTTAGTCTCGCGCTGTCTCTCTCACTCTCTCTTTCTCCCTCTCACTCGCTCTTTGTGCGTGTATGTATTTCTCTCCCTTTGCCGCTTTCCGCAAATTCCCAGCGTACAATCCCATAGGCCGCATTCATTGAACCGGACGGAATACGTCAACGGATGGTAGCCCCGCGTTAAAAATTAACCGACTCACCGTGAACGTGTTCATATTTTCCGAAGCTCGCCCCCGAGACCCACGAAAAAGCGCATTTTTTTCTAGCCTTTATCGAGGTGCAAAAACGCACTGAACAAGATTGCACCGCAATCGTGCGGAAGAAGCGTCACTTGCATACATGACTGTAGATACATGTATTTTGTTAACCTGCATGCAGAATGTATCATGTAACATGTTGAAGAGTTCGATGAGTTACGTTAAGATATCGTCATGAAAGCGTATCTTTTAAAAATTATATGTCTGAAAAATATTACGAGTTCTCTTGATAGAAGTAACAAAATTAAATTAAATTAAACAAAATTAAGTTAAACAAATTAAGTACATACAAAATTAAGTTAAATTCTTAACGAGCTGACACATATTATGCATGCATTACGCAAGTATATTTTTAATCACGAGTATTAAAGTTTGTTATGTCCATATTATACAATGAACATTTTGATGTGGAAACGTAACGTAGGATAAATTATGGCGTGCGGGGTGAACGCCAAGTGCTTTTATCGTAAACAGCGTTTCCGTGATAGAATAATTAAGGCCTCCGCAATCAATATAAAATGGCCATTAGAGCGTTCAGACTGGGCGTCAGCGATACGCGGGATATATCGCGTTAAAGCGTAATTTCATTGAAAATCGCACGCGTACATAATGGTATTAATTTAAGAGGGAATTAATCCGCCGAGCGTCGCATTAATTTAAAAGCGTCCGCCCGAAACGATTTGTTGGCGCGCGCGGTACTTCACTCCGAAACCTGCCAAATTAAATGCCCTTTGAGAGATCGACGAATTTTCGTACCATCGCGACACGTTCCCGCATAAAATGCATACAAATTCTGTGAAAAAGCACGTTGCAGACAATGGCTTTTGTAAGTTCCTTTAATATAAATTCCAATAGTTTTAAAAACCAGCATCACAATAAATTGTAGACCGTTCTGTTTGTATGTGTATATATGATTCAAATATAGTAAAATTTATATGAATTTTTTGAGAAAAATTTCAAATACATTGTTTCCTTAAATTGCAGTTATTCTTTTAATAACAATTTTTAGTGTCATAATAGACATATAAATGTCAGTAAAATAAAACCAAATTTAGAAAATTATAAAAGGCCTGCTGAATATTAAAATTAGGTTCCCATTATGATATAGTAACGCAAAAAGATGATATTGCATCATCCATCAAGTGTGTGGCATTAATGATGTTAATTAGATGCTACAGTATTATCCTACGAATATTAACATCGTCGCCCACAAGTTGGCACATAGTTTCGGTTTGAGATTAAACTTTCCGGAGCTCGCAAGAACATCATAAGCTTTATTAACAATAGCCGCATTGCATGTGAACGGCATCCGATACGACACATGCCATAATTCTGCATCGGTATTCTAGATATTCGCAATTAAGCGAATTTTCAAAGTATCAAACATCTACGATGTAAACATATTAAAAATTTCACTGCAAAAATTTTTCAATAAACAAAATATAATATCTCGATTAACTTATAATATAACATCAGTTTTTTTCGATATTGCACGCATTCTCGTTATTTCATAAAAAAATCAATCATTTATAAATATTTGCATATATTTCGCGAAATAATCATTTTAAAGCAAGATTGAAGTTCATATGTATTTTTATGAATGATAAAGAATTTTTTATTTTGTATTGTCCGTTATAAAGGTTAAAATTTTAGAAATATCTCTATGCATTTAATTAATACGGCTTGATACAGCTGATATTGTCTTCATTAGAAATATTTTAACTATCTTCATGCGCATATCTTCTCCGCTTTAAGCATTTTCTTCGCAATTACACCACCGCGAGACGACACCTAGACACAATAATCGTTTCGTTACAGAATTCCTTACGATTCCTAACGATAATGTCGTGTAAGGTGAAACGACGCCGTTGCTATTTCCATAGTTATAAGCCGGTCTTAGAGACAATTCAATTAGCCGATACCACCCCAATGTACGTAGGCGTATGTAGAATTCGCAAGCCGCGTACATGCCGATCACAATCTGCAATCGTGTATGTTCCACGATGCATATGGAAAGAGAGGGGAACGAGGGACGTGCGTTCGGAAGCGCGCAATGTACAAGTAGATTCCGTTAAGTGCAATTTTCTCTTAAGCTAGATCGGAATTATCGGAACGACCGAACGCGACCTGGATTGCCTTCGTAAAACAACAATTACCGGTGGATTCTAAAATCGTTTACGGAAGTTAAATCCTGCGGGCCCTCGCGGTTATTTCATCGGCAAACATGGCTCATCCATACGATTTCTCGTTCAGCTGTTGCGGCTAACTCCTCTATTTCAATTTGCTTAATTAAAGCGCGGTGCTTCTTCTTTTGCATTTTCCCTTTTAGAATCTCTTAACCGTTTTCAACAGAAAATAAAGGACATTTCGCGTTATATCTCGCGATTAGTACAGTTATATTGTTTATTTTTTTCTTTCTACTTTTTTTCGTATAATTTTTCAATAGTCAATAAGATTATAATAAATTAAGTAAAATGTGTTTGTTCGCAATTATTTTAAGAATGTATTAAATAGACTAACTAAATTAAATCCAAGCAATTAAAATCAATGATTGGATAACATTGCGTAATCGAGATATCAAGATAACTCGAGGAAATTTGTTGAAATAAGTCTTGGACACGTTTTGTCAATCACTGTACCTTTCGTTGAGTGATAGTCAGATTATATTTCTAAATCAAATAATATTGTTATACTCTGATTAAGCTAATAAATAAAATATATTTTTATGTAATTTCCAATATGTAATATCATTTATTATTAGAACCAAATAATTCAAGTAACAAAGAATAATCGATATATTAAGCATGAAATAATATATGAATCATCGGACCGGATAATTTAGATAATGGAAAGCCAATCGGTTTATTAATAATCGATAAAAAATGCAAGAAACAGAATATTTAGCATAAAATTATTTTGTGAAGTATTAAATTATTGCGCGTACAGTAATATTTCGAAGCAACAAATCCACGCTGACATGGAGCCTTGGTATTCGTTTATGCTACGTATTCACAATACGAAATTCGAATCGACAACTAGTGACACGATCTGTTTCACATGTCATTCTTTGAAATGCGATCATTCTTTACGAATAATTAGCAATTATCAGTTTGTATGATTAATGAACATTACAATTAAAAATTCGTAAACATTATAAGATGATGTAAAGATGATAAATATTTACTGAAATAAATATTATAAATATTCAAAAAAGAAATTAAGGGTGTAGAAAATGGAAATTATAAATTACTATTATTATTGCGATATATTTACACATGATAATTATTTCCTTAATGATTTGTACATTGCATTTGCAAATATCTCGTGATCAACAAACGATCATGAGATTCAAATAACCGAGATGTCATATATCGATTGTATCATTAGTTAATAATTAATGCATTGGACAAAATATGTCATTCAATATTTATTAGTATTATATTATATTATGTAATCTCACAATATATTTTTCATTATTTTAATATAACTTATATATGATTTTATAATTTAAGGCGTATTTTATCTGCTTTTATCGACAAAACCCTCTCAATATATCTTAACAGTGTAGTGTGAGAACTTTATACCTGGAAAGTTTACTCTAAAGAGGAAGCTAAGTATCCAAAATACAGCATTGCCAAAGTCGTCGCAAATAGCTTACATGCGGTTATCGCATTTAATGCGTTGAGTGCACACTGAATAATGCATCCATTTTCACAGATTTATGCGTTAAATAATTCGTAGCGTCTTTACACGACATCCCGATTTTACTTATTTACTTATAATTGTCTGATATTACTTATAATTGTCATTCAAGATCATATTTTCGATATCGATAGAATTGGAGAAATCTTATTGAACATTGTTGAACAATGCTCAATGAGAGTACGCTCTGTTTCGACAAACGATTCGACTCGAATTGATTTTAGTTCGATTAATTATCTGATATAAATCAGACAGGATCGAGTTTGTCTCGTTTTTTGTTACATATATACTGTTTACTTACAGTGTCATCATACATGATTTCAAGTATACCAAATACCACGGTCTTCTTTTTTTCTACACATTAAAGGCATATTTGGCCTGATGAATTGGCTCAATATAATTTTTGTTACATAAAGTCTATAAGACACTATAATATCATAAAAAAATCGTATCTAAGCAAGTTTTAGTTATTCTGAGATTCAAATATGCTTTGAGACAAGAATCGGCGAAACCGATTCGCATCGATTCCGCTTCGGGCTTAACAATTGTTCAAAGTTACCTCGTCGATTCAAAGTGCGATCCTTTCGCGAAACGGGATATTGCTTCGCAATTGTGGAATTCAGGACTACCGTGTAAAGTTTCGGTTTGATTTTATCGTGAATTCGGAAGTGCGAGAGAAGTGTCGCGCATCTGTTTTTATCGTGTCACGTAATAAATTGTAATGAAACGTATTAATTTTTTATGAATGAAGTATATGAATTGTATAAATTTTTTGCGAATGAGTGCAATATATAAGTTAATGCATCTTGATGATTTTGACGATTTGAGGAGGAAAAGGCATTAAACGTTATCACAGCAAAGAATAAATCTTATTTGTGTAATTTATTGTATTGGTTATTATTCATCGCGTATACGCATTAATTTGATTCTTTTATAATGATTTATGAAAATGAGGGAAACTTAAAGAAAATAATTTACATATATTATACATATACATATCTTAATAAAAGCTTGAAAATAATAATTTTTATTTCGGAAATTATATAATTATTTCAATAAAATACTTATTATTGTATTCATTAAATATAAAATCTGATATGTACAATAATAATTTTTCTAATATTAATTATTTTAGAAGCTGCTATAATTGGATTTTATATTTATATGTTATAGATCAACATGCAATCTATAGCTAATTGTAAATAATACACTTTTATTATATAGTGAAAACGCCAAGTATATATAGTACAATATTTTGATTTTTTATGTTTATTTTTTTTAACTTTTATTTGTTGCATATAAAAGTTTGAATATATATTATGAATACATATTTTTTATATACTAAATAGGCGTATATTCTTTCTTTTTTAGAAAGCTCTCATTATTATATTAATTATAAAAACGTAAACATAAAGTAACATAAGGTAACAAACATAAGGTAATATAAGATAACAAAATAGTACAAATTTAAATGTAAAATTTAACTTAAAATGTAATTTTAAATTTAAAAATTATTACATTTATTGCGGTTTAAAATATATATGGGATAAAGCTCAGGTAATTAAGGAAGATAAGCCAATTATTACAATAAATAATTATAATAATAATTGTAATATTAATTAAATAGATTAATTATTATCGTAATGAAAGCGGAAAGATAGTTAGTCGGAAATTGGGAAAGTTGATAATTGGATCTGAATTTTAACAATTCACTCATTAGATAGAACAAGTTTGATTTCGAATACGTCAATTAATCTGGCAGGAACGGTTTTGGATGACGAACCACCAAAATTCGAATAACGAATTATATTATGTCCTGTGCGTTTCGAGATACGATGCAAAATATTTTTTTGTCACCGCGCGCAATTTGTCCGATCGCGCGGACGCGCTCGCGTACGAAATTTAATTGTTTCAACGACGAAACAGAGCCATGCAATTAACAACTGCGCCACAGTGCGCCGAATAAATGCGACGGACGGTTGAGACCCACTGTAATCCCAAAAATCTGTCGTCCCGCCCCTCTCTCTCTCTCTTTCTCCCTTTCGCAATATATATATTTACATGCGTCGACAAAATTTCAGCCGACAATTCTGCGAAGGGTGAAAACGATCGTCTGCGACTTTTCCAGCGCGATGGGCATAAATCACCGTCAAAACAACCATTTCGGATGGACGGATGGACGTTCGGGCGTACGCACGCACGTGCGTGTAAACGAACGTACGCGCCGCGCTAACTCGCCCGATCGTCGGGTTTTAACGGGCGCGACAGAGAGCTCTCTGATTTATCCGGGGTTATTTATTCGATTCCCTTGTCTCTTTTATCCCTCCTTTGCACTCGCATTTTTACTTTTTTTCATATATTTTTTTATATATTTTCTCCTTTTTTTATTCGATACACGTGATGGTGTCTCACAGAAGAGTAACCTGCGGGTGTCCACGGCTACGTGCTAGTGACCACAGTGCGCCAGCCGTTTTCCCCACCGGGAAATCTGCAGCAATTTTTCATTACCCGACGCGACAATGTATCTGCCTGTTCCATCCTCCCCGCCGTGACCCTTCCCCTCCCGTCCACTCTCCCTTTTCGAACCCTTGAAAAAAGTGTCGCGCTGCTACCTGTGCTCCGACACGGACGAGGGCCGTTGCACCATGATAATGTTTTCATTATTCACCGGATTATACGACGGGTTGGCGGAAATCAAGTGGGATGGTATTATGCACCTATCGGTCGTGTCGAATCAGTGATTTACCGGCACGTGGGGCAAAAACCTTGTCGCTCCAACATTCCGGTAAGTGGTGTCGGTTCGACGCATAGTGGATAATGATTTATTTTTGCGATGCACACCGTTCGCAATTGATCCGATTGATTAACGGCAATAATATCGAATATCCCTCAATGGGCGAAAACCATAACTTGTAATTTTAATCAGTGACTCATAAACGTGCAAGAGATATTTACTTTTGATCTATGCAATTTCGTTGAAGCTTTGTGCATCTCTTAATTTACCGCGGGAAATGATGGCACTTGATGAAATTTCGATCGATAATTGGAACGCGTCATCTTTAGTATGTAAAATATAGCGACCGTATAACGTTGCCTTCGCGAAATATCTTCCAAGAACGAAGCTACTGCAACAACACGGAGCAACGATAGTTGCAGCAGCAGCAGCGGCAGCATAAGCAACAGCAACAACAGCAGCAGCAGCAGCAGCGATAACGCTTTATAAACTTCTTCCATTCCATATGAAACTCGGGTCGGTGAGAGCGTATCCGGTTTTCATTGCGAAATAAGCCGCTTCGAATCTCTCTCCGACGGATAGATGGATATACTATCCGCCTACCGAAGGATTAGGGAAATCGGGTTTACAGCACGCTACGGATACGAAGGAGCCGCAGTGCCATGAGCGAGACGACGACGTAGAAATCTTTACCGGAGCGTCTTAGGCTCTATTTACCCCCTTGCGAGAGATCGCGATGCAGATAGGTACGGCTTGCGCCGTGGTAAACTGCATCCGTATGACTTGGCTGTAGATTGATGCGGTCTCTCAAAGAGCGCCGACTTGCCTTACCCCCGACCGTTTCGCACCGTTTCGCGTAGAAGGACGGAACACGTTCTGTTTCGACGCGTTGCGAGATGCATCTCGAGAGATATCGCGACGTGTCGTTTACGCTGCTTCTCATTTGCTTTTCACGAGGTAATCTCGAAATGGATGAGAATTACATACGTTCCGAATGAATATAAAAACCATCAAGTTGCGAGAAATAATTTTGCACAAGAGAAGATTCGAGATGAATTATAATTATTTTGACGTTTATTATTCAACGTTTATAATTAGATACGTATAGTAACTTCTGCATAATTTAACTTTCAAGCAAAAATTAATTGTTTTCCGAAATGTATAATTTCATGTAATCGATGCTTTTCAAGAACGTTGCTTTTGCAGCAACGTCAATGAAATCTACATTGAATAATCAACAATTTAAATACTTATTAAATCTTATCCGTATGAATGCTTTACTGAATTTCTATCACGCAGTATTCTTTATAAAGAGCGTTTATCATTCTGGCGAGTGATTAGCGAAACCAAGCAAAGTACATGTACTTCAGAAGGAACCAGCTGAATCCACTCGCTACAGATAATTACTGCATCGTGAAAAGAGGCCACTAGATTTGCGGAAATAATCAATGAAAAAGCTCGCGCAAAGAGAAACTCGCAAAGGAAAAAAAAGAGAGACTAGAAAAAGAGAGCGGAAGGAAAGTAACGCGAGAGTATCGAACGAAGAATAGAAGAGAAGAGGACTGGAACTGCTGATAACAAAGATGTGCACAGCGACAGAGAACGTAACTTATTACAAGAGATACCGTGTGTCTTTACACGAGTGGTTAAAACCATTTAATTCACAGATATGGAGGACTCACGATCGATTGAATTTGCCCCAGTTCCGAACAACGTACAAAAGCCGATGGAGAGGACGAGAGGGTGTCAAACCGACACAAGAGTAGTCCCATATAGAGAGAAAGACAAAAGAAAGAGAAAGAGGAAGGAAGAAGGGAAAAAGGAAGGGGAAGAGGAAAAGACAGAAGTTTGCTTTTAATCGTGAACAAATTCTTTCTCTCCTTCTCTCTCATTCACGGAATAACTTGAATAGAACACGGTAGGTAGAAGTGTGATAAAAGTAAAATAATTGCAAATTAAAATCTAGATTGACGTACCAACACATATCTGCATTTTTTTATACATCAAAGCAATTCTAGTAAATATTTCATCGGAAATTTTCAATCACGATTACGCCTTTCAAAATATATTCACAATGCTGCGCTGTAATTCACCATTATTCAGCATTATTAATTGGAGTGCTTCCGAATACGGACAAGCAAGAAATTGCAAAATACATGATTATGATAATTCGTCGATGAAGCATCCAGTTAATTGAATAAAGCAATCGGCATATTATTGGCATAATGCTGTTACTGTTAAGTAATCAATGCAATCGATTGTTTACAATTGTAATGTATATCGGCAAATATTGAAAGAATATCATTTAACCGCATAACGCGTGAATTAATCATCCGTTAACAATAATGGGTCACGACGCGTGCGCGCGATATCGGAGAATAATCGCGCGCTTTCAGACAGGTATTTCAACTATATAACCGCGACTTCTCCGCGGCATCTCCTGCGCATCCTACAATAGAAACATTGGATCGCGTATATCGCTTAACATACATCGCTTTACGATACACCTGGGAGCGCATTCAGGTGTTTGTGCGCGCACGGCAAAGCGATGTTCCACGAACTTTGAGAGTCTCGATGGTACCTGGTTACAGGTTAATCGTCCGTTAAGAGACTTTGACCAACACGCAGTGCGAACTATCCGCTCTGCAAGAAGTTGGTAATTACCAATTATACGCTACCGAAGGCAGTAATTGGAGGTATGGCCAGATTTCAGACACCCTTGCTGGGCACGTTGCGGAATACCACGCTTGTTAAAGCGTATCTCGTGACATTACGTGGCTCTCTTTCCTGTCCCGCGCGCATCGTGTTCCTCTTTTCTTTAAAATAAATTGTCTCCCGTTACTCTGCTTCCGCGCGATTTAAAATCTCCCTGTTGCTCACTGACGTAATAAACAAGCATAAAGCGGTATTAACAAGGTGCGCAGCAAGATGGATGGAATGAGAAAAAACCGGCCGAATAATTTTAAACAGCAATAACGAATGACACTTTCGTGCGAATATTAGATATATGGAGATTTGCAATATTTACTGTCGAAACAGAGTGAAATTTTATTGCGTAATTTGTATTATTTATATATTAATTCCAACAATGTCTTTGTGAATTAATTTAATCTTCTTGAAATGTAAGCAAAGTAAAGTGCGAAAACGTTGTCGCGACACGGTATAATTTCGCACGCAAATGACAGGGCAAATGTAAGAGCGACGTTTTCATAGACGAGCGAAAGCCCAGTTAGCTAAACTCGGATTCTAATTCCACGATGAGATCCAAGAGCGAGGCCGCGCTCTCCGCGGTGGACCGTGGATCCTACGTTGCATCGAATTGCCTGTTTGTATACATATATACGCGTGTGTTGCCGGCTGCCGAGAGGGAAATGTTTCTGGAGTGTTCACGTCCCCTGCAGTCGCGCCACGGTGCACGCACAGAGCTTTGTTTAAGCCGGTATTATTGCTGCGGAAATTGGGGTCTGACGCGAGAGGCTGTTGATTCTCCGCGAGCAAGGGATGTGTTGTTAAAGGCGAGAATCGACGCTTGGTATCCGCGCGGCGACATATTTGCTTTGGCGCTTTATCGTCCTGCTTACGATGCGCTCCTTCCGCATTACGATTAGAGCGATTATTACGTATTAAGGGTGTTTTACGCGGTGTCGCGGTGACAAATGAATTATGGCACGAGGAATGTATTTTTTTCCGAGTATGCAAACGTACGTTGTTCATCACCGATTAATTAATCGCGTCAGCGAGAGAAACACATTGTATCACGTTGTAATTATTTACTTTAAAGGCGCGATAATTTCAACAAATTTTAATTGCTGTTTTATGTAAAAATAGATTAATTAATAATAGATGAATAAATCCGAATCATATAAAATATAAAGAATTAAAATCAACTGACTTACAATCACATAAATGTCAACAAATTGAATATACTATATATAAGCGTTTTAATATCAAAAAACATTTTATTATAAAATTTCTTTCAACGCAATTTACGAGATAAATAAATATAAATAGAGATTTATTTAAAAAAGAGAAGAAAATTAAAAGAATCTCGCGAGATACGGAGAAAAAGAGAATGAATGTAAATGAAAAATTGTTCTGCAGCTTTGCTCTGTCTTCCCTAAAGAAAGAGTTGAGAAGCGGCAAAAAATGAAAAAGACAAAAAGCAAAGAATAGAGACTCTTGATAGTGAAATCTAATCGCAGCGTAATTAAGTGCATGTCAAAGTTTTACTCTAATTAAGCGCAGTATTATGTTCTATCCTGCATGACATTCATTTTATCATGTGTAAAGAAAATACACTGTTCTCTCTTTCCTTCACTCTCTCGCTATTTATTAATTGTTTATTATAGACATTAATTCATTTCACACCATTCAAATTACAATATTGTTTTTTTTTTATTTAAGTAGTTGCTCTTTTCGCATTAATAACAATTAAAATTTCTCGTAATAGAATATTTCAAAATAATAGAAACTAAATGCTAGAAGATTGAAGCAACTCTAGTCAAATTTATAATTTACTCGGCATCGTGTTATTTCAACTCTGATCCAGGTTGAAATTTCAACCTGATCTATCTGAAACGCTCGTCTCTTCTTAGTAAGATATACATGAATGGTATGCTATTCACTAGCAACAGAATCTACGTCTCTCTAGGCTTACACTCGTATACTCAATTCATCCGATTCTATGTAAGAGGAGCTAAATCGTGAGACTTAACGTCTTTGTGCGATACAATTCGTGCGTGAATTCATTAGAGATAATTACGTTTATGCATCGATTTATATGCATGTTAGTATCCAAACTTGGTCCTTACACATTCGTTGAATCTTTCAGCTCTTAGAAATCCTCTTCGAAAATTTACTCTTTGTAGCTCAGAGCTCCGTATCGTTTCAGCACTTTAATTAGTAACGTAATAGACGTTTTATTTGACTAGGAAACGCGCTCTCTCGCGTTCACAGTGCAACGCGTCCCGTTTAAGCGAAACTGCCACGCGATGCAACGATCAAACGGAAGTTAATCTCGCAATCTAATACAGTCGCGCATCCCGACATTTGCTCTCTCTCTCTCTCTCACGTGCACGCACACATACTTGCGGTTGCGACGCAGGCATTAGTGCCACTTCCATATCGCTACCTGGGTGCGGAGGAAACGTAAATGGAGAAACGCGGCAATTAAAGCTGGCAGTTACAACGACACGCGTCGTCGTCGTCCTCCTCGTCGTCTTCGACATCGTCTTCGACATCCAAGACGACGTCGGCGACGAGAGAGATCGCGCCGCGATGATATCGCCGCGTTATCCGCGGACGGATCGAGATGTAGTCGCCGAGTCGTACACAGTCGTTTCGGGAGCGGCAATTTCGAGCTCGAAATCGCGGCGTTCACCTAAACCATTCGGCCCCACCGGCTCGATATCATCCTCGCATCCGTACCGTTGTGGCTCGAGCCGGGCACGATGTTGCTGGTTGTGTTTGAACGGAGGCGACGCGACGCGTTGGCTCGCGGACTATTATTTGAACGGTTATTGGTATGATAGCGCGTATCTGCGCGTCGTGCATCACGGCGCCAACTCTACGCTTGTCATCCTGATTTCGGGAATTCGCCATCTCTCGCCCCATCCCCTCGGCATCTCCGCCTGTCGTGTCCCCCCTCGTCCTCTCCGCGCGCTTGTACAACCTACGAACCCCCGGCCGCTCCGTCCCCCTCTCGTCCCGCTTCCCGCCGTTCCTCTGGGACGAGACTCGCCGCATAAATGTATGTTTCCAGGATTTCTGGTTGTCTGCCGAATGAATTATGGAGACTCGACGCTGCCGCCGTCGCCGCCGCCGCCATTGGCGGTGCCCGGTCGAGATTGCGAGTTGCGAGGGTGGAAATCATCCCGGAGAAAAGAGGCGCGTTTTCGCTGCGTCGTACGATGTTTATGCTGATACCGAGCACGGATCTTTATAATTATAATGATAGATGATATATTAAGGTGAATGATTAACCGTCATCCCCAAACTTAATCACGATACGGAACTCGCGACATTTATACACGTACCTATCAAAACTTAGATTTGATTAATAGTGACTCTAGTACAGCCTTTTAATCTTCTTAGAATTTGAAGAAACGATGGAAGAAATTTATTGATAAATCAATCATAATAATATAACTTAAAAAAATTAATATTGTACAAGCAATTTTCCTAAATTCGAATTTTAGTGAGACTATATTTTACCATACAAGCTGTAATGTATACAAAATGGGTTGAAAAACATGTAATCGAAAGAAAGAAGATTCTTAGTGTAAAATTAAATTTAAAAAAAATACTTAAAAATTTCTTTGTACAAGGCTTCGTTTTGAAAAACGAATTGATTTTTAAAATTGGAAACTTGATAACATATCTACGCCATTTCAACTTGAACGTTTAATTTCTCCTTCCAATTATGCAAATCTTAATTTCATCGATATCATTCCGCATTCTCTGAAAAATCTTACGATCATAATCTTATGAAAATACATGATATTGATCTATAAACAGGACCCGGCACAATTATACTTGCTAATTACTGCGCTCGGAGAGCGCAGCTAAAGTATATAATTGATAATAACAGCAATATGCAATTAATAGCAAACACCATATAATTACCGCGGTTGTAATCACATTGGCAATCTGATGCCACTATTCATTCGAACGATACCGCCGCTGTTTATCATGGTTTGATATATCGTTACACGCGATCCATATCCCCGATGCGCTATAGTCTTACACCGAGCGCGGAGCATAATTAGCGCGTCCGCACTTTCTTCACGGGCCATCGCGATAACATCAGCGAGCGATACTCCTTGGAAAGTGCATCGCTGTTTTCCCAGCGCGCCATCAACTTTTTCATCTTGCGCCTCCGTTATTTTGTTTCTTACCTCGCTCGGCGCGCCGACAAAGAGGAAAACTTCGCCTGTCCTGAACTTCCCCATTGTATCGCCGGAAGGGAAAGTCGACGGCGGCGCATTTGAATCTCAGTCACGACAATAATCGCGATTACGGCAATTGCGAGAACAGGGTAGAGAGGGTGTATTCCACCGTACACAAAGTTCCGGCTCTGATCGTAACTTTTAATTATTCTATCGCGCGCATAAAATTGCAAGAATGTGCCGCTGGTAATTGCAAGGATCGCGAAACGTTTCGCAAAATCGATCCGCCAGCTCGATATGGCCGGTTCGAGAAAATTATTCTCGACTAACGTTAGGATTTTTGATGATAAACGTCCGAATTTGCGCGTCGACCAGCTCGATGATCAGTTTGAGAAAATTATCCTGGAATAGCAAAGCATTCTCTAGGATAAACATCTGAATTCGTCCGCCGCTGTCGGCTTCAGAATACCGAACAAAAGTATAAAAGCTGCGTTATGCAAATGACTTTGATGCAAGACGGAGAGTTGAATTTAAAGGAACGAATCGCGCTTTTGGCATCGTAAAATATAAAGTTTGGATGTTTGCGCTTTATCGTGTGACTTTGAAACACATTCGAGTGAGGCGCCGTTTCGGAGTCTCGTAAGAAAGTGCAACCAAGTTCTCTAAAACGTCCTAGCACCTTGAATCGCTTCTTCGCGAGTTATCTCTAGAGATGGAATTGTCACGATTTTTCTGGACCAATTAAAAGTTGTGTAGCGCACGGCACTTTTAGCAATGGGGAATTTCACAAGCGACAAACAAGGACAGAGACGATATATAAACGGGAGACGGTACACACTCGGATTGGATGATGCTTTCTGTCATAACAATTCGCGTAATGGGGTCGATAGGAAAGGACGGAGAAGTTATACAGCGATGCTACTGTTTGGAATGATCTCGACACAAGGGTACGAGCACCTTTTCTCGAGTGGATCTCGTATCCTTGTTTTCGCAACGTTTCCAGCCACAGAGGAAAGGCTGATTAATCGCGTCGAAAGCTCCGAGTGGACAATTATACACGAATGTTTGATTGCGACCATCGCGCACCAATTCCGAATGGCAACAAAGCTGATGCTTGCGCCTGAGAACATTATTGGACGGTTCGTTATCGCGCGGGGTATTAAACAGTTCACAAAATATACAGCGCCATGGAAAATTGATTGTGCTCTCGTTAAGCTTAAAGCAACGAGATTGCCGCGAAGCGGAATGGTACATAGACAGAAACAAAATCACGGAAACACACAATCTTAACTCACCGATATATATCATTTAATAATACAGCACCCGAAATGCCCGGCTAACACCCTGACGAGCAACGAAATTGCAGAAAAGCCGAGTGTTCGTGAATCCTTTGAGGGTGGTAAGGAGCGCTTCTTGAGCTGTGAATAAATAAACAGTCTTCCGCGGATTAAGGAGCACGCTTTCAATCGTACATCGTAGTGACTCTAGGTCGCTCCGGAGAATACTAACAAATGCGCGGTAAACATGGAAAATTGTTAGTAAATCTTCAAAACGGTAAAATATCTTCTGTAAAGATCAAGTCTGCAAAAAAGTGGTATAAGTCATGGTTTTATCGCATCGAGTCGCGTGCTGGTGCAGCGTGGATTTTATCAGAAGGAGATTGCAGCATTCGTTAAACGATTCGTGGAGAAAATCCGCACGGTTCTTTGATTAAAAATGAATAGATTTCGCTAAAGCTAAAGCTACGATAGTAAATTTAATCGCGCAAACGAGAAGCGGAAAAGTCTGGTTATATTTTTGCGAAATTTTTCCTTCTTTATCGGGGGAAACGCGAAAATGATCCTTGGTAGTTGAATGCGGCTCCGAAACTCTTAAGATTGCACAAAGCTATGGCGAATATGCATTTTCGAGCGATTTCACGTTCATTGAGATTGACATAACAAAGACTTTGCAATGTAAATTCATCCCACATGCGGTTTCGTTTAACGAACTTCTCTTTGTCCGTGCTTTTAGCGCACGCACGCTGCCCCGAACATTTATGTCGTAATTATGTCGCGGCAAAGTGATAGAGCGTCGCCTCGATGCCCATTAAAGGCAACGCGAATAATAATCATGAGAGTTTAAACGACCGTTCCGCGGCATAGATGTTTTCGCAAAATTCTAGTCTCTCGTTCTAGTCAACATCATCGGCAGTTTTGTTCGCAAATTCACGAGGGCACGTTGTGTTCGATGTTGCAAAAAATGAGCAGGGACAAACTAGCATGCAAATAAAGCAAGTCAAACGAGGAGAACGATAAAGAGCGGGCATACGCGAGAACAAACAGACACCTGGCGCTTCTCATCGTCGATTAAATCTCACGGATCTCTGGTTTGATGACCGGTTTCCGCGACACAGATCTTTGGCTCCGGATATTCGAGATGGAGTTGCATTTACGCGAATTGCGGAGCACCTCGCCGACAATTTTCGCATTTGTCGTCTTACCCGACCGTTTCTTCATCCATATTCTCTCGTTCCCTCATTTATCATCTCTTCCATCCACCTTTATCTCATTGCCATCGATTTTCCTTCTCTTTGCCTGTTCCTTTAACTTCGCCACCGCTTTCTCCGACTATTCCACCCTCGTTCAACTTCGTCAACGGTTCACCTCAGTTGGACTCGATCGCTGTGATCCGCTGATTGACTAATCAGATTCACTGGTCTCTCCCTCTCCGTCTTGCGGCGCTTTCTAGCTGATTGAACGCGATTAGGTCGTTCCGGAAACACGATTGAATTTGGATTTATGTATATTAGAAAGCAAGCGAATCACGTAATGTAAATTAAAGATGGTGCATATCGGATAATATATATGTATCTCTAATATAGAATACATATATATATATTATCCGATATATAACGATCCTTTTTCGAAATGACATTGTATTGGTTTTAATATTTCATCTATTTTAAGCGATCAAATAAAAATGCTATCAAATTATTCTTTCAAATTGCATTTGAATAATCAAAAATGAAATATTATATTTTTACAAAAATTCACATTTATTAATAAAATCATTACAATGATAATATGAAATATATTAATTTATCATTTTTATTTTAAACTCAAAATTTCTATGTATTTATACTACCAATAATTTTTTATTCCAACTTAGATATATCGATTAGTTGTGGTATATTATACCGTGGTATATTATAAAATTTACAATGGTAATTGAAGACGCTACGCTTCAAAGTTCTTTGCCGTCACGATCCATTAACAGTTTTGTTGTCCATCGAGTCTTTTAAGCGTAGCAGCACCTTTCCATTCGGTTTTCTTTCTCTTCGTTTCCTCTTTCACATTTTCGCATCCCGTCCCAAACCTACCATCTATTTTCCCTCAAATGTACCGTATAACGGATGCTCAGCAGCTCCGCGACTAAAGCAATTAGACCGACAGATATCCGGTTTCAAGACCGGCAACTGCCACGAGAAAGAGCTTTTACGAAAACGCCATTTCGCAAAAGACGAGATCTGTAACAAAGTATCGCTTTCAGACGGAAAATCATCGTTTGCCCTGCCATCTGCGCTACTCGCGTTTCCGTTTTCACCTTCTCGTCTCGGAATACCGGCAATGCTTCTTAAAAGACTCGGGTATTTTCCCGTAAAACGCTTGTAAAACGTTCGCGCGCCATTTCTACATAATTCTCGTCTCTAATATAAAGCCATAATAAAACAGCTCGTAATCGCTCCATTTCCAGTTCATAAATTATAAAATACTATATAATTATAGAAATGCAAAAGCACGAATATTGCGTATATTATAAAATAATATACATTGCCATCGCAGCTTTCTCATTTTGTCTGCTCGCTAAAAACAGACCCTGATTTTAAAACATCGTTTTTTAGGGAAATGCGAAAATAAACCTGGTTTTATGCGCGTTAATGTTGGCCCGATATACGATGAAATGTGTCCGAAAACGCTGAAAAACGTACGACAAATACAGGATTGTTGGCGCGACCGCGCTCGATCCGCAAAACAAGATTAAACGTATTTATTCGTTCGAATGAGGGACGGGCAGAGAATTTGTTCGAAAGCGTGGTGTACGAGGTTGCAACCCTTCCGGAAACGGACCAATAACTTCGGTTCTCTGCCAGGTGATTTTACGATCGACATTTACGAACGATCTAACGTACCGAAGTGGAAGTTTACGAGACCGATAATGCGATCGATAATGTCGCTCCTGGCCAGGAAGTTGATGGACGCCCGCGGGGGTAAAGCCTCGCCTTACGCGAGCCAGGTTATTATAATCGAATTTGTCAATCTAGTTTCAGGTACGATTGACAGGATACGTAGAGTGGGTGGAAACTTGGTAGAAGAAAAAAAAAGGTAGATATCCATCGAAAGTTGACCGACGAACAAGAAATTTTATAACAGAATCGAAGAGCGGCCATTTAAGAACTTTGCTGCTGCGTTATATTTTTCTTATAATAATAGATACGAATAGATTTTGAATTCGCCCGGATATATTTTACCTAGAAAGAAATTGTTGACAGTATATATAATATGTTGTATTTGTAATGCGTTAATTACCGTTCTACATAAACGCATATCAGTTTATATTATAATAATAAATTATACGACAACTATACTACTATCGTGCAGCTAAAATGAATAAATAATATTATTATTTGGCCAAATTCAATGTACGAAATTATTGTTAAATGCAAAGCTCATAATGCATAGCTATAACATTTCACTATTAATCATGATATTTACATAACAAATCCTTTATATTAAACAAATCCAAGAGAAAAAGAAAGAGTGAGAAATAAAAATCTGCCAACTATTTGAGTGATACATACTCACGTTCAATTAAAATATATTCAAGTTTTAAATAGAACTAGTAATCGTAACAAAATTGTATGAATTTTAATATTTTTCTTTTCGTAATAGATTCATATAGTACTCGTAAATTACGCGTTTTACTACGCATAACGAATCGTTTCGTAGATCGTCGCGCAACAATGCGCCAAAAGCGCGTGGCGATGATGACGCAACTTAAATCGACCGTGCCACCCTAAAACCGACCCTTCATTCCCCCCCCTTGATATTCAGCCAAATATCCCAAAACGATGCGCAATTAATAACCGCTCGATATTATTGCGGAAGCGATATTAATTTGTCATTGAGCGTTCAAACGAATTTTCCACGTTGTCTGCGTATCGCGGGGAGAGGGAAAGAGAGAGAGAGAGAGACAGAAAAAGGTCGCCGATCATGCAACGTGGCGGGAACAAATCTACATACAAAGGCGAATAGTTCAGATACGTTGCAATGACATTTCGCGTTTCATCCGCGACCGCAGAAATTCTGCCCTGGTAATTACAAAAGTAAACGCTCCGCTATGTTTGTTATCGCTTACGCCCGATTCAATAACTGCTCGGTTACATCGTTATCTGTGAAAACAGCGATTCGTGCAGCGCGAATGCGTGAAGCGCACCTCGCGTGTCCCGCTTCTTCGCGAACTTGCGATTCTAATTTATTTAATGTACACACGCACGACACGTCGATGAATTCCATCTCGTCGGCCATACACACTCGATTAATCCATTTCTATTTAACACGTTAATGCCCGTAACGATTTCATACGACACTGGTTTGCATATTAGCCCGGTCCGCTCCGGTCCGGCATTTGCACGGAGCGATTTAAAATTCAAATTTTGCGAGTGCCGTTTCATAATGAGCTCTTTATAAGTTAGTTTCGGCACGGTCAACGATTTTGCAACAGGCTGATAAATCGCTCCCTGTCAAAATCAACTTTGAATGCACGCGCGTAACAAACTGTTTGACCAACGAGTCAGGAATTAGCCGATTTAATGGCGTTTCGTTTGTGCCATGATTTAGGATGCGAAAATTGTTCGCGATCGAGAATGCAATAACACAACTATTTTTTTTTTTTTCAAAAGTATAGTTATGTAATTTTATTCTCGAGGAAAAATTCTGTAAGAAAATTATTCACTACGAAATTACTGTAAAATTAAAACAGACAGGGAAGATAATTTAACGGAATATAAAAACCGACAAGATAATTTAACGGAATATAAAAACCGACAAGATCCGAAAGATTGAATATCTTACCTTTACACAAAAATCTGAGTAAAAGACAACGGTCTTTGTGCCATGTACTGCGGGATCGATAAAGCGCAAGTGTCTTGTCGAATACAAGAGAAAGAATACTTCATCATTGAGGCACGTCACGTATCCTGAAATTCCACCCCTCGCCCCCTTTTATCGTTCGTAATAAATTCTTTTTCTTCTTTTCTTTCTTATATTCATTCATAATTTTTTTTCGTTTTTCGTTCTATACATATCGAACATTAATAGAAGCATCGAAATATTCATGATTCAAATAGAAAGCGAAGCATTACTTTATTTAAGAACGCTCAATTCCTGAATCTCAGCAAGATGTTTATACTAAAAATAAAATATTTTACATCATTCTATGTGAAAATAAAGAAAACTATATGCGTGGAAAGGATGCTGAGAACGAAAAGATAAAACATTTTCGATTAACTATAGTTAGTTTACTAGTGCATGTGAGAATATTTATTATCATTACCGGCGCTTTAAACAATCTGCGCCTTCGCATGCGATGAAAATTGTAGCCATGAATACTTCGTTTAAGTGCAATATGTTTCCAGATAACGATGGGTCGACTCGCGATCTTGCGGCTCACGGATGAGTTCAATTGACCGTAGTTGCGGTAACCTTGGATCGGTCGGTGGACTGTGGAAACGAGAATCCGGGTAATCGCTGGACTATCTTAACCTGGACGGACGGCCTGACATGTCAATAGAGGTAAAAACCAATTTTATCCTTGCTCTCTCTCTCTCTCTTTCTCTTTCTCTCTAACGTCCTCTCTGGCATGATACTTTTCTCTGCAAACTTTTCTTACGATGTGACCTCACTTAGAGGTTTCCTCATCTAGATAAACGCTGTCTATACGATGTAGATACGCTGCCTTGGAGTATCACCGCCGTATTATTTCAGATAGGTGAAGAAGCCGAGCGGCACTTTGTGCTAGAACTTGATCTCGATTACCAACCTCACGATAAATACCGGTAGCATTTTGTATCGGGATGGACAATCAATTTCAATTTTTCTCTCTTTTTCGATGAACCCTGCGAAGGAATGTTTCGCAAAATGCTAAACTCTCCTACGTCGTTATGCTTCGGCAAGTATATTGCTTATTCCGTTTACAGTATTTGTCGCTATTTTTATGGGAAATGTTAAGTGAACCGAACGAAATGACGCGCGATAATAATTCAGAAATGCAAATACGAAAGATGTTTGCAATTAAAGTTCGTGTAGTAATAGATAGTTAAAAATTGCACGGAATATTTAAGTGCCAACAAATAAAAAATAAATTATAATTCCGAGTAAGAAAATATAAAGAAAGAATAAATATTGCAAGTTGATGCGATTAAAGAGAAATTTGAAATCCAACCAAATTTAACTCTTTTTTTTAGAAACAAAATATTTAACTAAATATACGAAAAACAAGGCAAGCCAAACGTGCTATATGCACGTGATATTTTTGAAAACTCGATAAAAACGCAGGAAAAATTGATTGCACTATTCAACAATAATCTCGCTATATTTTCCGTCTATCTGACATCGGTGATCAACCTTATCTGTGGCATTAAACCGCGGTCGTATTATTCAGACTGCACTTAATATGTTTACTAAATTAGCCGAGATTATATCAGCCACTTGTATGTGCATAATACCCATCCGCTCACGACACGCATCCCACATGGGTGTACCACATGGTCATAGAACGCGCGCGCACAAATGTACGTGTGTGCGTGCGTGTGTCTGTCGCCGCGTGTAATCCACATGCACATGCGGTTCGCGCCGCGCATGCATTTAAGCGCGTAAGTATGCATGTCATATCTCGCGCGCGAGCGCGTTGTACATACGTCAAAGGCGTTTCTGCGGGATTGGATAAGGATTTCGCATCGTTAGATCCCATAATCGGTCTACATCGAACTACGGACAAAATTATCGCTGTGTCGACGAACGACATCGTGTCGCAGACGACGCATCAAAATTAGTCAATAAAGATGATTAACTCGTCAATGTGTAAAAGCGAAACGAAGGGGAGAAAAAAGAGGGACAAGTGTCGATCGGCCGATAGTCTGTGTAAGAATCTTCTCTTGGGCATTCCGGGCACGCGAATTCAACCAACACAGCCACGTTCGCGACCAAGTGATTTTCATTTATCGGCGAGGAAGAAATTGATAATGTCTCGACACCGTCGAACTTGGAACTTGAGAGAGCTGTGGGAGAAAGTGGGAAGAGGAGAAGGAGATAGAGATATTGCAGCGGGTGTAAGACGTGACCTAACGGCTCGGTAGCATGCCGCCAGACTTGCTAGGAGCTATTACAGGTCGATGTAAAACGTGACCTAATGACCGCAGAGCCTTGTCAGGTTTACCAACCATTACAGCTGACCAAGGCGTTAGGAGTGCCGGTTAATTAATTCGTCTATCGCCGACAGCAGCGGTAACGATCGATCGACAGCGAGGCAAAGTATCCTCATAAGGTTATAACTTATGTCGATGAGAGCGCTGATCGGTCTGTGTTCGTATGATGCGATGTGGTTGCCTCGGTTTACGATGATGCCGATAACGACTTGACGTCGCTGGATCGTGTAATCGGAGGCGTCGAACCGACGAGATACCGCATGGTATACTATCATGACGTAATAACCTAGTGCACTGCCACAATTCGCCGGGATGCTGATACTGGCAATTAATTCATCAAGCTTGTAGTAGCGCGCGAGCGAGATCGATTAATGCGCCAAACTGTTCGATGAGTTATAAATTACATACTGAAGAACTCAAACTGAAGTTGGAGCAAGCGCGATTGAGATTGCATCGAGATATGCAATCGATGAAGAAGGCTGCGTCGGTGGTTAGTACATATTGGTGAGGAGAGGTATTATCGAAGTATCACTGCCGATATAAAACAAAAAAAATTTTATTGAAAAAACCAGCATTGAAATCATGTTCCGTACAGAACGAACCTCTTCATGCTGCTATCTATATCTATATGAATTGACTTCCTATCTACAGCAGATGGTCCCATTTGTACTTTTAGAATAGAAATTCCATTTCGTGAATCGACTTTTCGATAAACCGATGAATACCGATTTCGGCGAATGTCGCGAAGTTTACTGACAATATAGACGGCCTATATGCAAAGTTATTTAATCCTGAAACACTAACAGAAATGAAGACCATCCTAAAGAAAATTGAAAAAAAGCTTGCCGTCACTTCTCATATTTAAAACATTTTATAATTAAGAAATATTTTTCATTATTAATTATATTAAAATCTGCATCACACAAATAATCAATATTATATGAACCAATTTTTAAAAAATGTATAAATTCATATAATAGTGATTATCAAAATCATGTAAGTTTCTAAGATTAATAGTAAATGGACTAAAATGATTGTAGCGACATAAAATAATGAATTATTCGAATAATAACATCAATCGACATTATGAAGCAATTATCGGTTTGGACGGATCGCTATATCAGCGATAAGATATAAGCAATAACGGCCGCTAGAAAAAACCGGTTCGTTAATCTTCTCTTAAAATTGTGGATATAACATATTCCCTATCGCTCCCTACGTTTCTATGGTCGTTCTCTCGTTCTCTTTCTTGCGTTGACTGCTCGCTACCTTACGAGCAACGTCCTGCAACGTCGGCCAGCCAGAAAAGCGTGTAATTAACCGGCGACGTGGCCGCACTTCTTTTCTGGCAGGAAGTCATTATCCACCGCCAATTCGGTGCTCTCGCGGGTAACGCTCAATTATGCTAATTTGCAGTCGGGCAAATATAATCGTTCGCCCGACGACGAGTTACTGCACGCCGTATGTTGTCGGCGAGACGATCCTTCCTATTTCTTCGTCTCCTCTCCTCTTCGTTCGCGCGTACGTCTAGAGGTTGATTCGTGCTCCATCTCGCAAGTAGACAATAAATATAGGACGTTGGACAAGCCTCGCCGCTCGAGACTTGCAATCAAGACGTCATCGATCGTGCCAAGTAATGCATAGTTGTCGAGCCGCGAAATAAATGTCAAATATGACGATTCTACTCAGAGATTAAGTCGAAGATTTTTTGGTGTTTTTAATGCACAGTAATGGCAATGTAATTTATCGATAGATCGGCTATTATGTATGCTTATTTCGGGATAGTGATGATAGAAGATTTAATATTGCATCTTTTTAATCATGAAAGTCCGTCTTGAGGAAAAGAGAGAGAAGCTGTAAATTCATTTTATACATCATTCAAATATGAGAAATTTTGTTATAAATATATATAGATCTGGGCTTTTTAAAATATTAAATAATACATAATAATTTTCGAAAACTACATCACGTAATTCGAGAGAAAATATAATACGCTATAATAAAGAATAATCTTATTGCTTCACTTGACTTGCTTGACAAAGATCGAAATGCTCTCCACGTCAAGATCTGTACAATCCCCGTACAATCAACGCACTTTCATTAATCAAATGACATGAAATGAAAGAATACGTTCAAAGGGAACAGGGACAAAGGGGACTCACAATTTTTATGTCGGTAATCATTTCTAAAGTCGCGCATATAAAGGAGAGGCGACAGAGCGAGCGAATATAATATAACGCTAGCAAGAGGGATTAATAAGCTTTCGGAAAGAAATACTAAAGAAATGCGATAGAGGTGAGGGTGCAGCAATGACCTCTTTGCAGCAAGGATCTTTGCAGTTTCCTTTTCATTCAACTTGCATAAGAATCTCGAATCATTCCGACATCGATTACTTAAGTTTCCTTTCATCGAGTTCTATTTGCGGAGTTTATTAGTCACATTAATCAATAATAAGGTTCATTTTAATATCTGAAATATTCGCCCAAATAAATATATAAAATAAACTATATATTTCAACATTATATAATAGATTATCGTATATATTATAAAGAGAAATTCTAAAACTTTCTGCGCTGGAAAAATAATTTCCCGATAATCCGTACATTATATTCTGTATTTTAGCGAGCGATAATATAAAGAGAATTTAGAAAAGAATTTAAAATATTTCACATTTTAGAGTTTTATCTATGTAAAAAAATTTTGCAAAAATTAATAACTATTAAATTCGGCAATAAGTATTGTAGTTAATTATACGGTCTATAATTATCATTAAAAGACTGCAGAACAATAGCATCAAAACGGCTAATGGACAATCCGAGTTCCCAAAGAGAGATTAACAGCCCCTCAAGGAGTTTTAGGGCACTCGGCAGAAGAAAATGAAACGAAATGGAGTGAAACAGATCTTCACGACGGCATTCTAGTTTTCGTTCTTTCAAACCCGAACAAGAGTTCTCTTCATCATCCAGCGCTCGTACAGTAACCTGAACGTTTTGTTTGCTCGTTCCGTACCAAACAAATCACTTAATGACCACAAAATATCGTCCAAAGTCGCTGAAGAATGCGAGGAAAATGAACGATGGCAAGTCATCATGACGAGTACCCTATCGAAATCTTTTTAAAGAAGCAAATAATTTAACATGACATTTAATCCATTATCAGTCGCAGGATCGATTATTTTTATCGAATGATTGAGTGGTCGCGCGACGTCTTCTTCTATCTTGAGATCAAAACCATTAAATACATATCGCAGATCGATATGAAGTGCCTGTGAAAACTGATGGTCCTCATTCTCCTGACTTCTTCGCCCCTTTTTCGTTCCACGTCGAGTATTCCTTGAGTAGAAAATAATTTGGCATTGAGCCGAACGGCCATTCGGTTCAAGGACTATGGTCTCTTTTATACTGTCGATCAATATATCGTTTTTTTTTCACGCGAATTCTGTCCTATCTCTTCCGCTATAGATCGGAAGAAGTGTTCACGGAATTGGGAAGGCGCGGGAGAATTCTTTTTAGTGTCGTTATCTCGCACGTTTCATCGGGATGCCGCTTGGATTTCTTCCAGCGCATCCACCGCATCCTTATCCTTACAGCACACTTCGTGTCATTGGAGTTCAATCAATTTTTCATGCAATTAAGAACGCCAAGCGAAGGGCCGCAGTAATGAGCGTTGTAGGTCAATGCGTTCTTACGAGAGCAGCCAAACGTGATATCTCGAGATCGCGAGGTCGCGATAACGGATATCGTCGACGATTTTCCAGTGAATGTCTTATAATTTCAAAGGGCGAATAAAAAGAGAGCTCGTCCTCTATAAAATACACAAAGTCGATAACTTTGTTCGAGTGTCGAAACAAAATTAATGAAATATTTCGGCTCGAAAAAATCGTAATGATTCATTCTATAATTCATTGTTTTTTAATTCTTAGCTCATTAGCAAAGTACGATTCGAATTGCAGAAATTTAAAATGAATAATCGCTTCTTTCACAGGTTAATTATATTAAGTCATAAATCGTTGAGAGATGATAGTAATTTTTAATTTTAATGTACGCGCGAGTCGAGACACGACGATGGCCGGCAAATTACACGATGTCGCGGCTTATTCGAGCGAGCGTGGCGCTAAGCGAAAAATTACTCTTCAGACAAAATTATCGTGAAAAATATGTACACGCGTCAACGCCGCGCTTAATGGTTGTACCACGACGCAAAATGACTGGCGCGACGTAGACGCGGAGAGCAGCGAGTCCGCCATTATTGTGCTTGCACAGCAGTAGAGAAAGTAAATCAATTAGTCCGGCGAAAAATGAACGAAAAAGTACAACGCGAGACAAAAGGCGGTGTTTAACGTTGTAATGAATGTTAGTCGTTGATACGATCTTAATTCAACGATCCTAGTGACGTTATATTTTATTTTTTTATCGTGTGTTCTTGTATATATTAAAATATATTAACAAATGTTCGCAACAAATTTACGATCATATTGTACTCTTCGCATGCAAGTATGAAGAAGATTTATAAAATTTAATTTGAAAACTTAAAAAGTTAATATAAGAGAGATTTGTCCTGTCTCTTCCGAGATACAATTGCGCATCTCTCTTTTTTTTGTCGTGGAAGATTAAACGGTGCTTTTACCGCAAATATTAATACCACAAGCCTTTATATTCGGATATGGGTTGCCCCGGACATTTTTTTTGCGGAGAAACGTGCGCTATATCCAATAGAATAAATGCCGACAGAAATTGCTCGTTAAGCCGGCCATAATACGAAGATTCTGCACGCGCCGTGCCACGAATCCGTACATCATTCTCGGCGAACAATTTTCATCGTACGCAAAAGTGCGGGAAAGATTCCTCGCGCGGCTAGCGTGAAAGTTACGACGAACGATAATTTTCACGGAACGTGAAGAATATCTGCGGAGGCAAGAGAGAGAAAGAGAGAGAAGGAGAGGAAGTGGTATGAGAAGCTGATGCATTTCAACCACTGGCAGCGTGTGCTTCCTCTCTCCTTTCTCTCTCTTTTCAGATTTATCTTCCCTTTCTCTCGCGCATGGCAGTGCTTGATAGCGTCGGGGGCGTTCGCATTTTCGCGAGATGCAATTGCCCGTGCGTTTGTATTTAACACGTTTCAGGGTAACTTGGTACCGCCGTACAGTTAATGCACGCCGATGAGAAGTGCAACGAGGTATTATTCGCCGTTTCGCCAAAAGTTGTCGGGATATATAGGTCACCGAGATAATTCCATATCATTTACCGAGGTCACCGAGGTTAGCCAATGTAATAATACCGGGTTCTCCGGACTTTAACATCGCGCATGAACATAGTCACGCGAAATTACGCGCGGCAAGTTTGCGCGATTAAGCGGGATTAAGTTACATTTCGTGTACATTAGATTCTCTCATGCTTGACACATTTATTTTATATATTTGTCTATGCGAAAAACACATTGGAGCAGTTTTGCAGCGTTCAACTATGTATTTTGATTACAATGGTGCTCGATGTCAACTCTATTGCGAGTATCTCGGGATCGACTTTATGCGTTTGACGCTCATCACTTCATGCGACAAAGTACCACGCTTTGTAAAAACGCAGTCGCAAATGCCGTGATGGTAAAAACATTTTCATGTGCAGTTGCGAGTTTTCCCGTCTCTCTCTCTTTCCTCAAATTTCACTGCAACCTCGTAAATGCAAAAGTCCAACGATCAAAATTTTCTACGAAATTCTCGCAAGGTCAAATGTCATAAAACAAGCGATTTTTCGTGGCAAAACTTTGGATAAGACGATAATTTTCTATCGACTTTAAGGAATACATGAAAACGGAAAATTAAAAAAGAAAAGAGAAAAGAGATAAAAAACGAAAGAAGTAAAAGTTGAGCGTATGAAATGCTCGAGTCACTTTGGATTGGACGCAAATGATGGATATATTTCGCGAACGAAGATAGAATTCGTTTTTTACGAGATGTCGTTACCGTGGCTAAACAAATTAGCCCGTAAAAAGCGAGGTGAACCCTCCGACACGGAAGCTTTATTCGGTATAGAAGAACACTGCCGTGGGCGGGGACGCGGTGACGCGAAGGGTCGAAACGGGGGCGGGTCGTGTCTTGCACAAAGGGGCAACCGCGGGCAACGGAAACCCTTTGGGCACCCTTGTCGTCGAGGGACAGGAGAGAAGAAAAAAAATGACAGTCGCTGCGAGCGCACGTGCGCAAACGCGAGCGTCGAGGGGAGAAACCGGATTTAAAAGTTTCACGCGCGGCCGAGAAATTAGCTCATCTAATCAGCAACGGCAGTTTTAATAACATTCCTCGCCGTTCGTCTCCTCTTCCCCGCATGTCGCCTCCCTGCTTTCTACCCTACAACTCGGCATCCGGCTACGCGTGCGTTAACCGTGTTTTATTTCCGCGACGCGGCCGATTCCCTTCCCTGGCTAAACCAGGGGGATGTTTCGCGCTCTTTCCGTTCATCCGCGTCTCTCAGGCGTGCTCAGGCTGGGCTCCATAATTCGCAGGATATGTCTATGAATCATGGCGCGGTGGGCTCGATGGCCATGCTGAAAAGAATGGCGCGGTTCGTCATTTGTAAGCCCCGTCTCTCTTCCGGGCCATTTCCGATCGAAGTGTCGCGTGAAAAAACACTTTGCGTCCTTACTCGCAACGACGGGAATCCGTTTTGCGAGGGAGCCAACGCGAGCCGGCCCTCTGCAAAATCCCGCGCGTGAAAGATGATTCATCATTGGACACGAGCGTGGATAGATAGTTGGTGCGATTAAGTCGTATCTATTACGGATTACATTTCGACGTCGATCGGGCGCGATCAAACTTGTAATTATTACACGTTCGCGATGATTTAGCGACGCGCCGTGGGTCGCAATTTCACCGATCAATTGTGTGATAATCGAGTAATAAATAGATGATGAAGGTTCATCCATTTCGCTTCTCAATTCGATCGGATAAAAGACCAAAATAGAACGGTTTATATATGTATTTAGTTTCATTATAAATTAAGAGTAGTACACTAAACTAAATATTTGTCGAGGTATCGAAAAAAACATGATTTATTTGGAAATAAAATTATAATTGCCTGCCTTATGTAAAAAGTTGCAACATGTAATCGCATGTTTTGTGTACGCAATATCAGAATAATATACTGTCGCGCCAGAGTTATTTAACATGATAAGGCTACGTTATGCCGCGAATATTTATCCACCGCTGTTCCTGAATTAATAACGCAGTAAAGCCAAGCGGTGCAAAGCGGTCCATTGAAATTTCCTGATATATGACATTATATGCGTCGGCATTATGACGCTCTTCTTAATTAAGGTATTGCGAGCACGCTGCAGCCGTGACGTATTTCCTTTATGAGCCGGCAACACCCGCGCTAAATGGGTCATGTTAGTATGTAATCTCTCTCTTAAATCTTAAATACACTTTCGTCCACATATTAAAAGAAAATTACGAAAACCAAATGTGCTAAAAAAGTGGAGAAGTGAAATATGCATTTATAACATTATAAAGTAAATGTTCGTATTTTATAATAAATACTTTATTACTAGATAAACACGCTTGTAATAAAAAAATTATTAGTTGACAGTTTAAAAAAATTATTGCTGACAGTTGGAGATATAAATCCAATCTGATAAAAATAATCTCTCGTACGACTAACTTGAATAGAAATAGGAAAAGTGGGGAAAAAATCCATCTTTACGCAAATCGATGAGACATGCATCGCGAGCGTGCGTAAAAATGGCGTCGAGGGAAGAGAGGTCAGTCTGATTTTCGTCGGCATTATACGATGCTATAATTATGAGGTGGATAATGACGCGTCCGGTCGTCCAACGAAGTATAGCTTCGTCGGACGCTATTTTCCGCAGGTGCGGGCGCATGACGGCGTTCGAAATTGCCCCTTCGTCGCACTTGGGATCCACCTTCGTCCACATACCCGCACGACTACGTCTACGTGACCGGACAACCGTCGGGATAATACCGTGGAACGAGCGGCTCGTAACCCAGATCTGGCATCAACGTATAACCCGGACCGATATATCATACGTACAGGTGTGTGTGGTTGCACTTGTCGTGCGATACGCACGTGCGAAGATACGTGCGCGTCATGAGACAGAGTCTCATTTAAATGCTATATTTAAGGTAACTCGCGAATTCACGAGTGTCCCTTTGACGCCTTTAAGATACGGGTCGAGAGTATTTCGTGAAAATTAACGCCGCAGATACTTTGTGAGTAAGTAAGCCGTGGGTATGTATAATTATGTATATGCGTCTCTACAAGATGGGGTTTATAATAAGACCTGCGAGAAATTATGCGTGCCTCGAGGCTAGTGATTTTGTTGCGGATGAAGTAGCAGCGCTGTGAATGCGCGTTTGATCGATGCTGGATCCTTGCTGATTCCTACCTGATAATTGCTTTAAGGATTAAAGTAATTGGCAAATATCGCAATCAGGTGGAACGCAATTACGATGCATCTGATAACAAATGTTAAAATTACAATGTGAAAAGAAAATATGCAAGATATATCGATCGATATCGAGGCTCGGCCTGCCGTTTCATAATAGATGATTTATATCATAAAATACAGCGAAGAGAGCTGTGTCAAAAAGTGTCAAATTGTGCATTTATTATGTCGATAATTTTTGCTGAATTTTTTTTGCGAGAAATTGGTAGGTAAAACATAGATATTAATGCGGAATATTTTCGCTCGATCGAGCGAGGAGATAGAAGGCCCCGATTTCGATGGACTCTTAATCAATCTTAAATAAATCGACCGAGAGACAGATCACTCCGTTTTCTGAGCCTCGACTCGCAAATTAATTGTCTGCTCCGGACGAATATATGCTCTGCCTATAGATGTACTATAGACCGACACATAGATCTACACACATCACTTCTACACGAGCGGAACAGAGAGGATGGAAAATGTGGAGAAAATACGGGATAGAGAGGCTAAAGTAGAGAGAGAAAGAGAGAGGAGATGAAGAGAAAGATCCACCTGCCGCTACTCCACTTCAAACTCAGCCAACACTCTCCCTACCTTTCTCGTTTTCCTCTCTCAGGAACTTTCCATCCTCTAGCCATCCTCGAGACCGGCTCTTCCCCTCCCCCCTCTCTCTCTCTTTCTCTCTCGTATGTGCCCCAAAAGCGCCCCTCAATTTAGCCCATCGGACTAATGGATTATTATACGCCTCCGTCTACATCAGAACGATCCCATTCTATCGAGACTCATCGTATCTTTCGCGGAGGTACCTACTTTCGGATCGATTAACGAGTTCGTCTCTCTTCAACGTGAACACGTACACACACGCCACTACACACACTAGTTGCCCAACTCTCTTGCGTCGAACGATGTGGCTAGTACGGCTATCACGCAACCGAGCCTGAGAGAATGATAGGTCCGCGGGGGCGAAAAGGAGAGAAAGACAGATAGAACGAACGAACCCGATTACGAAGTAGTCCAATTTTCTGCGGCGCTGGATACAAATTGAATTCCGCGTAGGATTAACGTTAACATCGACAGATTTCACGCGGCCGCTTTTGCGCTAGCTACGCTGTATTTCTGGGAGGCCGTTGGCCCAAACTGTCACCCATCCTGGGAAACAAAGTCCCCTACCTACCCCTACGTGCATGTACGCACACGAACGTGTAATTTTGTAACATTCCCGATACAGACGCGGCCGGGTACGTTTTGTATGACATTTTCGGTTGAGATCGACCTCAGTCGCGACTACGTAAAATTGTTTTTTTTTTTTTTTTTTTTTTTTTTTTAATCACGAGGGCTTGTTCCATATCGGCAAAACTCCGAGAAATCTCTTATAACCGAAAATTTATAAGTTTCACGTGACAGAAATTGTTTTCGCAATAAGATGATTTTGCTTTACGTACATATGTACGTAAAGCTTGCATAATCGATCGAGATGTAATTAACAATGTCCAGAGAAAAAATTAAATCGTAAAAATAAAACTTCGAGAGAGTATAATTACAAGACAGAGATTAAATTATGTCACGATTATCTCAAAATCATAATTCGTTATTATTAAAGCACATTAAATTGTCACAACTTTATACGTATATGTATAATGTATTTTTTAGTGCTTATATATTTCACTTATCTTTTTTAATAAGTTTTATTAAATTTTAAAGATTATGGATTATATTATAAACTTGTATATTATTAATCTAAAAGTTTTCCCAAGCTTTCAATACGTGCAAATAAAAAATAATAAAGAGGATATATGGAGAATATATTATATTATGACTATATCTCACGTTTAGAGAATATTAAAATGCGAGCGCGACTGAAGTCAACGCGTTCTTATCGGACTACGTGGCTTGTTTTCAAAATTCACCATCACGTTGGTGCCTGCAGCAAAGTACAGAGATAAACAATATATTGCGATAAAAGAGGTAATCGTTTACGCTGCCGTTGCTCTTGCATATCATTTATATATAACTGAATCATGCATTCGGTAACGTATGCACATTAATATTTAACGTAACTAGTGTATCACGTGCTTACTTTTAGTCAGATTACTTATGCGTAAACAACAAATAAATTTTGAATTTCTGGCGAAATAATGCCAAAAATTCAATTGTATATTTAATAAATATATAAATGATAAAATATTATTTCCTTGAAAATCGTAATTGAAATGTATACAATACTATTTTTCATTTTATTCTCATCAGGCTTTTGTCGATAGGAATTCAATTAAAATTTTATGAAAGATTAACGTTAAAGTTCTCAAAAATTTCACCGAGGGATTAACGCATTCGACGATTATATTTATCGTGTATTCCGCATGGAATATAAACTGCACTTTAGCGGTGGATGAAGGAAACGGTGGATCGAGTCGGTGTAGAAGGTCTCCGAGCTTTCAGGAAAGAGAACTGCCGACATCTGCCGTCGCCCCGCTAATGCACCGTTGCATAAGAAATTGGGGAAATTAACTTACAACCGACTAAATTCCTGTGACGAGGGAAAAGCGGCGAGGCAGAAAGACAGGATAAGATCAAGAAGTGGAGTGCGAGGCGAAGGGGCGACTGAACAGGGGCGGTAAAACGACGGTACCGTTGAAATCGTTATTGAGCCTCTTTCCAGACTTTCGTCGCCGGGAGTCGTCGACTACCATTTTCTTTAAGTTCCACGAGATCGTTCGGCTCCCGCTCGCTTTCCTTTCTCGGAAAAACTTTCTTAATTCGAGCTTTCCCGGGCCTCCTCGACAAAATGCAACGACCCTGGAGGATCTCCTCTCGCGAAGTTCGCCGGAATAAGACATTCGTTAGATTCCGGTTTAGTCGGTGTAACTGTGTTAGGAAATAGCTAGAATAATACGTTGCGTCGCGTTGTTACACAACGAGGCTGCTGAATAATTCGGCATGATATCAAGAATTAGCTCCGCGATCGATACCACGAATAACCGCCGTCTGATCCGATAATTATCAATCTGCAATATCTCATTAATTAATTAGCGTAAGCGAGACGTGAATTAAATCTCCTGATAATAGCAGTCGCTCAATTTCAAATCGATTTGCCATTCAAAAATATCTATCTATTCATTATTAAAGAGTTCGAAAGACGCTTTTGGCGTATTTTAATCTGTTCGTTTTAAATTAAATTAATGAATCTGTCATACAAAAGAAAACCATCTTATATTATGGCGCAAATTTTGAAACGCGAAGAAAAAATCACGAGTCTCTCCACCGTCTTTCAAATATCTGAAATTCGCTCTCGGCGGCGAAAAGAGAACAAAAATACGAGAATTTCCTCTCGCTAAGCACGCTCCCATAGCCATATCCTTAAAAGATCCTCTTATCCTCGTCAGGGGGTCTATATAGAGGTATAAGAACGTCCGTTGGAATGGGGTGTGTCTTCCTTTCGGAGAAGAAGGAGCCATGCATCTCCGAGCTAATAGAGCCAGAGTGTTGCCCGCATGCCTCGGCACGCTGCCTTCGATCAATTTATTATACTCACTTAAGCTCGCGCACTACCCCGTGCCGTTTTGCGCTTTTTGCGCCTCAAGCACCGGTTGCATCTCGCTTCGTTTTTACTTCGCTGCGCATTGACTGTGTTGGTCTCTCTGTCTCACTTTTCAACACACACGCGCGCGCGCCCATTGGGCGATTACTTACCATTTTACCTTAATTCTTCTTATCTCTCATCACACACATTTCTTCTCGCGTGTCTGGGCGTCATTGATTCTTTCTCAAATTACTCATAAAAAAGATTAGATCTAGTTTAGTTTTTCTCTTAATTTTTTTTACAAATATCTAATATCAATAAGACTTATCTTCATGTTATATTAAAATGTAAAAAAGTAGAACGTGTTAAATTATATATCTTATGCGATATGTCGTAGGATAATTTAAGAAAAAATAATGAAAATATGATTTTATTTTTCAGATCTCATCAAATCTCTTCACATAGCTAAAATTAAAAATAAAATTTATGTTCCATATTTAAATTAATGTTCTATATTATAATATCCATATTTTTAGAAGCAAGCAAGCATTGGAATTTAGAAAATTCATGATCCCATATAAAAACCGATATATTTACTAAAAATATATAAGATGATAAAATCATACTAAAAAATAGAAATGAAAATAAAATAGTTTTGGAAAGTTATAAACACATAGACTAATCTAATGTATTATCAAGATAAATATTTTATTAGTTATCGTTACTTAGATTATATCATCTTGCAAAAAAATTTTCAAAATTTTCAAATCTTGATATAAATCAATGTAACATGTAAACAGACAAATAATTTGATGGATTTCCGATGAGTAAATTAACTAAACGAATTAAGTTCATATCTCTAGAATACAATAATTGATGAGAAACAGGAAAATGTCGATTTAGAAAATCAATGTCTATTTTACTTATATATGAAATGTTCTATCAGACAAATCATTTGTCATTCGTTTAACACTTGGCACTTTCAACAACATCTCGCGCATCATAGAAAACCTGTTCGCGAGCGATTATGATGCGGTGGTAGTTTAAAGTTCGAGTAATAACAGGCCTCGAACGCGCGCAACGTTGAGAATGCGCCTCGGGCTTGAAACGCCGTCGATCCCACCACTTCGATTAGTAGTCTTGACGCTAGTGCGGCAGGCATCGAGCCTCTGAGATAGTTTCAGTTACCATCGATAAAGTGCTAACGCTTGATTCCACCTCGTTTAAAGTTGAAGTCGTGCTCTCGTTACAAAGCCACGATAGTACGTCCCAGAATGCATCTCGACGAAGCGATAAAATGCATCCGTTATACGATCTCAAGAAGAAGGAGTCTATAATTAGCACATTACGTTATCAGCGGTGTTATCGCACTCTTGCTCGCAAAATTTGCCGCAAGTAAATGGACTGCTTATCTCAAAATCTGAAATGCAAAGTAGTGCGAATAGGTATTACACAAAGTGTGTATTACAATTTAATATTAATGGCAAATTTCATACTATGCCGCAAAAGCTTGTAAGAAGTCATGTTTGTTGGACTGAATATACGTAACCTTATTTATTTTTTCTCTTCCATGTTTCTCTTCATGTTTTTCTCAAACTGACAAATATATAGCAATATATTTTAGTTTGTTGTTGCGAGATTTTTGATAAAATGGTTGAGTGTGTACAGAGATTATACATGTGTATTTATTACCAAACAGATTTTGAAAGTTTTCGATTAATTATTATCCCGATTCTCTCTCACATGTTCATTATTAATAAAGCTTGCCAATGAGAACCAGAAGTGGCTATTCATGAGTAATCGATTGTTGACGACAATGCACTCTACAAAATGATAGAAACGTTTGGGAAGTGTTTGTAGACGCGTTTAAACATGCGGAATGTATGTATATATAGATAGTTCAGAACGACCACGTAAAACGTGAAACGTCAAACGGTTACGGCAGTCCACTGGGGCTTTACGAGACTTTACGATGGTCGTATGAGCCGAGATTTGACATAGGAGAATACGAGGGGGCCTCGGGGGTTTATCTCAGAGCCGGTGCAGTTTGCGACTCTGGCACTCGCCGCCGCTTCCGCCTCGTCTATAAATATGAGCAGTGATAAAATTCATTGGCCCCTGGTTGACCTACCAGCGCCCCAGGGTCGCGAGAAAGAGAGAGAGAGAGAGAGAGAGAGAGAGAGAGAGAGAGAGAGAGAGAGAGAGAGAGAAAGAGAAAGAGAGAAATAGCTACATTATATAGATATATTATAGATTGTACGAACTTCCATCAATTTCATTTCCTCGTCATGGATTATATGGCATTTTTCTGTAAAATTATTGATTTTTTATATAACCAGGCAAACATGTACTTCGAATAGAAATATTATAAAGCGTATATTTTTTCTTACAAAAAAGTCATTTTCGTTAAATTATTGCTGCCATAATTAAAAAATAATATAAACTTCGATATTGCTTAACAGATTAACTGATCAATTTATTGACAAGGTATAGTGAGAAATTTGTTAAGACTATATATAACTTTATTATTATAGAAAATCGATATTTCAAATAATCTTTCTATCAGTATAAAAATGACAGTAAAAAATACCTATCGAAGATGAGAAGTATTCGAAATAACAGACTTGATCGATTTAATTATTCACGTCTCGCATAAAAGAAAAGCGAGGAAAAAAGGCACAGGGCTGTTTTGAAGCTACGGACGATGTCTCACTTTCTCGATAATGTTGTCATATAATAAAATAAGAAAGCGAGAAGAATTAAGTCGAAGCCGCTTACATTATACAATAATGACGTAGATAACCACGATAGTAATGCGAAGAATGAAAAAGCGAGAAAGAAGGCAAATGACAGGGGGAAGCCAGAAGCAATCGAGTGGCGGAAAAGAAATAACGGAAAAAACCTTCATTTGAAATGCCTTGCTTGTTTGCTTGCTTGCTTGCTTGCCTAGATGTCGAGCGGTTTCAGTCGAAATGCTTGTAGGTAGAGGATGAAGAAGAATGGAAAGAAGAAATGGCAGGAAAAAAAGAACAAGCCGATAGGGATGACATCCCTTGAGATGCCACGAGACACAATCGAAAGCGTAGGAGACGAGGGAGAAAGAGAGAAAGAGATAAAAATATAAAAAGCGAAAGAGAGCGAAGGAGGTAAAGCGGTCACGCTTCAATGGAGATCTCAAGTTTTTCCGCCTTTTGAGCAGCGTATAATTGGAGCTTGAAAAGCCGCGCGCTAAAACGATCCGGTATATATATACGGCCAGACTAATGACAAAAGGCAAATTCCTAATGATCCTGGCCTAAATAGGGTTAGTCTTTATCTTGGCAGTTAGTTATGATGACAGTCTTATTGTCTCGAGTCCTACGCTTTCTTTGCGTTGGTAATTCGCTCCTTTGATTCGTGATCGGCGAGTTTCTTTTTTTTTCACTCCATTTCGACATAGTGGAATCCATCAGCTGTCGTTTTCTCGCATAAGAGCGATCGGCAACAGCTTTGATGCAGTTTGATAACAAGAACACAATTCCCGTTTTTTAAAAATGCTTTCCCTTCAAGAATTCTGACAATATTTCATTTCTACGATGGCTTTGTACTTACGCGAAAAACGATTTCGTCGTCTAACAGTCATGCAAAAATTCGTAAAGCGAATTCGAGAGTGGGAGAGAGGTAGGGGAAAGGTGCGAGAGTTTACGGTGCAAAACAACAACAACAACAAGAACAGCAGGAAATTGCGAGATCCCGTAATTTTCAGCGCGTCGAGTATTTCATAAATAAAAAGTTTGCCAACGATGTGTCCACGATGAGTGGTCGAGTTGAAAGAAATTCGCGAGCTCTCCATAGCACACTTCTCTCTTGCAGCTTATGATAGTTTTCCAGAAAATAACATCACGATATTTTTCCCGACACTCATTTTCGAATTTTATTTTTACTATTCTCGACAAAATTTTGCGCGAACGAATCTCCCATTTAGTTGCTTTAAAATTACATCTACTTGTAAATTCGTTAATATTTGCTGTTTACAAGATATTTAAAAATGTATCAATTAAACAATAATTGTTTGTCTAGCGCTTTATCACTTTTTAATTTATGACATGTTTATTTGTGATAATTATAAATTTCTATTTCCAACTCGAGCTTACGTTCATTTTCTTATATATGTATAAAAGTGTGTATAAAAACTTATATCATTTTTATGCAGTTATTGTCATATACTTATGCTCCCCACGTCAAGGCTGATGAATCACGACTGACGTAAAATCATGGTAACAATATCGTGAGGAAGAAATACATGGGGTGCCGGCATCAGTGTCAGTAGCGCACAATTTAATACCGCGAACGGTGGGGCGAACGGCCAAGACGACTCTACGACGTTATTCGGGCAGTAAATAAACCTGTCCGCCTTAAAACAATAAGAACATCTTCCGGACTGAGTACGCATCACTCCTTCGTTTCTCTGCCTTTTTCCCGAGCAATTTCGCTCGGACGGGAGGCCTCGGAACAGACGAGGGGAAGAGGAGGCGAGAGATGGCAGACGGGACGGCGGAGCGAGAGAGCACCTGCAATATTTGTCAGAACCATCCCAAGGACAAATTGAAATGACGTGTATGAGATGGAGTTGTCACGGTCCCGTTGGTATACACACGAAGAAGGAGAGAGGTAGAAAAAGGATGGAGAAAGAGAAAAAGCTACATCGTACGCAGCACGCGATACCACCGGCTAGATTTGTCTGCGCTCGCGCGGATAAAATGCGAGGAAAACGTCTCACCTACAACTCGGGAAAAACTGCTCTTTCGAGGTCCTCGAACGTAATTTTAGCAGGCTGCCGGGAAATTCTTGCTTTACACTCGCATATATTTTGTCATAAACGATTTAACATTTCGAGCAGTTGTTATTTCTGAATATCAAAATGAATGCGAAAAAATACACCTGTTGTATGAAAGGAAATATTTCTTTCATAATTATCGCTATTTATAATTGCGACTTACATATCAAAGAATGTACAGATACATTGATAACATTGCGTAAAAAGTCTTTTTTTACAATGGTGCAAAGACACCTTATAATTATTATTCAGTTGATTTGACTATCGAGCTAATGCAGTCGAATAAGAAGCATCTTATCTCTTGCATGTGCATGATGATAAAACATTTCATAAGATACGTTCTGAATCTTTGATTGCATATTCATATCATACATATATTACTGAGATTATATTCTCATATAATTTCAATTTTTTATATAATATAATATAATGATGAGAAAGAATTAAAGATAAGATCCATTGTCACACATATCATCGAGTCATGGATTCATTAAACATCATTTTCATATGCTTATTTTATATCCCAATATAATAACATTCAGATTAGGACGAAAGGCGTTCTTGATATGGAACATTTATTTCACAGCAACGTCATGCTTCGTTGGCATCTTTTTGCACCATCACCCCGACATATTTCTGATACATGCCTGGCAGTTCTCGTTCAAGGCCGCTCTTTCGTCCTCGTTCGATGTTCGTTGTAAGCTTGGCGCTATCATATCATTAATTATCGAGATGAGCTCATTAATAATAACCAGAAAAGGAGCACGCACACGCCGATAGCATGGACGAAAGTTATCCTTTGTCCCAACTTTCGCCCTTGTAAGGCTTTTCACGACGTCGAGCGACATGACGAGGCCATGAAATTTTCATCACTCTTCCTTTCATTTCATTCAATGAAAAAGCCTCGAAGAATTCCGATTTAATCGATAAACATACTTATAATCTTTATGTTCAGGAAATTGATAAATTCTATAAATCTCTTATTATGTCTATATTCGATTAATATTAACTAACAAAAAAACTTTGTATTATTTCGATCAATAGTTGCACGCATTTTTAATATATAAATAAAATAATAATTTATTCGCTTTAACAAGTGAAATCTACAAAGAATTCAATTCGCGGGAGTTATCGTTTGAACAAAACTATTCGAAGCATTTTCTAAAATTAACTTATTTCCTGTCCTTTCTAATCACACGCATTGTCTGTAATTAAGCGATCAAGCTAACAACACAGAACACACGCAGAGCCCAGTTCGTGCTGAATACCTTGAAAATATTCTCAACCGATACTACACCGATGATGTATTCGTCGAGGCATACACGTGCTGCGATGCAACACACTCATAAACATGTATCGTGCATATATGCGAGACGCTGTCTAAGGTACTAAACGAAAATTGTAGGCCTAGTACGTAGGCTGTTCCTAATTATATGCCATTAACCGAGGCACCGGTATGTGCGGTTGTATCCTATGCACGTGTGTCTACATGAAGGATAACGCTCTCATGCGTCGAGGCTATGCATATCTGTTTCGAATGCATATGTGCCATCAGAAATTCACGTGAGGTCGTAGGTTAGGTCGTGATATTCGATAAGACTTATTTTTATATCTACAACTCGCGAGCCAGAATATTTATTATTTCTTAATAATAATTTTTTAATAATTTTGATGAAAAAGTTTTAGAATAAACAAATTAATAACATAGAAGCTTTTTTAATTCTAAATAATGGAATTTAATGGCGCGGAATACATCATGAGCCACGTCATATATTCTCCTTCTTACAAATCAGTGTTAATATATTATTGATGAAATCGAATTATTAATATATCAATTTAAATTAAATAAAACATAAGACATAATACGATATTGTGGTGTGATGAATTAAAGGATTTCTTGAAAATGATCGTAATACAATTCTGATACATAGATACAATCTAATCTGCGCGACCCTTGTCCCTTGTAATTTACGTTATCTCGAATCTGCAGGGTCGAACACGAAATGTGTCGCGACCACTTGGTTTAATGGCACTTAACGCGTAGCACAAGAAAATTGTACGGTCCTTTGTGCACGATAGACATTTGCTATCGTTGGACAAGAATAGAAGGGGTGAAACGATATAAAATAATAAAGGAACTCTCACATGTAACACAAATATTTAATGCTCGTCAATTTTAATTTAATATTCGACGCGTTTATAACGTCAAACTCTTGGCAATATTTTCAAAAAAATAATGTGCTTTTCTGAACCAGAAAAGTAAACAATTATTTTACACGTTCAATTAATTGCTTATCAGCAAAAAATAAGGAATAAACATGGCAAAAGTCGCGCGAGGTTTTTAATGAAATTTCCGTCGCGGAAGGAAAACGGAATCCATAACTAGCGAGTAGTCAAAGTAAATAAGCTGAACTCTGATCTCGAATTCAAAATTACGAGCTGTACCCGCAGCGTCGAGTCATCTCTCTTCGCGGAACAACCGTCTAGAGACGTAATAACTTTATTATCGCGCACCGCGGAAACGGTAATTTTGATTTGTCACGCCAAACGCAGACGAGGCGTCCGAAATCAATTACGAAGTTCGGAGATAGCGGCCGCAACATCGTGCGGTTCCGTAGCCGTTGCTCTGATTATTCATCAACCAGTACGGATGGAACAGTAACGAGTAATCGGGATATTTCTTCGACATGGTTCATTTCAGAAACTGTCGACAACTTTTCTGCGTCATTATGCATTTGATAGTGTAATAATCGATACGGAAAAAGTAGAATAACATGAATGTCAGATGTCGGTATCAAAAATAAACACGAAAGCACGATACGCTTGAGAAGTAATTATACTAATCAAATATATATATATGTAAAATAGAACAAACTTTCTAACGTAGAAACTTATTTGACAGTCAACATCGTCAACGAGACTCTATCGGAAATGTCTAAGCGAAATGTCTCGGTAAATCAAAGTTTATCTCTGCTTCGGTGACATCTTTTACATAACATATACGTATAAAGCTTAAGTAGCTGATGCCAAGGAACTAATCTTTCCTCTCTAATCGTTACGCGGCAAGAAATTAAAGCGTGGAATACGACAGCCGGGGACATTCTCATACCGCAGAAAAAGGAATTCCTGATACGCAAAGTGCAAAGTGGTCTCCTCCCACCGAAAGCTCTTCGGCGTTACTTCATTTCCCATGCTTCGCGTTGCATTTCCACGCGTCCACACGCTTGTGTACACATACACACACACACACACACACACATATACACGGACTACAGTGCCCGTCGTTTGGAAGAAAAAGTTCCGCGACGTTGCCCGGTGGACGAAAGTGGACCGAATAACCGAGACTTGTTGTGAAGGACGCGGAGGGTGGTTTCGGATCTGCGGTTAACCGGAAAGCGCCGGTTCCGGCGACGCGACGATATAAAACTCACGGGATGCATCCGCGTTTCTTGCATCCCGTTGCTTTTTCTGCCGGGAGCACTTTCCGGAGCAAAACCTAGCTCGAGACTATACGACAATCTAAAACTTACCCTTAAAAACCTTAGCCTTAGCGTTGCGATATTCCGTTTCTTGTCGCGGATGACATTTGGTTTGTACGGCATTAGATACGGAGAAAGAAGGCTGAAGAAGAGATTTTTGCCTCGCTCGAAGTCGTCCAACTATCACCGCCGCGTGACATCGCGTCTAAACATTATGCATAGGCGAGATTTAAAGCTTAAGGTGCGCCCGCGGTTCACTTTGCATCATGAATTGAATTTAAAGCACGCAACGCGCGCACACATCGTACGCCAAGTTCCGCGTTAGCGGATAAATAGTAGGGTTGCTTGAAATTCAACACCAATGTTAATATACGCTCCGCGTAATGTATTCGGCGCTCCAAAGTTAACTCCTAAATTAAAGCGCCTTTAAGTTCGCCGCGAAATTTATGGAAAGTCGCCGCGAGACCGTTCCCGCGATATATTAAATTCATTGGTGCCTGTCTAGTCGCTGTGAAAGTCAAAGCATCCAATGGTTTGGGAATTAAATGTACCAGAGATAAAAAATAATGAATTAGTCACACGTGGACCGTACGATTGTTATACACCTCGATGATGTTAGCCCTCGATATTGATATAATGCGCATCGAAAATTTCACGTGCCTCGGCTTTTTTCAACCAAGATTCCGTGCCTTTTTAATAGCCCGGCCTTAATGTCAAGCGCATTCCTCGTTTCTGTAGAGAACAGGTCTGAATATTTTATGCCATATTTTAAAAGCAACAGCACCTGGACCTTAAAACTTCTTTTTCGAGTCGGCTGCTTTAGTTAATGTTTAAAGAGATATGTTCGTATTTCTGTATCGCGTATATGATGAATTATGCTGCGGCAGATTTCGTTGCTGAAAATTTTTACAACTACGGAAGAAGAGATGGTGTAATTATATACTTATTTGATATTTACATAACAATAATTTATCTCTCCGATAAAAATTTCAATAAATATATCGTGTAATAAGTGTAACGTACATTTTTTCATCCAATGTCGATTTTGTAGTATTATATTTTAAACTGATTATTCACACATTTTATTCTCAAGATATTTTTTAAAACCGTGTTATTCCGAAATAATATTCATAGCGTATAGCAAAATATGTATATAACTATATATATAAAAAAATTCAATAAATATTTAAAGATGCGAAAAGGTCATCAAGATAAGAGAAACTCTGAGAAACAAACCATTTAAAATAAAGAATAATCTTTCTCTCTTTTTTAGCATGGCAGTCACGAATAGAAAAGTAATACGACAGAATGCAATAAATCTTTTTCCTCTCTTAAATTCATTATAAATATTATTACCAACGTGCAAGATTTCAAAACAACGATAATACATGAAATTAAACATGATGCGCAATAAAAAAAGATGTTTCGCAGTAATTTCGTTTGCAGTAATCGTTAAAGTTAAGGTTCGTGACACAGATAATTTTGCACGATATTCCCTGACAAATCGTTCCGTCTAAATAGTTCCCGACATCTACGTATCAGAATCGATCTCTAACAATCAACGTGTATGTGTAATCTACGAACGTATCTCCACGTGTCTCGGTAATCGCTCCACCCTGCCGTCCTGGTAAAGTATTTCCCGAACCTTTGACGGTAGTCTTCTGAGCCCGACGGAAGTAGATCGATTGATTGCACTCTACGCCTCACGAAATACGTCGATAGCATCATTAATCAACGCACGCGCGCAGAGCTGTGGCAAAATACGCCTCACGCAAAATCCCCGCGCGCGTTTTCCTATCTTTGGCTTTTCGCACGCGTGACGTACACGATCGAATCAACTGGATTTAGATAGAAGTAGTGATCGAAGTAGTGATTTTTCATGCCGTATACCCCTTCCGTCCACCACGAAACGGCACCGTAAACCAGGACCTGGACGTGGCTTATCTTTTAACGATCGTATGGTTTTACGAGCGATTTGTGGAGACCAAATTCGGTGCTGTGGTCTGGCTGCTATTGTGTGTAATCATTGCATGTATCACTACTGAAGTTTTTTATTTGCCATTTATCTTCATAAATTGTTTAACAGATACATATGTGACAAGACAAATATTAACTCTAATTTAATCGATATTTTTCTCCCAATATTGCAGCAATTATTGCGAAATATTTTGTTTTATTTTCATAAAATATTTTAAGGGAAAGTTTTTCTTATCGTCTCGGGCAATCGAATCGGAACGTGCAAGATGGATATTCATTGTTTGCTTGAAAAGCAGCACGTAATCGCGACATAACGGTCCGTGAACGCCAGCAACTATGTTTTACATAAAGCGCACTCGCGAAAAGCATCTTGGAAGAATGGACGATGTACATGCTCGCATAATTTACGACGCGAATTTAACGACTATATTCCTCTTGCGCTCTGACTTTTTACTCTTGCCTCATCTCGCCTCCTCGTATTTTGCTCTGCCGCCTAAATCTCTCGAGTTGTGTTCTTGCTCGTTCAGAAAAATATACAATTATGGAAGAAACTACTGTTAACATAATAGTACACACAGTGTTTTAGACTTGTTCTATATTTGTTCTTTTAATTATTTCCCTCGTTTATCTCAGAACTAATCAAAATGTAAACATATTTTTTTAAATTTGATTTGATAAAATCTTAAAAAAATCAAGTTATTTTTCCAAATTATTCATAAGTTTCGACGAAGCTGATTGACTTTTGCTGCCGAAAACTTCAATTTAAAAAGTAAAAGTTCACATGCTCTTACCAAATTAATGACGTTGATATTTAAGTACATGATCGTCTCCTACATGCAAACCACGCTCTCGCTGCCTGATGAGGAAAGTTACTATGCCTTAACCACTTTCCCGCAGAAAACTTTGCAACTTAAAGTATTCAACGTATCGAAGATTCCGGAGGGCGGTTGAACGGGCCAAAGTGTAGTTTCTAATTAATTTCATCTAACGACCATAACCACTCCGTAATTACCGTGAAACAACATTCTCCGTTATGTTTCTGGAGAGAAAACATCTCTTAACTTAACGTCGCCGTGTTTGTCACCGAGCAGAGCGACAAAAGAAATTCAAGAGCATAAACTCACCCTTCCCACTTTCAGTTTGCGCGCGATATGTATCCTGACGGAAGGAAGTGTCTCATTGTTAAACTTTTACTTTATATTCGCGCGCTAAATGCGCTAACGCACCAAGCTGGATGAAAAGTCTCATACCTGACGTAATTTCGGAGGATGTCTACTGACGTCAACCAAGAAATATACGATGTGCCGTTTCATTTAAATTGCAGACAGTATTTAGAAGAAGTACGTACAAAATTAATTTGAATTTTGTTTATTTAGAATTACTTTGCGCTGCTAGATTTTCATTTTATATATTTTCTTTATACAGAGAATAGTTTCTCTATACGATTGAAGAAGTACCTAATTGTTATATCGGAAACTTTGATAAAAAGTAGGATCTTTTTCTGACCTTAATCACATTTGTATAAATTTTATATCTGTCGTTCAAATTATCAGATAATTAAAAATACCGCGGAATAAGACGAGAAGGGAAATCTTCGTATTTTTATAATTCAGATGTCCTATTTTATACAGATGATCGACAAAAATTATTAAATCACACATGTTGATTTTACTAACTTATAAGAGCTAATCGTGAAAGACTATTCTTGTTATTTTAATCCAGAAATCTTTGAATTTACTGTACGGGTTGTTGAAGAGTACCGCTGGATACCGATGGCTGAATTAAAGCCTCGCCGAGCGGAACTGCAGTGCGATTAACGCGCTTGCTCTCTCTTGAATATCTAGTCGAGTTAAAAATCTCTTTAACGCGCAGAGGAAACTAATCAAGTACAGGAGTTACGTATTTTCAAGCGAGATAGCCAAGCGAGGAGTTCCGCTCTCCATGGTCGGTAGACGGCGAAAAACAAACGAGTATTTTTCCGCGATGCGTTGGGAGCGAAGGGAGACGGAAAATGTATACACGCACGCACGCACACGCACGCACACGCACGTCACGTGTATTCAGCTTCCTGCTACGCTGTGTGCTTCTATCGGGATTGCGCGAATCGCGATTCTCACGCCCTCGCTTCATCAGTCGTCGATTGTTCCCGCGGAAAAGTTAATTGAACTTTGATTTCGACCGGTAACTAGAATCTCCGGACGTACGCCGTCCGGCGATTGATTTACGTTAGTTTTCATTACGCGAACGCGTCGTAAGGATTTTTTTACGATATCCGCTATCGCTGCTCCGGGAAAGCAAAGACAATTGCTTCGAGACTGATCAAGATTTTCAGCACGAAAAATTTCTCGAATTGTTTTCCTCGTTTCACGATAAAAAAAACTGCCCTACACGGATGGAAAATCGGTAGCATGCAAAATCGTTGCAAAGGAAATCGACAATGAATGGATCAGAATTCCAACAATAAAGCCGCTCACGGGGACCGATAAGCTCGCTTAATTGAATGACGGAAAGCCATCGCCGGTAACGCGTGTCATGCGACGACTATCACTTCGTTCACAGTGAGATAGGAAAATACAATGTGTGTGAAAAATCGAGGGAAATGGATAAAAAAATCGCGGGCTATTCGTGCGCCAAATATTAAACGTTTTACGCGGCCCAGCTATATTTGCCCTTTAATAAAAATCCCGGTAACCGTACGGACTTTAATAAATTCCAACTACAAATTCGTAGGTACCGTGTTCTCGGTCCTTCCACTTCGTCGGTCTTGTTTTAACCAGGCTTCTCCTATACTTCGCATGTGACATCCGTTGCGCCAACATCGATCGCCGATCGTAAATGGATTCCCATTAAAGTACACCGCAACGGGCGACATCGGCAGAACGCAATAAGCCCGGGATAAGAATTAAATGAGAACAAAGGAGCCGTAAAATAGAAACGGTCAATTCTGGCGTAAGCGAGAGTAGAAGAAGAAGGGAACAGACGGAGAGAGAATTTTTAAAAGGGCTAGGCATGACCACAAGCCGTTTCCTCTTGCTTTTTTTTTGCCCATCAACTCTCTTTGAGACCCATTCTTTTAGATTCGTCGCCTTCGCTTCGATCGTTTCTTCCCATGATTTTGCGCCTGGTTATCTTATCGATGGTTCTATTGTACCAAAAATTTTATCCCCTTTCCATCGCCTTCGTGGTGATTTTAACTGTACGCATACTTTAAATTAAATTCGTGCCCATTTAAATTTCTAACCGATATATATGATAGAAATCTCGACCGTTCTCTACGTTTCTTACGACTGCAATTGTCATGCCACAGACTGTGAAATCTCTTTGTGACACACGCTATTTTCAACACGTATTAAAAGGGAGCATTGACGAATCACAAGCAGAGATAGGCGGTATACGCTGCCCCTTGTACAGTTTGTACGTAAACGCATGAACCTGTTTGTCAAACAACCTGTCAAAGCTTTGCCCACCCAATTTTCCACAAACAGTTAAGCCAACAATGTAGTGCCACCCGGGTACTCGCCATCTCTCTTCTTCTTCTTTCGACTTCCCCTATGTTACTGTATTTACTAAAGTAAAAGAGAGGAAAAAATGTTCAGACCTGAATTTTTTCAATTCATTTAGCTACTTGAAATTTAGAAACATTTCTTCTTTTTCCAAAAACTCATTATATTGTACGTCATCTTAATTCTCTATTAACGTATAAGTAAAGTCATTGAAGGAGAGGATGAAATATCATGAATTTTAACCGAATAAACTAAACTTGGAAATTTAAAATAACCATAATATGCGTAATATCGGAATAATAATTTTCAAATTGCTTGGAGTAAATCTCTTTCATTTTTTTATTGTTAATTATTTTTTTCATAGAAATGTAAAATGTAATCTTTTACGTTCTAACATTTTTTAGCTTTTGTTTTTTATTTTTTTCCGTTGGAAAATATACTAGCATCATTTGAGAATGTTCATATTATAACTTAATTTCTCGTATAGCATTGTCTCCTTCAATGACAATAGATAATTGAATTCCGGGCGGTATACAATCAACAAGTAGATTCTTCATTTCCAATTACTAAACTCTCTCTCTTCTCTCCCCCCGTCCCTCTCTATTTGAGCAATTTTATTCTCATCAGGAAAGAGAATGGCGAAAGCAATTCGCTTTGGGTTCAACTATTTTATTAGGATCTGGATTAGTTTGTTACGATGAAAACGAGGCAGGTCAAAATGCACTTGAGTCAAAAAAGCCAGCGATATCGTCGGGAACGAAACATAGCGCAACTAATGACGATAGTTCCTCCACTAAGAAGGGGATTAAGACTTTCTCTGTTGGTCTGCCGAACGGCAACAAAAAGATATGAAGATGATGGATGATTTCCAGAGAGCACGGCTTTTATATACGACATATAAATGTAGATAAAAAGTTTCTTTTTCTAATATGTTTGACATGGTATTTCTTTCGACGAGCATGCAGACTAAACAGATAACATTACGAATCTCCCTACTCGCAAGCAAAAGCATTATATTTCGCAAATAAAACATTTGTACTAACGAAACAATTCTTACTCTTCAAAACAGAATTAATTAAAGACTATAAGTGAAAAATTAACGATTTGCATATTAATTATCAGGCTACATTATATTGAAAAATTGCTATGGAATTTAAAAACTTAATTGTAATTCATAGAGAAATTAAATATAAACGTAATTATAAGAAAGTTAAAAGAATCGACTAATTTTCTCAGTTTTAACGAACTTAATAATTAAAATAACTTGCGTCGATGAAACGAAGTTCATAATCGTGTGCTTTAAAACGTGGTAATGTCGAACGCAAAAAAGTTAAATGTAGCGTTATTTCGTAATGCTCATGTCATTCGTAAAGGATGCATGCTCGATTACCCTGGCAACGCGACGGGATAATTCAAGCCGTACGTTAAAAGCCAAATTCATGGCCCGAGTCAAAAACCACGGTAGAGCTGACAGATATCCCACCCTCAAATTCTAGCCCCTTTATTTCTCGTCATTTTCCCTCTCTCTTTCTTGATCTCTATCTTTTTCTCTCTTTCTGTCTATGACTTCCTCTCCATCTATCTCAACCGCTAGCTAAAATTTCTGTATTGTTTCTCGCCCTTGGTCTAACACATTCTGTTTCTCTCTCCCTCTCTATTACCCCTTCGTGCGCGCACCGCAAACCTTTTCTACCATCATTGCCTACCCCACAGTGCCTATCCTCTTTCGTCTGCGAACAGCTTTGAATTTTTATTCGACAAAACGAATGAAAAGTCGCGAAAGAAAAGAAGAGAACAGGTGTAGCGTGTGCGTGCGAGAAGAAGTGGATGCGTAAGAGGAGAGGCAGAAGAAAAAAAGAGAATACCGGGGTATCTCGGTCGCGCGCAAAAGCTTTCTTCAAAGAGTGCTCCATTATCCGCGCCAGGAAATCCGAGAGAAGTTCGAGCATCCGCTGAGATAATCGAATTCTTACTTCTCGACCGCCCTTTATCTTCCCGCGGGCCACCCTGCGAGCCCTTCTCCCTTCTCTCCACCCCTCCCTTCCCGTTTGAACACTCACTTGAGCATCGTCGGGCCGCATACATATTTATCCTCCTTTATAATGCCTGCTTCTGTTATGCTGCAATATCCTCTTTTTTGCTCGGCCTCATATTACACTTCCGCTTTTACACATCCACAAGGTTTAAAATGATAGTGCGAGTTTTACGCTGCTAAATTAATCGATGGAAGTGGATCTTTCAAATCTTATTTCACTCTCTCTATCTTTCTAAACTATTTATTAAAAATAGATTTAAAATTTTCACTTTACAAGAAAGATGGGATTTTAATATCATTCGCATTATTCACGCTACAACTTAAAAATTGTTAGGTTGTAAAACATTAAAAGAAACAAAAAACGAAATTATAGTTATGTTTGAATGTTCACAAACAATCATACATATATCATGGATGTTAAAGATTTCAAAAAATATGAGTTCTCGTTTATAGGACTCTATCCTCTCGCTAATAATTTACGCATATCTGCTCCGCGCACTGATTAAAGTTGGGGGCGGATCGGGGGGAGAAAAAGGATCTCGCGAGGTCGTAAAAGCGTGGACTTTTAATAATGTTGGGAGCGACGCGATTTCGTTGGTACGTGCGCCCTCCGCGTCGGAATCGTAATTAGCGCGTCGGAGTGCGCGACGTTCACCGATTTGATTCTCGGTAGTAGTATAACTCACACCACCAAGTTATCGGAACAATCGGGTGACTGCGCGCGACCGCTTTTTTACATTTTCCGAGGCTAACTGTTTCGTGCGTCGACTGCAAACCCGCGCGGATAACGAGGTGACTACCGCCACGGTTAAATATCGATTTGCTCGCCATATCCACTCTAAATTATTACATTTATAAACCAGTCTTGTTACTTATGTAACGCCAGCGGCATTTTGCATGTACAAAATGCGCTTCCGAATTACCGTTCGTTCCTTCAATTTTCCAATAAATAAATAAATAAATTTCATTTTATTTCAGATTTTCATTACAAGAATGGAGAAAAAAACGATGGCTCAGATACTAAACGCTCTCTCGTTAATTAATCTAGATTTGTTCGCGTATTCGTTTGTAATACTTATTGTTAGTATACGAAGAGCGTTACTCTGAATAACTATAGGATGAATATATTTCATTTTACTTTCTGTCAATATAAGACCTGTAAAATATATGTTCCTCGCTAGTGCTGTAGAGCAGGAGCACGAAAGAGTAAAGCGAATGTAGTATGTAAGAAAAGGAATAAATAAAAGTTGTCACGTAATTTTTAGATCTTCCAAGGAGCACTACCGCTTTTTTCACATACAAGTGGAGGCTAATGCGAGATTGATGTCCTGTGGTATTAAAAATGTATCACGTGCGGGTCGCGCCCGAGGGGCAAGGCTTTAGAATTACAATTAAGTGTGCAATTTATTCGGCCGCGTTATTTCCGTATAAATTTTGCCATTCGCCGGCGCTGGTCAGAACACGAAGGGAGGGAAAAGCAAGGTAAAATTAATGCGTCTGCTCGCGAACTATAGCGATGCGGCCGAAACGAGCAGAATTCTGAGAGAAATTAGTTTTTCTGACAAATTAAATATTTTTGATGATTCTTAAAACATATGAACAAGGTCTTCATCTTTTTATAATACGTCTTCAATAAGTTTAAACTTTTGTTGAAATAGCATAAGGCAATTATATATATGTCTTCATAAATTTAAAAATTAGATTACAATATTTTATATGAAGTTATATGATATATAAAGTTAATGATATTCACTTACAAAATTACGTCTTGCCCCACATGTCTGCATCCACAAGGATAATATGGTACTTACCTGAAACAAATGAAAAAAAGATTGATTATTTTTTCAGATAAGCAAATAAAAGTAAATTGTATATGCAAAAATTGCACAGTCCTTGTGTATAAAAATTTCTTTTCTTATTTCTAACTATAACACTACTCAGAGAAATAGAAATTAAATCGATTACGCTCACAGCTCCCACCAATAAATAGCGAATACCTCACATTGTAATACAATCATTCGTATTCATTTGGTGGTTTTCTATAGCGGTTTCGTGCAGCTATCCATTTCTTTTCTCTTCAACCAAGACTGATGATTCCAGCAGGAATAGGAAGACAAAGGTTTTACGATAACCGTCCCGGCGAAAAATACAATATCTATTCGCGAAGATAGTGATTCGCGCAAAAACCTGAAATACGATGAAATCAATTTTTTTTGTAAGAAACTAACATTCGAAAATTTGCATATTTGCTTAATTGCGACATGTCGTTTGTAGCGCACCTTGTACGTTCTATACAAATTTCATTATTCGAGAACAGCGGCGAATGCTCATATTCCTGATAATTGAATCCATTATCGAGGAGCACTTAACCGAAAGTAGGTCAGCCAAAACTACAGTTATCGGCCAAAATTCGGTGCCATTTGTCACGTACGAATACGCCTTACAAGTTCGTACCAGCTGTAATGCTACATGCTCGGTCCACGGGACATCACCCGAGGATTTTAGTGGAATTCGACCATCCCTTGCAAGATAGTACGCCTTCCTCTGTGCATGTAGTACCGCTTTCGATCTATTTTATTTCGAAGATTATATTTTCAAAGACCATCGCGTTATCCGTATGATAAAATCGATATCGATATTGTCGCGTGCGATGAAAATTCCGGAAAAAAATTTCAAATTTTCAACGGAGTCAATCAGTCTGGAATTTACACCGTTTCGCGTCGATCGATCACTTCCACTTTGCATGCCGCTTCGAAAGTTGAGAGATTACAGCATAGTAATCTACATCCACGTAAGCGAGGCTTTTTTAAATATCAGATCAAACGTCCGCGAAAAATTCGGGTCGGTGACCCGCGATTTGAAATTCAATCGCGTCATTTTTACAGCACCGGTATACAAGACCATGTAAAATCCGGCCAAAGCTCAGTATTATTGACTAAGAGATTCCGTAGCTATACACGAAATATAAACCGTTTCTTTCTCGACGATATTGTTGAGCGATATTTCCATAGGCAACGATAAAACCTTCGGCTTTGTTCGCAGTGAGAATTATTTCATCTCGCAATATATAAATTTGATAATTTCTCACGTGACTAACATACGATACACACAATGTCCAGTATTATATTTTCCATAAAAAATAATTTTACAAAACCGAAAGTGCAGACGCGGAATGTGCATGATAATACTATCTGCTTGTTGGTCTGTTGCATAAATATGAAGCTTGGTTCCGAATACGTTCAAGTGCAATCGCAAAATGTAATTACTGTTGTAGAAGCAGATGACGCCGCGACACCGTATACAATTTCACCGAAGCGTAAAATGCTGAAATGTTCGTGACGCGTATATAACATTATTTATTCGCAAAGCACTCGTATTATCGGTCAAAGTCGGCTTCTGTGTATGGGAAATTGTACTTAAAATATCTTGCGTGCGACACATGTTGTCGCATTGTCCTATTGTTGATAAATTGATGTTTTTGGCTGCACATAAGATTACGTTAGGCTAATAAATTCAACAAACCATATGATAATAGAACTACGCCAAGAATATAATTGCATACAAGTAATTTACATTAACATAATAAATGTTTGTAACGCGATCACCGAAGCAACCAACATCTGTGTCACCCGCGATAACCTGGAACATTACACGTTACGCGAAACGAATTCGCACGAGTTTAATCTCATCACAGATATCGCGATACAATTCGCGGAAGACAGCTTCGCTTTCCATCGAATATATAAATCAATTTGGTATAATGCAACGTTCAAAGCGGAGCTTTTTACCATTGTGATTAAGCAAGAAATATGTTCCGCGTAATTTCGTTAAGCATAGCTGACGTTCGAGTCTTCGACCCAGAGAAATGTCATGTCGCAACATCGGATCGATGTCGGATACAAGATCGACGGCTCGCTCTGGCTCCTCGCCGAATATTGTGTCTATTGAATAGATTCGCCGGAATCGTTTTTCGGAGATGTATTGCGTATCGAATCGCGATGCGTATGGCACGAATGCGCAGAATTTTGACACAGCAAAACGTATCTACGTTCCGGACGAGCTTTTGACGCGCCGTCGACGGTGGCTCAAGTCCAATTTCCGTTTTGGGAGACGCGAAGCGGTCTTATCGTTCTCCGTCTGAATACTCCTTGACACGAGCTCGCCCCCCCGTTGTTTGGCGAGCTCTCCTGCCTGAAAGCAGACCATCCTTATCGCGGGAGGGAATCATGTCATTTAAAGTACATCAATTCGTTGATCTCTCGCGTGGTCATTGTGGGATTTGGGCTCCATGGAAGGACATACATGTGCTATCAAAGAAGAGACCATCGCCTCGTTTCTACCATAGACGGACCAGAGGCGCCAGAATTTCGGGCTAATTCTAGAAGAGACCAATTCCCTCGCGTCAGTATTTTTCTCTTTCTTTCTACGTGTCATTTGCATTATTTTATTTTTAAATAAACATACGCGTAATGAAAATATTATTAAGAATTATAACGCACAAAGAAATTAGATAGATAAAAGAGAAATAATATTTATGATACGGACACGTGTGTAGTTTCTTAATAAAAAATTTTTTTAAACATCGCAGATAATGAAAATAATTTGTTTTACGAGCGTTTTCCACGGAATCCCAACAAATGTTTCCCATAGTGTTTCAACAGGCTGGAAGTCGCAAAAGTGTCAAAAGGGGCTTCTAGGGCGGACTCCGTTAATACAAAGGGGGAAGGTATTTACCATGGCTACCGCGAATGGGGTATTCAACGTACGCAGTTAGGATAGTCCTGGGCGCTTCGAGTATCCGCTCGACGTTGTACAAATTGAAATTGCAATTCCACAAAAAATATCCCGAGACAGCGGTCGCAAACGTCGCCGTCTCGCGACAAGAGAAACGGCGGCTATTCCGGCGTTCCTACCGCGCCATTTTTCAGCGCGCACCCGCTACACCTTCAACGCATTTCCGCGCAAGGAAGAAGAAAAAAGCCGAAAAAACCTCTCCCCCGTTGTCGTTACAAAAGAAACGCCGCGCCACAAAGGTGGAACGCGCGCGCGTTAAGAGCAGACGTTTCTCTCTCGGGGGAATGCGCGTGGATTTGCGCGGAGGCTGCGTTCCCGAAACCGTCGACCGGTCGAAATTATACACAATAACGAATCCCACGCGTAATTATCATGTAACTTCGTTGGCCCATTGTGCATCCGGCAACGTGAAAGATTAATTCGCTTAGCCCGCCCGCCCGCCGCATTCCATTGTTTTGGATTAGCCCACCGTTCTCTCTATCCCTCCCCCCCTCCTCCTCCCTCCTCTCCTCCCTCGCGCTTTACCACTATATAGCCGACTTCTCCGCCATGAATTTATTCATACGCCACCGCGATTGTAGCCGTGGACCTTATTCCTCGCGGGGGACATCCTATCATGGGCGTTGCCAGGATTTTTCTTACACCGGCGAAAATATAGTCGAATTTTTTTTATCAATTTCTTTGAGATATAAAATTCTCTTATATTAAAAAACTTGTATTTCAAAAATTTTTATTCATCATTAATAACATCTTGTTTCGCAAATATTTTACTTGACGTAATAACATTTTATTATTAAATATTTTTCTTTTCTCTCGAAAGCACAGCAGAGTAAAAAAATACAACCTTTTATTTTTCTTTTAAGAGACGATTATATAACCAATTCCTCGCAACATGGAAAACATAACGATTTCATTTTACGATATTGCATATATAGATGATATTTAAATGCTATTACAGCTGACTCTATTTTTGCTACTGCCGTATATAAAAATATTTCGTGATGCGACAGTGCAGAGACTGCAATCGATTATTCAAGAGCTTGAGGAATTGCTGGTATGGTTTTTATTTAAATATGCCATTGTACTCGAAATAATGCATAAAATGAAATACGTAGTATAAAATGCAGAAAATATTTATGATTGAATTATTATTTAATATACAAAAATGAAATAACAATTTTAATACATTTATGTTAAAATAACCATTTTTTACTAGATCTACTTACGGTATCAAATAGCAATAAATATTTAATAAAATCCAAATGCTAAAGACTTTTTAATTTAAACTATTTCATACGTCACGTATTTTTTATCGGAAATGTGTCAAAATTAAAGCGAATTAAAAGACAAATAATTGATTCTATAATGACTGATTTCGTCGAATCGATTATTGATGCATAATGTGATACTATTTTTATATAAATTCTGATATTCAGTCAAACGTAAAAATAGTAACCATAAAATAAACCCGAAAAGAGATTTATCCAGTCCATGATATTTTTTTGAGTACGTCACCGCGTGCAGTAGATATATCAGCAAAATGTGAGCCGTAGCGTCGTTACTCTCGAAGGAGTATCGGTATTTGCGAGGTCAACAGAAGGCTGTCTCGCCTTTACCACGGGATCTTCTCCCGCGGGATGGCGGACAAAGATTCAAGTCAGTTTACTGTTATGCCAAACCCTGGGGGGAAGACGAGAGAAGGAAATCCCGTACTTAGATTTTCCTCTCGTCATATACCTAATCTCAATGACGACAGACTCCCATTTCAGTGCCCAGCTCTAGGATATTATGCGCCCCGGGCGTGCGCTTAAATATCCGTTGCAATTCTGCCATAAAATTTGCAGGTGTATAAGAACCAAGTAAGAGAAGATGACGTTTGCTCGGCGTGAACCGATGTCCGACGCGTATCTAAATTCAAATCTAAATAGACACGATAATCAAAATAACATAATTGGCAATATATTATATATACGTGTCGTATTGATCGATTAAAGTGTATTTATTATATATGTCAGTGTAAAATAACGTGACGGTAATGTTCTTTCAATTATGAATCTTTCATCACATTTGTGCATACATAAGCGCTCAGAATTAATTATAAATTTTCCACTGGGATATATGTATTTAACGAAGTAGCATAAATATAATTAAATCTGCTGAAGAAATTAATTAATGATAATAATATTTTACATACTGACAGGATTTTAATATATTTCATATTACTGTCTCTTTAATATTTATTTCTTATTAAATCATATTATGATATAATATTATAATACCTTATTCGGAGAGACTCTTTCCATCAATCATAGAAAGCATTTATTTTCAGGGCTAGAGTCGATTTCTTTGATCTCATTACGATGATATCTTTCTAACACCTAAAACGGGATAACATGAGGGAAAAAATCTGAAGGCTAATAATGGGTCTCGCAGGATTCTCACGCGAGGGACTACCGTAACACAAAAACTCTAATGAAATTTACATAATAGTACGTGAACCTGAGGCGCCATTCGTCACGCCCTGTCATCCGAGCTGTTCCATCTCGTTCCATCGTTTACTTGATCTTCACTATACTATCTTTTTCTCGTATGCATGTACAAAAACAACTTTGCTTTTCGAACCGTTACACGTTACATAATGTGGCTCGTGTTTTGCATTCATAATGTGTTATTATTCTTTGGAAGAGACAAGTTACTTTTTATAGAAATATAGTTCTCTATGCTACTTATAGTCTAATCTCAAAAGTTTTTATATATTATTCTTCAAATACTAAATAGTTTTCTTGCTGATAGAAAAATTTGCAAACATAATGATTAAATTAAACGGGATTAAAGACGTGTCTTATATTAAAGTCATTTATCTTTCGTGCGTTTTCATATGCATTTACACACAGTGTGATCTAAATCTGATGAATTCCTCTATTCGTAATTCGATTCACCTGAGGAATAAATGTGAATCACGATGTACGCCCACTCTATCGAGCCACCGGTACATTCGGAGAAAAGGAGGGGGAGGAGGGGGCTTAAATCGAATCGCAAATCGTCCAAATGCAAATAAAAATGGAAATTCGCCCTCGCCGTTCGTCCACCCTCTACTTCATTCTGACTCATTTTCTGCTCTTTTTCGAACTAAAAAAATTCTCGCGTTCTTTCGCTCGTTAGATAGCCCAACGATGAGCTTTTCTGACTGCAGGAATATAAATTCCGAAAATATTTCCATTAACCACATGTATTCTTCTAACCATTAGGTATAATTTTCCTACGTTATGTATTTAGCAAATATTATTTTCACTGCTCTATCAATTTATCTTATTGTAATATAACATATAATTAATTTTGTCATGCGACAAATAGAAAAATAAAAAAAAATATTCATAAGAAATTACTAAATTTACTAAAAAAAGACATTAAAAAAATTAAATAAGATAAAACATATGCATGACCATAGAGGGAAGAAAAAGATTACGAAGAGGGAAACACAGAAAAATCTCTAAAGCGAAAAGCAAAAGAAACGATTAGTCAATCAATGGTATTGTAACAACGAGTACTCGATAAAATTATTGTCTGCATGCTTTGAAGATCTTTAGAAGAGAGGAGAATGAGGTGATAAAGGGATGGAAACAGGAAGTCCTCGTACTTTCTCTTCTCATCTTCTTTCACTGGTATCTATACGCGAAGACCTCCGACCTCTCTCACGCGCTATCGGCAAGAGGACGTAGAGTGGAAGCTAATAAATTCATAATTCAATATTGACTCGGGGATTGTCTCCGCTCTTGCTTCCGCGTAATTCCTCGTGGGTTTGCCAAGCTTTTAAACAATTAGCTGCGAAAACAATTACTGTGTTGCCGACAGAAAGAGAGAAAGAGAAAGAGAGAGAGAGAGAGAGAAAGAGAGAGAGAAAGAGAGAGAGAGAGAGAAACGGCAGATAAAGCATCCCTTTCTATGCTTCCCTTTTCGTGGGGATCCATGGCGTTTTCTTAACGCGGTGACTTCGCACGTGGAGTAGGGAGAGGGACAACACCACCATGCACTTTTGGCATAAGCTCAAGACAAATATTTATCGCCGGGTATTATGAGAACTTCCTCTTTCGGCTTTCAAGGGAGCATTCTTTTGAAATGCCTGTCGAAGCTAGAAGCATACCGTTTATCAAAACTGCGAAAAAAAGGATTATCACAGTTATATATCAATTATTTATGCAGTTATATTTTTATTTATTTTATTATTTTTCTTCTCGTTTATTATATTTTTTGCAATTATTTGTAATAATAAAAACGATCTAAATAATTTATAAATTCTCTATAAAAAGAATAAGTTTTAAAAGAATATAAGATATTAAAATTAGAAATATTTTTCAAATATTGGTTTTTAACGTGACAATGACTCTACAGTTATTTAATTCCACAATGAAAAATCTTATAAAGTTGAAAAATATCCGGTTTGCACGAGCCAGAATTCTATATCTCTACTTCCAATTTAATAAGGCGGCAAAGTGCTGCATTTGAGACATTCTCACGTCCCACGATTATTTCGTTCTCCAAGAAGGAATGCTATGGAATGCGTATCTATTTTCGCGTAAACTCGTAACTAAAAGAAATGGAGATTCCAAGCTCGTATCACATTGAAAAGCACAATTTGACTATGTATATATGTGTAAACATATATTTGTACAATCAAAATAACGATAATTTATGAATTTCAAGGTAATTATTTTTATCATGGTAAATATAAAAGCTTTCTGTGGAAAATAAATCGATGCACCATTATAAAATTTCAAGAAAATTTAATCCGCATCTGCGCAGGCTTCCAATTCGTGCTCGTTAGCAGAGTGATTTATTGCCCCGAAACTTACAGTTTACGAATCGGGCAGGGTGGAAAGTGTTAATGAAATTTGTACAGGACATTTAAAAACATCCGGCTTCCGGTGAGCGTGTCAGGGTTGGGGGTCTGTGATTAGCGTGCGCCACAACGGCACGCACAATAAATTATTCCTGGAGCTCCCGCGTTTGATTTAAAATTATTGCCTCAGTTTGTTTCCAGGATTACGGAACGCAACGTATTACTCTTCTACATAACCCCGCGTTTCTACCTAACCCACCTTGCTAAGCTAGGTAATTGTTTAACAATAATATACACCAAATACCAAATATCAGACCTTTGTATTTCTTGATTCCGTTTTATCTTTGTTCAATTATTCAATGAAAATATGCAGTATGATCTAAGCAGAACTTCGGCCTAAATCATTACAAAGATTTTAGATAATTTGCTAATGAATTAAATTAGGCGCAGAGAGGCAATATATATATATATAATATATAAATATATCCACAAATTAAAAAAATATACACTAATAAATAACTTGCTCCATCTTTAAATTTTAAGTCATCTGCGCGCGCCGCATTAATTGGAAATTATAGTGCAAATTATTTAACAATGGAATATTATAAATTTTATAAGCCAAAAGTTCGTTTTGTTATTCAGTTTTAAATATGTATATTACAATATATACATTACAATTTATAATTAAATACTTTGCTAGTTTTAAATATATAATAGTAATTTATAACAAATTAATTTATAGATGTATTTTTTTATATCTACAAAACGCTTTTAATTATTAACTTCACATTATTTTACAATTAAAAATTATATATTAATTTCCAAAAAAATTTGTTTAATTCTTTAATCTCTTTTAAAAGACAGTTAGACATTAATTTTTTCACGAATATATCAAATAGTTTTAAAATACATTTTATTCCCTTTCACGACTAATGAGCATAAATAGAATACGATATTTTACATTGTAAAAGAATGGAATGATAAAAGAGCAGATTCAATTAAAGAATAATATTAAAGTAGATTGTAGTATGCCTATGATAAAATAATATAAATAACAGTACATTTTGATAAAATATACATTCATTTATAGTACATATCAAAGTAATAGAGAATAAAAATTATAAATCATTATTTCTTCAAAATTTACTTAACTTTTGTATCAAATATCTATTTAAAAAACAAATAAAACGTTTAATTCTAATAATTACTTTTAGATATATTAATTATTTTTCGAGATATTTTTTATAATTTATATATTTATATTTCTTTTTAAAGATCAACGCGTGATATATTACAATTTCACTCTTATTCATAATACCAACGAATGTTAAATTATTTGTTATTTTAATTTCGAAATAATAGATTTGTAAACCTTATATTTAGTTTACAATATAAATATTAATTTAAGAGATATATAAGAGAAAGAATATTAAAAAGAGAATATTATAAAAATGCAAAGCTTCTCTTTGACTTTTTTTTTCTATTTTATTGTTTTTAATTTTTTTTAACCGCTTAAAAAATTGTAGATTAAAATATACGTTTCAAAAAAAATAGCAGTGATATCATTGATTAATCGAATTAAAATCAAATCAAATCTTTTGTCTCAATGTTGTTATTTTTTTGACACGGTAATTTTTGAATTTTATATAGATGATAAAACAAATGCGCGCTTTCGATAACGCAACCGGTTTCACGCCATGTAGGGTGAGGAGATGAAATTCCAGAGATCGATCCGTGATCCGTCATTAATCACGCCTGAGTAATGAGTTTTATCTGCAAATAATTAGTATCGACGTGCCAGAGCGATGAATCATTGTCGATATATCGTGTCAACCGTGCATATGTGGCAAGTTCGATACCCATTCCTACGTAGGATCTCGAAAGTGCACAGCAACATAATTTTGTAATCGAATGAGATTACCGATTAGTTAATGGAATCTAATAGAAATATACACTGTGTACATCGCTATTTTGGCAGGGGATAAATCAGAGAGAACAGATTATTAAGTGAATGTATTACATCAATCACTTAGTTCCGGCAAATATGAAAATATTAAATTTTACTGACAAATGCGCGTTAAATTGACTGTGACTACACGTACATTCTCTTGTCATACAAAAATGAATTTTTTTTACGTCAGCAAACTCAATTGTTTACTTTTATGATGTAATGTCAAAATTTAATTATTACATGTTAATTGATAAAAACTGGTCGCATAAAGCTTATTGAATAAAACAAATAAAATCAAGCAAACTACTAAAAATTTATAAATAGATTATATCACGTAGCAATAACAACTTAAATAAATATTAAATTTTATCGACATCATTTATGCAAATTCTAAAATCATTCCCTAATGATATCGATCAAAGCTCGGCCGTAAGCAACTGGATTTGACCAGGCAAAAAAAGATCACGGCAGACATACGAATTCTCTCTAACTCGCGAATGAATTCAAAAGTTTAGATTTCCAACCGAAGAAAGGGAGGCGGTATTTCCAGATGGTAACATTGCATATGTGCACTCGAAACGACCCCCGCTTCCGTTGCCGCCTTCGCCGGCGACTAACCTAACCGAAAGAGCACCGCTCTCGTCCCCCTTATCCCTTTCTCCCCATCTCCTTCTCTCTATCCATGTCTCCCTAGTCTGTCGTCCCTTTTGCCTCAGCAAAGCGCGAGCTGGCAAAGTTGTAAGTAGCGCTTTCGGCCGTTTGATTGCATTAGCTTATTCAACCAAGTTTGGACGCGCGGTGCCTCTATCCGGCACCGACGCGAGAGTTCTCCACCACCCTCATCTCTACCTTCCTCCTTCTCTCCATCCAACCGTTTCGTCCACACCGACCGTCTACGCTTCTCTCATCCATTTAAATGCACATTGAATGCCATCTCTTTCAGAACATCGTTGCACACGGCGTACTATCGACGAACCGCATGCTCTTACTGTTGAAAAGTTTTGAAGGATTGTTTCGTGATTACGATCTATGAGTTCGCTAATAAAGATAACAAAAATGATATATTTTTTTTCGGCATTTATATTATAGAATTTTATAATTTATTATATAAATAATTATAAATATATAAATATATAATTATAAATATATAAATAATTAAGAGAGTATTTTACGCAAGGGAGGATGTGATCATATCTGGACGTTGAAGAGTGACCTGGTCAATAATAATTAACATACATCATTGTTGTAATTAACTCAACGATGAAAAATTCGTAAACGTATCTCAAGATTAATAGATAGTTATTTAATATCAAACAAGATTTATTAGACAGTTATTTACCGAAGACAATTATTTACCGAATTGAATATTTCGCGCAATTTAATTCATTCGAAATGGAAATCGAAATGATAAAAGATGAGAAATATAAATTCTGTTTATTAATATCATTCGTTGTGATATATTTATAAGCGATAATTATTCCCTTAACAATTCTTATATTTCTCGTATTCGAATATAATTTTGTATCGCTAACAACAATCGATCGAACGACTAATAATTAATTTCTGATGCATTGGACATTTCAAGCATTCGGAATTTACATTATATAATTTTACAATGTGTAATATATCTTGCAATTTATTTTATAATTAAAACAGCAAATTAGTTGGCTCAATGTTTGTTTTTTTTTTTAAATATATCGCGTATCTCTTTGTTAAGGAGAACATTTTCAAATTTTAAAATAAATAATAAAAATTTTATTATGAAATTATTATGTAATTTTATTCTCCCAATGGGTGTATTTTAATGTTGGTAGGAGAACTTAGTATTTAGAAGATTTATCCCGAAGAGAAAGCTAAATATCTAAAACACAGCCACATATATGGCGCGTGCATTTGATGCATCGAATTCATATTGAATAGTGCATCGGTTTTCGAAGTGCTATGAATGGTTTCTCGCGTCTTCGCGATATATCTCGATTTCGCATTTATTATTATCATGGAAAATCAACTTCCAATATTGATGAAATAGAATTGAATTTTATTGAGCATTGTTGGACAATGCTCAATAAAAGCACGCTCTGACAAGCGGTTCAGTCCGAATAATTATTATAAAAATAAAATTATTATTTCATATTCTTGAAGTATGAGAGAAATTCATGAAAGCATTATTAGTTTGATTTGATTATTAATTTGTAGATGTCAGCTTGAAGGATCGTTCGATCTAGATGTTGATGTTTACAGAAAAAGTAAAGAAGCGAACGGTTCGCTCAGACAGTACTACAGAAGTAGAATCTTACTTTTCCTCGAAAGTTTCGGATTACAGTACCAAGAAACTTCAATATCCTTTTACGATTACATGTCGCAACAGGATGTCATGTTTGAAACTCGGTCAAGAAATAAAACCGATGCGATTTAACATTGACGTAAGCATACTGATCGGTTTCCATAGTTTTGAAAATCGTTAAATTTGTTTAGATTTTACAATGATGAATGACAAATGTCACAGATATTCATGAGTAGTACAAGAACAAAAATGTATAATAGCAGGATAGCACACAAGGTACACGACAAAATAAACAGCTGAAGAGAAACGGAAAGTTAAAGTAATTTAAGAATGCTGCTACGCAAAATGCAATGTAAAGGTCGGTGTACAGAATACAATGTTATGAAGAGAATTGCGGGTAGTGTCATTGAGAACTTTTTGCTTTCGCGTCTGACACGTTTCCCTTTTACGAGAACTTCTTGTTGTCGCCCCGAGATAACCGCAATGTTGGAATGGCACGCATATGTCTATTTGTAATGTATCCCGGCGATAAAAAGTCAACTATGAAAATTACTTTAAAACAAAATGTAACCTTTTTAAATAAACGTAAAAATATAATTTGCGCCATGGCTAAAACATAGGTTATCATAATTATTTATAATTATATAATAAATAGAATAAACATTCGATATAACTTTAAATAATAGCGATTTAAATTCATTGCGTTATTAATACAGCGTTTAATTGAAGACACGTAACCATAATTATTAATTATATCGAGGTAAATTGTATATACAAGTAAATATTAGAGACGTCGGAAACTACGTCTAAAAGCCGACAGACGTCCAGACTAATTAAATCTTCCCTTTCGGAAGTGTCTTTGTCTCGGCTTGCAACGCGTATTAGGTTTTATTCCTTTGGATGTCGACAAACGCGCACATCCGAGAAGAAAATATCCACAAAAGAGGAAAACGTCCTGCCCGGAATGAAGCAGTACCGGTGATCTTTTCAAAGGGGAACCGAAACTTCGACCCCACCTGTGATCTCTGTGACTCGACCGAGTGGAAGTCTCCTGTAATTGGGATTACTCCGACAGACAAGACTCTTCTTTATCAACTTGCATCTCTCTCTCTTTTTTTTTCTCTCTCTCTTTCTCTGATTCTCGCCAGTTCACTAAATTCCTTCCTACAACGACATTTTTGAAGCGGCAAGTTCTCCGTGAAAAGACAGATTAAAAGAAATCAACCAGACTCACGTCACAATCTACAACTACTACGAAACGAACAAATGTATTGCTACAAGATGCTAGAAGGCGGATTAAGCGACGTAAGAAAAGTGACACATGTACAATGTATATATAATCTCTCTCTTTCGCGCTTTTTATTATATTCTCATATCGCTGTATAATCCCTGATGTAGCCGATGTTAAGAGATTCGCGCATTAATTGTACTAACAGTACGCGCAAAATCGACGAAAAACATGTTTAATACTGTCCTAACCGATCGAGATCTATCGTACTTCTCAATCCAGAGATGACATCGGCTGAAAGTATGGCTACCATTATGCGAGATTACATCGCAGCATTACGAGAACGAGGGAGATCGTGTTAAACGCTTCGCGAGGAGAAGCTAAATCGACAAAGCGGAAGGGAAGGCGAGAGAACGTCGCGATAAGCACTGACGACAAAGTTGCCAGACCACATCCAGCCAATAAGCGAAGTACACTGCAGGTGTCTGATCCTTATCGGTCTTTCTACCTTGCTGCCGATCATCTCGCAGTATCTCGACGAGTCGATGAGAGTGCTACGGCGGCGCGTTCACGCGATGAAGCAACTTTTCGTACGGCAATAAAACGCGATAACCGCCACGGGTGTCGCCTGTAAAACCTGAGGCTGTATTATGTTTGACGCGGTCGCTTTGTATTGTTTACGAGCGGTTCACCGAAGTGCATCCAAAAGTGGTAGAGTCGAACGGCGGGGCATCCGATCGCCGATACTCGAGCGAAACAGATCGAGAACTGGCCTTCTCTCTCCGTGACTTCATTACGAAAAGATTCGTCGGAACAAAATAAAGAGTCGATGTGGCGCGAAGATCTGTTTGCTCCGAATGTCGAAGCATTCTCCCCTCGAAATTTTCGAGACTACACTCCGAATAAGAGCATCCAAAATTCAATAGATCTCGCGCGCATTTGTTATAAATTTTCGCCAAACCTTAAGATATTTCGAGCGAGAAACAAAGTATCTGTCTCTCTTGCATATTTATGCCTGATCAGAAAAATATTGTCGCCTACGAGAAATACGAACACATTTACACGTGTGTTTACGAATGAAAATTTTAATTTTATTCATCTAAATAGAAGTAACAATCGATCGATATTAAAAAAGAAACAACAAGATCATATAAGCTTAGACATTTGTTTTTCTCATTAACACTATATCTATTATTATTTTGCGTTCTTATTCAATTGATTGACTGATGACATATTGAATAATAAATTATGATCTTTATGAGCACGCACATATACATTTGCATCAGTGACGCTGCAGCGTCATTTCGTGGACCATTAAAACGATCATCACGTTTTGAACGCACTTTACCACTCTGTGGACATGACCTGGTTACATCGTGTTCTAATTATCTTGATTCGCGGTTGCGCGTATATCAGATCGTAGTTTATGTGTGCATGATGAGCACCATAGTTCGCGATTGGACCAATTCAAAGCAAACCAATTACACATAATAAAGTTAATAGATAAAAATCGTATGTTTTGAGAACGTCCAACGTACAACGTACAACGACACAGCTATTTCAAAACACTTCTCGTAATAAATTTTATATAAGCTTGACATATTTCATATGAGAGATTCATACATTAAATTCGTATAAATATTCAACGAAATAATGTTGAAAGATATGTACATAAAATATATTCATTTCATTATCTTTTTAATAATAGCCCGCGGTATCGATATTCTTACTTTAAAATTTTAGCGGACATTAAAACGATCAACGTCACGCCGCGTCGCTGGACCGGAAGATCGATGCTGGATTATGAATAATGCAAAGCGGACATTCATGATCTATCCGCCGACAAATAAAGAAGGATGCGCCGGACGTTTATTTATTGACAACCGAAATTGTTCTTTTGCGGTGTACATAAAGCGATATACCGGGCGATCAATAAATTATTTATCCGCCATAGTTACACTGCGCAAGGTTAAGCTTAAGCGGAAGCACGGGAAGCCCGCGGAGAACTTGGGCACGCAATTTTTACATTCCTCTCCCTTCTCCTCCCTATCCGCTGACAGATTTTCCCAGCATACATTCGCATATTGATCGACCTACGTGCTCGCACAATAATCCATAGTCCAAGTAAAAGAGTCTCGTGTGCGCGAAACGAAACGAGCGAGCGAGCGCCCACGTGCGTGCAAAATAGACACCGTCATCCTAATATATTCTCATTAGCCTGTGTTTTAATTAGAGCGTTCATTAATGCCTGCCACGATGCGCCTCTCTCTCGCATGCCTTCCTCGCTCGCCTCCTTTTTCTCCTCAATTCATCTCTCGACTCGTTTTATATTCGCCTTTCTTTATTCTTTCCATGCGTACTTCATTCGTCGTTTTTTCGCGTCACAACTATCAGAATTCATATTTATATTTGAAGTCTATATAATATATATATATATTGTAGTAACAAAACTATCGACTACCCTTCCTCTCATCTTCTCACGTGCAATTTCGCTTCGGTTACCTTCATTTACTTTTTCATAACGTACGCCTTCAAGACGAGGTAGTAATTAACTCTCTGTTACCTTGCAGATTTTTTTGCGGCAATCTATAATTCTTATAACGCACGATCTCACGGTTCTCTTTCATTTTACGAACGAATCTCGCTTGCAGCCTTCAAACCGGAGAAATTTATCACATACTCGTATTTTCCGATTATCCTAGCTTTGTCTCGATTGTCAATATTAGAGATTGATGGAAAACGACATTATAAAGTTCGTGATTTAAAACTTAATACATTAGTAGACTATAAAATATTATCTTTGTACATTTTCAAAATTAACAACAGAACTGATTCTAATGTAAGAACAGAATATGCTTTGGAATAAGAAATAATGTCTCATAAACATCTTCACATATCTTTTAGATTAAAAATGTACATATGCACATTTCGTCTTCCTAGTATGTTATTCCTCGGATTTAACATGCTTTTAGCTTTCCGTCTTTAAATTCATTGCAATTGCATCATAGCAATTTCTACTTTTCCACTTAGTCGAAAGACGTCGCTTAATGCATCTACATGTATGAGCGTTCTTTATGAACGAGACAGATATCAGAAGCTTACCGACACATATTAGATTGCTCAACTGTGAATCACAGCTCTCTGCTCGAATCAGCTCAGAGGTGGAATCACCGCGCGTTTTACTCGTTTCTTCTTTTTCCCGCGAGAAGAATATTTTATGCAAACTCAAGGCTCCCCTTCGCAAGAACTTCGAAGTCGATTCCTCTCGAAGGCAGTCCGAACGAGCGAGATTTAATCAAATTTTGAAAAACAAGCAGCTTCATCAATACTGTTTTTCAACTATTAATCCATCGATCGCGAATAAATCGCTTCACATTTGTTAATTAATTATCTTATATATCGTAATTACATAAAGATGATAGAAATCATTCGTCTATCATAGAAATATGCTTCGCAAAACATAAAAATAACCAGGTGAATTTTAAAAATACCTTCTTTATCGATTTGCATTGACCCACAGTCGTCTGATGTCTCCAGAATTCTGACGAAAGTTTACCGGGACAACATCGAGGTCCGTAAAATGATTTGATATTTCATCAGCTCGTCGGGCCGATTCAGCAGTTGTCACTGGCTGATAGCGGGCATCAAGGCAAAAGATATGCGCGATGGACGCTGTCGTGCCGGCTCTACGATCAGGTTGTACCTGACCGGGCTCTGCTCTGCGGGCGAACGAGCCGTCCGTCTGACTGTCCCGTCCTAAATCAAGAGTAGTTGACGGACGCAGGACAGTCTGCGTGGAACTTGCGGGTCACCTGTCCACGTAGACTATCCCGGTCGTTAAATCATCGCTCCCTTTCTCCTCTGCATTCATACAGCAGCTGGTTCATGGTCCTATCCCCACCTTTCACAGACTCCACTGCCAAAGTGCCGCACTCTACCCTGCACTTCCCTCCTTCGCGTATGAGGAATAGTAGTATAGGGGCGCTGCTTTTGATTTAGCGGAATATGCTGCTGGCACTGACGACTCGCTTCCATTACCCGTTCTCGTAACCCCCTAGTCCACGCGCGCCCCACTCGATCTGTTGCCCTCCGTGACTTCCCGTTCCTCGCTCTCTCTTATTCCGGCCTGGTATAATCCTGCCTCGCCTCGCCTCGTCGAGCGAGACCTTTAATTAATGGTCCGGCTCATTTCGCCGGCATGAACGGTGCGAAAAATTATGCGCTTTTGAATACGGATGAACTGGCGGTAACCGGCGGCATTTTCGTTCCCGGATTCGCCGTGTCTCGTTTCTCGGTGAATTTCTCCGGATCCTTGCGCGCCTGTATTGGGCGTGGGAGCGCTTCTAGGTGTCGTGATTGATCGTTTTCGCGACTGGGTCTGGCGGAGACCTCCATGGTTTTATGCAGTTTTACTCGGGACGAGCGATTCGTTAGCTGAGACGAGTAGACAAGTGGACGGTAGAAATCGTAAAAGCAAATCTGTCAAGGCCATCGAAACATTACGCGGCCGTCTACTGTTTTAGCGACGCTCCGTCGTTTGATTGATGACAAAAGCGAGCCCATCTTCTACCGAATGATAAATGATAGCGTTAGTGCACTTTACAAATGTCGCATCTAAGCACAATTTCATTTTGCGATATATCCATTTACCATAAAGTCTCAAACTAGAGAGCAATTTGAAAATATGTAAATAGGCGAGTCGCATATAAAAAGTGCATTAAAATAAAATCGGATTAGATATCACGGTGTAATCGGGAAATTGCATTTTCTACGAAAAGATTTAAAATATTCTACACCGGAAATTATTAATTCTCGAGCGCTTTCCATGATAAGCGCGGCTGCTTTCTGTCGCAGCGAATAAGTGGTCGACGTTTATTCGTAATTTGCGTGAGGACAAGGTGAGATCGTCATCTACGATGGCACAAGCCGGAAATAAGTGGTGGAAGCTACGGGAAATAAGGAAAGCTCCTCGGGATAACAAACAGCGAAAAGTGGTAAGTTGTTCAAGAAGGAGAAAACGCTAGGAAGAGAGGTTCTGAAAGGAGGAGAGAGCGGCAGGGCGAGAGACATCACCGCAATTCCCATTCAAATTAATGCAAACGGTCCCCGCTGTCGCGGCCAAAAAGAGGAGGATTCCGCCCACATTTTTTTCCCTCCGTGCGGCTGCAATGATGAACATTTGCGTCACGCCATTCTTCGAAACCGAGAGACGGAACGAGTCTGCTCGTTTCGTCTACGTGAAGTCACCCCAAGAAAGATCTCATTTCTCACGAGAATTTTGCATAACGCGACTAGCGAGGGTAAAACGAAATAAACGTATTACCGCGCGTAGCATCGACCAAAGAAATTTCCGAAAAACAGATGTATAAGAATTTATCGCTACATCTTTCTCCCGGAAAAATGCTTCTCGACATTTGTTACAAGGAGATATTCAATTATATCCGCAAATCTCACCGTTGGTATTTATATGCGCGAAATGACGACAAAGTTATAACGTGAATTAATTTAATGTGCGAACAACCGCAAAACTGTCATGCGGTCGGTAGCGTTATATAAAGAGAGAATACACGTATTTGGTTACAGTAAATAATTTATTGGAATTTTGGCATTTTTCCATCATCACGTGATACGATGCTTATAAAAATAACTGATTTACGCTCCAAATGTATAACGGCATCCGGTATATAATATCTCGATGACATATTGTACAGTATTTGTATTTACCATCCATATGCTTACGACGATAGTTCAATCCATAACATAACGTGTTCGCTGCGAATTTATTTTTATTCTTATTTCTTCATGCATGCATTTCCATTTTAAGGAAAAGTTTGTCAATAAAATTACAATTTCAAAAAAAGGATATATTTTGATAAAAAAGATATATTAATTGATAGAAGGAAGATATCGACGGACATTTTTAATCGACACACTTTTATTTCTCAGCAGTTGGGTGCCGTAACAATTTTTTAAATATATTTTGTTTTATAAAGAGCTGAAAAACAAAATAGCGAATAAATTTTAGTATTCTTCTTCATGTTTAATAGAATGCATAGTTAATAACTTGCATCTGCAATGTTTCACACTCTTTTACGACTTTTCCATTGTAATTTATAATGTTCAGATTCAAAGATTTGTACATAATTAACATTAACTATGCAAGCTCTCCATTTATGCACGAGCGAATTCTGCAATCTATCGTTTCCTTCATCTATTTATTCGTCTGCTTGCTGTACGTATGCATGTCGCCCTATGTCCCATGTCCATCAACTCGTGTCATTTCCTATTGGAAGCCCTAATATGTCATGGTTAACTACAAATTTATTTATTTACAAGTCTGTGGAAACAGTCGTGACATATGCTAGGATAACATACGAGAGTACATCACTCTTGTTTACAGACGTTGTACAATTAATTAATTTAAAAATCATGTGATTAATATGATTACATATATATATATATATATATATATATATTTTTTTTTTATAAATAAATTATATTTATAAGTGCCATATATTCTTTACAACTCTCCAAAGATAAATAATTCGCAATAGAACATAAAGTAACTAAATAGCACATAAAGTAACTAAATATATCAAATTTTGCTCTGGAAAACATTTATCGTTAATGCAAACTATAATAATAGGCAAACTAACTACATATTCATTAATTGAGATGCGTTAATGATACCGTATACCATGATATATATTGTTTCCTATTTATCTCAATTAATTAATTAATACTTTAATGCTTTCATACTCAATGTTCAAAGGATTAATCTTTTACTATTGAAGACTGTTATTTGTCTTTCGAGATGCTGAACTTACTGGATTACGCATACAGAAACCGCGGAAAGATGCACTTCGAAACTGTCTACGCTGAAAATTAAGCTGGAGAAGTAAGGCAGTAATATAGTACGCTGAGACGAAAACTACAACTCGTAAACAGAGAAACAACGTATTCAGAGCACAAAATTGGTTAATCCTTGTTAAAATTACATGGTTAAATAAATCCTAAAACTTGATATACATTATACAGTTGACGCATTATCAGGAAAAGTGTATCATTCAAATGTGTATTTAATTTTAGCGAGAAAATACGTACAAAAATACGTAAAAAACGATGTAGCACGAAGGAAAATAATTCAGAGGAATACCGCATTAATGTAATGACAAAGCACTGGACAAAGGGATGTCTTTCGGACTGTACAAATATGTGAATTAAAAAGGGATATTTAATCGCACTAATTGTCAAACAAGACTCACGTGCGTTCATATGAGTATCTGATCCTTTAAAGTGCACGCCAAATATTAATTACGAGAGTACGGCGTTCATATTCGCCCAGAATCAATTATACTCATAATAAAATGTATGATGATGAAAAAAAGTTTCTACACGTTTTTCATACGTCGCAAGTATGTGGACATATTTACCATTCATATACGTTAAAAAATGTATCATAAAAAATACGTACTTCAATTAAGTTTTATATTTTTCTAAAATATCATCATGCATGAAAATCCTGTATGTTAAAACGCAATATTTTTCATCTGTTTACATAGGCATTCGTCCGGTAGTGTAATTACTAACTGAAAATATACAAATTGTATATATTTTGTCAAAATAATATATTTAGTTAAATAATTGTTATAACTGCAAATTAATAACTACAAATATTATTTAAAAAAATATTTGTGAATGTACTGATTAATTTTTATTATATTTATCTGTTAATAAGTATATATGAAATACACTGATATAAGTGAATTGGTTTAAATATTAATTACAAAAAAAGAGTTTATTTTATATTTTTAAATTTTCTCCCAACGACAGTTATTACAGAATAAAAAGCAACATGGATTATTAAATTAAAAAAAGAATCAATTTTGAGAGCTAAAATATCACAAAAATACAATTTTATGTATACATATATATATATATATATATATATATATATATATACATATATATATATATGTACATATACAAAACCATCATCATCAAGTTGTTCAATTACGAGACATTCAACAATTTGATCAAAGTGCAATCAAACGCGCTTATGAATTTCCACAGAATCCTCTCAACCATACGTTTATTCAGAGACTTCATACAACCTGCGGGATATATAAATTGAAAAAAAGGAGAGTGAAAAAAAAGATATAAGAGACTGTCCGCGCAGACCGAACAGCGGTGCCCGCTAATTTCCCTAATTTCGCTAATAAATCGTCCGACGTAAAAATCCCCAGGTGGATTGTAAAGGTATTAACTTCTTCTGCGATCCTGCAATCCCCATCCTACCTCCAATTTTCCTGTACGCGTGTACCGTTCCGTGCAACTATCGTCAAGAGAAGAGAGATAAAGACGAAGACTAGACTAACGGGGGATTGGGGTGCCCGGTGGTGCAAAAGCACGCGCGCTTGTATTATATATCTTCCAAGGGTGGCCGCGACTGCGTCAGGACGGGAAACACGGCGAAGTAGTAAGTCGAGTCGAAAATAAGAGGTACGCCGAGACAATAGCGGTTCTGGTCTACGGTAACATTTCGCGAGCAGCTTTTTACGAATTACGTTTGTAATTATATCTCGACCAGACCCTCTTTGGTTCACGTGTGTGCGCGAATATTTCAACCCGGTCGTCGCCAACGCGAGATATTAGTGAAAAGCGTTGTGCTGCGGTCAGACACAGCGGTCATCGCCGACCAGATGTTGGCAATTCTTTTGTCATTTCTACTCAAAGCGACTGTATTTACTTGTCATTTCATGCTCGACTAATTTTTAAATTTTGCTTTTACAATAACTATGAAAAAAAATATGTATGTGTATTTATTTATGATTATATTTATTACATATATAGATTAATATATTTATAATGACACATAAGATAATCTTGGTACATTAATTTAATTTTTTAATAACATTTTTTGTCTTTATTAGATAGTTTCTACTTTATTTTTTTACAAAGCAAAATATGTAACTGAAATTAAGTTGATAATATTTATATATATATTTGCGCATTTTGCTATTATATAGTACAATTTTAATATTTTTGTGAATCAAATTGATGCGGCTGAGAGTATGTACAGTTTTACTACAGCATTATATACTGGCAGATCATAAATATACATATATTTTGCACTCTGTATTTTCCAACTGTACGCAGTTTTATATGTTTCATTCCAAAAAAGCGTCAGATCTTGCTCGTTACATATTTTAAATAGAATGCATCATCCTTTACATCTTCCCCTTTTCAAGACACGTTAACAAATTGCGTGTTAAATGCCCGCGAGAAATCACAAAAAATGTTTGCATGCGAGGGAATTTATCCGGCGTGGAATTCTAGTATATAGCACATAATTCTCTTCCTGCTCATTACCAAGAGAAAGCTACAACATTTCCGCAGTTAAATTATCATATCTGCTCTTTAGATATTAAAGGTATAATTATGAAACATAGAAAAAAATTATTCTTTATACTCAGCTTTTTACTTGAAAAAAATTTTAGCATCTTTCGTAACACTTTATAAAACTGTGAATATAATTAGAAAAATGAATTTATTGATATTCATGATATACAATGTCGAGAAAAATTTCCAATGATAAAAGAAAACTTACTTCGTCAATATGCAAAGAATGACGGATTAAACTGTGGGTTGCTGTTCGCAAGTCGAATCGTGCTTTGTGTGCCTTGCAGAGGTAATCGAAGTGTTAAACTTCGCCTTTAAAATTTAATTTTGCGCTCCAAAACTCCAGAACAACGAAATTTCCCGAACGCGGTGTAAATTCCGTTGAAATGGAAGAAAGCCACGAATGACCTACATATTGCTTAGCGAAGAGCTTTTATTATAATTTTCAGCAGTTTTAGTTTGGCAGCTTAATGTGACGATGGGCGTCGTGTTGCATCAATTTCACGCGACTGCACAAAATTTGAAAACGAGGTGAGAGGAGAAGAAGAGCTAAAGATGAAAGGAAACCATTCGGAATATGGTATAGCGGATAATATTGATATAGCGAGTAAATGGAAGATTAACCACGATTTAATTAACGAACGCTTTCATTAGATTTTCTTCCGGCAGAATTTCTTCTGAAATTAATTTCCTTTTAGACAGTCATCGTAACTCTATAGCTCGAAAACATGTACGATGCTTTCTCGGAGGTTTTATGTGAGAAGCGCGGAAACGGAGAAAGAGCTGGTCACATTTGCCATGGTGACGTCGAATCGGCCGAGATAAGAAATGTCATTTCCTCGAGACAATGAGCGTGTCATTACCCGCCATGTACGAAATGAGCCAGCTTGGAATATACCGCCAAGTATCTCCCTTTTTTCTTGGAGGAAATTTGCGAGTTGTATTGCAAGCCGAGTTTCCTCTTCATAAATTCTCTGGTTGAAAATTTTATAAAAATAAACGCGTTAACATAATATTGTTCAAAATAATTCGTTAAGTAATCTTGTGCGAAAAATATATTTCCTCATTAATTCGATTAGTTATTTCCAATGCACGAACAAATTTGAAGCAATCTTACTTAAGTATTTTTGCATGATATCGAGCAGTCATTCTCTTTTCACGCAACAAAAATCGGGAAACGTTCCGTCCAGGAACAAAAGCGCGGCGACGTTCCTTTGAAGACTGCCAATGGATTAACAACGCTGACTCGTCTGCAGCGGGCCGCACAAAGTGTCGGACACGCTCAAAGCCTGTGCTACTTTGCTGAATACAAAGGTCACGCACAATGGAGTGGCCACTGGTCAGACGGACGGAGTCGACGGCATCCCTGGGAAGGTCCTGTTATAACGGGTGTTGAACGGTGATACTACCAAGCTGGCTCGAAGGCAAGGGTTGTGCGTAGCGGTGGTCAAAGGCTGTCATCTCGCGCAAGTGTTACCGCCTGTCATCGCCAGGTATTTGCGAGTTTCGTTGAGAATATAATCCACGGGTACAGAAGCGCGGTTCGAACATCGGACATGATTTGACGCCTCGTGAACGCGCCTCTACTCACTTTCATTAAATAACATAAAAGGCGATAATATTTGGAATACCTTAAATGAAGAGACTAAATACGTCGTTGCACGGATGCAAATCTAATTTTTTTCATTGTGTTTAACGATTTTAACAAATGGCAAATTTGATGAGCCTTTCAAGCCAGGATGTGTACGAGAGATTGACTATATCATGATTGCATTATCTTCTCATCCGGCACTTTTGTAATATTAGCAAAATTGCATAAATATGCGTACAGAATGATGTGCAACGCAATTTCCGTGCCGCACTTGTCTTAAGGTATTTAAACGCACTCCATCACTGAAGTCTCTACGCGATTGAAATTCTGACGCGGACGAGAGGAGCGCATTAACTAATGACGATCAACCGGACACATGGCATCGTCCCCTTGTGATTGATTACAGCCGCGTAAAAGCCAGCGCTGGAGTTGCTCGCTGTGGCAAAATAAAAAGTCCCACGTCGCCTAATAAATACGTCGCGCGTGGGTATCGATTGCCGTCGAGTCGATAAACGATTGCGTTGGCTATTCGGACGGATACGTTCATTAAATGTCGTATATCAACGGCTGTCTACGACTCGCTGACGGCAGATTGCACTCCGCAATCACCGTATTGAGCTGATTATCATTGCGTTAAACCGAGTTAATTTGCGTGTCTATCGACTGGTTTCCTGCTATCACGAAGCGCGGAGTCACTCGCGGAAAGGCAAAGAGAATACCGCCGGTATGTATTTGTACGTATGTATATAGCAGCGACAGTAAACGCGGAATCACGACGGATCAACACGGGCGGGCAATGCCATTGTACGATTGATTTCAGACATGTCAATGCGTGGCTTCGCAGGATAGAAAGCCTCGTTCGTGCAGGCCGAGAATCGCGAACGTCACCAATTGCAGTTGCCAGGAGCCTCGGTCTACGTCGCGATACGATACCGAGCGGCGGCGGGCTGTGTCATTAATTAATTCGCGAATGCAATATTAATGGTAAGTAATCAGCCGCGCCTGAACTGCGTGCACCCGTGGAAATCACCTATTACAATTACTAATTGCATGCGTCGGACTAGCGAAGCGTGACTGGTCGACGATCTAAATACACAGAGCATTCAAGCACCGGCTCGCAACGCGTCCGGAAATAGAGCTTACGGTCGGTTATCCATTTCCTCTCCGAATTATATTAACTTCGTAATCGAAAGAAACGCACCAACGTTACGTAATCGAATAGAGAGACATATCGATCCCGTCTACATTTATGAAAGGAAACGGCATTTACTGCGAGATAAAAAGAACACGGGTAAAAATAGAGCGAGTCGAGCGTGTAAATTGTAAGCCTCGTGAAATTGATCGAAAATGTGAATTATCAGCCCGGAGTCGGGCTAATAATAACTCGACTCGAAACGTCAGGCAATTAGCGACAAATTTTAATTAGTCCGCCGCAAACGAGATTTCTCGTTATCACATGCGGCCGTTTTCAGCTCGAATATCCCTCGATTCTTCGATTCTAGCTGCAAACGGCAACAGTCCGTGCTCGAAGCTTTTATAATATCCAACGAGTTAGGGCTTTGTCCGATTTGGTCGGACCCTAGAGGATTTTTACCCCTTCCTCCTCTTCTCCCCGCGCTCTCCTCTCCTCCTCTTCGCTTTCAACGGGACCTGGCTTAATGGTAGCTTTGAAGCGTTTCGTTTGATGGGTTTGGCGATGTCGTAATACTCCATGGCAACAGCCGCTTTAGCTCACCACCTCGCTGACTCCCGTCGTCACCGGACCTTTTAGCTCGATTCGTCTATGAGCTGGATCAAATCGAACTGTGCGCCAAAATACTCGCATGACATTGGCCTCCACTGGGATACTGTGCTCGGACGCGTATTCAGCCCTTTGTGAGATCATGCAATTCGCTAATGAGGCGAGCCATAATACCAAATGCATTAAAATGACTGGTTATTATCCGCCTGTGCCTCGTAAGTACTTGATAATGACCAATTGCTGTCCTAAAAGCTTCTTCCTCTCCGGCCACTTGGGTTTCACTGCCGCCGATCTCTCAATTTTCCGTGACGGCATAATAAACGGTGCAAATCTCGTGATCTATAGTCGTGCCGTTGGATCGCTACGAATCTGTTTACACATTGAGAAGGAAGATCGTCTTTATCGAGCGGAAATTAAATTAACCCATTTAGCTACTGCGATTAATCCGGCCGATGTGCCAAGCGAAGCACGAAACGAAATCATTGAAGGGATGTAACTAGACATTTATGCTTATCGAGTGAATCAGTGCGTTTGTTAATTAAATCAAAGAGATGAGCTGTTATTCCTCGATGTGTAATTAAAAGCTAGATACAGGAAGAACATGCAATAATAATAAAAGAATATTTTTATTGCAATACTATGTGGAAACTAAAAATATAAATAGAAATCTATACATTAAGCATATAGCAACAATGTTGTTTTTAAGTCTAAATTTTTATGAATCTGAATCACAAAACTATATTATACATAAAAAAATAAGATGTAAATAACAAAACATACTAATAAAAGTGATAATAAAATAATTTATGCTATGAAAATAATAAAAAATTTACATCATTAAATATGACAAGTAACAAATATATTTTTAAAATTCATAAATAATGTTGTTTTAGATATTATTGATTAAACAAACACTTATTTTATAGACTATATTTTTATAGATATTATCATAAATCTATTTCAGAAAATAGGAAAAGTTAAATGTGTTCAGTTAAATAATATTTGTAATAAGAATATTGAATATTTATAATAATACAATATTCAATAAAATATTCAATTTTTATATATTAAAAAACATTTCCACAAGTTTGCTTTTAAATTGGATCTATCTTCAAATGTAACTTTGATTGATTCGTTGTAAATATTGAGATTGCAATATTGTGAAATATCGAGAAATACGAATACTAATAAGTTCGATATTTCAATTAACTGTCGCTCAGAGAGACGTGAAATCGTCATCTGTCTAGGCTTTAGAGAGTCGCAGAAATGCAGACTCTTGAATAGAGGAAGAACGATGTTGATGTTCTGGTGGCATCGCGATGTACATCAGAGTCCCTCTTCGGTCTCCGCAAAGGTCTCGGAAAAGAGGATGCTTTTGGTAGAAGTACGTAGCAAGGGCGCAAAAGCGGAAACGCAGGACTGCTCTGCCGGATATTGAAAATACCTCAAGAGTCCCTGGACGCCGCGTCTCCCTTGGTATTCTATTCGCACAAACTGATGCGAGGAAGACAGAATACAAACGGTGAAATCATCGTGTGTGTGTACATACATGCGATACGCAATTCTAGAGCGTTGAATATAACTGCAAATCGGGACTAATGTCGCGCCAGCACACCACTATTCAGCTTATTCCATTATGGTGTTGTATATAAACGATGATATTCCTACGCACGCAGGAAAATGCCGTTAGAATCCGTTTATGTCTGTTTATAATGAGAGCGCTGATGTGCGTACAGGACGACGCGAGACAGCAAAGCGGTGAATCCAATTAAACGCGTCAGAATCTTGCACTTGCTTGTAATGGAAATACCAAGATAGAATAAATGAGGCAATCATATGTTGCTAATTTAATATGTTTAGGAGGAAGCGTGTAATAGAGAATATATGCACTATCGATATCAAACACGATTAAAGTTCCACAGAATAAAAGTCGCATGAGCGTATCTTTATACGAGACGAGTAAAGCATTCAAGATTTAAAGGTGTGGAGGCCCCGGGGCAACGAAGAGATGGAGACCCTTAACCATTTTTAAATCAAACTCAAATTTTTACGTTGTTTAAATAATTTATTGTGAAATAACAAGATCAAGCAATATACATAGACCTTGTAAGTGTTGTATATCATTCGATAGGAAATTTTACCCAAAAATTTATGTTGTGGAGGCCCCTGAGCTTCAGCTCCTGTTACTCCCCCTCCCCCCTAAATCTGACCCTAATCAAATATAAATCATTCGTGACTCTTTATCTATTTTTCGATTATTTAAATGTAATTCAGATTGAGATCGTGCAGTAAAACGATCGAATCGTAAATATAAATATATATTTAACATAATAAAAGTGATCCTTCAATAAATAATCATATAATTAATCTATATCATTTAAAATCTAAATTTCTATACTTTAAAATATTTCGCGTATATATTTGTCAAAATATGTAAAATATTTCGAACAGACAGTAATACAATGTTTGGCCTCGACGGCGTATACGATAGCGCGCTAATGTTTACATTCCGCGGTCTTGGTATCATTCACGCGGCGACACTCGAGCAAGATAGTAGTGCGAAACGATACTCTTCGTATATTATCGAATTTGTTATTAATTGGACGATTATCATGATTTTCAATTCGATTAATCTTTCGATTTTATAGTTTCGCGTATATATTTGTCAAAATACGTAAAATATTTCGAACATTTTTAATCGAACATTTCAAATATTTTTAACAGACAATAATATAATGTTTGGCCTCGACGGCGTATACAATAGCGCGCTAATGTTTGCATTCCGCGATCTTGGTATCATTCACACGGCGACACTCGAGCAAGATAGTAGTGTGAAACGATACTCTTCGTATATTATCGAATTTGTTATTAATTGGACGATTATCATGATTTTCAATTCGATTAATCTTTCGATTTTATAGTTTCGCGTATATATTTGTCAAAATACGTAAAATATTTCGAACATTTTTAATCGAACATTTCAAATATTTTTAACAGACAATAATATAATGTTTGGCCTCGACGGCGTATACAATAGCGCGCTAATGTTTGCATTCCGCGATCTTGGTATCATTCACACGGCGACACTCGAGCAAGATAGTAGTGTGAAACGATACTCTTCGTATATTATCGAATTTATTATTAATTGGATGATTATCATGATTTTCAATTCGATTAATCTTTCGATTTTATAATTTCGCGTATATATTTATCAAAGTACGTAAAATATTTCGAACATTTTTAATCGAACATTTCAAATATTTTTAACAGACAATAATATAATGTTTGGCCTCGATGGCGTATACAATAGCGCGCTAATGTTTACATTCCGCGATCTTGGTATCATTCACATGGCGACTCGAGCAAGATAGTAGTGCGAAACGATACTCTTCGTATGTTATCGAATTTATTATTGGACGATTATCATGATTTTCAATTCAATTAATCTTTCGATTTTATAATTCGTGTTAATATAATATTAATAAAACGGAGCATTTGTAATGAGTAGTGATAAACTTCATATCGAATGAAAATAGTACTTCTCTCATGTTTTCTGTTTTTTACGATATGTTAAAAAGTGCGTTCCTCATCTAATTATTCCGCGATCGGCAGTGTCATGCAAAGTGTCTCGCGATTGTTTCATATATAATTAATTATTATTATTCGTATATAATAATTAATTATTATTTTTCGGAAGTGAATATGAGTGCTACGAAGAAATAGCAAAGGACGAAAAAGAGAGAAAAGGGAGAAAAGCATCGAACAACACATACGGAGCAACGAAATATAAAATGTAAGTCATTTATAAATTATTTATCATTCATGTTACTTTTAGACATATTGCCTGTTCCTATTTCACCTTTTCGAATTTATTCTTAATTATCATCTAGCATATATAAAAAATATTTCAGTTTTTATTTTAAAATATTCCAAATAATATAATAAAATATTTTTCGTGTTAATTGATATTTCAAGATAGTTCAATATTTTATAAAATATTTTACAATAATGTAATTATTATATACTTATTATATATAAGAATTAGATATTTTTAAATATACTGAATTTTTATTAAAAGTTTATATTCAAGATAATGCTTGATAATTATAATTTACAATATTAAATATCTGTTGGAAAGGCAAAAAATTGATTGCGCGTAATAATTAATTTTACAATCAATTAATTTAGATACTTAATTTTATTAGAAAATAGATTTATAAAAATATTAAAATTGAATGCATTTAATTTGTGTTTGGCCTTTGCGTAATGATTAATATTCGCGTCAGATGTTCCATATATGTAGCATCCCGAATTTTTCCTGACCTAAATAATCCGCGTGGACTGCTGAGCTAAATACTCCACGCGGACTCAATCGATAGCCAATAAGCATAGTTCCTCGATCCCTAAATCCAATAGAAAACTCGGATTTTGTCACTCGCGTCGTATCTCACGTCTTATTCGCGTTTCTTCTCGCGTCCTTGTCGCACTCTCGTTGCATCCTTTTCTCTAATTGCTTTTAAAGGACGAGCTCGAGCGAGCCTCGACTCGGCCTTATCTATTGTAACTCGATATGAAGATAAAAACTAAGCCAAAATAGTATCGATTTTCATGTCCGCCTGTCATCACTTTCTTATCGCGTACAAGATTTATGTCTCAATTTAGTTACACACAAATCTACTCGCGCAAATGTATTTCATATATTTCAGTTACTTACACACTCGTTTATACGGTGTAGTTTTGAGCATTTTCTTTTTAAATTCGATTTATTAAAGGTGTACTTTATATATTATTCATATATTACAATTAAAGCAATCAATGTCATCTGTATAAATGTTTAGATATACATATATTCTTTTGTTTTTCAGCTATAAAATATTGTAATTAACGTACATTAATTCATTGATAATTTCGATTTGCATTTAGAAAAAAATATATTTAAAACATTTTAACTATATCTTCTAACAAATTATTTGCAGATTTTAAAAACACATTTATTGTTCTATATAAATAATTCGCAAAAAATGTTATAAAAAGACAATGCTTATTTAAATGAGAAATACGCTGTATTACATTTTAATCAATAAAAATTTTCATTGATTTTGACAGTTTAAGATAGTATGTTTTATATATACAATTAGATAGCTATCCAGATTGCTTTTATCTTTCGGTCGACATTTCGCATATACCTAATCTTTTATTCAATAATATTCATATAAGTAAACAATGAGTTACAATGAGAAAAAAAATTAGAAGCGAATGAGTCAGATTACATTATTGAATGATATAATCAATCCCACACACAAATTATATAAAATTATATATAATATAAATTTCTTTCTTTCTCTTTCGTATATATAAATTATATTATATTATAAATTTATATAATGCAACCCCCCACGGGTACACCTTGACGCGGTGGGGTGGCTCAGTACTTGGATGGTGCCTTGAGATTTATTTAAAATTTTTTTATTTAGGATAAATCTCAAGGGCCTGAAGGGGAAGCTAAGTACCCAGCACAGCATTGCTACGAGTCGCACAATGGCTCATATGTGGCACGCATTGCGTCGTCGACTTTCCGTCGTCGGTGCCGTCAACGTGTCGCGGACGGCGGCGTCTCGTTACCGCGTTTTCGCGTTTAGTTTTCTCGCGTCATCGCGTTTTCGCGCTTCCGCGTTGGACTTTTCGTATCAAAATCCCACGATCGCGCGATCATATATAAAATTTTTAATCGCATCGAAATAGTGCGGGAGTGCCGTTCAGTATCGCGCGTAAAAGTGCGAAAATAGCGATAAAAATATCGCTCGTGAGTGCGGGAGTGCCGTAAAGTATCGCGCGTCCAAGACTGAGAGGAGGAGGAGGCCTAGGAGAGGCATCGGGCTCCGGCAGAGCTTCTAGTAAGTAATTTATTTATTTGTAATTGTATATTAAATATTAAATATATTTATCATAATTTAAATTAAACAATTAATCGCGTAATTTGATTTTTTATTTATATAATTTAAATAAGAGAGAATTTTGAAGAAAAATATTTTTATATAAATCTATAATCTTATAAAATTAGCTATATATAAGCTTTTATAAAGTATTAGAGAATTATTAGTAATGTTTTTTTCTAAAATTTATAGAATTATTTTATTAATCTGCCATTATTATATGTATCGAATATAAAATTCAATACATGTAATAACTTTTGAAATATTAATTATTTGGATGTTATTACAATTTAAATCTTCTATTTGTTATAGATCCTAACAATCCTGATGATCTGAGAGGAGGAGCAGGCCTAGGAAAGGCATCCTGCATCGGCGGAACAACCTGATGGTGAGTACTATTTATATTATTTATTTATATTAATTATTATATCGCGTATACGTACTAATTTGAGTCATTTATTTGAATGATGAAACAAGAAAGATTCAAAGAAAAAAGGTTGTAAATAAACTTATAAAACTTTCTATTTAAAAAAATAGGATCTCAGAATTTAAAAAATTATTGCATATTTATTGATTTGTTTATTATTGCACATATCGGATATAAAATTCGGTGCGTACAATAATAATTAAATATAATAAAAGATTAATTATTTTAAAAGCTGCTAATTATATGAATTTTATATTTGTATGTTACAGACAACATAGCTTCAATATTGACAACTCCGCTGTTGCGCATCAGTGTCGGTGAGTGAAAAACTTTTATTTAATTTTAAGGTAACGGATTGTAAAGCTTGTAGATTGTAGGTCCGTTACCTTAAAATGGATGGACTAGAACAAATTAAATTATATAATTTTTTAAAGTTTTTTTTTATACATTAAAGCTTATTAAAAATGCCAAATTGAAATATTAATTAAAGGAAAATTTCATTTTTTTATTAATTTTACATAATCAATTATTTTATTTAAAATAAGTATTATACATAAATACAAAACATAAATAAAGAACATACTAGTAATTTTATTTTTTAATACTATATAATAATTTACTTTTATAATGCATACTGACATTATTTTAATTTTTTATAGTCCATCATTTTTATGTAGTGTAACTTTGCTTTAATTGATATAAAATTGATAGAAAATGTATAAATAATGTGAAATTAATTTATTTTATCGTAAATCCTTATTATAAATTTTTTATTATAAATAATATTATATATTGTAAAAATTGCAATCAATTAATTTTGATTAATTTGACACTATATAGCATTATATTAATTAAAGCAAAGTTATTAAGACGATAACAAACGGTCATAATATTACGACCGTAAATGAGCGTAAAATTATGCTCATATCGGTGGAAATATGTAGCAATGGAAGGAGTTTTTCTCCTTCATTGACCTATGATATAGGTCAAAGTTTTTACTTTATCCTTGGCTAAAAATAGCCAAATCCTGGATATTCGAAAAGTTAATCTAAAAACGTGCAATAATAAACGCGTAAATTAAACGGATAAAATAAACGGGTACGTATAAAATAAATAATAACATAAAAATAAACTCAGAAACTCGCGAAAAATAAGAAACACTGCGTTCGTATAATAAAATCTAATTAGGACATATTCTCCAAATCTAAAAAAATCGTATATGTCCGCTGGTTTAATTTGCAGAGCAATTAGGGCTGTTAGGATTATTGAACTTATTAGGATCGTTAAAGTTGTTAGGATCCCTTAGTAGGATTGTTAGGTAGGATCATAAGATTGTTATGATCGTTAGGATTGTTAAGATCACTAAGATTATTAGGATCGCTAAAATTGTTTAGGATTGATTAGGATGATTAGGATTGCTAGATATAATATTTTATATAGTAGGATTATATATTTATTATAACTTTATTATATTATAATTACTCAAAAATTTGTGTTGTGGAGAGCCCCCCCTCCCCCTAAATCCGACTCTGAAAGCATTAGATCCATTGACGGAGTCGTAAACAGCTCAAATTCGCGTGCATGCCTACATTACATGCTGCGCCATGCTCGGATGTTTACGTTTGTACATAATGAAAGCGGTAATGTAAACCAAGCGGCATTAGGCAGTAAAACGATGGATTCAATTGAGCTCTGTGTAGACAAGATATATTCGCAGAGAGAAAGAGAGAAAGAAAGCCTCTAATTATACAGCATATTCCATTAACACCAAAGACTTTTCAGGTGCCTGACTCAAATTTGCTGTAGTCGTCAAGCTGTTTCAATACAAAGAAGTTATAGGATATTAAAATTTAGATAATTTTTCTAATTGTTAAAGTAACTTAAATTATTATAGAATAAAATCGATATCGAAAAATCCAAAAGTATTTTTCGAGGGTAATAATATTTCGTAAAATCGTGCGGAATCATATTGCACAGAGCACAAAATTGTTCAACAATAACGTATAGATCAAGAAAGCGGAAATCGTTTCAGGATAGCATGATGTCCTGTGGCGTTTCTCGAATAGTCTCGCTATTGCACACAATCATACTTGCCAACTTCAGGACAGGCAACTTCGACATAGATGAGTTCGAGATTGAAATGTTCTCTGTCGATAGATATCGTGAGATGCTGTGAAATGCGGAAGCCAGGAGCCAGGAGATAGACTTTCTGTCGGTTACTTCCAAAAGTATCTCGAAATTCAATTTTACAGTTTATTCAATGCTGTAAGTCTTTACAAATCAGTGATAATTAAGAAGAAATTTTGATTTCTCATACGAATATTTCGATTATGTATAAAATACAATTTAATAATATTCGTCAATGAAGAAGATAACAGATCGTGTTAAATGAGCGAATATATTTCACACGCGTGATTTGAGATTACATCTTTCGAGGATTACTATGCCATTTGCGAAGAGAGATTAAAATGCACACTGTCAATCCGCTATTACTAGTCCCAATTGCAGCAAGTTAGCAATGAGCGAGCTCACTTTGTAGTTCCAGATAAAAACAATTGGGTCTCTGCCTGGCAGGAATTTGCATGCGAAATACAAGCGTCCGACGTTTTTATTTTGTTGACGCCGGCCGGCGAAATTTGCAATGATTCGCCGAAAAACTGACGCGCTTGTGATATTCCCCGCGTGAATAAAAGTCACACAGGCACACTTACACAACACGCGATAAAATTCGTTGCTATACTATTGTTCGATGTATTTCAACTCGCAGCAATTTAGTCTATAGACAATGTGTTTTTAGCTTTTCAAAAAGTCTTTTCAATGAAAAACAACCGCTATTAAATGACCAATTATTTTTGTCACACGAGACAAAAGAAAAAAATAATATATGTATAATTTATATATCTTTTTAAAATATACATAGGTTTAGATCTGTAAGCATTTTACATCGCAAATATTTACAAGAGACCACCCCGCGACAAAATTTGTTTATTATTGTACATTTACAAAAAAAAGAAATAAATGTTCTTCGATAGGAAGATGAAAAACAAATTTAAATTACACACTCGCCATACGATAGCTGTGGTATTCAAGCGTATGTAAAAGCAATCCACTCATTATTTTCTTCTTTTTTCTTTATTTCTCCTATTATTTTATATATACAGGGTGTCTAAAAATTGTATTTTTAGATTCATATCTTTTTCCGGAAAAATTTTGCTTTATTTGCTGATAAAAACAGAAAAACATTTACATATTAATTCAATTTATTAGATATAATTGGTATTAAATACAGAATCTTCGCATCTTTTTCCGCAAATAAAAATTTCTTGCATATAATAATATTAAAGATATTAAAAGTTAGAACAATAAATCGTATCCTCATCATCCCGTACAATTGAAACAAATTTTCGTATCATAAAGACACACCGTTCTCGAATGGCGTAAATCATATTATCGATGAGTAGCTTGGCTGACAACGGAACGTAATCATTCGTACAATCGTCCCACAAGTGAGTGCGATCACGTCTCGCAAAGGAAATCCGATAAGCCGTAGGACACTTCGATTTCTGCTTGTTTGCAAAGTAATTGGATCACCCTCTAGATCACGATTCGCTCGCGAGTTCAATATTCTAGAGATCCGGGCGGGGAACATTACTTTAGGAGAGACACGATTCTGCAATTACAAGATGCCAGGTACCCCTTTTCGGGGCCACCGTCAGTTACCTTCTTATCGAGTATTTACGTATCGATCCCGCTATCGAGTCGCTTTCCAGTCGCCGATCTCTCGCCTCGACCTTTACACCGGCGGGGCAAACAAGCAAACTGTGCATATATGCCGCGAGATTCTCCTGCCAATGGCGGAGACTCGGAGGAACGTACGGGAAGATAAATCTCGCCTCTACCGTCGATCGTTAATTACTCTCGCGCTTAGGCGGGAAATCAGTTTCAGATAAATCATTATCCTACCTCCTCTTCTCCCCCCGTCCTTCTTCGCGGTGTTTCTTCCAGGCTCGGATGTACGGGTCAGAGAGAAGCGGTAGGATTCGCGCTAATATATCGTCCCGTCGGTGAAAACGCTTCGCATACGCTCATGGCCACGATGTGTGTGTGTGTATGCATCCTTCGGATACCGTAAACTGCGGGTTATTCGCGATAATTGAGGGAAGACTTAACGTTGGATAAGCCGTTGGTTAACGCGCGCGGTAATGCCCGCTAGTTATACCGCGCGCATATCTTCAAAAGTAATTTAAACGCTTTCTGCAAATCCAGCCTCGCGTAGACGTACGTTTCGAACACCTCGAGCCATTCACGAATAATGTCTACAATTAAAAGATAGGGAGTATATGAGAAGCGCTTTAGGGAATATTTCGTAACACGGTAATAACGCTGTATCCTGTCTGTAACTTAATTCCTCTTGTTACGGATGATGATCCTAGCAACTGCCGTCGTAAACTGAATAAAAGTATTTTATCGCAAAACGAGATGCTTTCTCGATTGATATAATCTGACGGAATTTATTATAAGTAATCTTCTCCGCGATAATTGGAAATCGTGCAATACGATACATAACTTTGATAAATAACGTTATAAAGCAAAGATCTAACAGAGGATCGTTTTTATACATCTTCAAACGCTATATATAGCATCTGCTCTTATATTCTTATTTTTATTTAATATTAAACCTAACCGTATGCTAGGTCCCCTTTTATTTATTTGATGTTTATATATTCGATACGAGATGCATTTCGCGGGATCAAACGTCCAATGTTAAATGTACGATGAAAGTATAAAGCTATTTTTCTTTTGTCCGCTTTTCATCCTCAAAAAAGCCACCTTTAGTGCTGAATGCGGGCCATAACACATATATACACAGCGCGGGAGTATCTATTAAATAAAATGGAAGCAGAGAATGCAGAAGCGTTTCAAAAAGTGACATTCGGATCGTTAGTGGACGATCCGGCAGTTCATCGGGTGGATGCGAATGTCCGGCAGCGGATTATCCGCGGCGATTTTTCACTCCACCCGTGGCCGGCGAAACACCTCGGAAGCTGCCGAATGAATGAATGAACCGGTGTCGCTTTCGGTACGAACAGGCAAGCACTGAATTAACGAGGTATGCAGGTAACCGCAACTCGCCGCAACTCGTCTCTATTACGAGTATCTGCGGTCCTCGCACGTGCATATGTAGGCGACGATTCGCACATTTCCATGTCTTTCATCGGACGGCCTTTGCGTTATACCGACGAAAATTAAGAACAATATTCAATTACCATTTTCGTAGAATCGGAAAATTTCACGTTATTTTAGCTGAAATTTGGCCCGTGGATTTGAGAATTTACAGAGAATTTAAGCTTCCTGAGTTAAAGACTTATAAGTTAACTGCTTATCGGATCGTATTACCACGTACTTTAATTTCCTTTGCTTAATAATTCATACGAATGATTATCGTAGATACGATAAAAATAATAATTGCACATGCTGTTTAAATTAACGATATAATACTTTGATATGCTATCGAATGTAGCATGTTACTACACACACGTTTTGTGATTTATAAAGTTATGATAAGATCATTATAATACGGAATAATGTAAAGAAGCATTAACGAGCTTGTTGCTTTGACTCTTGGTTTGTGGCTAGTATCAGTGTAAAACTCGTTACGAGAACTCTGAATAAATTTACTCGAGCAAAGAACTATTTACTTCAGCTTTCACCATTTCTAATATACCTTTTATACGAAAGAAGGCAAGAAGGAGGATGAATAATGTTGAGATATTATACGACAAATATTTATATGTTTTAAATAGATACAACTTGTTGGAATGCCTGCTGGAAAGCAATCTTTCTTGTAAAATTTACGCTATCGACAGTCTGTCGTATGTATCACATACGAATGTACTGAAACGCGACAATCGTTTCTTGCGGATCGTCATATAAAAAGACACTTGGACAGGGAGAAAGATATATATAGAGAGATGCAAAAATATTTACCACGTATATTGCGAAAATAGCACTGTCAGGAAACATTTGAAAATAATTCACATTTCGCTTGAAGAGAAAAAACAACGAGCAATATATTTTAAACTTTCAGGTATGAATAAAACAAATGTATACAACACAAATAACAATTTGATTAAAATGAGCAAGAAATTCACTTGCAATTTTACACAAAAAATGAAAGACGTTCTGAAAATAGCAACGCAAGACAGAAGACAGGATCAAGACTTATGAAATAAAAGAAGGATACAGAGAGCTCGAGATCATGCTTGCTGCTTCTCTAGAACGTCGGCTCATTTGTTTTTCCATCGCTTTAAATGCGACACCAAGATCCATGGGACGCGGCAGTATAACAAGGTAGAAGGATGGAAAACCTCGGCATGTCGAGGAAAGAAAGGAGGAAGATTGCTTCGCCGGGTGAAACGAAACGGACGAAAGAACGAAGATAAAGAAGCTTTGTGTTTCTCGACCGTTTGAACTGTGAGCCCTGGCGAACAACGCGAGCTTTGCCCTTCCATTCGCTAGTAAGAATGACCTCCGCTCCTCCAAACTCCCTTGTTCGCGCTCCTAGCCTTTCGTCATTCCTACGATCCCGTTCTTTCTTATTGTGCACGCTCGTCGTCGATCTATCCACCATAAATCCAGAACTCGGAACAAGAATAAATATCCACGACCGCGTAATAACGCTATTTCGCGATATCCGACGATATCTCGCATTATTACGGTGTCGCGTGCCGTCTTAGAACCATAATTTTATGAATTTGCTAGAAATTCCCTAATAATCCCTGAATAAAATATTTAATAAAGAAATGAATATCTAGACAAAACGTTACAATATGAAATTTTCCGGAAGACAAAATGTTAAAATTATTATTATAATATACCTTTTTAAAAATTATATATTGTAATAAGACATGTAATAGCAATTACATTTATACATTTGTGTAAAAATTACACCTGCACCGATGCTTGCTATTGTGGAAACTTAGAAAATTATGAAATCGTGTATTTATATCATGAATATCGAAGGAGCGAAAGGGAGGCGAAATTGAAAAGCGGCGCTCATTAAGCATAATTTCTTTTATCGCGCGTAATTAAACGAATTTTCTGCATAATAAATAATACATACATGATTGCTAGACATTTCGTTCTTCAGTTTCCATGCACGTCAGATGAATCCATCATCGCACAGGAATCCAATGTAATAAACGAATGTTTGGAAATGCGCAATTTTATTGATAATCGAGTTAAGCAAACACTTAGACAAATTGCCGCATTTCAATACAAGCAGCGACCGATGCGCGATTGTAATTATCGTTACAATGTTTGGTCATTCCGCTCTTTCACAGTTCGATTGTGAAAATTTCGAGTTATTTGCCATTTACCTCGCAATTTGTGCAAATAATCCGATATAGCTAACCGGATGTACGGTCTATTAAGTTCCGCTGCATATTTTGTGTTTCTGCTCTACGGCGATTACAAGTACATTGTATCCATGTCGGCACGGTTATCTGATATGGTCTAATCTAGCCGGCTCATGAGTGATCTAGGCGGATTTGATCGATTATAATGTAGCCTTAGAGATGCGCGGACAGGCAGGTACGCGTCTATGTAATAACGGGTTCGGATGTAGAGACGTTGACCCTCAACACAGTAAAGTGGGTCAATCAAAAGCATTCCAATTCATGGTTCGCGCCAGAAACTTAATTACAAATAATCTCCCTAATGCATATGCAGCCGACGCAGTTTACGCGGAGAAACGCACGCAAAATCGGCATATCGTATTCGTTTATCGTGTTCGCGTATACATATGCGAGTAATACGGTATATGGCGAGTATTATACGGCGAGCATACGGTAAATGTATATAATACGTTACATGTACCAGAATATATCCGATACAAGTATACATATCGAAAAGCAATAACAACCTTCGCAGAGATGAGACAATTATAGTGCAAATATGGTAACATACACAGAAAAAAATAAGTGTCAAATCAAAACTTATATACTTAACTAACGCGTTCATTGTTTCGCAACACTTTATAAATCTTTTAGAAGAATTTAATATTATATAAAATGGCTTCATTCAAGTAAGTAATTATTCAAGCAATTATATTTTTCTTTAATTAACGCAATATAATCTCATTTCAAAATTTCCATGTTAAATATAATATATTTTCAAACAAGAATGTTCTTTTTTTCTGTGTATGCATCTTATATGTAAACTGCTGCTGATCGAAAATTGCCTGTGATATCAATGGATAATCAAAATTCTATTTGCTAAAGAGCAATTTAAATATTCATGTCCATTTATATGTTAGTAATAAAAAAAGGGACATAAATACATATATAAATAAATAAATACATATGTAATAGAAATATATCAAAATATTAATTTTTGTAAAAATAAGAAAAGTATAAAAATTTAAATTCAAACTTTCTTACTTAAAACTTTCCAATTTAACAAAATCACAAATACACAAACACGCAAAGTTCTTTCGCAAAAGTTTTAAAATTTTTCATCTCATATATATTTCTCGTCCATGCAATAAGTAAACAAGCTGGTGAAGAAACAGATATGATATTGAAAATAAACACTTGTTAAAATAAGTTCGCTAAATTAACAAACAAGACAAGTTTTCAGCAAATTCGTGATATATCTAATTTAAAACCGCGCCTGCAAATAAGAAAAAGTTTGCTGCCGAAACTTGGGGCATCGCGCGCCCAATTAATTAATTGATAAATACGTAATAGAAAAAGGGAGGTACTTTTCGCAGTTATGTGTAATGATGAAAGGAATTCATTTTGCGCATAGCTAGGATTCTAACATCGCACGAGCGATTACACGATCGGAAGGGACAACCTTGTACGGTATGCACAATGTTAGGAATTAATTCAGAGTCAAGGGGGAGACGCTCTCCAAAATCTGTCGGCGCATCTCTCAATCGCAAAGTTCCTCCCGATAGGGTGCTGCGACTCGACAAGCGTGTCTGCGATCACAGAAACCAGTATTGGGAGCGGCGGTCTGTTTCATGTGGAAACTGGTGGCCGGTGTCGATATACTTTAACGCAAGTACACAACGCACACGCGCAAAGATAAACGTTAGCAACCACGCGTGCGGACGGAAATGGCAATCAGAGGTCCCGGGATCCAACGTCCCTGACATTTTAATAAAAGTTCCTTTGATTGTGTGTGGCACATCGTAACGAATAAAGCATCAGTTGACAGTCGTAGATGGAATGCAAATTAAACGCGTAAACAAATCGCTTAATGCATCGTTCTATGAGAATTTTGGCAATAGCCATATCCAAGATCCACGTCATTCACATAGATTAGTATAGATTACTGACAATTGCGCGATCATTCATTTGACCGTGATGAATTTGACAATCGACGCACTTTGATCTTTGCACATCCTTTGATCGCCGTTCACCCAGATAAATACCTGATTATTACAAAAGCGTGTAATTTGTCGAGTGGACAATTAGAGCTACATAAGTGCACGATGCGTATTATGTTTAATTGTTGATATTATCGTTTCATAAAAAAAGTATATATTTGCAGAATTTATCCATTTAAAATACTTGAAACTCGCGACATCGTTTGATAATTGATCATATTTCATTTGTTTTTCTGTTAAAGTACTTTTGATAATGCTTTTAAATTTTTATTGTACCTTATTCAAGTATAAAAATACTGCGAATTAAATGCAATCAATGATATCTCTAATGTAATTACATAATTATATCTCTCCTTTATCGTACACTATCTCTATATTAGCGTTGTAAAATATTTTTCTCTTATTTGTACTTTTCCATCCATTGCCTTCGCCCTTTATCTTGATCAAAGTTTCTATTGTAAGGTCGACGGCAACCTCGCAACTGACAATCCAAAGATCCGTCTCATTGTTCCTTCGCGTGAGAGTTTCACAGTTTTTCGACTAACGCGACTGACTTTTTCAGTTACCTGTTTCCCTGCGCGTTCCTTGACCCTCAAGCCGCAAGAAAAGTTTGCTAGTAGAAATGTCATTCTGATCCCAGATCGCCATTCGCGAAGGAAATGTCTGCAGCATTCACCGATATTATATGACAAGAAGCGCAATGAAAAGAAAAATGTGACAATGTACACACTAGACGATATCAACTAATATATATCTCCCTTGTGTTATATTAGTTCGTAGATATAGTGATGATCAAAAAACATGTATTTCAATACGTCGTGTAACCATATTCGTGAAATCGTATCTACTATTTCTCCAAAGAAGCGATCGTAGGAATGTATTATAATTTCTTCCGTATCGAAGCCTTGCCTCTATTGAAGATGCCCGGCGAGCCATAAATAGAGGGGCTATTTAACAGTCCGTGTACGCGCGCAATTAGAAGATTAGTTAAACAGACAACGCAAGAGCACATTAAACAAGATGCCAAAGAACAGAATCTCTCGCGGCGAAGCCTTGAGAGAAGCCGCGGGACTGATTAAAGGCATCCCGCGTTAGCGAGGTAGAACCGGGATAAATACCGGTGTCTGTATCATGCGTTCACCTAGTACGGTCGCTGGCCGTTCGTAGTCACCGCGAGTTTATTCGTACGTCGAAGTCGTTAAATGCATTTCGAGGCGGATAATTGCACGGTGGTACGCATAAATTTCGCAGGATGCGCGGCGTCCGAACGTAACAACGATCGCGGTGCGTTTCATGCGAACTTCCCCGATGCACTTGTATGCGCGCGAATATTACCGGGGCGCGAGATCGCGGCGTGTTACGAGAAATCGCGCGGGAGGCTGGCAATTTCATCGGTGAGTTTTGCCCGAAACTCCGACTACCGCCATCGCGTTTGATCTTCCGACTCTACGGCACCACGGCAGGGAGGGTTCGAGACTACGGGTTCGTCGTCATTTAAGGCCACCCCTTAAATGTCAGGCGACGGCGGCAGCAACGAGGTATCCGCCCGCTGTTGGCAGAATAGCAGCGTGTGCACGTGTCGCATATTCAAAGAGGGAAGCATTGACGTGTCAAATTGGGAAAGTTTCGTACATTGTCGAGCATATGGAAGTCACGAGAATGGCGTATTAATAAAGGCACGAATTAATATCGAGATTAAATAGTTGCGTCATGCATAGAACCGGAAGCATCGTGTCGCGACAATACATTGGAACATTAATGAGCTTATGACTGCTTAAAGGAGCTCCGTCGCAAGTTGCCGTGCGCAAAGATGCAATGTAATAAATGCATGTACATTTTCCTCGTTCTTGCGTTGATTATTTTCACTCAACGAAGAATCGCGAAATATACATCATAATTATAATCTTTATTCCATGTAATCGAAATAATTTTTAAAAACATATAAATGAGAAAGATAATATATATTCAGTGTATCATTTTAAAATCCTTATTTCTCGTTACCGCGATGCCATACATGTCGGCTATCGATCGGCCTGAAATACTTGTTCGATTTATACGTGCGAAATTTTCCGGCTGACCCCGCCTAAAGTGACTGCACTGACCATTTCCCTTCTCGACGTTCTCTCCGCATATCCGTTATATTCCCTATACTCCATATTACGGCCAATCTGAATCGGCGAATGCAAATATCCGAATCTCTCATATCGGTTTTACGATTTTTACGATAGGTTTCATTACACGGTCGAGGTGCGCCCGCAGTAACAGTGCAATATCAACCGTTGCTGATACGGCCGCAGTCGCGCACATAGCGGGCCGGCTCACAAGTTGACGGTTTAAAAACGCGCTTAGACGTATAACGCGTTGGTTATTGCCGGGCGCATTATGGTGCATTAATGTCGTCGACTGACAAGTAATCGCACCCGGCGCGTAATAATAACGTTCTGTGCAATTCCACGAAGAATAACATGTCGGAGAGCGGAGAAACAGCGACGATGCTATTTTTCGCGCGATGTATTTGCCCGGAAAACAGTATTGCCGGAATGACGTGCAATTTATAGGGAAATGCAAAAAAAGATTGGCAACCGGGCGCGTTGCATCGGGCAGGTACATCCTCAATCTATCCATTTTCCAATTACCGTCACCCTATAGAGTTTCGTAAAACCGTAACGAACACGAAACGTTTAATTTGCGGTGGCGCGCCGATAAATTAATTGCAACGAATGACATATAAACCATATGACATGAGCGTCATTGCTACTCGTACGCAACGTTACATAATAAAATGCAAAAAATATATTCCTTGTTTCACAGATTTATGCATGTTGATGATGCAAAAAATTAATGTGCAATGAAAACTATATTTTAAAATAGTGCACTTGCGTAACAATAATTTTGTGTCATTTCAATTATTGAACGATAATAATTAATTTTAAATGATTGTTGTATAATTTAAGCACCAAGAGACTGCAAATAATATTATGTTTTCACGGTTAATTATTTTTCTCCACTCGTAAAAATGTGATAATCATGCGTTCAATCGACTCAGCGGAATATGCACTCTTAAAAAGAAGGGATTTCTTTTCTTCTTCTCTAAATTGCCACCACGGAAACAAATTACATACATCGACAAGAATCGTAATTTCTTTTTGCACGAACAAGCATCTGTGTATCACGAAGGGGATTATTAAGATGACTCGAAAGTCATCCCATTCGTACTTTTCTCGTTTGTTTGCTAAAATAACAAGCGTGAAAGGATGCCAAAAGGCATCGGTGCCTGCTGTGTACCTTGCTTGTATTTCCTTATATATTCATATGTTAGTGAATATTATACAGAAAATATCGTTATATTCGTACAAACGACAAGTGTAATGAATACAATGTTAGCTGTGACAGAATCGATTGCATAGTCTTTTAAAAGTAATTTCAGGAGGAAAAAATATATTATTCCCATAGGGAATATTTTATTTAAAAATTTCCATCCCAAAATATCCAGTAAATTACTTTTCTTATTATACATCAAAATTATGTATGTCACCATGATACATTTTTCGATATCGAAGAAAAATTACAATACATATCATGCCGATATTTCTGCAATTTTTTTCTTTTTTTTTCAAAAGGAATAAAGCAAACTTTCGCGAGAAAATGAAATCTGCAATTACTTAAGTAATATTGAAATTGCAACGAAAGCGGTATTAAAATTTTAATCCAAGAGATAGGTATTCAATATTAAACTTTTATAAATCACCACTAGTGATGAGAACGACCGCGATAATTTTAAGTAAAATTAAATGCAATCGCACACAATAAATTAATCGATTTTTTCGTTATCGTTTGTATGCATAAATGAACAGAAGCTTTCGCATACATTACTAAATTTTCTTACATCTCGACCCAATCTCGAGCGTTTTTGATTTATTAACGCCTTCATATTAAGGGATATACCATGTTTATGAAAAATGGACTCTTTATCTTGTATATCTCAGAACAAATAATAAATAAATAAATAAATAATTAAGTAAATAAATAAATATATAATTGCGAGCAATCTTTTCAACTATCAGGATCTTTGTATATCTGACTAATTCGATCTTAAAACTGTTCTCGAATAAACAAATTTGTCAACTTATCAATACTATTTCAAATAATTAATTCAAAAATAATAATTATCTTTTTAAAAAATATATTAACATCTCGTTAATAATATCGGACAATTTACTCTAGAAAAAAGCCAACGAATCATCAACTTGAAATAAACATTCGCACAAGAAACACGATTAGAGAAACACGATAGAAAAAGGATTAATCGATTCCAATTTTGTCTTACAAATAATTTTATCAAGTCGAGGAAACTATACGAAACCGAGTTGCTATTTGTGGCTACTGATAGAGACAGAAATGCATAAACATTACTGCAGCATGTCAATGCTGCAGCTGATTATTCAAATCGATACAAATTGTCTATCGACTTTAATTAGAATCAATAGGGAGTGTAACTGACACATCGACGATGCAAACTAAAGGTGATTACATGACGAGTGTCCGTGGTTGAGTAATTGCTGGTTCTGGAAACGTGCGTTCGTTTTAGTGCGAACAACGCAACGGTACGTGCGTGTGCTGGCGCGCTTTGTTCGATGTCGTGATCGGATAACAAGAATCTAGATAACGTAGTCGCAACAGACTGTCGACATTGGCACTCTGTCTATTACGCCATGATGCATCCAATAGCGTCAAGTATTTTACGACAATTGATTAGCAATCGATAAACACGCGCGATTCATAACTCGTGCGAATATTCACGATGATTCTCTTTTTTGACGACGATATATTATCAAGTGATTAACAGCAGCATACATAGGATTTTTAATTTTGCATGCAGATGTATACGATTTGACATTGAAATACATTAAGATTGATTTAATATTTTATAACAAAATATAAAATACAAAAAATTGATAATAATTTTTGCATTTCTTCTCCTTTAAAAATAATTAGCTTCTATTTTCTCTTAATTTAAAATTTTATTCTCACATCAACAACTATACAGTTAACATTTCTATAAGTATAAACTTACTCCTATCTCTCTCGGTTCATCGACCGATCATCTCATTTCGGAGATCCTATGAACGATATCAGATAATTAGCGAAGACGACGGCATCTGGCAAACGTGTCTTTAATTACTGTCACCGGATATTTCCAAATTAACGGCCCGCTCGCCTCAAGAACCGAAATGCATGAAATGCAAAACGACAAACGGGGCGCGATCTGAAGCGGCCGCACGGCAAGTCGCGTGTAAAAATTCACATCAGGTTCAGATCTGTGGGTATAACGTATAACGTGAGGCAAGCGCGCGCGATATTCGCGCAACGGGTCCCAAAAAAAGGAACAGCATGCCTGGAGGGAGGTAAGAAGGTAGCGTATCACACCGCGTAATAAGATGCAAGGTATGCGCTTCTGGACGCGTTCCTTATGTATACGTGTATAAATATACGGAGAAAGAGGCTGAGACGGTGTCACGCCCGACATATCAGTATGCACGCCGAAGCACCGCCCGATCATAATTAGCATTTAATTAATTCGACTAATGTGCGAAACGCGTTGATATTTACGACGAGGCAGGACAAGGCAAGCTCGAAACGAGCCCGACGAACGGACGAGCCCTCTTGCCACCTCGTTACGCGCATCTGAGCGTCTTTCGCCGCCCGAATGTACCTGTGCCGGTCACACGAGCACATCCCGATCACGTAGATTGATCGATTTACGAGGGTTCGCAGCGGCGCAAAAAGTTGCCGCGCGGAGGAACGCAATTAATTCCGCTAAAATCTCGAAAAACTACGCGGTGAGGGGGAGCGCGTTTAATTTCGCCAAAGCGCGAAAGGATTTAAGCCGCTTCGGTAATTGACACGCGAGCTGAATTCGCGTTGAATTCATCAAAGAACTCGAAAAACGCGGGAATGGGGTCGCAATTGAAAGTACCGGCGGTTTGATAAATACGAATGTAATAGTAATGGGGATAGTAAAAAAAAAAAATGCTCGTATTCACGAAATACTCGTGAATAGCGAAAATAAATCGTGATAATCCCTAACATGCTCGAAACATAAAATCGCACGTAAAGACATAATATATTATCCTCCGCAATAATCAACGTGGATTCTTTTAATTATCGCATTTACTAATGCTGCAAAAGGAAAGAGAAAAATTCATAAAATTACGTCCTAGTGATTCATCAAGTATGAGTGGTCTGAATTGAAATTTTCTCATAAATGTCCGGTATCTTTGAAAAAAATTACATTAGTGCATCTTGCAAATGCAATTAATTTTACTGTGGAACAAATCAATTTTCTAGTAAGTGTGAAATTAATATTTTACAAAAATTAAAATAATATAGATCAAAATGCGGCATCAATAATAGTAGAGAAAAAAAATTCTAAAGCAAAATATTTTTTAATAGTATTTATCTATATTATATTAGCTATATCAAATTCAAATATATGTTTTACATCAGTAAAACAAATTATAGCTATTATATTCGAGCCATAAAAATTTCAAACAAAAAAAAATCATTAATTGCATTTGATCGAAATGTGCAGTAAGGATTTTTTCTATTGACGATTGAAGAAACGAGGAGAAAAATTCTCATATTAAAGGAATATGCCGATAATAATCGAAATCAGTGTCTGATGACCTTTTTTATAAAGTTTGGATATCGGAGAAAAACGCGAATGTGAACGAACCTGCATATCGCAACGATAAACCGACTAACAGACAATTAGCAACGCGTGTCAACAACAATCGGACTTTTGTCGGCAATTCTTTTCTGCGGAAGTAATAGCGCGTAGAGAGAGAGATTATCTTCTTGAAACAGAGGAGACTCGAGCGACACAATTCTGCAATACTTTCTTTTCCATCAGCAGCGTACTACCTTCTTTATCGTTTTCTGCGTCAATACAAACGCAGCTTCGCAATCTCGATAGATCCAATCTCTCGCTTCTGGATCTCTCTCTCTCTCTCGCTCTTTTCTTTCGTATCTACGGCACGTGTTGAGTGGTCTCGCCTCGCCCTTGCATCTCTTCCTCCCTTCCTCCTGCCCGCCCCTTTCGGCGCTCCCTTCGCTTCCTCCTGCCACCGGTTCCTCCTTCCTCCGGCCTCTTATAAGGACGTAGGAAACCTGTTTATCCTTGCATCCCGCGATGGGATGCCGCGATCGGACGAGGTGGAGGCTGCGGGCGCTCGCCTTCCAACACGTTGCTGCTCGTGTGTATGTCGTGCGTGTGCGAGCGAGTTGCGTTCGCCGAAATACCAAGTCTCTCACCATCTCTCACGGTCTCCTTCTCGTCTTCTCTCAATCCTTTCTCTCTCTCCCTCTCTCTCTTTCTCTTTCTTTCTCTGCGTCGTCTCGTACCGTTTGCACCACGCCCGGCTTGCCCATTCAAGCGCACCTTAGTGGCAAAGTTTTCGTCGTTAACGTTCCCTTCCAAATATCTCGTGTTGGAAAGGGCCACTGTTACACGGCTGCGCCAAGCGGAATAACTTGGCCGGTTATACACCCATGAGAAATCGGTGTCGTAAATCCAACATCGGCCAATATAAAACAAACTTTGCATATTTTCAGACATATATGAGTATTTTTAACATAATTGTGAGAAATAATATGTTATAATTATTTTACATTAGAAAAAAATTTGTAATTGTTAGCTTGAACATTGACCAGCATTATCAGTTATATCGTTAAGATATAACGTAATCTCGAATATATAGTTTTTAAAGACTAGCATCTGTCTTTCTCACGATCATCGAGCTCCTTAAAGTAAAGTTTATATAACAAGCTTTATTTTAAAGAAGGAAGGAACAAATCACATGTACACACATATACACGTGAAAAACAGGTGCTAAAGTTCTTCAGTTCTTTCACGAGAAATTCTCTCTTTTCACATATATTTTTACAACAAAAAATAGAAAATCTCAAATAATGAAGAAAGAAGGAGAAGAAAAGGAAAGAGAGCAAAAGCTGTAAAAGTTAAGAAATGTAGACGTCATATTCTGGCGTTGGCAACGAGAGAAAAAAGCATTCTAAAGGCGAAATTGACGGAGCGATTCGAGAATCGCCAAATCCAAAGAGACAAAGGAAAAAAAAGGAGAACCGAAAAAGACGAGGGAGAAGCAGAAGAGCGAAAGAGACGAAGGAATAAGAAGAAACGATGCGTCGAGTTTGGACAAGCGCAAATTCCATCGCATCGCGATCGGATTGCTTAGAAAGCCGGTCGCAATCTCATGCTTACCTACCTACACGCATCTAAAGATGGAAAGATATTATATAGAAGAGATAAAGAGCTGGGCGCGCGAGAAGGCGGCAAGAGCCTGCCCTGATCTCCGCATCATTCTCTCTTGCTCTCTCTTACTATCTCTTCTTTCGCAGCGAACACCGTGGCCAGTACCAGGTAACCTGTTTCACCTGATCGTGGTCAGGACGTGGCATATGGTGCGTTAACTTGCTGGCTGCGGTAACATTGACCGAGCTTCGTATCATCAAATTATCCAGGCGGACATTTATGCTGCGAGCAGTATGCGAATCAGAAAAAGCCTTCCCTTCAAGAAGAATTACATCTTGAATTTAAGTCAGCTTATGGAAATGTAAGCAGTTGAACTACACGAATGAATAAATCTTTTTCAAATCATGCATATAATATATGTTATAATATGATAAGTAAGTTCAAAAGAAAAATTTCTGCATTTTATTCCATCTTTGCTATTTGAGATAATTTTATTTTTATATAGGATGCGTGTGTGATTATACACACTGGGCAAGATATTTTCTTGGCACGGTATCCTTAAAGAAGATTACATCGATTATATATAATATACATACATATTCTAGCAATGATTGGCAGTTATAATAATTGCAATGTAAACAAATAATCATGTATATATTATTAACCGATATTATCATCGCACACGTACATACACACACACATACAAGATCAGTTGAAATTAGCAAGAAAAGAGCGGAAACAGTCATTAATCGACGTTGCTCGCGAGATTACGGCGAGAAAATATATAATGGGAGAACAAAATACGATGATATTACACGACAAATGACAAATACCTTCCCGTATAACATTCGTGAAATGCCTTTAGAGACAATCAACAGTTAATTTCCTGACCATTCGAAACACAAAGGCTGGATACGCATTGATTCAGTGCGCGTGTATGTTCGTTGTCGAATCTAGATTTACATTTATCTATTTTACAGAGGCAGCAGCTGTTTAGCAATTTTGCACTAATGACATCATTGGCAATAGAATCTACCAGTTCATCAGACCATTGATATTCATTAAAGCACACGAATTGCTTATGAACTATATTTGAAATAATGATCGTCTTTGTAGATATGTACGTGTTCAATTAAGAATGAAATTATATGGTAAGAGTTTTGCGTGTATTGCGCTTTTCTTACCAGTCTTACACGTTATCTCCGACTTCGACTATACGCGCGAAGCATATTTTATCCTCTTTATTCCGCGGCGCTTGAAGCCTCTTAACGTGAAAGCTTGTGCGAGTTTGCCTCGCGTGTTTGCCAGCATTTATTTAGTATCGCGGTGCTTGCAAGGGATCAATTATTCAAGATATCATTAATAAAATGGAATATGTAAAGCGTGGTAGAAATGGTCCGTCGTTGACGTGCAACAAATGCGGATTCGAAAAGATATAGTTTCGTCAATCGCGGCGCATCTGAGCGAAAAGAGGAAACGAGGAACGGGGCGGATGCAGAAGGAAGAAGGAGAGGAAACGACACATGAGATGAGAAGCGAAGGAAGAAATTGGCGAGAGAGAAGTAAAAAGTCGGCGCAGCCCGGGAACGGAGACTTGGGGTCTAACTTGGCGGCGGAGAAGCTTTGCCTTCCTTCGCCAATTCTCTCTTTCGCGCTCCTCTACCTCTCCTGAAGTAGAGGAAGTGAGCCAGCGCGCTTTATTTCCTCCCATTCGTCGTTCCCTACCGTCATATCCCGTTCTCGCAGTCGCCGACTTTGCTTTCCGTATGGAAAGCGGTCGCAGTAACAGCGAACTTCTGCTAAATTAATTTCCAACGATTTACATATGTCGCCCGCTCTATCGTTGCGATAACAATACGTTCGACGTTCACTCTCTCATAGTTCCCCTAAGAGAATTCGCTCGCAATCGGCGGTTTAATGTCGGCGAGTCAATACCGCATTAGTGCTAATCGATCGCTTTACGTATTGTTTACGTTATTAATTGCGATTGTTAATTAGTTGCGGAATAACTGTGCGTGATTTCTCGTAATATCGTTGTGTTCCAGTATTATATATCTTGGAAAATACGCCAATGTCATATAAATAATGCAAGCTACCGTATTGCTCATGACATCGTAATGCGTAATGCGATAATAAAATACAAATCGATTTAATATTAATTTCAATTTCAAAGCATTCTAAACTGACAGACTATAAATAATTATTTTATTATATTCTTGTTCTAATAACGCGAAGTAATAACGGAATTTTACATCTTCAAATATATAAATGATGGCAGATAATAAAAACTCAATACGAACTGAAATTCACGATACACGTCAGAGAATGTTCGGTGGAAAATTAGGTCCATTTCCGAATTTCGCGCACGATCTCCTCGGCTTCGAGTGCGGTTAGGTCAGATAGTCGCATATCGCACAGGACTACTTTATTATGGACGGAAGACGGAAGAAAAAAAAGGAAGAAGACGGATTGCGTGCGATTTTCACATTCACCATCGGCTGGCCGGGCCCCGTTCGAGCGAGAGCTTCTCGAAGAAGAATCACGTTTTGAAATTAACTTGGCGGTGCTCGGGCAAGAAATTTCAACCTGCGAGCAAGACACTTATAATGGCACAGGTACAATAAATTTTTCACGATAAGAGTAAAGTTCAATCGTAAAAGTAAGGTTCAGTCGTAAAATTTTCCATATTGTAATGCACGCTGTCTTTTGAAGTGAGTGTATTTTATTATCTTTTCGCGATAACCAAGAGATAGAAGAGAGAGAGAGAGAGGAGAGAGAGAGAGAGAGAGAAAATGGCAAAAAGAAATAAAATTTCAATCTCATTTCAACGTTTGCATTATTCTTCTCATTGCGTGGATTTAGAGAAACTATTCGTTATAGAGTAAAATGTGTGTGCAAACGTTTACACAACGAAGAATGGTACAATGTGTAATTAAGAAGGAACGCTGCTTGTAAACGGACGGCGGAGAGAAGCGGAGCGAATGTAATAGATTTGCGGTTTTCTCTTTTCCGCGCAGAGTTTCGCGGATCGTTCCGATTCTTCTGGAGTGTCAAGACCTTTCGGAGACGCGATGAAACGCTTCGACCAATTGCCAATTGGCCGAGGTCTACCTGCAATTGATAGAGGCTACAATTGAATGGAACGAGCGGATATATCGAATGGCCCGAATAACAATAGCAGATCGATCAAAGAATAAACGAGCTTACTGTCCCTCTTTACTTGCTCCCCCCCCCTCCCCCTGTTCTTTCAGTCTGACGCTTTTTGTCTGTGTTCTTCACCCGGTCTCGTTCACCACGCGTTTCGACAACGAGCCTTGTCTCTACTTAACTCGCAATACATCTGTCGTCCGCGCGCACCGCGACGAACACCAAGACGAGACACCCTATAACATAATCAGTCCGCAATGTATTTATCGGACCATCCCGGAGACAATGCCCATTGTCCAGCGGGTACTTGTTTTCGCGCGGCTATAGCGGCACATGGTTAGTTACCACCGAACATGGGCTCGAATATGCAATTGGCTGAATACTTTAATGTTACAAGGCGATCGATCCCTATAATTCGACCAGAATGTCCTCGCTCCAATATAAAAAGCAAAAATATACGGCACCAATAAAACGGTATACATTTTATGAACGGAATAAAACATGACGAAAGAGCGTATAAAGTCAATCATAATCACGGTGTACGTAGAATGCAATATATCAGAAATACGCTACTATAATATTTGCATCGTCGGAGAGTTCCTCCGGCGGGACAAAAGTACTGGGAGATTTTCATTTCCACTATAAACTTCACATCTTGTTGAAAATGTACGTATCTCCTTTACTTCATCGTGAAACAAGGAATAAGGGAGATGCAGAGATGACGGATTTCTCTCGATTGTTCTTTTGGCGCAAGCTTTATGCCATTTCTTGGAAACAGACAACTTGCCTCTCTCGTCTTGTAGAAACAACTGCATGTCGAGCAACTATATCGCGTTCAGCCATTCTCAAGCTACTTAGTTGTATATAGGGATATAATAGCTACAGCATGTATCCGATGGACATTTCAAGCGCAATATATTGCACTTCGTGGCATTAGTCGGAGCGCCATTAAGCTGCCAATGCTTACGCGAACGAAGTTTGTGATGCGACTCACGCATAAATGAGTTTCAATACTTCCATATTTCTTCGGAATTGCTTCTTTGGAGGCGGATCAACGACACGGGATCGAGTGCGCTTCAATATTTCAGTCGCATCTATCGGATACATCCTGAAGCTACTTCCTCCGCTTTTATGAAACTTCAGGGGAAAAGAGAACAGTAAATAAGCTCACTTTTACTCGAGCGCCCGCTCTCGTAAAGATCTTCTTCCGTGTCTTCTATATTTTCCGTTACGATACAATAAATATGTAAATGAAATAAGATATCAGTAATAAAAGGATTTGCTCGAGCGTCTCTTGCCCGCTTAAATTTGTTCGCGCTTTCATGAATAATTTCATGACGCCATGATCGAAACTTTATTTCTACCCGTCACTTGTACAGCAGCACGACTTACAATTAAACCAGATCGAAATCACGAGGGCAAACAAAGACTTATATTTCGTTAATACGAATACGAAATACAATATTCCATCTCATTATGAACACGACAGGAATTACGACTTTATAAAATTATGTCAAACGTGGATAATAATTCGTTTCACGTTTAAAATTGTGCAGCATCGTGTCAGAAGATATGAACTGACAAAATCAATCTCTAAATATTTACTTATCAAATATGTATTGACCTTTATTCTTGAATGTATATCAATGTGTCATAATTGTATAACGAGATAATCCAAATTTAAAATGCTTTAAAAAGGTCACTTCATTTATACGCCGCATACTTTGTGCTCCGATTTCACGAAATTCCAAGGATGATAAGCATCGCTATTTTTGCCGGAATACCGCTTCGTGACTCCAAGACGCAGTTCTACAAAGTATCTTTCTCTCAGAACCATTTGGGCGCGCGATCGAATTACGAGAATGCACTTTGCTCGTACGATCGAAAGGGCTAACACGTCGCCTGAATAAAATCTATTGAAATTCCCGATGGGTAAAAACCGAAGAAAAGCTACGAAAAGATACGAAAAGATACAGAATCATTCACTGATCAAATAATACATAAATAACGGATACTAATCAAATATATAAATAACGGATGAGAAAATGGATGTAAATATTTGGAAAAAAATATTTCCTTTTCTATAACTATCCAATCCATATTACTTTGTTACGCGTACATTTTATTGTCTTTCGCAATAATATTGAAGACACAAAAATTAATAAAGTAGAATTACCGCTATTTATTTCATTGACAATTGCTTATTGTCCCATTTCACGCAAAATAATGTATATATGTATGTTTGGCTAGATACACTTAGTAATTGGAAAAGTAAGATGACGGGAGAGCCAAGGGAATGCAGATCACTATCGCTAAGAAAATGACTCGTGTCACTGAGAATCGAAGCTTCTGCAAAAGAGGACGCAGAGAACTTCTCGCTTCCTCTCCCTCTCTTTCTTTCTCTCTTTCTCTCTCTATATTCGGGGATATCGAAGTTTCCGCAGGAACGAACTCTCTGTGAGATATGAGTTCGCGAACTGTCGTCGAGGCCGACGTCGTCCACTGTCATCGTCGTCGTCGTCGTCGAGAAAATAAAATCTGCCAGATTACGGAGCCTGCAGGCGGTATGAGGACGTTTCTACGAGAGCAGACGATGACCGTGGGTCGCATATTGCAACTCGATTTCTCTCTCGTTCTTTCTTCCCGAAAAAGAAGCATAGCAAGCGAATCCGCTTGCGCTGATCGTCTGATTGTCTGTTGCTCGAAACGTATCTAACATCTATCGCGTTGTGCATCGGTTTTTGGCACTAAATTCAAAGTCCACTAGCTCTCTCGTACACCGACTGCACGATCGCGGTATAAACTTTTCTACAAGATATACTTTTATAAGAACAATATCTAGAAATATTTATATCTTTACTACTAAAATAAACTTTGCGGATAAATGTACATTATCATTTTTACGACATTTGAATAAGTCAAAATCCGTCTTGAGTAGAATAAGAAATCGCAATGGAATTTTGTGAATACCACTCTTTCTTTCTTACACAATTGAAATATAAATTTAAAAAAGATAAAATCAAGATAAAAACAAAGTTCACTTTTATCATTAACAACTTATATTGGAAAAAAAGCCAAGTATGAATCTATCAACTATCAGATGTAATGTTCTCTAAAACAATTGTATGAAAAATTAAATAAATCATGCAATTAATATATTTTTAATTTAATATTTAGATTTATTTAATTACTAAATTTTAGATAATTTTTATTAAGATTTAGATAATAATTAGACATCGAGCTTAGCGTCAGGAAAATTCTTTTAGAAAATCTTTTCGTACTCACAGTGATTGTAGTCTTCTCGTCTCAAAAAAAACTAGTGGGACAGTCCTGGTTTGTGCAGATGAAAAAAATAAAATAGTTGAGAAATAGAATGAGAAAAGTTATCCGGGAAAATTTTTCCATATGGAGGACGGTTATGAGGAGAACGTTTACGGAAACGAGAAAACCAAGAGCGAACCGGAAGAACAACTGCATATCGGGATAAAGGAAACTGTAAAAGCGGCAACATAGAACCTAACCGAGTCGCTTCGACAGATCTCTGCGGAAGGAGAATGCACGAGGATGCACGCAGCAATAGCGATTTGTTTTTATTATAAGGTATGCAAATGCGTAAAACACGGCGCAAAACACGACGCTGGAGTTCCAACACGCGGGACTCGTCTCTGCCTCTCTATTATTTTCTACTATCATAAGCTGAATTGTAAAGGCGGGAGTGACTCTTTCTCATCCGCGGAAAGATTCTGAAATAATACTAAATTTGTCTAGACACTGTGTTGTTGTGAAAGAACAAATAGTTGTTTGGAACGATGATTATCCATTTACTTTAGTAGCGAGTAATAATCATTTTACAATTCGCAATAATCACGATCGAGAGTACAAGAACGAGTTGTTTGCCGTTTGCATGTCTCTTCGTGTGCATACGTGCATTCAAAAACCGGCGAAGCGAACAAGGATGATGCGTGCAAGCCAAGTGCATCTGATGACAAACGCGCGGTTGGTTACATACGTGTCTGCGTATGTGGATACACATATGCGTGCGCGTGTATTCGCGAGAAGGCGATTCGTCGTCAACCAAAGCGTAAACTGCATTTCGGGGTCTCCTGATTCCCCCGCTGGCGAAACCATTTTTCCAGTCGAGCGATATATCATGGAGAACCGCGTTCACCAGCGCACGCCGGACGAACATTTTTGTCGGGTCATACGAGACCTCCGTGTATAACGCACGAGAAGCCCCGACGTTATCCGGAAGAATTCTCTCGGTGTTTTATTATTGGCTCCGTTGGACATAAATTTTCCACGCATATATCAATCTCCATAATTTTTAATTTCCGGCTGGACACGATTTTTCTGAATCTCTGTATCGATGGATAGATAGAGTGACACTTGTCATATGTAATCTCGAAAAGTTATTTTCTGTCAAATCCTAACTATAAATTTAAATTTCGAGTTTTATTAGTTTTAAATAAAATGAGAAATATTTTCAGCTAATTATTTATTTTTTCGCATACTCGTTAATTAATATTACGATTATATAATAATATATTAATATAATTATTACTATAATTAATATTATATATTAATATATTATTATTATAATTAATATTATATATTATTATTATAATTAATATTTTATAAATGCATGATTCGCTAATGCAAAATATTAACAGATATTATTTATCGTGAGGAAAATCTGTCGCATCAGCTATATTTCTTAGTGGCACTTCTCTGAAGCGAGTTGGATGGTATATATAGAACCATGTTGAAGTATCATCATAATGCATAATGCATAATGCATCTTATCATTCCCTTACAAAAACAATCCGCTCCACATCCGCATTATTTGCAAAACTTGCAAGTTTTGAAGAGCGTCCCATTAAAGGGTCGCATAATACGATAACGTAGACACTCCCGCGTCGATAAATAAACGTCAGTAACAGTCGCTAAAACCAATGAATTCCGAAAATCCTGGCGAGCATAAATACATTTGGCACGTTATGAGTCTCACCAGCGAGTGACTTAACGCCAGCGTTTTCTCCATATCTGGCGGAAAATAATACTATCGGAGTCGGATTAAACAGCACCCTGTATGCATGGATCTCCGTAACTATATGTATACATAAGCATAGCTTTCTCATTTTTCCTACTTGCATGTATGATCCATGCACGTGCGTCGAGAAAACGCGCTGCACCCGAGGACGCTATCGAAGCTAACGCATCATACATACGCATCTCAGACATGCACATTATGGAATTGTGCCTTCGCATATTTGTATATATACAAGGTGTCCCATAATCTTAGAGAAACATATTTTAATATACTTTTTTGCCAAATTTTTCGCTTTAATCAAGATCTGTCGAAATATTTTCACAAAAAATATATATCATTGAATCTTAAATTAAGATTTCGCTAAGATAACACTCACTTGACTTTAATTAAAATATTCCTATTTATTTATACCCTTTAGTTGAAATTTAGCACAATTTTTTATTTTTCAAAAAGAATTTGTATAATATATAAATCGGCATTTAAAACAACATTCGATAATTCTTAGGCACTTTATATACGTATAAGATGCGCATGCAGAACTCTACAATCACATGCAAAAGCGTGAACGCTATCGTGTACGTGAAAAAGACCGTACGGAGTATATGCGCAATTCTTCGAGTACGAAAGAGACTCGTATAAGCGCGCACGCATACGCAGAGGGAATCCTCCTTGACGTTGCCGTGTAGCCAGGCGTGCAAGCAGGATATCGCCGTCGCTGCCGGTTGCTTGGCTGCTGCGAAGAAGACCAGGCATGTTTGCCGACAACAAATAAACGAAAATAAAGTGGCCCGAGTAGCTACTCCGGGGCCTCGGCGCAGAGAGATCGGCTTCAATTTATACAACTCAGTGTTCGGACTTAATCTGGGAGACAGATTTACACCCACAGAGACAGGAACGTAGACGGGAGGGGTCGAGGGACAAAGAGGGAATCGAAGAAAGACAGCGGAGGAAGCGAAGCCAATAGGGAGAGAAGAGACGCGCACCGATGTGTTTACCTGGATCTTCTCCGGTGTCCAAGTTTTTCCCGCCTCAGGGACACGAACGAATCGAATCCAATGACACACAATGAAGACTAATTACTGTCGATATCGCTTCGGTGTGCGAGGTCGAAAACCTAGCGGCAGAAAATATACCGCGACCGCCAGGTACTTGGAGCAACCGATATTTCACCGGTGGCACCCTATGATGCCGCCAAGAGATAATTTATCTCCTTCGAGCGACGCGCGCGAGATCCGTATGCCGTAATTAATTATTCGGATTATATTTAATTACGTAAGCAGACCGCAAGATCACGATCCGCGCGCAACTCGATAGGTCTTGCCTGTTAACGCGACTCTGTATTGTGTGCCGAAGCTGTATGAAAAATCGAAGTCGTGCGGTTATAAATGAACGCGAATAATATGCGAGTAGCGTAATCGTACGTAAAAGTCGATTGCTCGGAACTTCGGAGTCCTCCGAAGAACCTTAGGTGAATTTTCCCGCTGCGTTCTCGCGTATATTTATGGCCATCAGCGATAATTGATATTGATTTAATGCGAGCCGCGATTTAACACTATGCACTTGAAAGATCGGACGTGATCATAAATCTCCGCAAGTGCAGCGGTCGTATCATATCAACGGAGATTTCGATATTGAAATCGATTTTAATAGCCGCGATCACGAATCACGCTGGGAGGCATCACGTCGGTGCGATCGTTGCTGCAGATCGATGAAGCCGATCTTCCTTTAAGTACCAACGTCGATCGCGCTTAATCTTGAACGCGTCGAGCGACACCGGCACTCAATCTCGTTCAGGCTCGAATTGCAAGATCAAAAGGAGAATATCGAATCGGTTCGGCGTCGGTGTGCGTGTCGACGAAACGATCCCGTATCGGTATAGTTGATGTTGCGGCAAGTTAATATTGACAAGTGAGTCGTTCGACTATTACCAGGACACGTGGCTCGCCCGGCGAGGGAAACGCCTCTGTGTAACGGAAAATTGTGCAACCACGACGACTGCGTTGCTCCGATGACGGTGTTTCGTCGGTCTGGATAAACTGGTGTAATGGATAAACCGCTGTACACAACCCAGGGTTGCCCCGGTGACTCCGGCTTCATTGCTGCGAAGCGAGCGGACGTTATCTCCGCGTTTGTTTACCCCGCTGTGAAACCCCCGACAAAGTTGCATATTAATAAAAGTTGCAGCAAATTAGTTTAGTTTCGTAGAGTTTAGTTCCTCGTGGCTGAGACTTCTCTCGTGTAACTTGCCGTTGCAGCCTCGATGTGATTTCTTAACGCTTGTTATCGAACGCGCACGTTATAAATGCCCGTCGAAACGAAATAAAATCGTAAATAAAGCATTGTGTACTTGCGTATCCGTCGAAGTTAAAAAATGGTGTGTAATTGCGAACAATGTGCTCCGTGCGTAAGAAATTAAATTGAAGTTCATTCTGTTGCGAACCATTAGGCCGATGAATTTTACAAATGGTTTTACGACCGACGCAAACACCGGATAATAATTATTTAAAACTTGTTTACTGCCTGCGTTTTAATTAAAACATTTATTCATTATGCATTCACCCGTCGCGCTGCGTATTAATTGCGTAATTATATAGATATTTATTATTATTGTGATTTTCATATGCGCGCGCGACAACCGCGGCTGCAATCCGTCGTGGAAGTTTAGAGCGCGTACTATCGCATTTTCACGAGAAATTGCGCCCCGACAAACTATCAAAGTGCTGGAATACCGTCCCGAGAACATCGTTCTCTCCCCCGGCGCTCACATCGAGTTTGACACAAGACATAAGTCCGCGGACGACTTTACGCGGTATACTACTACCTCCATTCTGTCATCGCATTTTCATCGCACCTCCGTAACGTCCGTGCCATGTTTCATCCGCGCGCGTGATGGATGCCGTACAAATGTGTTCATACGTCTTAACTCGCATCCAAGGTTCCTCCGAGATCGCCGAGTAGTAGTGACCAGAGGAAGCGAGCCAAGAGGGAGGCAAACGCGAGCGAACGAGAGGCGGAGGGGAGGGGGGGATTGCGCCTGGATTGTGTTCCCACTTCCTCGCCTGGAGGAGAACTTGTAGTCATATATCAAACCGAGTTCTGTCTTCTCTTCTGTGCCACGGTCCGCTACTGACTCTGCCCTCCGCAAACTCTGTAACTTACGCGGGTACTTACGTATATTCTCCCTTCTCGTATACCCGACCTTCCGTATGAATACGAATGTACCTTGTCCGGCCAAACGCATCACGGCACATGCTACACCGCGGTCATTTTAGATGTACAGAGCATAGATGCTAATCTAGTCGAGAGAGATGTATCATTTAAAGAGGTCTTTGTGTGCGCGATTGCTTGAGATTATTATAGTAAACATATTCGTGTGTAAGATGTCAAAAGATTAATGTACGAATCTCGGGAAACGATGTCCGATCGCCTAATAAATGCATCTGCATACGATCGCATTTATAAATATCTTATCAACGGATTCCCGATGAGTAATATACTTATAAACAATAGAGTCTCAATTGCGATTAACAACGTCGTTCAAAGCATAATTTTTCGCGTACAATCGTGACTGCAAGAGACCAAATTATATTTCGCAATATCAAAAGATCGAATAGACCTGCTGCGAACAGAGGAAACCGAACGTGGAACGATAAAACCTCGTCGCGCAGATAATGTGATTAATGGAGCTAAACGTTTTCCTCCGACCTCCTTTCGTGCGGATCAAACTCGGCAAGAAATGTCTTTATTCTGGCCCATCGAGCGACAACTGTCATTGCATCGTCGTCATCGTCGTCGACGAAGGACGGCCGAGTCGTACCTCGAGGGCTACGTACCCCCCTTTATAGGTTCATCCGAGCGCGGAGCTCTTACTCAAGAACGACATCGACGACGACGTGGTCAGCGTTTTACGCTAATGCACGTCGTATATTCATCTCGTCCGTATCTCGCTCCGCAGTTTCGCGACGGTTGTGTGGACGATAAATGTGGTCCCTTCCGCTAGATTCGCTCAAAGAGGAGCGGGACGAACGTACGAGAAGAATAGACGCGTAAGAACTCGAGTGGACAAAGTGGAAATGGCGGCATTAGTTTCGTTTCGTACTGCGAGGAAAGAGAGGGAGAGAGAGGGAGAAAGAGAGAAAGCTTGCCCTGCGACAAAGTAGTCGAGACAGCGTCGGACATTAAGGTCATGTCCAATTCTGAACATTTTTGCGTCATTCTGCTAGTTAAATGGCGTAGCATCCAGTTCAGGTACTTGAATAACATATCGCTATGTAGATCCGGAGTTCAGCTATTATTCTCGCTTTAATTACAGTTCATTTCAAAATAGGTCCGCTATAAATTTTAATGAGATTAATTCTACCGCATGATTAATCGTAAGAATTAATAGTTTGCAAAGCAACTGTATACAATATCGCATATATAAACTTCATTGAATGCATAATTTCGTCGGAAATAACAAAAAATTTCAAACAATCTTGTTAAATTCCTTAATATTACTAATCCTTAACATTATTAGTCTTCAACGAGATCTGCTAATCAGTAGATTAAAGTATCATAGAAACGAGAAACCACGAAACTGGTTTACAACGAAAAAGAAACAGCTCCGTTGATGCACGTGCACTGATATAACGCGCAAACGTTAATATCGCATAGAGAGAGAGAGAAAGAGGAAAAGAAAGAGACGAGCGCGGAAAAGGATAAATCACGCTCCTTTGCTTACCCAGCTGCTTTCTTGATTTTGCCAGTCTCGCTTTTCATATCTCGCTACGTAAACTAGACATTGCTGGCTGTCCTAACGAGGGCCTTCCCGTACTCATACCGTGCAATTGCAGCGCTCTCGTAACCTGAAGAACTCTGAAGTACCGTGGCATGTACGCAGATGCGCTCTGCGAGATACGCTAGGATGATCAGAGGGAACGACGAATCAAGAAGAAAAGAGAGCAAGCAAGGTGGAGAGCGAGACAGGCTTTGTACGAGATGCGTATTGGCAGTAGATACACTCCGGCGCGGCGTTAATTCATTGCAGAGATGCGCCGTCGAGCGAGAAGCGTATCGAGCGTATTGACATTCCGAGTCTTCGATCGCAATTACGGCCATAATACGTACTGTTAACTCGGAGGAAAATGGATGCAAAGCCATCCTCTTATCCCATTAACCGCGCCATCGCCCTTTGACGATAGACAAGTCAGCGATTATAGCTGACATAATGCAACTTGGACAGGAATTATGTCAAGCGATTACAAGCGCTGACTGAATCAATAAGATGGCAAATGCACCAATTTAGACGTTTGTTATATTAATATAGTTATAATATAGTTATAAATGATTGCAATCACGTATTGTCTCTCTCTCCACAATGTTCTAATTAGTTTTAAATATCCTCATACATACATATAATAAATATCAGAAATAAAATTTTTATAATAGATATTATATTGTAATAGTATTTTAATAAAATATTTTAATTTAAAAATAATATTATAATAAAATTTTTGTAATAGATGTTATATTATAAGATACATGCATTTTATAATAATTCTTTATTTTATTCGGTATAGCCGAGTTACACCTCATTAAAAATGTCAGCGGTTTTGGAAAAACTCGTACATTTTACTCTTGAAAACATTACGTTCCTCACAATACCATAACGTTGTCCGCAAGACGACATAACTTAAAAAACACACATACATAGTCACAAAGAAAATTCCACATGACAAAGTCGCGGACGACGACATAGTTTCGGTCGAACGCAGTCTAGAGAACGGGGTAGGATATAAGCATATATAGAGAAAAGCCAGCGCACACGTGTTGTCCCTCGAGCGACACGTGCGGCTACACAGTTGCATCTGCACCTATGTGTATTCTAAGTCGTCGACGGCATAGATAGTATCCCAGACAAATAGAACATATCGTCCTTCTTTCCGCATCGGGCTTTAAGGAAAGCGGACAAGTCGTAGAACGAGGAAGGAAGCTGCTAGAACGAGTAGACATATGTATGTGCTGACATATGAAACGTTGAAAGTCAGCGGAATATCCGTTCCTGTGAGTATGAGAAGCGCTGACAATATTTTTTACTGATAACAGAAGTTATTGCGGGGGGAGGAGGGAATATTTATTAAAATTTAAAATTCTTTTTACGATTACTCGATTTTGTTTTACAATCTCGCTTTAGTAAAATTTACATTTATAGATAATAACGAGAGAATATATCGATTTACGTTCGATATAAAGTTTTTAATCAATAAAATAGTATTTATAAAATAGTATTTATATAAATTAATTAAATTGATTTTAATTGTCTTCGAAGACAAATACATTCGCGTAATAACGGAAATAATAAATTGCGTCGGTTATTGATTATGCGCAATATACTCGAGACACGCGGTAAAGTACATTCAACATACCGCTTCGCGCAAAATTCCGACGCTAAATTATTCCAACATGCGAACGAAAGGAACGTTCACGACGCTTGGAAACTGTTACACGGTCGTTTATGTGTAAATTAATAAAACGTATTTTGTACCTTTATCGTCATAGCGCCTCAAATTAACCTCGTGGCATTCTCCTTCGTTTGCATTAATATATTTCAGATATTTTGAATAATCATTTAAGGATGGCGGGAGAGAGAGTGAATGAATTGAAAATGTTCTGGCATTTAGAATCGCGAAAATAAAATTAATCGTGCAAGGTAAATCGGAATTCCTCTGCGATAATTCTTGCCGTCGCCTGAGAAATTATAATTACAAATTAAAATATAAATTAAAATATAAATAATTACAATAAAAACAATAAAATAATTATTTGCAATTAAATAATTACAAATAAAAAATTTAAAAAACATTAAATAAATAGAATGACTAGTATGCACTATAAATAAATAAAATTTAAGAAAACGTCATAATAATAAAACAATGAAAAAAAACGGCCTTTAATTCTTAAAAATATCTCCCGGTGTAAAAAAATATATCTACCATAAAAATTTAGAGTTAACTATCTTTTTCCATTACCACCCTTTAAATATTTGCAAGTGCCAACGGCAATGCGAGTTGGTATTCTTACAAAGAATCTACGGAAAATCATCCATCATAACCTTCACTTTCCTTTTTAAAAGATTTCAACTTTTACCCCAAGAAAGAATAACAGTCGAATAACAGTCGCCCGGAAGCTCGAAAATACAGCGCTCGAAAATACAGCGCGTACAGCACTCTTCTTCGCAAAAGCAAAGTTTTACTTCGCATTAAGAATACCACGGTTAAAGCTTCCGCACCTTTTTCCGTTCTGTCCATCTCGGTAGACGAATATTCTTTCGAGAACATCAGCCGCTATCCTTGTCCACATCCGGCAACGAGAGTTACCGCGCAAATATGTCGACGGTGCGTTTCGTTCTTACGCGAATCTTTCGACGGTGGGTTATATTTGGTGTGGTGAAAAATTAAATCACATTGTGCCGCTCGGGATTACATTATTTATAATGACGTATAATGCCAGAGCACGTAGAAGGAATTGCCACAATTGCATTTCCTCTCGTCGTGTCGCCGCAAGAGTAGCTAAGTAGCATAGGATGAAGTTTCGAAGAGCCTTAAAAGTGACGTGTATCCGGTTTCATTATAATGTCCAAATGAATTCAATTACGTTATTAACATCGTCGTTATACTCATTTTTTATTACACCATTAGTAGCATCTTCCATTTGAATTGTAATTTCTCTCCAATTTAAAATCATTAACACACTTTTTATACGATAATTAATTTTCTTCTCTCCACTTTCAATCTCAACAGACTTGTCCTAGATTCTAAATAAACTTTGCCATTCGATTTCACGCGAAAGCCATATTAATGTCGCGGCAAACGTAATGTCGACGAATTATGTCAGCGCAATACCTCATACTTTATCGCAGCGTTACACGTGTATGCATACAGGTATTGCTAATAATTTAACAACGATAGCGTATGCGATATCTCTCGCACACTTGGCCAATCGTATTATCATCCGGCATTAGAGAAGATATACGCGGCGACGATAGCACGCCGAGCAAAAAGAGGACGTAACCGTGAAATCGATGGGCCGTTTCTGTAAGAAATGACGAGAGGCGGTAAAAAGAGAAACGGCTCGAGAATAAGATAGTAAGCGTCGTGCAAGAGTAATCGAACCATCCCTCGCGCAAGAGCGATCGGCAGCGCGACGAGATAAGGGCGGGCTGCTATATCGACTCTTGTGAGAAGAGCGAGAGAGGAAACGACGGTCGGAGGATGGAGAGATCGGCGGGAAAAAAAGGGGAAGGGACGAAAGGAGGGACGGGAGGGTGAGTTACGTAGTGATTGCAGCGGAAGCCGGAAGCGAGAGGGGCCGGAGGGGAGAAGGGTAGGTGACTAATAGTCGTCGGTTCTACCCCGTTCGCTGACCACCGTCGCGCGCGATCCTGTCCACGCTTTCTTTCCGCATTTCTTTACTATACGATGCCGTTCCCGTCTAGTTTCTCTCTCTCTCTTTCTCTTTCCCGGCTCTGTCTTTATCCATGGTCGCAGCTTGCGCACGCGTATAGAGAAAATAAACTAAGCACGTGTTTTTCAGACACCACTATATTTCGCTTAGCGTGACGTTAATAGAGTTAAGCTGACAATGACGACGCCTTTTCCGCGACTCGAATCACTCGAGATTATCCCGCCTCGGTTACAAGAAAGCCGAGAGAATGTCTGTCAATCGACGATTCTATAACTTCGAGTAGACGAATAATTGCGCTTTATCTTGACACATACGATTGTCTGACGGTTTAAAATGGCCGCAAAATATTTTAGATCGAAATGTCAAAATGCAGGATGAAGATTGAACGCAGCACTGTATATTTATTCTATTTTACGCTGAACGCAGCATATTTCGAACAAACAAGTGCTATCCATCTGACAGTATTTGCTTTAACATTATATAAACTAAATGAACATTTTTTGCTAGGTGATCTCGTATAACTTGGGGAAAAAATATTTTTCGAATAAATATTATTGCAGGCCATTGTCAAACTCTCGTGCAGGAAGTAAATCGAATTATTCGCGAAACTCCCTCTGTCTATCGATATATATATTTTTCTCGTTCGTGCGCCCGCCGAAAATTCGTTTATCCGCGTAACTCAATGCGAATATCAATGTGCTTACATATTTGGCAACATTCGAGTTACACATCTTATTTTACCATCGTTATGTCGGGAAAGTAAGGTCGTATATTCACCATGTATACATTTGCCGTTTGGATAAAGCTCCAATAGTAAGAAATCAATTCAGGGAACTCTCGGAACTCATCGATGTTGAGACATCGTCGGTAGAAGCGAAAACATGCCGTTTAATGAAGCAGACAGTGGCATCGCAGATTCGGGGCGCTTAAGGACGTGCTCGTCGACGTCGCAGGCATCCTCGGCACCTGCCGCAACAACCTCGCAACACCTTCCGTGATAACATTCGCGATCGTCGAGCCGGCCTCGAGTTCCTTCATGAGGTCGGGTATAAATGATACTTCTCGGAAGCGACGCGAGGCTTCTTCGAGCTCGTCGGCGCGCTACGGAGATTAATAGCTCTTCGTCCTGAGAGACGAGAGAGGCCGACGTAGAACTTCCGACGCAGGATGCGTTCGACACGTTCGAGTCAGCCGGCTACATCGCGGATGATTAAACGACCAGAGGATGGTGAGTAATTAAATCAGCGGACAAGATGCAGGAAGTAAATTTCGCTCGGGTACCGTTGGACTCGAGGGAAGGAGGCAGTGACGCGGCGAGAGGTTGCCCGCTAAATTGACGCTTATAAGGTCAGTGATACACCGAGAGGTTACCTCGAGAACGTAAATGAGTCCGAGCGCATTTCGCGTGAAGCACAATGGCCGTTAGCCAAGCTTAAACGTCGGGGAGAAGTGCACACGCGAGGATAATACCCGGCTAACGATATCGCGCGTCTCTACAGAATGTCCCTGACCAATTTTCTTTCGACAATAGATACTAAGTAAGTAGGAATAGATGAAGATCTCGTGGCTTGCGAATAAGGAGAAATTGAAATTTCTGCACCACTCCTTTTTCTTTTATTTTCCAACGCGCGCTTTACTTTGAATTAACATTAGTCACATTCATTTCCTTCTTTGCTCTCGCGTGCATTTCTTTTCCTTTTTTTTCTCTTCTTCCGACTAGTGTAATTCAAGTGTTTGTCGAGTATTGTATAGCGCGGGCGTATCATGAACGCGCGCTTGCGGCAGCGTACTTCAAGTACGCAATGAGAGTAAACCGTCGTCGTATAGACCAGAGAAGAATAATATTACACGCAATACGCACACGCATACGTAGGCAATAATGCCGGCAGAGATGAGCATGCGGTGGCAAAACGAGAGAGAAGAATATGCGTAGTATTTATGTGCGTGTATATGAGTGGCGCTAAAGACAGTCATCGTGCCATTTGCATATCGCGTGTACGTGAAGATGCTGTTAGAAGATCACGCTGGTACGATGAACGCGGTTAAGTGAATCGAGAATGATAGCTTATTCTAGATACGCTGATCAAGCGCCTCGTAAATGTTTTAATGAATTAGCGGCAGCTCTCGTCTCAAAGCTGAAAATAAGCGAGTCACATCGACCGGACCGAGAAATTAATGTCCGTCGATAGCGTCCCGTTGATGATCCCCTCGTCCGACAACAAATAGCCGGCCGTGTTCTCCCTGGGTATGTGTGTGTGTGTCGCGCGAAATTACGTTATTATATTATAAATTTTCCGAATGGGTTTTCACCGAGCTTCACGACCACGTTGTCGACCGAAACGCAGATTGGGCGGCAGCATTCGAGGTTTCACGTTTGCAGGAAGTAATTACATCGCGAATATCACACGGATTGCCCACGAATGGGGCAGAAATGGCGAAAAGCTAACTTTTATTTTGAATGCTTCACCGCAAAAATACGTGAGTATATCGCGACAATTATTTATTGCCGTATTTTACGCTTGGGCTTAGATAATAATCAGTGTTATAAAGTTCCCCATCATCCTCTGCATCTCGTTAGACATTTTAACGCAAAAATATGTGCATACAATATTTATCGCCGCATTATAAATTCAATAATCAGAATTAACATTTTGCTAAACGACTTAATCAATTATGCTATCAATCGGCAAAAGCAGCGAGTCACGTCAAATTTATTTCGTACCTTGAAAATACTTAATACATAATATTTAGGCCGCAGGTATATCGGAAAAAGATATGCATAGTCATAGAGTGACACGTTAATGAATCGCATGCTCGCCGCGAACGGCCTTAATCGCCCTATCTAAAAAAAATTTCAGATTCTGGCGATATATTCCTGAATTACGTGTAATGATAAGCGAACGAACCACGAAGGAGGAGCGTTCATCAGTTATAGTTGGCTTCAGCGGTGTTTAACCTTACGACATTGCATCACGCTACACCCTGACGAAGGGGTTCCGCTGTGTTAAGTTTCACCATGCACGAGATCTCGCAATATCAACATCGAAATATTTTTCAAGTTCTTCGACCACAAAATACTGATAACATTCTTATTATGCGAATTACCGGTACGCCTCAGTAAAAATGCTTACTAGAATAGCGTCGGACACATAGCGATTTAAAATCATACATATCTTCAGCTCCTTTTCTTTCTCTATTATGCGTGTTTTTGTTTTCACAATTTTAATTTTTTAAATATATTTCATAAATTGTATATCATATAATATATTAGGAGAATTTTCTTTTTCTCCTTCTCTCTTTCTTTCTTTGTAATATCAACGTTAAGATAAATAGCAAGATTTAAAGTAATAATTGTTTATACCTAATCAATAACTCCCATTCTCTGACTTTTTAACGAGATCTTCCTACATATATATACATGCTATACTATAATTACTGCGATAGTGTAATCGACGCTACGAGCACTACAAACTAGAGAACAATTTATCGCTTCGGGGGTGCCATTTGTCAACGCGATTACAGATCCAGAACCAACGCCCTTTCTGCTCCCTTTGCTGCAGAACTGAATAGTACTAAAGATATATCCGCCGGAGGGAAAATACAGTTTCGTGGTGCACGAACCACGTTGCAAGCCGAGTCGCACAATTAAGCATTCTGACATAAAGATTTCAAACCATATACCGGTATTGCCGGAATTTCGCCAATTAAAGCGGAATTCGTCGAGTCGGTGGCATTCGTTCAAACTGTTGATGGTTCAACGGCACGGATGTCATTGACCTCCAAGACTTTTATTTCAGTCACGCAAAAAATATTAAGAAATATCTTACTATGCACCTATAAATCTTTTTCTAACAATTTCTCCTCCATCAACAAATTTCGATGCATGAACAAAAATACTTTTTGCATAATACATAGCGTCTATGTACATGCGCCTGCATATATGTGTATGTGTATGTGTATACATATTATATCATTTTACTCTGTTACAAAGATTGCATATCGAAATACTTTCGCATGAGTAATAAGTTTTTTGCACATAGTGCTGTTAATTCTTTCATTAATTAAAGAAAAAAATTGCTTATACAAAAAAATATAATTTTAAGTAATATATAAATGATGTAGAAATATCAACATTTAGTAACGCTGTCCAAGAATTTATGATTCATCATCGCAATAGTATTTTTATATATCGTTGAAAATAAAATTTAAAAGTTGCCGTTAAAAAAATACCAAGAGAATAAGTCATTAATCAAATGATAATCCAATTCAATTGCATATGAAATCTATAGCGACTATGTCTGACACCAGGCGTGATAATGTTCATAGATGTTCCGCGATCGTGTAAAGAGGAAACGAAAAGGCAAGCTGTCACCAGTACGACGTACCGCCTGCCGTGAAATCGTAGAAAAGCGCATTTGTTGCCCCGAAGCGTGTCGAGTGCTCGTAGATCACTCAACTCAGCTCGTGCCACTTGCAATTCCAAAGAGAGAAAGATATATAGGAGTCTTGGAACTATAGCCTCTCTTCTTTCTCTGTCTTCTATTTATAAATTCTTCGATCAATTTAAAATCCATATTCTTCAATTTTTCAGTTGAACGTCATTTCTTGTGAGATATGAATTTTCAACATTGAATATATGATCGACTAATTGTACACTGAGAAAAATCGTTTGATTGTATCAACAAGATGTATATGATTGAAGACATTTTGGTTAAATCAAACAACAATTTCTGGTTATCATGATAAAACTCGATTTTTTATAACTAGAACGTTTAATAGATTTTACTATGAGGATTTGGTTATTATTTTCTGGTTGGATGTATAAAATTTCTTGTTACATTAATTTCTTTGCTTGCCGCGAGGCGACGAGCCACTCTTAACTTAACTCGTATTCAATATTTGCCATGAAATGTATATAAAGAATTAGTATTAACATTAAATCCAAAGTATATTTTTTTTCTCTTACGAGCAGTAGTGAGAAGAAAGAAAGAGGAGCTCTCTGATTGAGTGTGTTTGAGCTGCATCCTCTTCTTGCATCACTGTTTATCAGTTTAATTTCTAACAAACTGAACTTGAAATAATTTATTCAATAATCTGGATTGAATTTACCCAATAATCTTGTTGGAATTCAGAATATTAAACAGACTTTTGAGATTAGATGGAAAAAATTTTAGACGACTTGGTGCTGGCGAGTTTAGTATTATTAACCAAAAAATTTGGTAAATTTAACAGGAAGAAATTAATCAGATTCATCTGGTAATTCCTACAAGAATTCTGATTCGTCCATTTTCCAACAGACATGGTTGAATCTACCAGAATTCTAATTAATGCAACCAGATTTTTTCTCAGTGTAAGTTTAAAATTAAAAAACTTTTTATTAATATTTTCCACCATAAACATTAATTTAATAAGAGCTTCCATTATGTATCAATTATAATTCAAAGGTTATTTCAGCTTGGAATTTTGCCTATATGAATATCTCGTGCATAAAAGCAGGCGCAAATATCCGCCAGATGAGAGAAACGCGGCGGATGCATGATAGCGGTCAGATCCCATGTGTGATCTCTAATTAATTTTTCGATTCGCATTGCGCGCTCCTAAAGCAATTAATTTTCAAGAAGAACAAGCAACTTGAGGAAACCACCGACTATACATGCACATATTTGATCAAATAAGTTACAGTTCTAGTTTCTAAACACAACTACACGCTACGTATATACACTGTTTACCACATACATCTCTTTCTGTATATCTTTTACTTCATCAAGATCATAAATTTTTGTCCTTTGTACGCATAATTTTAATAATTTATTTTTTAATGTAATTTTCATTTATAACATTAAAATCTTGTCAAGTTATCCCTCAACAATGTTTTATTTATCATATATTTCTATCAGTAATTATTTGAAAAAAAATACTCAATCGATTATATAATTATTTTACAAATATGATAACAGTAAATTAATTTTTGATCATCGAGCATGCATGTATGATAAAAAAAACTTTGATTTTCGTATGTCATAAGATAATTACAACTGCGATAATTTAGATAATTTAACTACCGCAATCTACAGTTCCGCAATCTACAATTGAAATTTGAATTAAAATTACGATTATATTTGCCATAAAATTGTTACAGTTAAAAGTTTCGACGATACATAATATTCTTTCTATATTCTTCCTATATATTTATCTAGAGCAAAACTACTTAAAAAATATATATTAATATCAATTACAAACTTGACTGAAACAATCGTAATAAATCAGATGTTTACATCATATAAAATCTTACAGAATTATAACGCGATTATAAGTCAACATTATAACAACTTACAAGCACGCAAGAGACATTATTGATTTCACGTGGATAACAGGTAAAAACTTTATTTCACCCTTATCGAGAGCATATAGGTGATTTAGCTCTTCTCGTGATCCAGCGATTAATACGGCAATTATAATTAATAATCAGATTTAACGCATACCAAATGCTACGCATACCGAGATTAATGTAAAGCGCGTTTGGCGTTATTGCGCAAGTAATCCCGGAGAAAACGATACCGGCTGCGCGACGCAAATTATACTAGAGAGACGTTGTTTGAGAATTTAAAAAGTCCGACCGCGCGGGAGACGAAATTCGCTCCTGGAAAGAATGGCGACGACGTCGCACGCTGCCGCCGGGTGTTAACGCAGCATTCCATTGCCCTCATAATAAATTCCAAGACCGAGTTCAGCGCCGCGTCGACTCTAACTCCGCGCGCGTTTTCGCACTCCTCCCCTCTATTTCCTCCCTCCATATCGCGGCAACTTGAGAATTCCGTGACGGCCAGGGGAGAGGAAGGGAGGGAAGGTTATACCTTTAATTAGCGGCTCGGAGTTGAACTTTTTGGCGGATAGATAAGGATATATTTACTGCGTTCGCGCCCTCGCGCTCCTTCGCACGATGCGACGACCAAGACCGCTCGCGGAGTAACCGAGCGAGGTTAACCGCTGCTCTTCGGCTTCGAGGGGGCCTCCGGTAGTATCTTATCCCGTACACCGCGGGCCCCTGGTGCTGCGCGAGAGATACGGTCGGGGAACGAACCGGCCTAGCGATGTACACGAGTCACTATCGAGATCGGAGTACATTACCGGATTCATTCGTACACGTAACGACTTCCCGAGCTGCCATCATTCTCGCATGAATACGCGACGTTGAATTACATCTTGATAAAACCTGCAGTGAGCACCACTACGTGAGCCAGGTCAAATTTGATTATTACAAGAGTCGGCATGAATAAGCGGAAATCGCGAATGTGATTTAAAGAGTACGATATGTTTGATGTAAACGCAAGCGTAACAAATATTATTTCCAATAATTTCATCACTATTTAAGTAATTCAAGACATAAATAAGATTAGCGCAATGTGATAAGCTGAAGGTTGAATTTCAATTTTTTTCCTCGGCTATTCGTTTAAAACGCAGAAAGAAATTGTTCAATCCAGTCTAATGTCAAATTAGGATATTTTTGCAATCGAAGTAAATAAAAATTTGTTTAGTGCTTAAAGCCATTCGTAAGAGAGACCGATTTCTTGAAAATTAAAAGTGCGGTAAAAAACGCTTGCGTCGAGAGCCCGGCGCATTATCTGCGACGCGGCTAATTGATAACGCCGTCGAGATTAGCTTTGCTCAAGCCAATTTAGGTAGTCAGATGTGCAGATTAAGGGCGAGATGTAGAAGAAATCGGCCGCTTCTACGTCGCGACCGCGCAAATTTACTGCCGCTTGGCATGAAAGCCGTTCCCTCTTTCTCCCTTTTTTCCCCTCTTCCTTTTCTTTTATTATTTCTCCATTCACGTTCTTTTCTCTGTCCTGCTCTGTTCCTGTGATCGTTTATTCCCGCGTGTCTTTTCTTTTTAATCTTCCTGTCCTCGCGTATTGTAGAGTAAAAGCGAAGAGGCTAGAATTAAAACACGGAAATATACAGTTAAACTTTTTATTACTTTTTATTGCTTTTAACACTTTACTTTTTTTTCTTATCCTTCGATTTTTTTTCATGCATTATCTCGGTAACGAAAGAATAAGCGAGACGACAAAATAATCGATCTCTTCGTGCCGATAAATGTGAGAAACGCGATAATAAGAGCAAAAGAAACGACAGAAAAGAGAATAAACATGAAAGATAAAGTTATTAACGACTGTCAAGTGTTCTTCGGCATTATCGACGAAGGAGATAATAATGACACTCTGTTGAAAGGGAAAAAAATCCTGATTTTCAGTCCTTAACAAGAGCAAATGGTCTTTGCATAAAATTCGTCGAGGACTCTTCTATCTTTGTAACAAAAGCGAAGTACTCTTCCACAGTTGAATTATAAATACTTCTATCTTTGACTTTCCTCCTAATATCCGGTAATACTTGCATAAAAATTTAACATCGCGAAAATATTAAACGCAGTGTGAAAAAGAGCAAAAAAATCATTTAAAAATGTGTATACATGTAAATAATATAATTAGAGTAATAAACTACACTACTCATAGGTAACTTCACGTCAAAATTTCGCACAAATTCACTGCACCTCGTAGAGCGTGTTAAAGTATGCAAATTTTTAGAAACGAAGCATGCTCTTGATTTTGGAAAAGCGGCGGGAGGGAGGAGGTTACATTCGAAATTTTATAAATGATTTTTAAAGTGCAGACTTCAAGCTTAAAAAAATAAAATAAGAATTACTCAAATACGACAATTTTTGGCTGAGTTATGCATATTTGAATTTATGCAAAATTTTGATGTGATTATCTATGCGATAATTTTGTTAAGCAGAATATATCTTTGATTGTAAATTATATTAGTCAGATATATTTTCCTACTAATATTGAGAGAAATATATTCGAATATACTGAATAAAGCTTACACGGGAAAATGGTCGAAAAAAGAATTTCGAAATGTTAGCGCTCGTCAATAACAGCAAAACAGTTTTCGAATCGTAAATCACGCATGCGGGCATAGATAATAACACTCGTTGCGCCAAAAACCAGTTTCGATGAAAACGCTCTCACCGCAATCGTTGTTCTTTCCGATCTTCGATTTCTGACATGCGTCGAGAGGAAGGCTGCTGGGTACCGTCTACTCACACATAAATATGTGCTTCTGCAGTCCTTCGTATCCACGGGTCGAGGAGCCGGTTAAATAACCAGTGTAAAAACTTATCGATTTTATGTCTCAATATATGAGAAAGGAAGACAGAAAAAGAAAGAGAAACAAAAAGGAAGAAAAAGGCCGAGGAGAAAGAATCGCCGTTTCTCGAGTGGAAAAAAAAGAAACGGATCGAGGTGCGTGAAAACGAAACGCCGCAGATCGGCAAAAAGGGAATAAGCGACAGTAAAAAGTTAACTACGGTGAGAAGAGTGAAATTTGCAGGACAAACGAGAGAGAAAACGAGGACGAAACGAGAAAGAAATCTGCGAACCGCTATTAGCATTTTTTTCTCGCGCTATATTTTAATTGATAACTGTATATTAATTATTATGTATAATTAGCAATTGAGTTGTGACCGATGATTCGACAATTTAATTCAACGCGTGCGACTTGGAAAAATTTCCCGAGCAAAATTTAAGTGGCATCGATCGCGTAGAGTTTTAGCGAGTGGCTGAATTCTTATCAAAGTAAATCTCCGTTCGATGCGCATTGATACGAAGAGAAGAAGCAAAAACGACAATGCAACGATCGCAAAGTTCGCACCTAGACGCGAGTAAAACTGATAGTTCTGTATCCCGAGGGAACGAGTCAAAACTTCCTGATTCGGTGACACCATTTCCGGAACAGCATTCGAGCGAACTCTAACTTGAGTAAATCGGACATAGAGATCAATTTAATCTTTATCGTGACTATCGCGAGCCTCCTTTAACTGGAAGATTCTACCAAGCTTTAAGCGCTTCTATTAAATCTGCTTCGATAGTTACAAAGTACATATGTATCTCCGAATAAGTTAAGCGAGTAGGGAAATTTATATGACATAAGAAAGTGATATCGTATTATTGAATCAGGGCGTTAATTAATATTTTAGATATAGCAAGCCATAAACGTTCAAAAAAGTTATTGAATTATTTTTATTTATTACATGCTAATTTATATATATTTAATAATTTATAGTAGCTATTAAAATTGCAATACTATATAAATTATTAAATGCAATTAGTTGCAATGACACACAATGTAATATTATTAAAAAATACGATTATATAATATTGATATTCTCGAAAAATGATAATTTATTTGCTAATATTTAATTTGGAGGTAACATCGTTTCATTATTTTATAATAAATAATTTGACAAACATCACAACATACATTCCTACTCGATACAATCAAAGAAGATACAATGAAAGTGCAATGCACACCGTCTGCGGATTCACATACACACACAAACAGCAAAGGCTTCGCTAAAATCAACCAAATCACACACCAGTACAGACCCATATACAACAACCTTCATCATGTGAAAGCACTCAGCCCGTACATCTGAAAACTTGTGATTGTTAATCAATATCGTTGTTTATGACAGAATGGGCTACCTACGTATACAGCGTTACGTTTTCAGCTGCACCCTTCGGTGCATCTGCGTCCCCGTCTTGTGCTCTCGGAACAATACAAACGGACTTGGACTACATCATATAATCCTCTCGCTCTCTCCCCTAAAGCGCGATATTACTCCTCGACATAATGTTCGAGTAATAACCATTAATTTGTACGATCGGTTTACAAGCTACCGCATACTACGCGTAATCTACCGCGTTAGACGAGCGTTCGAAGGTGATTTCTCAACGTCGCACGATTCGTTTTTCCACGCGGATGATATGCACGTAGGTATTTTCTTTTTACAAGAAGACGGGGAGACCGAGCGATCGTTCAAGCGACCAAATTCGGCCCGCTTGTGGAATCACGAACCGGCTGCTGCTTTAACACGAAACAGCGAGCAAAACAACGACGGGAGTATGCAAATACGATGCTTGGATTCTGTTACGAATCAATGCGATCGCTTAATTAGCGAAGAGCCTGGCTCCTCCCCTCGCGCCCCTTCCTTGTCCCCATCTCTTAAACCCGTCTGACATTTCATGTCCTTCTCTGTCCTGACATTTTTCTTTCATTCCCGCCCTCGCCAGCTCTTTCCGATACGATTCATACCGCCGAGTGCACTCTCCAGAAAAGCTAGCCGTTTTGATGCTCTTAACCGTCCATTTCACTGGCAATCCGGATATTACGAAACGTCTCAAAAGATTCCTTAGAAAGATGTCTTCGAGATCACCGTATAGACGAACTTATATACCGCTGTAATCGCAGCGACAATGCCTCCCGAGTGAAATATATAAAAATATACAACGTAATGTGCGAGTCTTTAACGTTAACAAATAAAGAAATTATTCCAATATGACTCGTAAATGTAATCAAATTATATAATATTAAATTTTTCCGCGTCCAGTAGATATAGATCAAGAATGTTTTTGTACTGCGCAATAAAATCGGTGGTAGATATTAAATATCATAAAGTAAATAAAGACAAGCGCGCAAGACAAAAAGTCCATTTGATCGCGATATTAAATACCTAACAGCGCTGCGAAATAATGTAGTTCAATACGACATAATAAAATTTGTGAAAATATATTTGATGTTTAAAAATAAATAGTGTGAAATACCGGAAAAGAATCTCATTGATTTTATATATTCTCGTTCAGCGGTTTCACACACACGCACCGTAGAATTTAATATACATGATATAATAAAATCAGCAAAAAATATATTTAATATTCGGATGCGAGAGGGAAACGAAAAATAGATAAATTGATACGCTCGATGCGGTATATGGATTAAAACCTCATATCGCGCTATGCAGTAATCTAGGCATAAAACTGCACAACGATTCGATATAACTATGTAACAAATTCCGTAGAATATATTAAATAAATATTTGATAAAAAACACACGAGGAACACAAAGAGCGTGCGTGTTGAACGGAAATTAGTATTGACAGATGGAATACGTTGATGACAACAACGTTTATTATTTTTATTAACGTCGTTAATATATATCCTTTCACTCGCACAAAGAGCTGGGTTAGAAAAAGCGTTTCACGCTTTTCCGCTCGGCACGCGTGCAAAATCGAATAACCAGCAAACTATGTTCGATTGCCGCATCGTCGTTTCGTGAAACGCGTTACCATTCCACCTCTATCAATCTCCTTTTCCTCCTTCCCCTCAGCCAGCCAGCCACACATGTACCTTCCCTCAACAGCGAGAGACGCTTCATTATTGCATCTGCGGGATGCATTACGGAAACTCGTTCGAAGGTATCGAAGGTATTATAAGAGGCGCTTCCATTAAGACGGCTGTCTTACAGGGCTCACTTTGGGGAGCGTCGTGTATCGCGGAATCAAGAAGGAAGATGAAACGAGCGGGGACAGGAGGTTAAGCAGAGGGAGAGGGAGAGAGAGAAGGAGAGGAGAACCTCCCGCCTCGCCGGCTACGAGGTACGCGAAGATAAGTCGCGGATCGGAGTGATAAACGACTCCGGCGTTATTAATTGCGGCCTCCATTAACTGATGAGTCCCCCAACCTGCACCCACCCTAGCCGTATTCGTCCCCCGCCTCGGCCTCCGCTCGGAATCGTTTTATTCTCGCGAGAGGCGTTCCTTGTTCCTCCGCCGCTGTTACTCGCGGCGCGGATAGACGCGTAAGACCGATCCAAAGCGAGAAATCCCTCGCGCGCTCGGGAGAGGCAAATGATCCGCGAGGAGGACGCGCACCCGCTGCGGGGAAAGCCCGTGATGCTTTGCAAATGAGCCGAGGGTAGCTTCCTGATTTTTACGAGGTCCGTTAATGAATCGCCCGCGCGTCCTTCAGCCTGAACGCCGACTCGATTTATCGTCCCGCGCTTCTCGACTTGCGAGCGTGAGTCTCGGCCTGGCCCGGCTCGGCTCGGTCCGACGTGACGCGGCGCGTTGCTCGATGTTGGATGAGAAATCGGTATCGCATGATAACCGTGTCCAACGCTCCGATAATGCATATATTATTGTCGGTGCGTTCCCCCCCTTGCACTTTGGGGCGAGAAAAGTGTACGCGCTACACGCGCTACAGCGATATACAAAGATGACGGCGGAATTTAATATCATGCAATGAATATATCTGCTTCGTCGTTATACCCTTCATTCATTAACCCTACAACGGCATAACGAATCTCAGGCGGATCTCAGAGGAATTTCACAATCACATTCTTCTCTGTGTAGCGCGCAAGTTTTGTTTCTCTCTTGTAAGTACGTTTTTCCAATTAGAACGCAACAAAGGAAGGAAAAGGTAATCACCGGTCCCTCTTACACTCCTTCCTCCCCCCTTCTTCTTGCTATATTACGTGTTGCAAGCTCGACGGCTGCGTTCTGCTCAATAATCGCGAGCCGTATCGCCGGTTCTCTTACGGGAGGTAGGATTAGTTATGGTTCTTTCGGAAGAGTATCATACAAATGATTCTAAGGGTAGCAGTCCGCGGTACGCCGCTGCAAATGAAAACCGGATGGATTTTTACGGTGCCCGTCTAATTAATTGCGGTACGTCCAACGTAAAAAGTCCCCGGCGTTGTTGACAAGGAGAAATCATAATCCGCGGAGAAGGATTATTACTGCTATTGGCGAAAGCACGACCGACCGCGCTTTTAACTCACGCTGAAGACTCATTATTATCATTATAAGTATATATGAATAATTTCTAGAAATTTTTACGACATCCACGTAACGTTTTATTACGGTACGACGGCTACGAGACGACCATCCGCCTAAAAAACACACGCTTGTCCGTTTCAAGCTGCATTTCTAAGTGACCAATGCCATCTATTATGAACGGGTAATTTCCCTCTGGAAAAACAGCAGTGATGGAGAACTGTACTGTATACATTGAGAAAAGCCGCTCTACGCAGTAATTGCCGCTTAAAAATACACACGCGACAGCAACATGTAGCAATTTTAAAACAATCGTGTATCAAATGAGAATATTTTAAACATATAATAATAATTCGCTATTTTTAACATTTATATTTTTAATAATTATTTTCAGTATAAAATAAGACTCTAAGAGTTCTAATAAATTTTTATCCGCTAATAACTTTCTTTTCTCATTTTTTATTTCCTTGATACGCTAAAAATATTTTGTTCGATGAAGAGGAAAAAGAAATGATTGAAAAATAGGAAGACTCGAATAAAATAAACTGTATCACGTAATACTAAAGATTTAATTCACATGGTTATCATCCATAAACATATTTTATAAAGAGCTTATATTCGTTCCGAGCGACGGTATCGATTGTTCACTGATAAGTTTTATTTATTCGTCCCCATCCGGTGATTCAATCCAAGCTATATCCGACGACGTTGCATTCACTGTGTTGCATTTCAAATATCCGACGCAATTAATCCAAGTGCATCACAAATACGGGACAAAGCAAAATAGTCGCCTGAATGAAACGCCTTGTATAGAGAATTAAGACGGACATTCGTATTACATCTGTATCGGACAAAATACGAAGCATCAACATATCATTATTTTGCCAATTGAGAGTGGAATTATTCAAGTCCATTAGCATCACAGTTTTCTCGATCGTGCCGATTACATCTTTTATCAAAGCGTGAAATATCGTCAGAAATTATCAAAACGATTTTTCTGCGTGAAGCCTTTACAAGAGATCGCTAAAGAAACTCACGAAGGTAGAAACGAAAGATGGTACGGAACAAAGCGAGGAAGAAAAGGAAGAAGGCAAGAAGTACGAAAACAAAGAGAGCAATCATAACGATGGTAATCTCTGCGGTTGACGTACAATTACCTTCGTCAAGACGTCTAGGAAAATAACCAATTTCAAAAGTGTTTATTGCAGACTGTAACGTACTTTATTGTTCGCGCCGTTAATGAGAGGGAGCGAAGGCAAGATCTAGCGAAAGAGCAGGCGCGGGTTGTACTTTTTAATCTTAATTGTACCAACCTGCTGCGTTGCATTCCGACAATCGGTCCGAAAGATTCGATCGTTATTAAGAACGACCGCAACAAAATATCACATCGAGATATAATGTGTACATTATATATGTATGCATAATATTATTCTAACGAAGTAGGTCAAATTGTTTAAAACATTTCGTTGATACCATCATATTATGAAATGCGAAATATTACGGCTATTAATAATGTCGCCAAGTATTCTCTATTATATATTCGTTTTTTCGATTTAATCGACCCAATTTCGGAAAAAAGTAGAGGTCAAAAACTTTTTCATAAAAATCCCAAATTCAGCAACATTTGCTGATCGCAAATGGATAAAGTTTTCATGAAAAAATTTGTAAATGAAATATTTTTTTCAATTATCCTATTTGCTTTCGTGCATTACATAGTTCGTAAAATTATAATGAAAACACAATGTCTTATTACTAGAAGTCAAATCGTCTGCTATCTTCTCCGAAATGATTTTATTTCTTATTAATCCGCAGAAAGTTAAACAGCAGAGAATTCCACAGGTGTCGACACATTATCGCTTACTCTTTTTTTCTGCTTTTCTCCTACTCTAAGAACATCTGAAACTTTCAAGCAAGATCTGCTCTTCAATGTTGCACTTCTCTGTCACGATCACGTTTGACCGATTTAAAACTTTTGGTTTGTACTCCTCACGTGGAGAAAAACTTTCACATGCAAGCGCGATTTATTTCCGATCGAATTGCACTGTGTATCTAAAAAAAAAATATGACAAAATGTTCTCGATTACTTATTCCACTATCATAAATTTGTAATATCGAAGAAAGACACAAATAATTATATTAATATCAATAATTATATTAATATCAATAATTATATTTATATTTAATATACATAAATATTATTTGGAAGAGAAATATCCCTTTGCAGTTTTTTTTAACATGATTATCCATTCGCGTTTCATATCAATAACTCGAATGGATCAAAGCTTTTGACGCATTACGTTCGTTCCACATCGTCGGCATCGCGCAGCTTCCCCGGATAACCATCCGAAGGTCGCTCGATAACTTCCCTTGCCAGTGCAATCGGTGAGTGGATATAAATTATTTTGCCGGAAAATGATCTTCCCGTGATAGCGTGGACCATGGGAGTAAGAAAGAGCGTGGAATAAGGTTAAAGGAAGTAAAAAGACCAGAGCGAATATCGAGAATCTAACACCGATTGGTCGCCAGAGGCAGGAACAGACGATCCAGGAGTGGCAGGAGATGGAGTGTGAAACATCGGCCCATCCTTCCTGCCTTTCCTGTATCGGTCTACAATGTTCGAACTATCGTTTCGCGCTCGGCTAAATCGTGTACCGTTGTTTGAGGTTCGTATTGCAGGATTCGCTTTTTCACTGTAGAACAGGTTAAACTATTTCGAGAAATATGCGATACCAATCAAATACCACCGATTACATTACATCACAGTGCTTTCAATATAGCACTGCTTGTACACTTTTACAAAATATCTATAACGGGATGAAACAAACAAATTTGAATTTTCTATTAATTACATATTAATTGATTATAAATATGACGTAAAAACAACGAAGCAATTTTTCCTTCTCGATGCAATAATATATATTTCGTATCATGAATTCGATTATGTTATATTATAGACATTATGATATCAATTCTTGTCGAATAAAATCAATATTTTATCTCTCACATTTTTAAATATAATTTAAATTTTATTTTCATATTCACTTTATTTCAACCGGAATACTTAACTGTAACTTATAATTACAGATGTCTCCGCTCGCGAGAGATACTATTCAAAGAAAAATAGCCTCACAGTGTCACCATAACGAAAACTCTAAGTTGGTCCGCGAGCCTGATAATGGACCGATCGTCGTCATGAATCTTTCTTTATGGTCTCTCCTCGAACTTCTCGAGCACGGTATATAATGCACCACGGTATGCCCATGGACGCGTATTCGCAGCGCGACTCAACTGTGTCTGTATGTCCGTGAATCTGAGTGTGCGCATATATGTATGTGAGTGAGAGATGAAAAGTGGGGGGAGAGAGGAAGAGAAAGAGAGAGAGAGAGGGAGGGAAAGAAGGGGAAGTTACATATTGTAGATACGAGAATACATAGGATAATGTATACCAACCATATCGGTAGGTACCTACTGCCCTACTATGTAGACCACGTGCGCTCATGGGCCATGCATCTTCGATAAATACCTTCGGACCTTCGGAAGGCGGCAGGCAGGTGCAGAGATATAAAGTAAAAATTTTTACCGGGGCTGAGCAAAGCCGCCAGCCCGTGCGGATTATGTGTGCCGGTTTGACACATTGATTTTAACATCGTAAAAAAAAAACCGAACGATAATAAAAGGACCCTCGATTATTGCCGGGTCTCGTGGTCGTAATGGTTTTCATTAATTAAAGCTCAATGAAACGGTTCCGCGGATCTCTTTTTTTTTCTCCCGCTCCCTTGGAAATTTATAAATGCGTTAACGCGCGCGCGCGGCTGCGCGTATTTATGGGTTGAATCCGGCAATAACTAACCGATCGCACGCGGATTCTGCGAGCTCTTGCTCCAGCGGGCTTTCGGAAGGCGCGCACAACACATCGGGTGAGCATAAAATATAAATTTTTTTCCAGCGAGCAAGAGCCATGCGTCAAGATTACGTGTTAACTTAGCGCACAAAAGTGCATAACGATACCATACAAAATAGATAGATGATGTAGGGGATAAAAAGTTGTCACAGCGGCATTCAATAATGAAAGATATATATAAATATTCCCTGTAACAACGGCCTTTTTTTGCATGCAATAATTTATACATTATATGCATCTGTTATTCGCAAGAACTATGATTGATAGTAGTCGAAATCATGATGCGTTCCAGTTTCGATAATGCTAATCGTTCATTATTACGATTGATATCAAATTGCAATTGCATCATTAATAAAATAAAATTCGCATGATTGATGCAGAGGAAGCAATTCCTATGCCTATACATTTTAACGAAATATTCTTTGTGCCGTACCGTAATTCTCGGTAAGATGATTATTAAGTATGCTGCGAGGAAATGCTACGTACGATAGGATATTATGCTCAATGTACTAATAACCGCAATTAGTTAACATTCGATTCGCTTAGTCTTTTGCTCGTGCAAGTTTATTAACAAATTAACGACCGCGTGTGCCGACTTGCGCTGAGAAGGTTGCTTTTGAGATCGCGCGATTTATGTTACCAATTAAAATCAGTGGCATGTACACCAGTGCAAGTACACGCTTTACATCACGGTAAGTTTTAATGGCTGCATTCGCCGTCATGACCGTGTTTTCAGTTTGCTTCGGAGGGAAAAGGTAAAGGTATCCGAGCCTTCGAGTCTACGAGAGATCGCCTACCACACCACCACATCGAACGGTTTAGCGCAGCACGCAACCAATGTCGCTCTGCGATTGGAAGGTGAAAGGACGAATGTCTCGTAACCGTACATAAAACATCCTTCGGCTGCAAGCCGCAAAACGACACATTCTCAGTTCTCGTTCCGAAAGGCACCGATATATTCTCATACGACGAAAGGCGCCGAGCAAAACAACCTCCCTTAGGAGCGATACTCGATTCGACGCAAACAACGGCGCGTCCCAGGTCGGCCAACGTGCACAGTGACTGGAATGCCCGATAATAATTCAATAGCCAGTTATTTATCGGTAATTCGGCGGTCGTTCCAATATCGCCAGGTGGGCGACCTGGCGCGAAAGACCGAGAAAAGAGAGGCAAAAGCGAAAGAGAAGAGACAGAGAGAGAGAGAGAGAAAGAGAGAGTCTCGCGTAGTCGGAGAAATCGAGAAATGTGGACGAGGGATGCCATTAATTTGGCAGCCGTTGTTCGACTCGCCCACCGGGCCCTCTTCCCGTCCCACTTCTCTCTTCCGCAGGTCTTAGCCTACGTTCGAATTCCTCCGCTAACGTTGGAAACTACATACGAGGCGCGCAATATAAGCCTGTTTCCCCGCCGATTCCACCCACCGTCAGCCCTGTCTCTATATCCGTGTCCCTGCGCGTGCACGTATATTTTTGCACTCTCCGCCTTCCCTTTTTTCTCCTTCCAATTTTTCTCTTCCCCGCGAAATTCCACATCCACCTTCAAACTTTTTTCCCCCCCTCTCCCTGCCATTCCCATTCTTCCAACCCTTATTGCTTCTATCAACGTGCCCTGCTTGATTTATACATCTATATGTTCCGTTCCGCTTTCTATAGACAGAGGAGGGAAGGAAGAGGGAAGGGGAGAGGAAGCAAATAGCAACATGTAAAGCGTAACCGCGCGACAAGGAACCCAGCTTAACGACGCGGTTTGGATATGATATCGCCTTGGATAAGCACATAATCGCAACATTGCTTGTATCGCGCTATATATTGTATTGGGAAGATATTAAACGTATGTAAGACCGGCAATCATATTTATGATCGAGATATGAGGTGAAAGGGGCGTCTTGAGAACGCGTGCATTGCAATGTTATGTGCGTCGCAAATTTGGAATCGCGTCCAATAATCATACTACATATTATAGTGCATCCGAAGAACGCCTCTCCTCCTTTTCCCTAAATCATATTAGATATTAGAAGCTCAACTAAAAAAGAAAAACTGGACACGATATATCTTCGAACTGCGTAGCGATTGAAAGAGCGTGATTGCTTTGAGGAAAATAAATCCGTTTTACGATCGCGAGAGAAAATCTACCAACAAATAACAAACACGTAGGTCCCGTGACAAACTCGAAGAACATCTGTTACAATTTTTATCTGAAACCCGCAGGGTCATAGTAACACAGGATAAAGGGAGGCAGTACATTGTGCGCGTGCGCGCACGGGAATCGCATCGCTTGATTCGTGAACCCCGAGATTAAACCCGGTCGACACAAGAGAAGCTGGGGTGCGCGCGTTACTTCCTGTACGTGTGCACCCTGTTATTTTATTTTTTATTTTTTTTTAGCTCACCGCTATGGCTCGCTACGAGCCGGCATTCCGCGTGGCTTTACGCGTTAATCCCTTAAGCGCGATCGTCGTGTAAGCCCAAAGAGCTCCGAGATCGGATTAATGCCAAGGCAAATACGAATTGTTAAATACGCCACGCGGACCAATGATAAGCTACTACTCATGTTCGATAAGCGTTACGTGCCGCGGAAAGGACTCTAAAGCTGCGTATATGTAACGTGAATAACCCGTCGCATTCTCCGCTAACGGACTTTTTGCGATGTATTCTCATTTTTCTTCCTCACGCGCCGATATTCTGTGATATTCATCCCACGATTTTTATGCATCTTGACAAATATTAACTCATGTGTAGATAATGTTTTCATCGTGAAAAGTATCGAGAAATATGTTGGTATTATAATTGAAAACCCGGACATACAAGAGAAAAAATATTAGAAAGGAATAAAATATGTAAGTTGCATATCCCCGCCCCCCTCCTTTGATATGATGAAATATTTAACATTCAATTACAATTGGAAAAAATATATGCGATGCCTTTGACGCATCTTGTGCGCAAACCGGAATCCACAAGTAAAAACTACATCCTCCATAGTGCAATAATTTAATCGACACTCTGCTCGGTGCGTGTGAAGCGCATATAATGTCCAAGATTAAACTTTCGTGGCATTAATTACGCACGATCGTGAAAACAATCTCGATTCGTTTTTCGTTGATTCACTCACCTCGCCGAGCTATAATATTTTCCTACGGGGGAGTCTTAATCGCATAAAGCATGCGTGATATACGCTGCGCATTCCTGCGGGACGAAGCGTGCGTGCCATGTCATATAAAATCTGTCTTTCGAAACGCGATATGATATGTTTAATAGCGGAATCCATCGGTTCAATATCTTTTCCCGGTCGCAGCAGCGGTTCCCCTCTCTTCCCGTCCTCTGCTCGATCCACCCTCGATCTCTCGATTATTAATGACACGATCCGCGAACGGTCACCATCCAGCGCGAGAGCCCGAAGATATGACACCGATATTATTTCATGCTTTATTTATTTACACGCAACGTGACGCGCGATCGCCCCGATAGTATTCAGACACGGATTTATGAAGTGCGCAACGAGACGAAGACTTTCGCGAGATATCTGGTCGCTGGATATCTCAACGAGGTGACGAGGATCGAGCGGCTGACAGCATCATCGAAACATTGTGTAAGAGAGCGAAGATAAACCTTACCTCCAGAATGCACGCGGATCGAGACGATATATCAAATCTGGTAGCGCGATATATTTCAAGAAAATTGATGGGGTTGGTACTCACCTGAAACAGAAAAAGTGACATTGCGATTATAGAAAGGCGTATAATGATAAAAGTCTAATAATAATTTCGCTGTATTATAATGTTGCATTTTCGAGATATATTTATTAATACTCGGTTCAACTACATGAAGAATATTTGAATTGAGTGCGAAATAATAGATTATTGAATATTAATAGATTGAATATTAATAGATTGCGATGCGTAAATATGCACACTATTAATTACCAAGATTTTTGTAACGAAGCGTCGTTTTAACAATATATAAAATCGGATCAAAATGTGATAATAATTGCTTGGACCCGCGAACGTAATATCCACACGCCTCCGCAATTAAGCGACGTATATAGCCTTCGTTATAGCGAGCCGCATTCAAGGTTTCCCGCGGGAACCCGCAAACTTGATGTTCTTGTGGCGTAGTCTACGACTGTGAGGTGGGCTAAGGTCGGTGGTCATCCTGGGGCAGGACTTTGGCAAGATGCAACGCAAACGCGGTAGCCGGTAGATCAACAAATTCAGGACGCCCATTCTGGCGATTATATCGGATATACTGTCGGTAAACATCAATTTCTCGTACGTATCGCGTTAACTCGGATATTTATGCAGCCGCGTAGCTACTTCCTCGACTCGTAAAAATCGCAAAGCATCAGAGTCGTCATAGCAGACATTTCTGGAGAAGATCGTTCCATTCAGGAAATATTCAAGTGTAAGCTTTTACGAAGTTGCGATACCATTACACACATTCCATTTTATAAATTTACCTATCTGGAATCTCATATAAAAATTGTAAATTTTAAAAATATCGAAGGAATTAAAATTTTATTTCGATAATAGTTTTCAAATTAAAATAATTAACAATTATTGCATATCGATAACTAGAATATTAGCTTCTATCATGTAATATAATCCGAAAAAATATATATACACATATAGGAAAAACTTATTGCAATATAAAGGCAAATATTTTCTAAATATTAAACTTGTCAAATATTTGATCGCTGCCACCGCCACCGTCACCGACACCATCGAATGGCAACAATAGATTTGATTAATGTGACACAAACATTTCAGGCGTTTCATAGATTTTTTATCACGGATAATAAATATGGATAATAAATTGCTATAAGAAGACAATCTCAATTTGCAATCAGTGAAGTCTTACGCAAGATGGCTGAATGGGATAGTCGATGGCAATCGATATGGAGGATATTTGAGAAGAGTCGATCTCAAAGGAGACGGCTTCAGCCGAAATTCCAATAGCTTATAGTGTGGATCATCGAATCCTGAAATTCGGTACATTAACCGACCACAAAGCGTATAGCTCTGCGGCGCGAATCGCTCGTAAACCGTAGAAACCTCGTTCGGGACGCCTCTAACTCCGCTTAAGTGTCGCATTTAAGCGACATTCTTTGCTCTCTGCGCAATTCGAATGCGATTGTAAGACTACAGTAGAAATCGTAGACCGTTAAGGAACAAACTTTCGGGCGATGTTTATGCGGCATGTCGATGAAAACTGATTCCGCCGAAGGATGATTTGCAAAAGGATCGATAGTTCGGATAATTCCATTTTCAGAAAGCTAAAAAAAAACTGTTATCGAGTCATACACAGAGAACGTATGTGTTATTTTCTTACATTAAACTAAATAATTAAGTTGTTGAAAATATCGTCATTTATTTCAAAATCTATTTATCATTTCATCTTAATAGTGCGATATCAATTATGACATATTTGGGTCACCATTAATATAAAAATGAAGTACTTTTATTTATAAATTAATAGTAAGTCTTGTCTGATCGAAAATTCCATCGAATATTGATTCATATTTATAATATATGTTACACATATTTTTATCCTCGTAAAAATAAATTCTCGTATGATCACTACATGACGCCATCTTGTTAATGTTCATACGATGATATAGATAGATATTTTTTCTTGTCTTTAGGCTTTATATAAGGTTTATATTAGGTTATATTAGGTTTTATATAATTTTATAAAGCAATAGTGGTATGAATTGTGCGATGGTAGAAAATGCTGAAATCAACGTTTTAGAGCTACTTCTATCGTCGATTTAAAATAGAAATCAAATCCGTAATGGGGACTTCTATAGCCAATCGACTTGCCTATACGAGCGAAATGGGCAGTTTTATCACGATAAATCGTTACCTACCTACACGCACAACGAAATCCTCCTCGGTCATTACTGCGAATAAATGCCGGAAGATACGAAAGAGATTGATAAGAATCTCAAATCGCATTCGAGTTTTACTAAACTTCCAGTAAATTCCAATCGATTTCATACGCCATTACATTATTCAAGTTAGTAACTTGTAACAAATGTGAAATTATAATTCATAATAACTTAAAATTGAAATATTGTTATAATTTTATGATATTTATGTGTGCGACTGTGTGAAATAATTTCTCTTTTTAAGACGATGATTCTTTTCGTTTTCATATTGCAATAAATTCAAAATGCCCAAAGGATCTTATACTTCGTATTATCGTACTTGCTGCTTTCTATGCGTTAATAAATATCCCCTTTAACAAATCTTTTTTTTTCAATTGATCATTTTCCCCTACGTTTTTGACATCGTGTGTAAACGTTGAATGCGTGTATAAAAAGTGTACGGCCTTTACAAGCGACATATTCGCAAGTCCTTGCCGTTTATCAGCATTAATATCCCGCGCGACAATAAGAGAGAGCAAATCGGGTATAACGAATGTAGACGTTTTAGGAACAGGTGATGTAAAGTGCAACCAGTTTCGCGCACAAAGAAAGTAAGAGCCGATCGCCTCACTGCGATGCCGACACGACGTGTGTGTCTGGCACGTAACCATCCCGCCAAGATTAAATACGTATCTATCCATCTACTTGGCGGAATTCCTCTACGGATCAGTAGTCTAGCGGGGTGCAAGTACCGGTTATGTCACGGCACGGATACCCTCTGGGCCGAGTCGCTACAGCACACATACGACCTCGTCGCTTGGGAATCGAGACGCTACAGGGAAGAAACAGCGACGTATCCTACTCGTGAGTAGCACGAAGTGCCAATAATATCTCCATAGCACATCGTGTCGGGAAGATATATTCAGGCGCATCTAAAAGCGATAGCTAAGTCCACCGTCGCGTTAGATGTTCCTACGGGATGAATGCGATATATGTAGGATAAGAGAAAAAAAATATATAAAACGAGACCCCATCTCTCTTTCTTTCTAAAGCGCGGCGAGGTGTCTCCTTTAACGACCGATGCGTCGATCGGCCATCGGTCGAAGACGCGCTCTCGTAACGAGAAAAATATTTGCAATCAATATAGACGCGCCGAGAATGATATCCCGCGTTGGGCGCGCATGCTCAATGACCGATGAACGATCGCTATCGGCGATATGACAGGCATCGAGAAGATACGCATATAAATAGTCAAACTGGCGTCTCCCTGTTGTGCAAACATCACGATCTTGTCTCGCGAGATATCTCGATGCCGCCGATCACATTGTTACGGCCGGCGCGTCGTTGGATCGGAAATCGATGGACGGGGATGACTCTGGATTTTATATCCTTGCCGGTGAGCGCGCGCGCAATGAAAAACGACCGCGATCAAATGGCGCGCAGCTTTTAAGGCTAATGGATAACTCGGAGGATCCTGGAATGCGCGACGCGGATCGCGCTTTATCGGATGTCCAGGTCGCGAAGGGACGCAAACGGACGATCGTGAAAAACTGCCATTCTCGTAGAGACGGCACCTAGAACCGTAGGGGATGCAACACCGATCTTCGTAAAACAAGATATAAAACGACGTTACTGCGTCACTGGGACGACGTAACGAGCGCCGCCGAGTACGCGATAAAAACGAGAAACTCGTTCGCCAAAGTATTTTTTTTAATCTATAACTCTCTACCCGCATGTATTCCTGTGCAATGTCCTCGTGATTATATAGATATGTAGATCGAGATATAAAGAATTCAAAGTACAGTTGATTACAAGAAATAGCTTATATATTAAACTCGTTAGAGTGTCGCATATAACGCGAATCGTTCATTTTCTTTCTTGTATCATTATTTTATAATTATAATTAGAATAGCTTTCCATATACGAGGTCTCCTTACATTAAGGTTGCGCAGCAAAAAATGCTTAAATTAATTAAAAATATGGGTTCCTTCGATTACGATAATATGTCGAACTTACTGCCGATAATTCCGCATTTATGGAAATTCCAACATCGCGAGTCGATGATCCCCCGCGGAAAAATTCAAAGGCAATTAACCTTGCGTCGTACGACTCGCCATAGAAAAGTGAGACGCGCGAACGGCAGCGGTTGCATACACCAAGACACGATCGGCGAAATATCCTATATCGCACGAATACATACAGACATATATACGAACGCGGGCGATAGAATGCAATATTGTGCAAGGTACTAATTACGGGCGGGAAGAAAAACGGCGTGGGGTCGCGATCCCGACGCTTAACTCGGCACGACAGAGAATTCCAGCCGGCTCAGGTCAGACATATTGAACGCACGTGCCACGAAAAAAAAAAAAATTGCGCGCTACCCGCGCAGCGTTTACGCGCGTACGTGAGCGTAAGCGCCCGCGCGCGCGCGAATCAGTGGAAGTGAAATAGGGGGTGCAAGTAGGGGCGGCCATAGGGTGGGGATATCCCTTGCACCCCGCTCGCCGCGGTCGTGTAATTATGTCGTGATTTATAATGATGGTGGGCAGTCGCCGGTGCGCAATTCATCTACTAAATGAAACGCCCGAACCTTGTTACGCCGAGTTCGTCACTGCGGCGGATCCTCGGCTTTTGTACGTACTGATTACGCGTATCAGCGCGAGAATGAGTTATGGCGGACGCGTGGTCAGATTGAAAATAGATAAACGTCCGATAAGTTGAATCGCGGGTTATTTTAAATAACACGATCGAATTTTGTTAAATGTTTTTCACTACCTCGTGACAAATTGGCGAGAAATCTTCATTATTTGAAAAAAAAATTTATGAGGAAACTTGAAAAAATAGAATATAAATATATATCATAATTTACATGATTCAAATCAGCTTTAGCTTAAAGAAATTTTAAAAATATATTAATATAATGATTATTTCTCTGGAGAAAATTTATTGAGATTAGATCGAATTATTCGAACGTTCAACAATTATTCTGTTGATGAAAAGTTCATAACATGACGTTGATGCGTAATATAGTTGCAAAGCATGGTCTTATCCGCAGAGCGAATACAAAACCTCGGAAGCGAGTTCCAGAATTCCGGCAAGTCGCGGCCAAGTTTAGAAGTTATGTTGGCGTTGCGACAAGTCGCGCTCGCAGCTTGCCGGAGACTTACTTCCGAATGCAGCCACGATGACGTGAAAACAATTCACGAGAATAGAGAGTCATTAAGATATCTAAGACCACAACCATTATGACAAGAAGCTTATACCTCAAGTAAGTAATAACGCTGATTAAACTTACGTAACAGCAACAAAGCGGTATTCGCAACTTTACGCAAGAGGATTTAAGCACGAACAACATTAAGCACGTTCGCATATTTTTGAAAAGGCAATATCGCATCAGCTTTACAACAACGTTACAAGATAATTAATAACGTAATATTTTATTTAACAAAATGTCACGTTATTAAATGTTGATTGATAAAAGTACGATGGATTTTATGAAAACATATATAAACGAATGAATAATATTTTCAGCAGAAAAATCATTCGATTCATTCGTCAAGATGATTAAGATTGTTTGAAAAGGAACATTAGAGAATAAGAAATAAAATATTCGTCATCTTTTCCTCGTGACGGAAGAGCCAAGCTGAGGATCGACGTTAACGGTAATGACGAGAGCACGCATCTATGAGAAATATCACAACGTTGGATATGGGCGCAATAAAAAGCTCACCCTTTATCAAATCCCGCTCTCCTCTTCAGCTGCAGCCGTCCGTCGATCATGCACAGCGACGCGCGATCTGCCGGCAGATGCGCGGTCATCAATCGTGACTCGATGCAAACGACGTCAAAAATGTGCAAGGCTGAATTTTTCCAGGATGAATCATCGCTTCCGTGGCACACACTGGGCGATGAACGTCGTTTTACACCCTCTTTCGAAACACGTCCGGTGCATCGTTGTTCTGGATTGCCCCGCTACCGTCCCGTGAAGAGTTCTCCGTTTACAATCTATCTCGATGGGAATGTATGTAAGTACTCGTATATCACGTTCCATTTAATTTCGTGACCGGCTCGTCATCCCCGGCATTTAGATACAGATCTCAAAACTAATGCCTCGATTCGCAACATCTCTCGATATATTACGGTTTCGTAACATCCATAGATTCTCATGGCAGAGTAAATAATGTTTTGCTAAATTCTGATCGTTCGTTCGACCGATAAGGTGTCACGGACTCGGTAATAAAGTTCCCCATTGTATACGACGCGGTGCAGCTTCCTCGTGTTCTGTACACCGAGACAAATATTTAGGTCGACCGAGTCGCCGAGAACTGTATACGTATGAAGTTAGTTCGAAATAGTTTACTGAAGAGCAATCAAGCAGTCGCATCAGCGGTTGCGTTCAGTAATCACGGATGGGTTTCGCCGCTTTGACTCGTCGACGGCGCATGGATGGCATGTCTGAGATTGACTGTCGAGCATACCGGTGATACGAGAAACCTAGAGGTATTACGGCAAGGGTAACGTTCCAACAGGCAACGCTCTCGGCCGTTGCTGAAATCGCGCGATACGCGATATTACGATATTATTACGCTTGCGATGTTCAACCGACTACGTCGAAAACATCTAGAGTGATACTCCAATGCAGTGGATCCTTCGTCTGCTATTGAGGAAGACCCACGAGTCTCTCTCTCTCTCTCTCATTTCTCCTGTCTGTATTGTTCATGCTCCATGTTCTCGCCTAATCCTAGGTCTTCATCCTCTCAACGAAGAGCCTTTCGCTTATAATTTGTTTTTTTCATCGCCCCCTCTCAAAGTCTCTATGAGGCTAAGTGCGCCCCGTCTTCCCTTCATGAGTTCAGCTATTCTCCTGGTCCGTTCATGGACGTCGGGATCTTCTATGTTTTTTTAAGTAGGTAAGGTCGTTAATGAAATTCCCTCCTGGCCGATGAGACAAGTTCCTCTCCGCCAGCTCCGGTGTTTTTCATCACGGCGCTTCTTGAAAAGAATCTACGGAGGTGGACCGAACGGAAGTACCGCTCTTTCTCCGAGGGATGATGAAAGAGGGAGGAGAGGTAGGATGAACGAAAGCTTCGAGAGTCGCCTGTCACGCGGGCCGAGATTGCCCGCTTCTTTCTACTATCACTCGGCTACCTCCCTCCTACGACTCCTAATTCCGATGGTTACCCGCACAAATGACGTGAAACGAGCAAAACATTGGGATATCTCCCCGGTCTCTCCTATCCTTGGTCTCCAGATAAGATAAGAGGGAGTCGCGCGCTATCACCTTACAGAGTTCAATGTTCGTGCACTTACCTTGCCGTGAGGCTTCTTGTTCAACTATTGCTTAACTACTTGCAAAGATCATCAGTTTCTAAATTACGCGGCGTAACTCTAATATTTAATACTAATTGGCAATAGAGTAGTTGGTGATATACCGGTAATTCAATAAAATTCTGTATGCATGAGAGAAAGAGAGAGAGAGAGGGAGAGGAAGAGAGATTAGGTAGGATGGCGTTATATTCTACCTTATCGAAGAGAATGCAAAATATATATTCTCCTATTAAAATAGAATGAATAGCGTAAAAATCAGTGCGCGCAAACGGCGTGTCAGTCTATGCGCGACACGCGTTCGTCGTATGATTTGCATCGGTGCACGATACATACGGTAATGGAGCGGCGAGGCCGAGCAATTAAATTCCAATTTAATAAAGGCACCGGGGGAATGTCGACGCCGCGGCGAAGTTTCATTTCAGCAGAGCTGGAATCCCGAGCGTGCGACCGTGCCGCATCCGGTATAGTATGTGTGCGCGTACGTATACGTACGTTTAACGATTGCGTTTCGTAGACGAGAGACGAATCAATCACTGTGCCGCGCAAAGCGATTGCGAATGCTGGTATTCGATGCTCAACAACCGGCGGATAGTTTCGCCTCTGCCGAAAAAGTCCTTTGACCGCCGTAGCTAAGCTAAGCGCACTCGCGAGCTCCGCGATTTGATTATTTGACGATGTTGAGAAAGTAATTTCTGCGCAGGCAGCATTGTGCCTCGTTGCGGGGTGAGCAATAAACAAAATCGGAATTTGTGGAATACTAAATTGAAATGTTGAAATGATTCCATTTTAAACTTCGCACGCTAAAATAATTTTAAGAATAAAAATTTTAGAATAATTGAAAATAATATTCCACGCAATTCTCCAATAAAAGCAATTAATTATAGTGAAAATACATTTCTGTCAAGATTAGATGCGATCGTTAATCATCGTAAAATACGGGAATATGAGAAAATACGAAAGCACGAAAGGATAGACGATATTTTTCGATGACCAACGTGAAGTACCAATGGTCGTACATTTATTTGAGGCACATATTCGTCCAGTCTAATATTTGCGGACCGTTCGAAGACCATGGTTTTGGAGGAGCAGCTGAGTAAAGAGTTGGAGAGTATATATAAACCTTCAAAGCTTGGCTGCAATAATTCAAAACGGACTTCTTCTCTCACAATCTACGAAACACATTGTTTGAATTATAATTTATTGCAAAGATTATTTGCGTACATCTGATACATCCATCCAAAAATATAAAAAAATTGAAAGAAAATCTTATGTATTTATTATAGTTTTAAATTTATGTATTTTTATAATAGAGTTCGATTTAATCAATTTGATACAGCTAAATAATAAAATTGCATAAAAAAAGATCCTCGATTTTTATCTCTCTAAAAAATATTTATTTGTAGAAAAATATCGAATCTAAATTTTTTTTAAAAATACGGTTCTCAAATTTGACAAAATTGGCAAAACATCCTATATGTCTAAATATTCGTGTTTGTAACGAGTTAACAAGAGTTTAAAAACAGCACGAATAAAAGAGGAAAAACTCGAGGGTAGACTAGCGGGGAACAAGGGATATAAAGGAACGATTCGGAAGCAATTCGGTAAGTACATGTCGATTTATGTCCGGGAATCGCCGATAGCTCACCTACGTTATTTTCTCCCTCTCACGTTCGCCGGGTTTTGCCGCTGAATCTCGCCGAGGGTAGCGCCGTAAGAGATCCGCGAATGTTATTGTATGAGAACGTCGAGAAATCGTTCCCGGTCCCCCTACCATATTTTATACACCCGGTATATAACGCGTAGAAGAACGTCGATGGTCTATCTTATGATGTTATTTGCGGAGTGGTCCAAATGGATGGGTCGTTGACTGCCGATCCGTCGTGGCTCGAAAAGGAGGAGACGGTCGACAAACTTGGCCGAGAAATTATGAGTCTTTCTTTCTAGATTACACGCGAAACATCCAATCGATATCATGCGAGTCGGTGGAGCACCGCGAAAACCTTAGTAAAGTAGATTCCACGTCCACAAGCTGCGGGAATTTCTTTTCGTGAGACCTTCGATTTCATCTACCGCAGAGATCGTAAATATCCTCACTCCTAACAGCGACATTCATCTAGTGACTAGATAATGGTATTGGATGGATTTTTTATATCTTCGTATATATTCACTTAAACAGAAAGTTTGAACGAGCATCTTTCTGAGATTTGTACCACGTTACGTATAAAATGATTGTCGTACATCAGAAAGATGTAAATCAATAATGTATATTAACATTAATCCTATAACGTGCAGCTGTTCTAACCGAAAAAATTAATTTAATTTTAGTATTAATTTTAGTGTTAGTTTTCTTTCGAAGATTATAAAAATATTGAAGCGAAGATGGAATAGTACGCAAATTAGCTCTCTCAAATGTTACATTTGATCTGGTTATTCATTATGCTTTTTGATCCGCAATAGAGAGAGAAGGAGAGAGAGGCTTCGTAGTGGCACGCAAATTATTCAGATGAGTTTGCAGCTGGTGAATAATCCGGTTGCGCGGTGACGGGCCAATGTTTTTCATGCGGCTATCCCTCATTTGGCTTATCTCTGATTCTGACTAAGACTAATGCGGGCGATTCGCTCGATCGTTTGTAACCCCCTCTGACCCTCGTGGCCAGCTCGCACTCATTTACCCCCGGGGGCCACCCTCGTCTCTGGTCCTTTGCTGACTAACACGTTCTCATTTATCCGCAAGGAACCGATGCCCGTCCCGTAGATATTAGTTCGAGGAAATGTCAGGATCACTCACGACTACGAGGTAAGAAAAAGCCTCGATCGATCGGACGGATAGCGACGGATTTTCCCGAAAAATATCCAATCTACGCGACAAAACAAATTTAACAAACGCAGTCGCAGAATTGCACGAAACGTTTGTTACGCTGGCGCGTTGAAAAGTTGGCGCAAAGAGACATCTCAGATTGACGTAACTTATGTCACGATTGTTTTCGAATCTCGCGTCGCCATCAAAAGTCTCGTTTTCCGGTACTCGGAAAGAGAACTGGAAACGACCGGGAAGGTTTTCTCGCTTTCGCCGGTGCTATATGACTCGTGTAACTGCCGTCGGTGCTCCCGAGCGTTTTCTATGCTCGAATAACGTTGCACTTACCGCAGTTTACGTTCCGGCGCTTCTTTCTCCCTCGTGATATCGACTTTTAACGATCGGAACAGGAAGAACGGCTACCGGAAGTAGCTGCGTTTCGACTTGCCTGGAAAAACGTACGTGGGTCTCATTCTTTTTTACGTTCCGCTTTTTTTACGATGAAGCCTCCGTCTTTCAAGATGAAACTCTTCGTATTTTCTATAGTGGCACGCTCCCGTACATTTTCATTAAAATCATGTGAAAAAAAAGTCAATATGCGACGCAACACGCGCAAGATGAAAATAACTAGCGACACAGTTATTACCCTAGTCGCTCTTCTAACGATATTTCTTATCAAACGAGTATTACACATTGCGTGAATACGACGTCGAACTGGTTCTTCGCTTCGAAAATTTTTGCACACATCGTCTCTCATACATTCTCTCTTCTCGGAACGGTTTCCAACGACCTTCTCTTTCTCCGTTTCCTCCTCTTCATGTTCTCCTTCCTTCTACTCCTGCCGTCTGCCTCCCGTCCCGAGCCCTTCCGTTTCTCTCTTTTCTCCCGTTCTCTTCGTTTAATTTCTTTTCCGACAGCGCATTTCTATATCACCGGATCTTGGATCCTACATCAGGCGGCTCACACGCGATTTACTAAGAAATTCATTGGCTAATGAAATTAAATTCCTGTCCGCCGTTCGTCTCGTTTCGCGAGGGTCTGCGCGTAGTTTATGCGTCGTATTGAGTTCCGTGAGTTCTACGTCCCTCGTTGTCCTCTCCTCCACCCCCTCCTTTACCAACATCGCGTAATAAAGCCGAGCGCAAAAAGTAATCCAAAATAATTTCTTTTGCTCGGGCCTCTCTTCATCGCGCGCGCCTGTATCGCATGATAAACGCGACGAGGAAAATGAGACGGCGAAAACTACGGGAGAATAAAAGAACGGCGAAAAAAAAAAAAATATCGGCTCTCTTCACAGTCCTCACGCCTCGCGCCTCGTGCAAATAATTGGAACGTGCTGAACCCCTCAAGTTCTCGGGTACTCTTTTAATTTCGCTCCTGGCCTCCCTTAATTCGTCGCAGGTAGTTAGAGAAGACATTCCCGGAACTACTTCTCTTCTTCCCCGTCGTCTTCGTGTACCTTCCGTCTTTCCGTCTGCGCATTGCATTAACTTGCGAGTAGAATCAAGCAGGAGCCGCCGGACCGAATCGCCGCGACAAGATTTTTAAATAAGCACAGCGAAGGGAGGCGAAAGGTCCGATGTTGACTCCTTGAAACTTAAACCCCATGCGACTTTGACTCGCTCTTCTTCGAGAATAACTACTCTTGACATAAGAAGCTTTCTCACTCTTCCCAATTTCTTCCGCGTACTTTAAAGATTTTTAATTTCGATAGCATCGCGTGAAATTTAAGGAGATTAAGAAGATTTTGCGACTAAAAGTCTCAACATTATAAAACTCAACAGCTAATTTTACGTTTTACAAAAATTTTATTAGAAAAATCGATCAAACTGATCTGCAAGACAGATTTGAAATGCGTGACACAGCATGCGACATCATACATTATATACTAGGGATGAATCGTAATTAAAAAATCAAACTGACAACATATACCATTTTTTTCTATGTGACAAAACTTCTTTTTCATTGCCAATTATTCGAGCTCCAGCACGAACGCGCACTTGAAATTTCCAAATGGTTCTGGTGCACTTTTAACGATGTGCGCAATGTTTTATGAGTATTATTTTTTACGCGGCATCAAAACGCATCCACGGTATTCGTTTCGTATATCGACATTTGTATTCTATTTAACAGCGCACGCGTTCTGTTCAATTCGATCGAAAATTCGTGCGTTTTTCCCATTCATTGCAAATCTTTTTTTTTTTTCATGAAAATCTTGAAAAAGAAAAATAGAATATATAGTTTATAAATTTCAATCAAATTAAAATTGAACAAACGTCAATATATTACCTTATTAATGAGAAGATAGATCGACAAAGCACATTCTTATTATTTTTTATTATTTTATTTAACAATGATCATGAAATCAAACTATTATTTGCAATAATGAAAGGATATCCATGGTGGCGCTGTCTCAAAAGAACGATTGCGGTAGCTCCTTTTTTATATCCCACAGAGAGCACAATCTTGTTTTTCTACTCGAGAATTCCCTCTAGGAGAATAAGTCAACGGTGACTTCGGTATCTCCAGGAGAGAGAGTTAATTCGCGGTCCGCGGCAGGCTCCAGGCTGTTTACACGCACGAGGATCTCAGTGATGTATTCGCGTTTCGGATTCGCGGCTTCCTTGTCGACCACCCACGCCTCGAACTCGGTCGTTTTTCTCTCTCGCTGGGCAAGATGTCGAGACAAATATATTGAATATATTGAAAGTTAGTGTAATTGCTGTTTATTCTTGCCATTAATCTTGTTAAATGTCAAAGTAGAAAGGGAAAATATATTAGTATTAAAATGCTGTCATTTATATACTGATATTAATATCGTCTCCAATACTTACTTTTACCATGATTGTTATTTATATATTTTGTTTGCGTGCATTTGTTCGTCTATCGTAAAATATTATCGTCCCAATGATTTGATAATAATAGAATTTCGAATGTAACAAACTAATTTTAGTGCTAAATGGAATTTATGGAAAAATCTTCTTACATAAGAAGCTTTCAGGCTTGACAGCGGGTGGATTAGTGAACATGCGGTTGACGGATAAGGCTTGTCAATTAATTACCCTTCCTTGTATATTCAACTTCGGGGAGTTCGCACCCTCTATCGTTCCATAGGATTATCATGACACGACAAGCTCCGCTTATGCTCGGATTAGGAAGTGTCTGCGAACGTTTCATTTTAAAGACAATATCATTTTACATTGACATGCAAAAATCTCCGTATCATGCTTCATTCTTGAAGATACAATAATAATATAACCGGTTTATTTCTATTAATTATAAGAAGATATGCTGCAGCATACTCACTACATATTTCAGCAAATTTTTCACAATAACGAGAATAATTGACGTCATCATGATGGAGGAATCGGGAAATTTAATATGATATAATCAGTAATTCTGTAATTTTCAACAATTGCAAAGCTCAACCAATTGTGCAATAACATCAAAGCATATATTGTATTTATATTTAATAAAGCTTTATCGCCCGAAGGGAACAAAGTATCGTGCCTCTCGTGTGGTATTACACAACATTGAACTTATCGTGCCAAAAATAGCGGCAGATTAAAAGCGCGACAACGTTACGCAATTTATTTGCGTGATATCGCGTGAGCATTATCGCAAAATTAATAGGTGCAAAGAAGATCGGATCAGGAGAAGCGCGGAGCCGAGATCGATACGGCGACAGCAATATAATAGCACATATATATAGTAGTTACATCCAAGTTTAGTCGCTAGACACGAACGAGAGGTCAGGATTTGGGGTTGGCGTGAGGTCGTGGGCAAGCCGCAGAGATGCGTGCGAGAGCAACTGAATCTTTGATGACGAGGTCGAGGGAGTCAGGCCTATCCCTTCCTACGATACCGGAGAGAATTTCCCCGGGAGGAATCTGGGACGGTTAGCTCGCTTACGCGCAGAACTATAACCCGTTAATACCGCGGACCGTATCTAGAGCCAGTGAAACGACAGCGTAACGAGGTCATCTTTTTACCGAGTAGGGTGGCACGGACAGCGCGTAAGTCTCCGAGTCGAATGTGCGCGCACCCGGTATAAGGGAATCTAATCTTCTCCCCAATTACTCTCTCGTTATCCGGTGGGAGCCGGTAAGCGCGAGCGAGATGAGATTCCCGTACAGAAACATCGTCGCTGATGCGCCTCAAGAATGACCCAGTTGCTTAAGAAACTTTACGTGTGCACGAGTAACGAGAGGCATTATATAAATTGTGTAAATTGCACGAGCGATAGATTGTTCAATGAAATAGACGATTAAATCCAATTTTCTCCACGAGGATTGGCACGCAATTATTGATTTTGTGACACACGTTGCGGTCACATAGTATGTAATAATAATAACTTGATCGAGTTCAATAACATACATAAAGTTAAGAATAAAAGTTAATGGCAAAAATAGAAATATAGCGAGACAACAGAAAACATGCTGTTTCCAAGCTTAATTAAAATTACTAATAATCATGTGTTAAACGATATTAACATATGTGTAAAGTTAGAAGGATATTTGAATTATTTAGGAATAAAAAAGAAAATCTTTATCGAAGAAGAAATGGTGGCATCAAATTAAGTAAGTTTCAACATCTAACAAGAATTTTATAATTTTAATTTTATACAATTTTCTAGAGAAAAATTGTAAGTAAATTATATGTGATGCATAAACGGAGTTTTAGGAAATTTATAAATGAGTTATTAAATTGATACCCGCATGGAAAACGTTATTACTATCGTTAAAACATATATAGCAATTTGTCTTTTAACCTCATATAACCATTAATCCAATACGTACATTTTCGAATACACACACACACATGTGAATATGAAAATATCAATAATACTACCAGCACCAATTATTGGCTATCAATAAGCATACGCAGTAAATGGCGTAAATAATATAAAAAAATGAAAAAAATTATGACGATGATGCAACGATGATGCAAATTAGCGATGCGTGATACATTGTTGATAACCAACTTTGCTATTCAATACCTTTTCCCTCGTTTCACAGAAAATCAAAACAAGCCACTCGGCGAACATGCTAAATGGCAATGAAACGCGATACGCCAGTATTCAAACGCGTCCATTTCGAATCATGTACGGTGGATTTGTGAAGTGAATTGCTCCTCTTTTTTTTTCGCGTATACGCATCGGCACAATCGGTCAAAAGAGGATTACACCGAGGAGGATGGGTCCAGTCTGGAGGGAGCCTTTAGATTCCTCCCACGCAAGAAAGTGTTGCCATCCATGGCATTTAAGGCGGGACGACGACGGTAGCTCGATTAAGTAACAGGGTTTAATGTCTATGCAAAGTAAATTGTTGCCCGGCGAAGCCCGATCGTGGCTCGAAAAAGTGCCGAGGGTTCGCGAGGAAGAGGAAAAGAAGGCGGAAGAGGAGAAGGAAAAAAACGAAGTCTGGTATAATCGAGAGATACGGCGAAACCGGAAAGAACGGGGGTAGAGCAGCTGGGCTACAATTAAATGAAGAGGACACCACCCACCGATAGCGCCCAGGATAAGTTCCTTTAGCGAGTGATTAAATTTTAATCCACTTCTAATTAGATTTTTTGTCAAGCTCGACGTAAGGGCGAGCGACCAAGCCCATTTTGAAGAGAGAAGGTTAAGGGATCCAAATAGAGATGAGAATGCGACTTTCGCGCTAAAAGGATTCATTTTAATCGAAACTTTTTAACGAGAATCTGTTGTCCGGTGTATTTTAATGTCATTAACACCGATTGCGCTGACAATTCTAACATCGGCATTCATTCAAACATAAAACATATCAAAGAATTGTATCCTTTCCAGCATCGATTCCCTCCGTTACGCTTAAATCTTATTGATTAAAAGTGCAATTGAAGATAAAACAAAAATTTGTTCTTTATCATCGTATAACTATAATAAATAATATTCAAAACTACGTTAATCTCATTATCGATAAAATTTCGATATGTCTTAATATCTGAATAAAACTTACATTAAAATATATATTTCTTACATGCAATTATAATCAAGTATCTTCAAACATCTCTATAAATTTACAAAATTGATCTATATATTAAAAATGCTAAAAATTACTTGGCAATATTTGCTTCGTAATGTAATAAAAAAATATCTAGAAAAGATACATTCATTTCCGCAATTTATCACTGAGATGAAAATTATAATAACATCACAGGCATCGCAAATGTCTTTGATTAATTGTATTTCCAAGTTTGCAGTTTCTAAAGAGAGTTTCTGACGTGGACGAATCGATGAACAAACAAACAGATTTGGCAGCTCTCCTTTAACGAATTCGGCCGGTGCTTCCGCGTCGTTCCTCTTCACGGATCTACTTTGCATCCCGCGCACATCCTGCGGCCCGAACCACATAGCCCATCATTCTCTCGTTCCGCTGGTAGTCCCTATCAAGCGCCGATAATTCGGACGTGTAGGCACCGAAGCGGAGCCGGCGCTTCTGGTCAGTAGTTACCGCAGGAACCGCCAAGCCGGTTCTATTCTGTATGTGTTGCCCGTGCCCCGTTTATTCCATTCCCGCGAACTATAGCCCTGGGTTGGCAAGTAGTCAGTTACGTTACAATTATATCGGCTAAACGCACACGACCAAGAAAGTTAATAACACGTGCCCCTTTAGCAACGCCTGGTATCCCTATCTGTAGTCTCCGCCTTTCAGACGCCGCGCAGAATCATTCTCTTAATTGAATTAGCCGTCCCGAAATTAGTGATTTGAGATTCGCGCCGTGGACGCTCCATCTTTCGCAAGCGAGGTCGGGTCGAGAGCTGGATTACGCGTTCATTACGTAACCATGCAATTAGGAAACGTGTACGTCCACATTGTATGAGTGTAAAGCGCGTTTATAGAATCCGAGACCTAACAAAATTAAAACGACAAAGTGAAATTTTAAAGCTTAATGAATGCCAATAAAATATATTATGTTCATTCTAGCAGCATATTTTTTATTATAATTTGCTATTTTTTAATATTTTTAATTTTATAGACATTAATTATCTCTCTCCTTTTTTTCTCTCTATTTCTTGTATACTATAGTATATATATCTAATAATTTTATTATCATTGAAAAAGCAGACTGATAATAAAATAAAACTTGTTAACTTTCTTATTAAGGATGTTTTGTACCTATTTTCAAAATATTGAGAATTTAATGAAAATTGTACAGAATGTCCTCACATATGTTTAGAATCTCCAGTACAATTTTTAAATCGATTCACTAAAGCGTTCACAAGTTAAGGATTTTAATTTGCACCGAATTAACATGTGTTCTTATGGGAAACGTATAACAACGTCGTTCAAATGACAAAAACACATGGAAATAATATTCAGAATTTGTTTAAAATTTGCAAGAGTTTAGGTACAGAGGAAATATTTGGTCAAATGAAATCAAATTGTAATATTCCACACAATTTCTCATACTTAAAATACAGCAAAAATGGATATTCATCAATATTGATTTTTAGCTACTTTTTGCTGGGATTATACATACAAAACATTCTTAATGACTATATTTATGCTATTTCTTTATTTATTATTTTCGAAATTAAATCATTTCTTTATATTTTTATTAATTATTCTGTATTAATTTAGTACAGAATATATAAAGTTGGACCTACATTGTATTATACGTCCAATGCGTCGCCGGCGTCCGCCGGTATCGCATCAAGTTGTAAATTTCAACGGCAAGATAAACGTAAATAAAATGTATAAGGGCGAAGAAGAATGACACACAAGTAAAGTCGATGCGCGGAAGAAATAAAAGGCGGAATCGATCGGTTCGATCTCCTTACTCGGCACGCTCGTTCTCCTTACCGCGTGGCGCAGGTGGATCGACGATACTTATCTGGCGATACCTATTTCCCGGGACTCGAGTGGAGAACAAGGGGGGATCCCCCTTTCTGTATGTCGTCGTCTATCATCCGCCAATCCTCGCCAAACGATCTTCGTCTCCCATACTTCCGTGTACGACTCTCTCATCCTCCGACCATGCTACAGTGCCCTTTGACGTTTCTCGAGTACGTATCGATCGTGCTCTTTGAAGGTCATTCTCTCTCTCTCTCTCTATCTCTCTCTCTCCTTCTTTCCCTTCTTCTCCTCCGGTAAAACGAATTTTTCCGGTAGTAAACTGGAAACTGCCGATGCTACGGAACATTCGCTTTATCCGTCTACGTTAAAAGAAAAGAGCTATTTTCTGGATTGCATATCGATTTGTTGATTTGCTACGATAATTAATATAATCGAAGGAGATTAAATGATTAAACCTTCACATCACATCACCGATAGAAAACGCATTCTACAAAAACCTTTTACCTTTAATATCGACATTTTTACAACTGTATACGGACAATAAATGTTTTCTAGAAATACAATTCGTAAAAAAGCTCGTTTCCGATACTTTTCAAAGAAAAAGCTTTTATCTATCGAGGATTCGTTTTACTTATTGACAGTAACATCCTATATAGTATATTGGCAAAAGAGAAGCAGAAACAAAGACAGAAACAAAGATAGAAAGACAGGTTGTTATAGTAACTAGGAGAAGATATATCGCGCTAGTTCGTTGGCCTTGATTGCCGGATATTCAACGGATATTCAACGGGGCTGAGCGACGTAGGATGTGCGACGAAGACGACGGATGGCGGCTTAATGTCATAACATCATACCGCAACGTTTACGCCATGCAGGTATACTTAAGGCAATAAAATCTAATGTGATATACAGCAGTTTATACAGCGGTGTACTGAAATCGAGAGAGGAGAGATCATTTGCGTATCGTTACTACCGCATGCACCGCGACTGTTAGAAGGTTCTGGCAACGGGCTCGTGCGCTCGGTAAATTTTGCATCTCGCACTTTGCATATGCATGCGTCGGCAGAAACGAAATCATCGACTTACGGGATTCAGCGGGAGCCGCGCTTTTCATTGCTGCCATTAGTGGTTTTCTCCCTCGTCAGCATATCATTCTCTACGGAGTACCTTATCCCTTAACACAAATACGCACGTGCACACGCAGATTACGATCAAGCCAACTACACTCTTCTCGGGCCCCACGTCCAAACAATTCATGGAATAAAAACAGTCAGTGATCCGTTCACAAGCAGGAACGAGATTATTATATTTATATCCGGCCGATTTATCTCGCCCACATGTTTAATCTCGTTTGTGCCTCGCAAAGTTTGCAGTCGCTGAACCATTAAAAATCACTTAAGACGATCATGTGATACGAATAAAATTGCCGACGCGGTAGATACGTCGCGAACAGGAAAGTAAACGCGAATCAAATTTAAATTAATCGATCGATTTCATCCGCTTCAAACTGATTTGCCGCTCGAGATTAACACACACGATTACAGTCTTCATAATCGACCATATCCGAGCAATTAGTGTGTCAAACGCGTAAAATCGTTTACGACTTTGCGATCTGCGAGAGAGACAGCGTTAGCGAGAGCCTGCTCGAGTCGCGCAGGATCGCGAGACGAACGTTTTCAAAGTAATTTACGAGATAGGAAACGGCGAGACGAAGTCGGTAATGCGAGACTTAAGATGCCGTACACAAACCGTCTCGCCTCATTCTCGCGGGACAGATGAGCTGCTTCGTGTACCCTAGGTTTGCTCTCTCCCTTTTCGCCGCGCGCGTCGCATGAGCTACTGGGATACTCTCGTTACCTGATATTATTACCTGCTAATACCCCAGAGGTTCGACTGCCGTGCCGTGAAGAGTATTTAGTAACTCTAGATCCGGCAAATCGGATCCGCTCTATCTCTTTCCTATGCTCTGATGCTTCCAGGGAAGATGCTTCCCTCCTTCGCTCCTTCTTCCCTCGCCCTTTTTCTCTCTCTTCTTCCTCCGTATATCCATCTCCGCTTTTGTCTCCTTGCCGACGATAGGAATGCGAATTGTGCGTGTGCCGTATCGCTAAATACACCTCCCTCGATATATACCGTTCGTTTGATTAGATCAGCGTGGACGAGGTAATGACGCTCCTGTTGTTCGGAACGATCGAATTATCGTCGCTCTACAAACGTCACCGAGGTCGCTCCAATATTGCCTGAAATGTCGAGTTTCTCGGGTAAACATTCGCGACTATGCTACAGTAGTTGTCGAGCAACAAAAGCTACTTTAGTTCGGGCGAGCGGAAAGTCATCCTTTCCCTACAAACGGAATGAACTCCGAGAGCAACCACGCTACTTAACCGCGGGAGAAATTGGGGCTTTATAGATGCTCGCAGGAAAAACAATGCTTCTGAAACGAAGCAGCGGCTAAAAGATCGTTTGCGAATACATTTCATTCTGTTTATGTTCTTAAAATGCGAGAGAAAAATTCGATTGCAAAAATTCGTCCGAGAAAATCCGGGACTAAGACACGCGAGATCTTTTACGCTGACGCTGCAGACGCATTTTGCTCGTACGCTCCGGATATAAATAGATCGCATAACTTTCGTTTAATCAAGGATCCTCTTATCCGCACATTATTATATCTAATCGGCGTATAATATATTTCAACATCACTTACGAGTCGCCATACGATATGTCTTACGTTACCGTAGCGTGTAGGTATATGTTATTTACGAAAATGGTGAATATTTCAAATAAAGCATGACTGTCGGGAGATATATATCTTCACGCTCTATCTCCGTGAGTCTTGCCATATATAAGGTATATCATATTCACGCATGCATGCATCATGGTTAGTACGTCGTAGCTGTCAGACATTGGCGTGGTATATCTAACATAAGTCGGGGCGTCTTCAACTTGATTACCTTAACGATGTCACGACGATGGCGTCATCTAATAAACTAACGCAACGATAGAGAAACGAATAGTCTGAAAAAAGATATTTACAAAAAATAGCCGCGAGGCACAAAATTTTATATACATATACCTCCTATAATTTTATTTCTCTTATATTTTTTCAACTTGCGCGAGAAGAAAAACAAAGTGCAACGTGTATTCCTCATAATCGGTCATAACTATCGAAAAACTGCGAAAATCGGTAAACATTTCGATAGCCATGCAAATGATCGTTATCGCTTTTAAGCGAGCTATAACGTCGCAGTTTATTCCGCGGCGCATCGAAAAGCCGTAAAACGAACATTACTGCCGGCAACGTCGGCAATTTTCGCGGGCTCGCGTACAGTGCCAACTGGAGGGTAATAAAACAAATTGCACAGGTGATTCCAAGGTGACCACAGGCGACAACACGTGGTGTGTTCGCCTGGCATTCGTGGAAACGGTCGGCGCCGAGGGGCTGACGACTAGGAGGATTTTCGGCGTCGCCTGCGGCTGCGTTTATCGCCCACGGATGGCCGTGGTCGATTTCCTTTTTTGCCTAACCGTGCGAGAGAAAAAGGGAACGCGAAAGATAGAGAGAAACAGAGAAAAAGAAAGAGAGAGACATGTAGCATCGCGCGCCATCCTCTCTGTGCTCGACATTCCATACTCCATCTCCGCATACCTCTCCCCTCAATCCCCCCCCTCCTTACAGAGTGCGCTATTAAATCATATCAGGTTCAGCCGGCAATTATTTAGGTATTAACACTCTTTTCCTCACGGGAATCGTGCGTTCCACAACGCGACTGCTGCATCCGGACATCCGCGCGCTTCGTCGAGCCAAAGATTTTTTGCCCGCGTAACGCGTTTTTCGCGCTCAGCGAAATTCCGCAGCAGGCTCGTTAACGGACGCAGATTCTCGCTCGTTTGTCGCTTGTTACGCGTATTAAAGTTTCGACTCTTTTTTTTTTTTCACGTCGAAACTCATTACAGGTGAAAACTTCCGTGTTATTTGTAGACAATACGCTTTATATCTTATTTCCTTTACGTTCGATTCATTATCGCGCTTGTTTCCGACATTTATCACTTCCGCCTTTCGTGTCAGAACTTTTGACGCTTTATTAGATTTCACGATATGCATCGCTTTGAAGTATCGTAGATCAATCGCACGATATCGGTCCGTCTTGTTTAAACGTAATTAGATAATGTCGATAGATAATGCCGTGATGGAACGATTTAATTTCAAAATTGGCGGCAGACACAGAAAGAGGGCGAATAACTCGTTATTGCATTCGATAAAACGTCGCGTGACTCGAGTTCTTAGGACGTGCAGCCGCCACATGCAGGCTCGTGGGCAGAGACGGCCGTTTCATTTCTCACAACAAACGATAATGAGAGGATTGGCGTATAATGAGTCGCGATCGATTTCTCGATCATAAATCAGACTCGCAAATCGAGAAAGACCTACCTGTTCGTTCGTCGAAAGGATTCTCTCGGACTATTAATTTGTAGAACGTAATCATTTGCTGGATACGAGTATTTAGAGATGCATTTATATGTCAGTCTCTATTAAAATTCACACTCCAATAAGCGCCTGTAATAATTATTTTGCAAGCTCGAGCGGCGCGTAAAGCAAAACGTTCTAACGCGATATCCTTTAATTGATTTTCTTTTTCTCGATTACTTATATCGCGCCATAAAATGTATTCATGAAATGTCTATCGTCCTACTCCAAGCTATATATCTGAAAATAATATTGTACTCTTTACTAACACTTAATCATGCACGTCCGACGATATAAAATGTCAGTGTATAATACCCGCATCCTTCTTTCTCGCAGGCATCATATCGATTACTGTTTTTCCCAACATTCGGTCGCATACATTCGATATGTCATCGCGGACGTATCCGGGGCGTTAGATATTATTTGTCCTTTCGTGGCGCCATGAAAAAAAAAACATCGCGGTTACTCGCGAGTAAAAGGATCGCCCGTTATAAATAATCGCTTCCTGCCGGCTCCTGTTTACGCCATGCCCGGGCCACCGTTACCTATCCGAGGTGAATTTTTTTTTTTTTTTTTACCGAGACTCGTATGGCCACGAGGCGGACAGAGGGGGTGGCGACGAGGTCGACGGCGCGGCGAAAATGTCGGTCATAAAAATGTCTCAGTAAGAAATGGCCCCGGCGAAAAGGAAGGAGCCCAGAGCGTACCTTCGGGATGGCTTCTCGGCCCCATGTATCGTAGATGTGCATCGCGCCCTTCTCTCGTTTATACCGGTGCACTTTACGGCGAGTAAGTATGGGTCGAGCCGACCCAGCGGTCAACAGAGAAAACGGTCGTCCTAAGGATAGGAAGAGGGCGATGGGGGAGAAGATCCGGTGGTTAATCTCGTTTGCACGCAAATTCAGATAAAATCGCCATTATATGATGATACCGTCAAGTATCGTCCATAAATCGCTCGATAACGCGTTTGATCTCGGACCGAGAATATTTATGTCTATCGATTTAATATCTGGAGAAGAAACAATTTCACGTATACATATGCAAGAAGATAGATCGAATTTGTAGAAACATAAAAGAAGGAAGAAAAATTCTCCTCTTGTTGGCAGATATTTGTTGTAAAAATTGCGCGCAATAAAAATACAACCGATTCTCAAGTAGATACGCGACGCCTTGTAAAGTTTTACTTGTACCCCTGCCTTCGGAGCACATCGCTTACAGACCGCTAGTCCGTAAAAAACGTTACTTCCTTTCCATAGTGTAAGCTTGTCCGTCGTAAGAGATTCTAAAAGTTAATATTACAAAATGCAAATTGATACCAACCACGCGAAGCGCCTCGTGCGAAGGACGCTGGGCGCGCGTATCATAGAGAGGTCTTGCCGTCCTCCTTTACGCTGGAACATTTTATGACGTAAGTAAGTATAGGTTGACCAGTCGATGCAGCAACCTGCGGGCAACCAGGGTATCCTGGGAGAAGGAGGATCCGCATGCAAATTCGAGTAAAGTCGATTCCGCGCGAAGCTGCCGGGCTGCATGCATCGATTGACTAGAGGCACACAGCTACATTATGCGTTTCGAGAAGAAATCCCGCGAGAAACGTATTCCAAGATAAAAAGTACGCCGAAACGTATTTTACCATCATCCGAGTTAATACCATCTTCTCCGCATCAAACGCATTCGTCTAATATATGTGGTTTCGCGAATGCATAGACACGATGCGCGGCGTGTTTTATACATTAAAATCGTTCGTTCGGAACTGAATATGCGGAAAGATTGAACGGGTAACTTTAGAAGAAAAGAAACGTTAGCTTTCCGGTATGGTGGGTTAACCTGTTTCACGCAAATTCACAGGAAATCGCCTTCCGAGAAACAGCCGAAGTTTATAGATCCTTTGACTACTCGTGCATCAAGCGAATCTATGCCAAGGAGGGAACGCTCGATATCAGAGAATAGGTCAGTATTTTCTTATTTTCATAACTTCTCGCGTTTCTCTTTCCACGTAAAATAAAAAGATTCAGACGGTATAAAGTTAACTTTTTTATCATCTTGGCATTTCTCGGTATCTGTGCTACGCAAAGGATTTCTGCTACGAGAAAAACAAAGAAAGACTAACGTTTTACGCCGAGATTACGGGGAAATAGTATTTCACTATCGAGAAACTCTAGAAATTGATTAAAATGCAAGATATGCCCAACAATTATATATGTGTATAACGTTTAATTATATTTGAAATTAAATATTACAACAATTATACATGTGTATAATGTTTAATTATATTTGATATTAAATATTAAATCTCTTTTTTTTTCTTATCAAAAGTTTTTTTATTTAATATAAACGAATGTAGAAAATTACACAAAAATGAAGAGAATGTTAAAAATTACGTAAAAAAATAACATTTCCTGTTGTATAAAATTTTTTCAACATTTTTTCACCTGACAGAATGTCGAAAATGTAAACAATTTAACGCTTTCACATACCTTGCCAATGTGATCGCATTGAATGTACGCTATTCATTTTCCCTCAAGTTGATTCTTTTTTGCTGCTCATCAACACGTCTCGTTTATTTTCGCCATTTCTTGCGCTCCGCTTTTTTTAGCTTACGAGAGATACATCGAAATAACCCGTCATTGCATGCACTTTGTGTCTGGCCTATTTTCCTGTGTGCCAGGAATGAAGAAAATAATACCCCGCTCTATCCTCTATCTTTCTTCTCTCCTTTTTTCTTTCTCTCTCTTTCTTTCACGCGTGCAACTGGCATTCCCTCGTTTCGGCTTTCTTTCGTTTTACTTTGCAGTCCGTTTTTTTTGAGATATGCACCAACAGACAGACCTAGAGACTGATACGCGAACGAGTAAATTGATATCGACGATGGTAGTCGGGCTATTCTAGGGCATATGCAGATGCCGCGAGAATATACGTTGCGACCTCTCATCTTTGGATGAAATATACATAGACGATAATTTGCGGCACTTTTGCCGCTCGACCTGGATTCACGCGACTCTTTTTTTTCTTTTGCGATTCTTCACGGAATTACAATTAGCGGAATTTCGCGATACTCAAGTACATACACATGAATCTTTCTCACGATGCAGAGAATGATAATATATTGATAGCGCTAACTATTTCAAACGATATTCTGCAACATGCATATTCAATCTATAGCGCTTCAATATTTTTTAGAAATATTTAAAATTGGAAAAAAAATTTCTCTGATATACGTGTCATATTGTAATTATCATTTTTGCGTGATTTCTAGCACAACGTTTTCCAATTATGTATCAAATTTTACATTTGAAGAATGTGAAAGAAATTGGCCTCCTATGCTAAATAATCTGATTTCACATATGCAACATATGAGGCTTGGGCGTAAAATAATAATCATGAATCTCTTTTGTGTACGAATCGATGCCGTTAATATTATGAACATATATACGTATTATCTTATCGCGACACATTTGCACAATGGCACGAAACAAAAACACGCTCGATAATCACATTTAGTGTTTCAGGCACCTCCGCTTGAAATCATATTTCACACATTTAAATCCAGCAATCGATAATGCAATAAACGCGAGAAATTACCACAGGAATTTTACGCCCCACTGTCGATAGCGTTATACGTAGATATAATTAATGTAAAAAGCTTTAAATAAACGAAGCTTCACAAGCATTATATTATGTCAAAACATAATACCGATTCAAGAGAAATGGAAAATATAGATATTATCTAAATAAGCTCTAATGAATACAGATATAAATTTAAACAAACTTGTATGTATATCGCATAATTAATACATATAATATTGCAGATTTTTAATGTATAAAAACAATGTTTCCGAAAGCTTCTTTGTAAAACTCAAATGTCAAATTATTGTAGACTAGTGTTTTATAAAAGAATCTATGCTTTTTGTAAAAAGGCAAAATGTTGTGAATAAGAAAAACCCTATGATATATGTACATGAAAAATAAAAATAGCATCCTATCATATCATTCCAAAATTGTACGCGAAAACTGAATAAAATAGGAATCGATGCGATTGTAAGAATGTAGTCTTCTGCAGACTAACTCGTACTTTCCTGCCTCATTGTATATATCGCAAGTGGAACTCATATAAAAGCGCATACCTCTTACCCCGTTACTCGATAGTCGAAATCCAGTTTGGGAGTTCGAATCGTGCACGGGAGCGAAATGTCGCCCTTTCAAGAGTGCTTCCGCGAGATCTACGAGGGTCGTTCTCTTCGCGTGGGTTGCAGTTTCCTTCCTCGAGAGGACAAGCACGTTCCAATTAAGTGTTGCCTCTTACGGATCTCATCCATTCGTAAAACTAAACCACTTAACCCAAGAACCAAGGACTTCTTTCCTGCGAACTACAAAACTAACCAGATTAAATCGTACTAAACTCTCGCACTCCATTTAATGCGTTGCACCCCAAGATTTCCACAGGTCGCTAAGAAGGTCAAGCTGCGCAGACACATCTAACGAGAACAAATCTCTCAGAAAGATATTTTTTCAATAATTTATCTTCCACTTACATGTGTCGCAAAATTATCAAGCATCATAGTGTATAATAGTGGCAAATGTATTTAAAGAATTATAAAAAAAATCTAAGAATCTAAATTAAACTAAATATTTATTTTTTTATACATACATCGCTTACTTTTAGAAAAAATATATAAAATGAAGAATATGTTTCGCAAAAGCACAAAAGCATTTTTCAATTCATTTGTGAAAAGTTTCGTCTTTTAAATTAGATGCGAGAAAGAGAGAGCTCTAGAGTTCGAATCTCAATCTGTCCATTGGTTTTAAGTTCTTCCTTTCGGCAGCTTGTCATATTTCCCAGTTCTTAGCTGAGAGACGATGTGAGGCCACTCAAGCGTATACTCTATGATTGGTACTACCAACGGGACACAGATTTTACTATCGAACGTTACGATCCTGTTTTCCATCGTATCGTGAGATATGGTCGCAGCGTCATGCATGCGTGAAAAATGTAGACGACAAGCCAAGTACGTTCGAACGAGACATCGATTCGATTTACGTCCTCGCGATATCAGGAATGACCGAAATTTTCTATATGCACCGATGTGCGATATCGCAAAATGTGACAATATTGGTCCGGAATAAAAAAATTGATATAAATCTAGATACGAAAAAATATGCAAATTTTCTATTGAAAAAGATGTATATCTCTATTTAAATGAAGTTATAAATGGAAGGATTTCAAACGCGCGCGTTTCATAAATATTCAAATATCACTAACACATAATTCAAAACTACTTTTACTTTTCTTAATTAATCGGGTTAGTGAATCGCAAGGCGCATACGCAAATAAAATACGTAAATTCATTTCACAATCAAACAAACAACGAAAGTTTATATTAGTTCTGTTAGTAGATAGCTGCGTTATAGGAAAAAAAATTTCTATAGCCTATACAAGCAATACGAGTAAAAGTTTAGTGAATAGCTGTTTACATTTGCGTAGGTATACAATACGTGAGAAAAAGATTAAAAAATATTAGTTTAGATCAGCCAATTAAGAAAGAAGAAAGTGGCATTTCTTTCCTCAAAATTTTGTAAATCGTTATTTATCTGTCAATTTACATATTTCGAAAAAAACATATCTAAACGCGTTGCTGCCGCTCTTTCCCCATACATTTTAGATATGTTTTTCGATGTATACCGCATCGGGAATAATTCTTTAACCGATCCCATCATCTCCAGTGAAACCAGTAGAGTTAATTTAAAGTTACCATCCGAATAAAAGCGATAGAAGCAATAATAAAATATCCAAAAGAGATTCCGGTCGAATAATAATTGGCCCCTGTCGGACGACACTTTCGTTCTGAACCGAGTCGATTACAAATGCACGGTTCGACGCGTTTTCGGTGAAGCTGCATCGTTAAAAGAAGAGAAATGATGACGGGACGAAGGAAAAGGGTAAAAAATTATATTGAAAATTAAAAATAATGCAAGCATAGAATGGCGTTAATTTCCGACCGGCGAACGCGTGAAGCGTCGAACCGACCGTAAAAATTGGATATAAAAGTCGGATCACGCGAAAGTCAGTATCCTGCTATCTCATTTTCATTTGCACGCTTTTTCGCCTGTATCGGGGTATCGAACAACCGCGTTACATCATTTTTATCGTGCCTCGATATTCCGGATATGACACGCCGGATATCTTTTTATATCGCTTGATTAATTGCGACGATCGAGTATATTAATATTTATATACGCGCCCGATTCGTTAATTATTATTTATGATTTATGCAATTCTCTCGTGTATAGGAAGGGCTCATACAAAGAAGGTTTGACAAGACTGAATACGATTGCTCGTGTTATATCAATCATTTTCTCCATCATTCGTCCATTATTTTGTCGCGAGTCGCTACGCGACGAAACGCAAAGCACAGATCAATCCAAGTCTTAACTATCAAACGACATAGGGACGAAGATGTGCCTGATAAGGACGCAGCGAGCGAAGGTGAACATTTCCGGCTTGAAGAACATTAGCGAAGATCGATTGGCTGGAACTTAAGCTCGACGTCTTCGCGTGGTTTTTCTCATGCGGAACTTCATTTCAGCAGATACAAATCGCAATCATTTTTTTGATTGGCGAAAATTAATTGTCCCGCGTAGTGTGAAGAAAATTGCCGGCAAACTCGGAAATCGTAAATTATTGCGAGCAAGTTTTCGCAGTTTTTTCGCGATTTATGAAATTTACAGGTGAAATCCTTTTATCGAATATCAAGTCGAATATCTAACGCAAACGTCGAAGTGAAGGCCGTTGCTAGCAAAAATAAGAGGTTACGTCGATGAAGGAATTACACCAATATTCTTTCTCCACCGAACGATGGTAGCCTGCAATTATAATGGCGCAGCTGCTTCCAGTGGTCTGTACCGGTCCGACCAATTATCTTGTCTCAATATAATCTATAGCTTCGAGACCAAACTCTTTCTAAGGAGAGTCTATCATTAAATACAATATTTTTAGGATTGCTGATTGCCCCGTTAATTACTCGGAGAAAGACTCGACGCCGTGGTGTTGCTTGGCCAAATACCGTCGATTAAGCGGAAGATGAAGCACACCCGACGATGCAAGAAGCGCGAGGCTTACTCATGGATCGCTAAACGCGTTCTTACGAACGAACATACAAATGAGTCGGTCGACGCGAAGATGCATCATTCAGTGCATTTACTCCGCGTCTTCGAGCGCAGAATGGACCACTTTACGAGCTACAATTTGGCGGGAATAAGTTCTCTTTATACCCGGTGCTCAACGCCCCTTAATATGGAATTACTTCATTAATCTGCCAAAGATTGCGCTGAGAAAACGCACAACGAGCCTAAATCAAGACCCGTGCGACGAGATCATATTATAAAACGGCGTCTACAAATCCATCGTGTAAATTAATTGTACCGTTATTACTAATAATTTTATATGAGATCATTACGCGATGATGATTCTTCCGCAATTTAAAATCATTCAATTATGCAAATTGTGAGTGCACTGATAAAAGAGTATTTAATTGGGCATGCATAATGGTTCGATAAAATTTCGTAAAAGCATCGATCCACTACTTCCGCAATTTTTCGCAACGTACCCAAAAAAAAGATGCTCGAAATTAATGATCACGGATCGTTTTTCTTTTCTTTTTTTTTATGGACTCACTCATCAAACCCGTGGTGTGAGGCGCTTATTGGCGGTGAGCTACGCACACGGGACCATCATCGGCTAAAATATGCATGAGGTGGACTCACCTGAAACAAAGGAACAAATATGATTGTTAGACTAAAAGTTAAAACGCAAATGGATTCGCCACCCGCTCAGGTGGATTTTCATACACGCACACATACATTCCCCGGGACATAAATATGCATGTTCCAATATGCATTACACACAAAAGATGCGAATGAATAAAATATATTGTTCGTAACATACCTATGCACATACATAGAGAAAGTAGAGATATAAATGAAGATTTATTTTAATTTTAGATAAAAGATTTAGAAAAGAAAGAAAAAAAGAGAAAAATCTGCCGGAAAATTAGAATCAGTCAGATAATTTAATATTAACGTTACAAATTGTTTTGTTTGTCTAAAAAAATAACTTGGTATAATCATATATATATGTAAAATTATTGACCCTCTTTGCGTCCTGCGCAAACCGTTACATTGTTTTCTTTCACCATTAAATGCAATTATCTCTTATGTGAAGAGTTATTTTATTTGCATTTAAGAGAAAGCTTGAATTATAAAATAAAATTCAAATTAATAGTTAACTCATAATTTTTTATTAAACAGAATGTGTAAATAATTGATATCAATTGTGATATATATTCGCCAACGAACACCAATCACGTTAAAAGCTTTACGCGAATTGCATTTCTGATAGGATATTCTTTCTCATCTCACGATTAACATAAAGTTTCTATTTTACTTCATTCCAGGACACGCGCGCAAGCAATCACGATGTGCGAGGAAATTAGGTCGCTCTTCGTTTTTCTTCCACGGAGTAATTACCACCCGCTTAGATATGATAATTTCTCTTTTTCTCCCTCACTATGTACGTTCCACGGAGAAGTTGCGCAGTTTCTTCTTAATCTAAACGAATATTACAGATCCAACTAAAAGATATAATATTTCAATTTCAAGGCATCGTTCTTTTAATTGTACGAATATTAATCTTTTACACATTAAGCTTCAGAAATATATAAATAAAAAGAAATTATTTTTATCAATTAATGCCCTTAAATTTTATTTTTAAAATTACCTATTATAATTTTATTAAAATATTTAATATTGAAAGAAATTGCGAGAAAAATAGCCAATTAATATCTTGGCTGAACTAAGATTAAGTTTAAATTTATTAAGAAATTTGTGTAATTATTAGTAAATGCAAAACTTCTTTAAACAGCCCGTATATACATACGTTTTAATAAAAGCAGTATGAATTTGCATGATATTTTATTAAAATAAAAAAAAGCACTTGCGTGCATGTCTGATGTATGTTACGCTGCAATATCCACGAAATTGAGAACAATTTTTAACAATACCCTCGCATACTACATGAGTTGCTTTACTTCCGCTGTTATGAACCATAATTGCCCTTGGCTATGTACATCTCAGCAATTCTGCCATTATCATGCGATATGCGATTAAATGGGATTAGCATAATTTTTGTATTTAAGAACAAAATTTCTCTCTCTCTCTCCCTCCCTTTCTCTCGCGCTGCTTTAAATACGACATTCATAAAATCTTAATCACTTACAATGCCGGAGAATGCAAGGCGACGGAAATCACTTTTCTTTTCTCCACTAGGAAAGAGAGAGAAGGAAAACAGTAATTGCCTCGTCTTATGCGCCCCGAGCAATTCCGGTTTCTCCTTTCGTACGAGCAAGAAAAAGCAGCCGATAGATTTCATCCGACTCGACATTGCATCGGTCGATCGTATAATGCACAAGCGTCTCCGTCTCTCTCTCTCCTGTCAACTTCTGCCTCATCCTCTCGAATCGCTTAATTAATTAATTTTACGGCCATAAATAGACGATAATTACCTTCTAAGACCAAAAGTTTTTCCCTCATGTATAATTTATATCTATGTACATCTGCAAACTGATGCGAGGAAACTAATGTATCTCCAAGAAACTCGGTCCAATCGTTTTGCGGATTTGATTCGCGGATATAGAAGCGGTGACGAAGGACGGAGACGAGAGTTGAAAAGAACCGGGAGAGAGAGGGGGCACGGAAGAGATGGACCGAGGACCCGATTTTTGTTCGCAGTTCCGAACCGAAGAAGGGAGTCGACCGAGCGGAGGGCCGAGAAGGTGTAGAGGTGGAGAGTGATAAATGGACGGGATTCAATTTGAGGCCAATCAACATTCTTGTCCTCTCCTTGCACTGCCTGTCTTGTCCGTGTATGTCTGCCTTTTCGTCGTTCTCGGCTGTCTTTCGCTTTTTCTCGCGCATTTGCTACCTGTGTCGAGCACGAGGTAATATCCTTGCCCACCATGGGATTCGCGCGCCTCGTATTTTTCTATTATCCTATGACCCGTAAGAGAGAAAGAACGAGTACCGAAGTGAGTACAATAACGTCGTGTTCACGTAGACAGAGCTATATAACTACGACCGTTGTCGAGATGTCAGGGAAGAAGCTTTTTCCTCTCTGGAAAATATTTCCGGAAATTATCCATACTACAAGAGTAGCTAGGGAATTGTCTGGCGAAACAGATGTTGAATGATAACAGTGCGAGTTCGATAGCCAAATATGATTAGACGATTAATTGATTATTGCTTGTTGGTGCGTGTAAAATCTAGATATTATGTATTATATTTGATTATTATATAACGCATGCTATAATAAATGATTATTTGTGGTTGGAAATGGTATCAATATTTAACTAAGATACTATTATAAATGATTATGAGATGCTAATATAATACATTACGAAAATATTTAACGTATATAAAAAGAAATACCTTTTTATAATATAATTTGCATCCTAAAAGTATATTAAATTTTTCAATACATTAAATATTTTCGATGGCATAATTTAGTGAATTATATTAAAATGTCAAATTAACATAACTTGTCCTTCTAAAATTGCGATATATATATATATATATATATATATATATATATATATATATATATATATATAGATGCCGCTCAAAAGCCTAAAATATTTTATCTTAATCCCAAACTTTCTCGAGAATAATCTAGCTGACAGCTACTAGTGATATATAAGAAGGGAGAATAGGAACTTGCGCATATCAACGCGCGCAACCCTCTTGGCGGGTAGGAACTTCATGGTTGCGGAAAGCATCGGTGCACGAACGTAAGCTTCCTCGCGAGACAAAATATGCCTTTCCTCCCCTCGTTGCTCACCCCACGGTGCTCGATTCAAGCGTGAAAACTTGTGCTCACGGATAGGGCGCCCGCTGCTGCCTGCACCTCTGCCTAGTATTAGAGCTATGTAAGCCGCGCGTTATAATGGTGACGCCATTGCCGCAGTGGCAACCGCCTTGCATCGCTCGAATACACCCTCGAGTATGCGCTTTAAGTATGCAACCATACCGATATCGACTCGACCTATCACCGGCGACTCGCGGTTACGCTATTATTTCCCGTAAACTTTCTCGGTATGCACGGGCGCGAGTAAATTCCTCATCGCCTGCGATCGCTATCAGTACCGTCATCAAAAACAATAACTCGCGACTACCGCGTGAAAATGATTGTGTTCAAGAAATTATCGCCCTCCGATTGTGTTCAAGAAATTATCGCCCGATCGTGCGCGACACATTGAAATACGAAATAAATGTTTCTCGAACGACATGCATAAATCATAACGTACTACTGTCGCGGAATGTACGGCGGGTCGTGCAACGAATCAAATATGTAGGTAAGAAAAACAGGCACACGTATTACACGTCCTCAGAGAAGAGGATTGGTCGTCGAAGCACAACAGACTCCGTCAGAGACGACGTATAAGGAAAAACGAAGCGCGCGAAGGAAAAACTAATTTCACCTAAACAAACAAAGAAATTCCTCTCTATTTGCGAGGATGATCGATCGCGCGACGTAATCTTGGACGGGGAAGCCGCGCATACCCTTCAGATATAACGAAACCTTATCTTTTTAGTCCAGGCCCGGCGCACACGATCCCGCATTCGATGTGACTGAGCGCACGACACACAACGTCCTTATATATTTTTATTTCATCAGTCAGTCGGGAAGTCTTCAGCCGAGCGCCTTCCATCGATCATTCCGCGATCAATCGCATGTCACGGAGATTGTTTCCGAGCGAGACCGCTATTCGCGCTACGTGTCTACGCCCGGCGAAGCACGGGCCTCTCGTCATCGATCATCGCGTAACCGTGCCACTTCCGAATTTCAAGTACGCGCATACATCGCAATTGGTTACCACGAATTACCTGGGGCGCTTACTGGCACTCGAAGAGGCAATCTAACGTTGATTACGCTCTAATTAATCATTGTGAGATTGCTCCGATTCTAGCACCACGTTGGCATCCGACATCGCGCGCATCAAACATTTTCCATGTGTCTAAGTGGCGAGATAATCAATTGTTACTTATCGATCGAAAGAAACGCCGCGTGACGTAGCTATAATAATGAGGCGTTACACTCGCGGAAGAGAGTTTATTTGACGAATAAATTTCGTTATGATAATGATAATTTAATTGCGATGAGAGAGTGCGAGATCTTGAGAAAAGCGACAGAATAAGGGAAATCGACACACGGAAACACAAGCTTCTTACGCAATAATTTCATGCACGTGCTCGCGAAAAGTTTTGGCAAGTGGTGGAAATCGAGTATCAAAGTTACACGACGCTACGACGGTAAGGAAATGAGCTCAACGAGTTGTAAAATCACGAAGCTTTGAAACTCTCGTAAAGATGCCGCTTTCCCGCGGGAATCGTACACGCTTGAATGCGTTTTGAAGACCTACCATTGCACACTTATAAGATTTGTATAATAAACGCCGCATGATACGACGTTGTGTTAATTTATTTTTATTAACGGCAAATATATGAAGTAATTTAAAAACTTTGATATAGAAGCACAAAATTAGTCCAAACTAAATTATCTTCTTGAAACATTTTCGAGAGAGAGGGAGAGAGAGAAAGGAAGTAAATTAAATAAAAATTATAATTTATACTACGAATAAATTCTCGCAAAATATTTGTTTCCAAGATGAAAGTAAATAAATATACGATAAAATATATAAATTTTAATCATCTGGATCGTCTTATACACATATATAAAGATATTCAATCCCGATGGATTTTCACTCGCGTCACGCAATTCCAAATTCACCAAACTCATTTATCCTCTGGGACATATCTCAGATTGTAATGAAGGCTGAATGTCGCCTACAGTCGCAATTGCGCGCATTGGAGAGAGAAGCTGGGCGTGATTATATTTGACTTCTTAACCAATACCGAGCTAAATCGCCTGTATGTGCAGAACGCCAGCCGAAATGGTGCTCCTGAGCTTAGATAGCTGGTGAAACTCGTAATGAAATTCCTAGCATTATTAATATTGCCGAGATGGGATAGGAATAGCAGTCAGCCGTATCGTACTCAGTTAGTCAGGAGGATCAAGTCGCTGTCAAGCTATGTACTAGGCATTAAGTTTGTCTTGAAGCTCGGAAAGCTTGTACTGTGCCTATCGTGATGCTTGCGATGCAAATCTAACGTGAAATAAAAACTTTTAAATAACAAGATTTTTACGAATCTCTATTTTTAAGTTAATTTAGGTTACCATAATCTCTTTACAATTCACTATACATTACATTTTATTTGTACGAAAAGTGCTAAATAGACAAAAGTGATGAACGGTATATTTATTTGCCAAATAGAATTGACATAGAAAATATAAAATCCAACAGCATCACGAATAGACAAATGCTCCAATTACATAGAAGTCTTGTGTGAAACAACCGAGGTAACCTCAAGCGAAGTTAAACAACGAAAGACGTTGAGCATATCCGACTAGCCGAGTTCAAAGCCGAAAAGCGGATCACGCGCAACCGTATCGATTGTTCTTAGTTGCGGCTACAATGCAAACGGAAAGCCTTGTACACAACTGTTTAATGTGACGTTATAATTATCGGAACTTTATTCGCACGACGACATTTCATTTCGCGTAGAAACATTCATTTATACTATATACGATAGTAATTAACGTGCCGTATTTACAGTTTCAAATCGACAAAAAAAGGCATTTTTATAATTTTCTTTTATCCGCAATCAAGGTGAAGCCTTTATCGTGGCCGCATTTTTTCGTAAAAAAAGATACGCTTGAGAAACGAAGCGCGCACCTTGATTCGCGCTTCCGAATGTTAAACGAGAATTTCTAACTAACGTATTCATCCCCTCGAGGGCGGAAAGCTCGTACAAAGGAAAACCCACGCTTTCTCTATGCCTCGCATTATCCTTGGAACCCCCGCGATAAAAAAGAAGAAAGAAATCGATCGCACAGAAGGAAGCGGTTGGAACAGGAACTGAATGCGCGAGGGCACTAATTTGCGAGGAAAGCGTTATTATACGCGGACTAGCAGCGTCGCCATTAATCATCCCCGACGATCGTAGCCTGACATTAATTATCCGAGGCCATTTTCCTTGGTCGTGCGGTGGCGACGGCAGCGGCGGCGGCAGGACGCGGTTTCCTGGCCTCCGTCGAGCCTCAAAGCGCGGCTATTACATCTCGTTGACGGGGGAAGGGGAGGGAGAGGCCGAATCTCGGAAAGCCGAGGGGACGGCATTTGCGTGAAATTGATATGTTATCGCGTTATTAAACGGCCATGATCCTCAGCGGCTTAGTGTAAACCATTCCCGCGCGCAAAACCGAGCCGGGAAGGTCTCAAAATCGGCCCGAAATTTCGGCGCAAACTGCGCATACGACGATTGAAAGCTTGTCTCCCTCTCGAATCGAGCCGATTCCGAATCTTGTTTTTAGAAATGAAGAAATGGAGTTTTAAACCGATTATATCGATCGAAAACTGCATAGTTAATCGATCGATCTTACTTCATTTATTATTTATAATACAATAGTGAATATAAATAATTTTTTTTTCACTTTCGATCGCTGTTTAATTGAATAAAATGATCGGTACCGATCGCAAAATCGAGTATTTTCATAATTGAAATTTCATTGTCACCCTCGTGATCCGTTTCTCGATTCGTCTCGGCTTTAATAATAATCCGTCAAACGCAATCGCTAACTCGTCGGCCGATTTTGAATTAAAATTTCAACCCGATGCGCGCCTTATGATTGTGAATTAGAAAAATCGACCCGTCACGAGATAACAGGATTTCATTTTTTTTTTCGCTTTCTACCGATTTCATGCAGCTTCTGACGATCACTATTTCGCAGAGAGAAATTCCGTGCAATCGCGTCCACTCAATCGACTCTCCTCGCACGAGCATTATTACGAAACACGTACCGAGAATTTGATGATCTATAGGTCAATCTTGTCGTTTAATCTCAGTTTGCTATCGCGAACTTGGTCACCTACTTCGGTTCGAAACTTGTCAACCAGTGGCAAACTATTGGAACGGAAGTCTGGTTCAAATTTTCTATCTCTTTCTCTCTCTCTCTCCCTCGCGTTCTCGTCTCGATGATGATTCTTCGCGGATTGGTCGAATCTCACCATTATTGAAACAGGACCGCGATGGGAAAACGAGCGGTTCCGCAAGAAACCGCGATGAGCTCCAAAAACCAACTTATCCTACCAAAATGTTTTCCTTTCGACTACGCCCCTCCCCCAGCTCATCGGCCGAGCAAAGTTCCATTACGGAATTATTGCACTTTCCGAATCTCTCCTCTCCGTTCTCCCGTTATGCCGAGATAAAGTTAGACTTTCACAGAGTTTGGCCATTGCTGTAGTTTCCGGCTGCATACACGAGTTCGCTCGTTCAACAAAAGCTACAAATTGCTTATTGTTTTACTAATACCATTCTCCGACCGCTTAATAAGACGTGAATCGTTTTCGACCGCGTCACGTTTGGCAAAAACGATTCGGCGATTTAGTTCGGCACGCGTGGCGCTATTCTGCGGAAATTAGATTTACCGTAATCTTTTTTCGGTAACTGCGGTCAGCGTGAAAAAAAAAACCATACGTATTCATATTCATTCGTACGTAAGCTAGTTTTTGTCGGTCGGCCTAGGAGATGACGAATGGCCTGCGGAGGGGTTGTTCATTGAAGGTTTGCACGCCCTTGGCGTTCTTGTATACGATTTTCCATGGTTTTCACGCACACAATCACTTTGTTTGATATTGCCAACAATAACTCGATTCGACGAGCACAGTGCGAGCCTTCAATTAAAGAACCAATTGAAATTGCATGATGATCGATCGAGAGGCACAAATGGAGAAAAAAGATTATAGAGAGTAAGAAAATAAAATTAATCAAAATTATAGTTTTATTTACCTAACTTTTGACATATCTAGAAAAAAAATACTTTAATCGTTCGATTAATTTTTTTTCAATACTCTCAAGTCTCTTTCACCGAGCAATAAAGTTTGTATTAAATAAAATTAACTTTTAATTAAATATAGCATAAATTAGGCAACATGTTTCTATGTATCGAATTGTTCACAATCGATATATAACTGAGTGACTATAGCATGTCTCTTCCATGTTTTAATAGTAAATGGAATTTTTCGATAATCGTTATGATACTCTGTAGAACGAAACCCCGATTTTCGTGCGACCGTCCAATTCTATTTCGCGCCCAATCGAGAATCACGTAGAGTGAAAATCGCAGCTCTATCTGTTTATGTTAGAATCCCGTACACCACTTTAAGCGGGATAGGCGAACGGATTTAACGCCGTTTCGACGATACGCGAATCCGTACTATTGCAGAATCGTATGTCGTTTAAGAGATCGTTTCCAGTCACGCCCAAAGTCCTCCGATCCTTAATCCAACTTAATTAGCGCTCGCCCCTAACGGCAAACCGACCGCGATAAAAGTCTCATGGTCTCTTAGCGCGGAATAATAGTCGAACCGACCAATGCTGAGTCTCGTATATATGCACCTTCCATGCTCACATTTGCTAGTAATGGAACTTAAACGAAATTTAACAATGACAAAATGAGTTGCAAAATTGTTTTGTACTCGAGAAGGCAAAAACTTTTTCATTATCCTTTGCTTCTCTCTTTCTCTCTAGTCAGCCTTGTCCTCTATTAATTTTCTTGGTTATCAGAAAACGATTATCCTTACGGCGATTTGCTCTTTGTTTTTCGACGTATTCTATCTTCAAATCGATTTATCTATAATTATCGAGCACGAAATAAAAAGGATACCTAAAAGGATACTTGTTAATCAATGCAGCGTATCCTGAGATGTTTCGATTGCAACCAGCGAATATCAAAAACACGTTCAGCATATATATGTATGTGCATATGTGTCGTGGCGCACACACAGCTGAAAATGAAGATAGCGTACACAAAAATGGTATTTAGAGAAGGATGATTGATGCTACGGGAACTCGAGCCATCTCGTTACGACCCTGCTTCCTGGCTCCGCGCTGTTCTTTTTCTCTACTCGCATTACCGTATCCCATCTCTTTGACGCTCGGTTACAACCGCCCTGCAGTTGTCCGAGCTGAAAACGAAATCTTAATGACACCTGTCTCGAGCGCTCACCGCTCCAAGTTGCGCTGCGTGCAGCGAAAATCGTATACGGACGAGAAGGAAATTGCAAACTTGGCGCACGGTTCTCGCGTATCTTCATTAAATATGATTGATTTCTTCTAGCTTCCCTGCGGCCTCTCAAGTATGTCTTTAGTACATTGTGCGCCTCAATTTTTCAATCGTCAAGAACGTCCGAAACGATCGTATTCAATATGCCGTATCGCTTTATTAAAATTCCATTACACGCACCAAAAACACTCTAACTGCTCGTGCTATCGTTCAAAGTCGAGCCAGCAGCACCGCGAACGATACTCCGTTAATCGACAAAAAGCATTGCTTCTTTTTCCGTCAATCAATCTTGCCCCCGCAAGCGGGGTCGTGGCAAATATCGAACGTCTATGTTACTAAAAAAATCATAACTATGATCTGAAAAACGACATTTCTGCGCCACTCCCTCGGGGCGATACCCGCATTCCTCGGGATAATCCCGTCGAAGGTAAATCCTTGCGCTCGGCATTTCCCTTCTCTCTTTTCTAGGTCCGGATCTATCTCGCCGCCCGATCAAGCTGCACCGACCGACATGACAATGAGCCGAACCGCCACTTACCCTCCTGCAGAATCACAGAGAAAGCGGGAGGGGCAAACAGGTCCCTATCTCTTCTCGCTTCTCTTCTCGCCGCGCGTTTCATATAAATAAATATTGTCCAATGATTGATCGTGCGTCGTTGCGCTCGCGGGCAGGACATTACATCAAGCGACCTGACACGGTGGCGGGTTCCGAGAGAGGAGGGTCCCGCATTTTTTATTTACGTCTTACACCGGGTAATTTGTCATCGTGCCACAATGCTCGCCTTACGAACGGCCCAGAAAGTCTCGGCGAGTTAAAATACGTGTACGGATATAATCGTCAACCCGAGGCATGGATAAGCATGACGACGGCAACAGGGGTTGCATTATAATCGAGGATATTCTCGCATAGAGTTCGCTCTCGAGGAGAGATAAGCCATATAAACGAGAGGAAGATTGCAATAAAAGGTACTATACTATTTCAAGTAGGACGATTCTTTCCCATGTGCTTCGAGTCTCGCTATTGGAGATATTCTTTGTAATGTGTTCGCTTAGAGAAAAAACCGCATAGCATCGTTACAGAAAATATGAAAAATGTCGCACTTACGTAAGACGTAATCGAAAAGTAACCCACAAGAGACAATTTTGTATATTTATTGAAACTTGTTTTACTCAGAATTGAATTTCTTATTCAATCTTAGAGTTATTCCCTCTTTGACGGTTTATTTCCGGACATCGTGTATTATGTACACTTACGTATCATATCAACGAATTATTGAGATTTTTACACCGAACTATCTTAGGAATGCTCGCCTGTCGCATTCTGTAATGGCAATTTCTCGCATCCATCCTCTTCGATATTCACCCCCGATATTTCGAAAATACGCGGAGCCGACGTGCCGACGCGAGGAAACGATCTCGCGGCGAAACTATCCGGAGACGAATTTCACACAAGACACCTGATACTCGCGGAGGCGCGAATTCGCAAGATCTACGAGCGTGACGTAAGTGCGCTCTAACGCAGACGCAGACTCGCGAAGCGCCGCGAGATGGGCTGCCCCACATTTTCATGGCGGCGATATGTTACGACACGCGACGAGAACCTGACGAAAAGTTGCACCTGCATCGCGCAAATTAATAACGCGTGACGTGTTATAGAGTCTCGCATCCGAAATGCGCCGCAAGATTCCGCGTTATAACTCTCGTCTATTTCTCGCAAGACGTGTAAACATTTAGAGCGTAATGGCGCGCAAGCTTGTTTTTATTACGCGTTTTTCATATTTTAACTCGTAAATGAACGGAAAGAATAGACGGAAATGCATGAAGCGAACGACATTTTTTTTTCGCGATGTTTTTGCACAAGGAAAAAAGATAAAACATCATAGCCGTAGAATTTCAAGTCAATCTTTCTGGTTGAGCGCGTCGGATGAGAATATTCATCATAATCAAGAGCGGAGACAATTAAACGGGCGCGTGTGCTTCATTTATCACGATGATCGCGCGTATGCGGATAACCGTTATCGCTACGGGAGAACGCATGCGGTTAAACTTCTTCCCGTGAAGGAAATTAGCCTGTAAAGCGACCGGTGAGGTTCCCACTCTGGGAAAGCTCTCGCCTTACTTTCATCTATTATTACGACTGGCAGCGCGAGTCCTTGGCGCCGCGTCGCCTCGCCACGTGTATCCAGACGCTCGTCTATCACATATATGCATTTATTATTCGCGTAAGAAACGGGAAGAGAAGCGAACGCCCTTTCCTTTACGTTTTAAAAGTACAATATAAAAGGGTCATCGACCGTGCTAGCTATCTGGTAAATATGCCTAGCGGATATATCTTATGCAAAACTAATAAATATTAAATCCACAAGTATGCGATATTTATGTTGAATGGTAAAAAACTGCTATAACTTTGATGTTTTATCATTTTAAGTGTAATATAATATTAAAACTTTTGTAATCGAGATGTGTTATTTAAAACAATTATAAAGTATTTAACTTTTCTTCTATAACTTTTTCTGATAACTTTTGATTAATTTTTCTCTAGAATTCATAAATGGAACTAAAGAGAGAAGTTTTATCCAAAACTACGCTTAATATTAATGAGATAAGGGGAGCTCGGTAATAAAGCGGTCGCCTGACAATCGGGCTCGATTCTCGCAAAGATTGAAGGAAATTGAATAGGAATATGAAATCCACTGTAATAAGGAAACTAAACTTGTGAAAGTGACAAACGAATCTCACCGAGAGTGAAAGATTATAAGAAATTATTATTATGATTGTAAAAGATTATATTTGTAGAAAAGCGTTAGTTTCTACAAATACTCTTTTTCAATAAAGAATAGAAATCCTTATAAATAACGAGCTTTACATTGTTCTTCCATCCGATAATTCTATTATTACATCCCATACATATAATTGCGATATTTTTATATGAATAAAATATCAGAGAAATAGAGAAAGAGATAAAATTATTATTCGTTAAAACTATTGTTTCATTAAAAATATTTTCGACAGACAATTGCTTTTTAACTAGACTATCCATGATTGATGTACAATCGTAAGCACAATTGCAGTATACAGTAGCATGGAAGTGAGTACGCATAATGCAGTACGTTGTCTGGAAAAACCGAGTTGCAAGCCCGATTTTATTCTTATCTGCATTTCCTTCAGACGTATGATTCAAAAGGGTCGTCGACCAGAGCTGCCATTGTGATACAAGCACGACTTCTAGAAGGACGATTTAACGATAGGGGGAACAAAGTTTCCGTATGATAACTATGTGCCTACAAGCAATATTATAGGATAGAATGCGGCATCGATCTCGAACCGGTATACCAGCTGGCAAAGGATATACGATCTACGGGTTGCAATGAAAGAAAATTTTCTTTACAGCGTATTTGTCGAGGAAAAGTTTGCAAATAGCTTTATATTTACTTGTCCTCTAAATTTGTTCTTTGAGAATTATTAACGTCATCTACATTACATATCATAAAGAACACTATAAGCAATAGTAAAACTTTCGTATTCGCTTCGTCTTACAGTCTATAAAACTATTTATTTATTCACACGTTAATAATCATCTGCGAGAGATGACGTGGTGTACATTTTTTTAATGTTATTCTCATTACGTAAGCCTAGAGATCCATATAAATTTGTAAGTCGCGACTAAAAAGCTGGACCATGATAATGCGCGGATGGAACAGTCGTCTTGGAAACTTCTGGCCGCTTATAGCTTAAAGTAACTCGTAAATCTCATTTTTCTCTCAGTGGTCCTCCGATGAAAGACGGCGTTCTCCTCGCGGCACGCAACTGGGACGAACTTTTTTACGGCAACTTCTTAGCGTAATACATTTATTGTACTATAAAGCGTCGTCGTCTGGTTATAAGGGGGTTTATGACGAGGCTTACTTGATGTATCCGAAAATACATGCGACATTTCCGAAAATATCGCCTTTCGGCGACTTCTCGCTATGATTCATAAAGTGAAATGTTACGAGTTCACGTAAATATTCAGAAATTATTCATTTAATCGATATAAGATATTGTTATTCCATTGTAAATATAATAACGGTTTAGTTTTTAGACTGATTTCTTCCTCTTTTTCCTTTTTTTAGCGTATATATATTTAATAAGTTTTCACCGCGCGATCAGTCATTCCCCCACCAAAGATTCCTCGAAGGGCGCGGCCGAAAACCGCACGGTTACGTGACCCAAGAAGATTGTGCGGTGAAGAAGGAGCTCGCAAAATGATAGCCGGCAGTGGGTGCATTCGCGATGCACTTGTAATCTTCACTGATATAACCGAGGCGGAATTTCGTGCCAAAACCCATTTGCACGGAAATTTTACTCGATGCCATTGTGATAGGATTCATTCCTTTTAGAAGGCATAAACCTCGATTTTTAAAAGGAGGACTCGGTATGTCGGATTATTGAAAGATGTGTCGTGAAATGGTTCATTCACTATCCTCGTTTTATATATTGAGCGGAAAAATCGTGGCGCTACATGAAAGACCGATATTCGATTAGTGACTTTTAAAGAGCAATATCACTTCGCGCATTATAAATCGGAATATCGTTTTGCCAAGACGTGCAAGTAAAGTTGAAATCTTTATGAACTCTAATATGAAATATATATAAAAAGAATTGTAGGAAAAATTATCTAAATGGCGATCTAAAATAAATATTCGTGAAAGATTACAAGTAAGAATATATTGCTGTGTTTATATATATAGCAATATATTCTTACTTGTAATCTTTCACGAATATTTATTTATTTTAGATCGCCTTTTATAGATAATTTTTCCTACAATTCTTTTTACGAAGCAGAATGTTTGAGTGTAAATTTTTATCAGCAATCAAATTTGCATAACTGAAAACATTCTACGTTATGGAAATTTATTTAATCGTGAAATTGCATAAACTTAATAAAATTGTTTTAATTTACTTAAAAACGTTATCAATCATTATTTATATTGCACAATGGTTCAATAATATATTTTCTCGATATTAAATTCTGTAATATTTCGACATGGAATTGGAAAATTATGTTGCCGATTGCCCTTGCCTCGCAGGATGATTGGACATTTAGATTTTAACGATAGTTATCACGAGAGATGAACTGCTGCTACAGCGGGCAAAACGGTCGGAAAGGAGCAAAATGAGATAGGGATACCAAAGTTGCATAATCGACCGAATGGCGGCACGGCGTCGTAAGTTCGTGAGCGAATAAAACTTGACTAAGTGAATCGAGTGAATAGAGACCAAATGAAAGAAAGTGGAACCAGTAAATCTATTGAAAAGTTTCTTACTCGTAGACGCTACTTTTGCTATATCTTCGTCGATGATCCTGCGATACTACGACAAAGTTTGAGAACTGTGCTAAAATCTTCTATACTTTTTCTTACGAAAAAAATCAAAATTACGACATAAAGCCTCGCGTGGCAAGAAACATGCGATATTGATTCATAAGTTTACCGGAAATGCAAAATGTATTATCCAAGTTTAAATAGTTGTGTCACTTACAGTTTTTCAAGCAACAATAAGCATGAAAGACTTTATAGAAAACTTTACAAAACTTTTGCGTCGATTACATTTGTGTGTAAATTTCTTACATTTTTAAAATTTATAAAACTTAAACATTTTTTAATTCAAATATAGTGAAAACGTCACATTAAAAAACTGTGTTCAAACTTGTGTATTCAAACTGATATTTTGTTTTTGTAACAAATACCCGTAGAAACTTATTATGTTCCGTTGAAGAAAAAACAAGAAATGCACGAAAGAAATTTGTCGGATTTAGAAAGGTAGATTGAATTTTTTAAATTGATTGCTTTTAGAATCGTCGAAGAAGATCATTTAACTGGTTACGTAGCCAATTCGATACCGACATGTTTCAGGTCGTTGGGTCGGCTCATTAAAGGACACTCCATAGATTTGTGCATTACAAAATTCTCGTAATGAAGTATGAAGTGGATTTGAATAGTGCCGATCATTTTCCGCGCTCGCGTATGGAAAGCACGTGCCTTCATCGGGCCCGCAAACTTGGCAGGTCCGCCAAATTGCTCGGCTAGGATTAAATCGTTCTTCCGTTACACGGACTCTACGTTATTACACTGCTAGCTTGCATAAAATACGCTTAAATTATACTATAACGTATCGCTCTATTATACAAGCGTAGCTCAAGGTATGAGAGGGCTTTTAGCGATCTTTTACAGATTAGAACGCTACCACATCTAAAGAGAGAAAGAAGAAAAAAGAAAGGGAAGGAAGAAAGAGAGAAGAAAAAAAATGAGAAAGGAAGCGAGAAAAAGAGAGAGAGAAGCATAGATATAACCGCGGTTTCAAAGTTTCTCGCGCACACTCGCGATCACCAAAATTATCCAATCAAACCTGCGATTTAACCGGCGCAACATGTTCGAGTGAATCGATACTCGATACGTGCATCGTATGTCTACCGAAGGCCACGTAAATTGCAAGAAGGCGGCATACGTGCGCGATGCAGAAAATGCGCCGGACAGGTGCATCGCGCATCGTCGTGGCGAACCACCACGATAATAAAACGTCGGTCTTGTTGCGCGGGGTCGCGACTTTGAGGGCTTTTCAAGTGCATCTCTCGCGAAAGAATGCTAGTACGGGAGTGCGAGTATATTTAGTGGCAGCGGACTCCACCCACCGGTCCGCCCAATATTAACTCTCGCGCTATAATGCGCTAAATTCCTACCACCCCATTCCCGACAACCTCTCGTCCTTCCTCGGGAGAGAGCGAGGCTCTTAAATCTCTTCCAGCGCTGAGAGTAACCGGCAACCTGTGCCGCCGCTCGTATATCCTTAAGTCCGTTTCGAACAATCGCCGACTCTTTTCTTTCCTTTCCACTTTGCAGTTATGCCCAGAGCGAAGAAATCTCGCTCGGTGCAGCCGTACAACGTCGACACGATGGAACAACGAACATCGAGATTGCACGCTTCCACGTGGCGTAACTTTTCTATCGCATGCGGGGAGTATACGTGTATATTGCGCCTCGTGTCTACCGAACTGTGTCATAGATATACTTTTGTCAGAACCCATCGGCGAGCTCGATAGTAAAGAATAAATTGCGTGTTACATATGAAAACTTCTTATTTTACGAGTCAGAGATCAGCGACGAATCACTGGTTTCGCAAACAGTTTTATCGATGTTACATTGTAGTTTTGCGAAAAATACAAAAAGACCTTCGATACGTACGATCTAAAACTTTAAATAAAACGCTATATAATTAGATACACATACTTTTATTTCCTACGTTGTATCGTATAATCATTTTATCGCGCGGATGTGTATAATACAATTAATTTTCCAATAAAAAAATGCAAACCATTAACAACTTGCGAATAAGGAATTAGCACGATATATCGTTTATTCGAGACACTTCCGGCACTAAAGAGCCACATGCTCTCCGCCGCACGAGGAACTTAAGGGGCGCATTAATAAACTCGATCGCCATTATCCCGTGACGACGCGATATACGCGAGTACTTCGCGAACACCCGGTGGATATGAGGCGAGTAAGTAGGTCCGCCGCTTTACATTTATCTCGGTGTAACCGGCCGCCGGTCGTGGACCGTGAGGCTGCACACGAGGACGCATTGATTATTCGCGGCGTAAAGTCCCGCATTACCGGAGAGCTTCCCCCTCCCCTTCCCCCTTCCTTTCCCCGTCCTTTCCTCGCGAGAGTCGCGCACCTGAACGCGTCCTCGTCCTCCGCCTCCTGGCATGGGGCCCGTTTTGTTTTTCTCCTCTCGAGCACGCGGGCATCTCTCCTCGTCCTCGACCTTTTGACCACGCTCTCTCTCTCTCTCTCTCCCTCGAACGGCCTCTGTCTCGGGAATACCGCCGGCCCCTCTCACGGGTCAGCGTTTTTGCGCAGCGTATTATTTATCGCCCTCAATTAGTCATGCGACAAAAGACGTGTTGGTTTCCGCTCCGCACCGCCCCGCGCTACGTCGCGCCGCGACGATCCGTGGCGATCTGCTTCGGCGAGCGCCGACAATGGGTCGTCCCTCGTCCTCGAGAGGCCCTTCTGCTCGGTCGCGGGCGCGGCACGGTCTTATCGCGATAGCGACCGCTGGATATCTTCGATAATTTGCGGCGGAATATCGCGTGACTGCCAAGCGACCGTCGTCCCGCGCGGAGGTGGTGAACTGCATTCAAGAGGCACGGATACTTAATCGTTCCCGGGCTCCTTCGCACGGATGCGCTATTTATTATTACGTCGATCGAGATCTGTACGTGCGTTATTCTGATATCGAGATGTTTCCCGCGTAATTACGAATGCTTTGTACACAAGGCTTCGTGCGAAAAGGCCCAACCGCGAAACATTCTGACCGATTAATCGATCTAAATTTCTGCGCCAACAATTTAAGAATGGCAAAAAATATTGACAAATGATATAAAGAAATACCTCTCGTCTTACACGTAACGAAAATTACGAAATTGCGCGTGTATCTATGACATTCTTAAATATTCCTGCCAATGAAAATATGCAGCACGTGCTTGCATTTGCATAATAAATGTACAGAAATACGGAGTTGTAGTAAATTGTGATAAAAAGCATAAATATCGTAAGCTCTTCTACAAGTACTTTTACTTTATACTTGTATGTAATGTACGTATATACAAATCATCGTGAAAATGTTCCCTATATCCGCGCTACGCAAAGAAATTTCATTTTCCCAGCTTTGCTATATCTCCGATTTCTTCCATTCGTCCTGTTACGCTTCTCGTATCCTTTCAAGCTGTTTTGATCGCCGAAGCGTATGTTCGCGAATATATTTTGCATCACGATGAAAATTACAAATCTGTTTTAAACGATAAACTATAAACGAAATGTAAATGGTATCGCAGTTTTTTCCATTTGCTGCTTCAAAGACAGTTAACAAATATCCGCGTAATAAATAGAGCGTGTCTTAAAAATTGCGTATAATCGCCGAAAGGATGACTGAAAAAAAGTGCAATTTGAATATTTATTTCTTAGTTATTTGTGTTATCGTTAAAGCATTCTTATAAACAAGCATCTTCTATAATTTTTCATGTATTAATATTAAAAATATTAAAGTTTGTGCGTTATTTTTTTTTATATTGGAATATATTAATTTTACTTGAGAAATAGCTCTAATACAGAGTTAGATACAATGGAAAAATTTCAGCAGAAATTCAGCAGCTTACGATACCGGTAAAAGGAAGAGAGAGAGAATTTTGAAACGTTATTTATTTATGATTAAACTGTCGGATCTCCAAATTTTCAAACAGCGGAAGAAGTACATACACCGTCAGCTTTGTGCGAACAAACAGTGCGAATCGCGGTCAACGCATCAGAAATAAAATCACCGTAGACCGAATCCGATTATGCCAACAACGAAGCGCCACGTGCAACGGGCAATTACCTATGCAAATACACCGCGGCCGCCGCGCTTTTTTTTTTTATCCGTTGTATATACGCGAACGATGCGACGCGGCGATGAAAAACTCGATCGGGATTTTCATCGCGAAAGACGCGACGCACGTTTTGCCGATCGACGCCGATCAACCGCTTCGGATGCGAGTTTCCATTAAATTCATTCAACGCGCAAGCCGTGGATGGCATCGCGGAAATTCGATGGATAATTGTGTTACGTTATGTAGCCGGCGCGACCCATTGTGTTAAATCTGCGTTGCACCCGCACACATAACGCCCGCCGTGCAATGAAATTCGTTTAAATGAGATTCGCTTAAACACGAAGTTACACCGAGTAACCAGCTGACAAAGAGAAGAACAATTTATACGCTCTCGAACGGTATATTTTACGCGCGACAATCAAGCCTCTGCTTATAGGGAACCAATCGGACATCGTTTTGCGACAGACAGAAATTTCCCTAGTACATATGCGAAAATGATTGATGCGACACAGAAATTTATTTCGCTCGTGTAATTTCGGACTTTAATTTCAACCTTTCAATTACACGCAATATTCATGTTTTGTTGCTTTGTAAAAATTAATGCGCCAGACAAATTGCGTTTTAATTCTTCATGTGATGTACAATTATGTAATATCAACGTAAAATGTCAGAATTGGTAATTTCACTCGCAAACTATAAAATACCGAATCGATTTAGTAGAAATACGTGTAATAAATTTTGCGATAATTTCAAGTCATTTTTATCGCACATAATTATCAAGAGCGAGTGACGTTTATGAATGATGAAAGGAAGACTTCTTATAGTAGATGTTTATGATGTATTTCATGTTAAAAAGTGAAGCGGCATGTAATAGCATCTATACAAAAAAAGAGTTAACGATCTTGTTAATATATATTATTATTTCGTGATGCATCTGCAAAAAGTAATACATGTAACGATAATGGTGTGAATAATCTGTTCCGCTTACTTTGCTGTTGGTCATGATCAGCAACATAATTATATCAGCTGACATTTACAATATCAGGTATATCTTCGTAACAAAAATATGTATAAAATAATGCTATACAAGAAAATTTAGAAAATGTGGACAATTTAATAAAATTCTAATTCTATAAACATATTTCTTCCCTAATAAATCCTATAAATGTATTTGTTCAATAAATTATTTCTCTAAGATTTTTATGAATCAAAAATTTTCATGCGAATAAGAAAAATAATAGCATCTTTGTTGACCAAGTCATACTACAGTTTCCAATATACGTTATATATGTAATATTAGAATTAGAAATATAACGTGTATTATATACGTTTTATATATAATATGGATATGTGAATGTGCCAAAATAAACTTCTTTCTTATTCTCAGAGAGATCTTGAATTCAATGTACCACATTTTTCTAAAAATTGCCATGTACACAAGTATGCCATTGGCTACCATGTTAATGTAATTGCGAAGCACTTGCTACTTACGCCGTATGAAATCGCATGAATATATATTGCCATATTAACATTGCAGCTGATCGAAGTTCAGCGAATAAGTTGCGGTGTATGCACTATAGAAAGTTGATGTTATGTTAATGCAACCTTCGGTCCTTCGTCGCCTCGCGTGACTCTTCCTCCATCGGTACCGGTCTCATCGCCGTGGAGAAAACGGACTTTAAGCATTTTTTCCGCATCGTGAATTAGGCATTTGCATCGCGGCCACGTTCCCCCGGGGTTCAAGGTCTTACGCAAATCAAGGTTGTGCGCGACTTTCAAAGTCCAATCCGAGAGCAAAATCGAGAGAATAGTTTCGATACAAAAGGATTGTTGAAATTATTTCCGAGCATTCCTTCGCATGCACGACACTAGGAGAGAAAGAGAAAGAGAGAGAGAGAGTGTGTGTGTGTGTGTGTTTGTGTGTGTGTATTATGAGAAATTATTTTGAAATTATATCACCTATTATATAAAAGAGTTTAATTTACACGACATTTTTAATTTCGACATTTATTTTTCATGGCAATAACAATGTTTTATGACATTATAGAAGCGTATAAATATAATGTTGGGATGAAATAATTAAATCACAAAATTAAATTTTAAGCAAATTCATTACATTTTTTGCTGGATGGCGTCTGGTTGTTTGCAACTGATGCATAAATTAGAATTTTTAAATACCTTCGCAAAACGAAAATTCATCATGGAAATTTTAGTAGCATCGCTAGTCAGTACGCTCCAATTCCTAGTATTATGAAGTTTATTATACGAAAATTTTATTCCGCAGAAGGAGGGAAATGCGTGATAACCGTGGGTAATTTTAGTAAGCTGCATTGCTCCAGGCAATCCGCTTTTTATCAGTTCAGTGAGAAGAATAAAAGATCCACACGAGTGCATTGCCTAGCAATTTATAATTTCCGCAAAAACTTTTTATATTTCTATAAATAAAATATTTACACACAAAAGAGAGAGAGAGAGAGAGAGAGAGAGAAAGAGTTTACTAAACTTTTGATAAAAATATAGTTAAGAAAGAGATTCTCTACCTTCAATATACTTTTGGGGATGTGCAACAATTTAAATTTTTACTTTCCTCGATTAATTGTATTTGAATCTGAAATGTATTTGAATTTTAATTATATATAATTATATATAATCCGCATATTGAATTAATCTTCCCTAAATTTTCGAATATATTCTGATTGCAAAATTTCCGCGATTTAAATGAAATTTTTATCTGATCAGAACTGTCGCATCTCCGCATTTTATTCCAGATTGAAACTATCACGGCGCTCTTCAGTAATACTGATATAAGGGATCGCGAGAACAATCACACGAAACAAAAACCTCCCACCGGGGGGGGGGGGATGAAACAAATTTTCATGGGAAACAATTTGCAGGAGCGCAGAAAGAAGTTTCGCGAAATAAAAGGAAGCCGGCTAAGGATAATACCGACCTCTCGAACGAACCGGAAACATTTTCGTTTAGGGTTCTCCAATCGAGAAGCTCGACGATCCAACCGGTCGGTCAAGGACTAGACGCGACTCGTAGTGAAAGGAAAGAAGAAGGAGAGAAAGAATGTGAAACAGGAATGCAGAAAGAAGTAAGAAGGAGAAGGATGAGGATATCGTGGATGTCGACGAAAGTATCTTAAGTCGAGTCTCTCGTCTGCAGAGAGAGAGAAGGGCCTTCCTCTTCCTTTCTTTCTTTCCCTTACCCATCCAACCCTCTGTGTATAGTACACATTTGGCGACAAAGACAAGCGGTGGCGGGGAGAAGGCAGAAAGTCCATGAGGCTCCACAAAAGGATGGTCGAAGGTGGACCGGAAATAAAATGAAATCCGCTACGGAGTTTGGCGCGCGAGCCGAAAGCTACTCGCGTACACGACGCGGTTCGAACTCGAATAACGTTTTCTTCGCATTGTTAGTGTTCTCTGCGTTTTCTGCTTTTCCTCCTGCCGTTGCTCTCCCAGCATTCTCAAAGAAAGAAAAAGAAAGAGAGAAAGAAAGTTCACGTATCTTCCATTCATGGCTGGGTCCAATATCTCGCTGCGCTCCGATTCATCCGCGAGAATCGAAATAGCGCAAGACGCGGCGCTGAATTCGGATTAAAGAAAGAAAATACGACGATGTAGGGAACCTGAAGCGCAATATCGATATCTAGCGAGATTCGTTTGGTAACTTTTTTGTTTTTCAAGTAAAATTCGTAAGGTAATCGCGGAAATGCTACAATTTTCATAATTCATTAACTAGACAAAGACTCATTTTTAGATATTATGAAATTGAGAGATAATAATAATATCTGCAAATTATATGGTGATAATAAAATGATTGTTGTTATATATGTTTTTTATCTACATACTAACTAGAGGGAAAAAATATCACCATGTTAATCTCGGTCACGCGAATATCACACGCATTTCGTATTTCGCAGTGCGCAGTATGAATAAGAAATATCGCCAATGTAAATCGGATAGATCGCGATTCGTTCCAATATGCTGTAAAAACGCAAATGAAACCATTCCAGAGATTCGACATCGAGAATCGTCAAGCGCGAACGCGCGAAAAGTAAAAGAAAAAAAAAATAGTTTGTGGCGGGAGAGAAAATGGAGTCAAAATGTCGTTTTAATTGGAAATGAAAGCGAGCGTGGGCGAAGGAGACAAGCGGCGATAAAAATACGAATGACGGCGCGAGGGTGGATAAAAATCAGCGGCCAGTTAAGCGGCTCGTTGTTTCGCCCTAATTGAAGGAATAACCGTAAACCTTATCATTCACTTCGCGCTGACGTTAACCTCCTCCGGAGACTCCGTTATGGTATATCACGGTTATAATATATACGGATCGCTCGACGGCCATGATGACAAGAGCCCTTCGGAACAACACGACGTCTTACTCTGTTTTTCGTTCCGCGTTCCCGATGAGCGGCAAACGAATGTGAATTTCGTGCCTCAATTCCCTCGGTATGTGGGTCACGTATCGCATTCGGGTGGGAAACATTATCGATTCTGTTTTCCCAGGACCGATGAAAAATTAATGGCGCCTACCGCACAGAGTGACCTGAGAAACTCGCGTCTTTCTTGGCCTCTTCTTTCGACTTGCTTCTTGGCACTATCGTATTTTCGGTCTTCTCCTTGCTGGTCTTCCCTCTTTTCGACGCGATACAAGACAAATCGCATTAGACAATCTCTCGTGGAAAAGCGCGCGAACGAAAGATTTACTAAGACACCCAAGACAGGTCAAGTTACTTGAAAGTTTCCTGTTTTTCATCGATCGAAACGAGTTGAAGAGATGCATCGAAGCTAATTCTCTCGACTACAGGAACCGTTTCCATTATCTCGTAAACGGCGTAGAACCATCCAAGAATCCAGCGATTCTCGACAGAATTTATATAACGTTAAGAATTTATTCTCGACAGAATTTACATCTAACTAGTTTTTAATTATTTTGAGAAGAAAAGAGTGAGCCATAGTTTTTTAATCCGCGTTTTCCATCATCTAATCGCACACTCGAGCTGTTCGCATTTTTTTGCTCACAATACTCTTCTCTTCTTAGTCAATTTCTGGATTGCATGGTCTTCAAAGTTTAGTTATCCGAAAGCGAGAAAAGTAAACGGGGAACTGAGCGAGCGTCAACGGTGGTAGAAGTTGCCAAGAGTCTTTATTAATGAATTTCCATAATTATGTCATAAGCGACGCCGTCTTTATTACCATACTGTTTATATGACCCGCATCTCCGGCTTCCTACCGCTCCCTTCCCATTGGAAGATGCCTCCCATAGTGGCATCCAGCTTCCTTCGTTGAAAGGAGGTCGTGGGGAGAGATTCTAGAATAACGAGGGATGCGACCGCAAATGTCAACGGCGAGCTTTCTTTCTCGATGACAAGGAGAAATGTGCGGAAGCGAGAGAGACGCAAAGATGCGAGGACGATTCTAATCGCGCGAGGAAAGGCGGAGGCGCGTGATTGTGCGCGCGTATTTGCAATTCGCGTTCCATATGTAAAAGGCAACGGAATCTAAATCGGGAAACCTACGAAATGGATGTCTCTCTGTATCCCGTTCGAGCGAGATCCGAGCGAATTTGCGCCGGCGTCATACACACGGAGAATAAAAATCACCGTTCGTTATAAACCTCACGGGCTCGTCCACGCGGTTTTATTCTAGACGTCAGCATTTACGCCTCCCAATAGTGCCGACCATGGTCGGAGAGAAATTGAGAATTGAATTCAGAAACTGTTGGTTGAATCACTGAACCGAATAATGTGCTTGTTATAAAAATCATAGGGTGATTTCCGCGGTGATTTTTAAATGAGAAATAAAGCGAGTTAGGAAAATGTTGGAGTTTGCGGAATTAAAAAAGGCAGATCAAAGCTGCAACAATTGTAAATATTTATATATGAATGTTCATGATAATAAAATATTTTCAATGAGCCTTGAAAAATCGGTTATATGTTATAACTTTTTATTAAATTGCAAGCTTTCTTACGTAATATTAATTTTACCTTCCCTTGACAACTTGCGTTATTTTTATTCCGTCCTTTGACAAGTATCACCGCATGATGAGGTAATCTGACGCACATATTCATCGCAGCGGGAAATATGTATTTTTACCAACAGTCTCCGGGCCGCCGCGACAAGAACCGTCTTGCCAAGACATCTTCGACACCGGTGTCAAACATCATTACACAATATTCAAAGGATGAAAAACTACGCGACACGAAGGGGTGGTACCTAATGTAGCGTGCGAGATAGATGGGTCAGCCGCGGCGAAAGTTAATTCGCGTTTTCACTTGGGCGATCATCAGGGGTCGATTGAAAGCGCCGCTCGTCTGTGCGAATAACGGTCACCGCAGCAACGTCTCCTAACGACGTCGTTATCGATTCTCCTGCCCGAGTATAGCTTTACAAAACGAAGTCGCATTATGCCCCACTATCAGTTATTATTTTTTTTTTAATTTTTAAAATGATTTCAGCAAGTTGCAATGTATCGCTAGCGATAAACTCTGAGCCCAAATTTATGGCATACATATTTTTTTAAAATTATTACCTCAAATGACTATATGTATGCTCAAAATACATTTATTAAATATAAAAAATGAATGATTTTCAAAAAAAGAATACGTAATATTTAAATATTCTGTTACGAAAGCTTCGATAATTCTCAGTTGCGTTGAAATTCATGTATTCTAATGTGCAATGAGTCTACGCAAATTCAGACCTCGAATTAAACAGTCAGCGTCTTATCGTGTTAACATAACGAACGCGAGCTAATTAACGAGCTATAAGTCCTTTCCAACAGCCGGCCAACGAATTTAAACCGCGCACGTACCAATCGGACCGATCTGAAAGTTAGCCCTCCCCGAACGTGACGTACTAATTAAAGGGCAACTCCGGAATGCAAGCTGCAGAGAACACCGCGTTATATACCAGCACGAATATTTACCCATGTAAATGGAGCCTTTCCTGGAACCTCCATTCGCAAATGGTTCACTCACATCTCGAAATCTATCTACGTGATTAAGGGACTTAAGACTATACGTACCGCATCACGGTCCAATTTGCATTAATAGAGGGACTATTTATTGCTTCTAGATGTCTATCAGAGATCACCGAATATAACGAGCACATTCGTGCGACCGAGATACAAGGTGTTGTTTCATAAGGCCACTTTATGACTTTTTATTTTGCGCATTGCCTTTTGCCTTTGCGACTCTATTTCCACGTTGACTTATATATGCAAACCGAAAAGAAAAGATTGCTGACAATTTTCACTGAGAAATTGCAGTCTCCTACCGTCTCCTGTTCTAACATAATATCTCTAAGAAATTTATCTGATATAAATGATTATAAATGCAATTTATACATATTATACATTTATACATATATATTCTTCATAAATCGTCTCCGACATTTTTCGGCAACGTTTCAAATTAAATAATAAGTGAAAACTTCACATGTGATGCATTCGTTATTGATTAAGCCTCGGGGATTCTAAAGTGAGGGCGCAACCAGAAAGGGAGCTCAAGTGGTTCCCAAGGGTGTCTATCCGTCTGTACGTCGTTCTCTCCACGAGTCTGAGAACATGTAGACAGCCAACGAAAGACATATAAGTGTTAGCATCATTCTTTCCAAGAACTAACAATGTCACTAGATAAATTTAAAAAAAGTATTTCTTAGTCGCGCGCAATTTACATAGATAAAAAAATATCATTTTTAATGCAGCTAAGAACAATTAATGGATACAATTTATAGAGAATAATATTAAATTTATAAATTTTCATTCCATAATTCATAGAAGATATCGTAATTATATACGAAATAGATTAAGTCAATATAATGTTGCCACGCAAAACATCCAAACGAAATCGATAGATTTTTTAGCATCCAGAATCTCTCCCTCTCGTAAAAGCGATACAAGTTATCGTGTTCGACGCTTTCATGCATCACCACGTCCGCAGGACGCTCGAGATATACATGAGGGTAGGATGTAGGCTTGACAACGCACGAGGGTGAACTCAGGGAGTGGATGTCGCGTATATCGACTCAACAGAGCGACGATACATTTCTTACGAATCGCAATTCACACGACGACGCCTTTCGTCGCCAATAAAAATTACATAACAACAAAGCGTGGTTCTTTTTTTCAATGGCCTGAATTAAGGTTTCGCGTGTGTAATACGAGTTTTATGATTGAACCTTGAGGGAATCGCGGTACTTTGTACGAAATTACCATTCGCTGCTCGCGGAATAGAAGGAAATCATTCACAACTGTAACGCGTTATAATATCATTAGCTAAAGCGTTCGTAGATTCTATACAGAGATAAATTTTATATATATATATATATATATATATATATATATATATATCTATTTGCGTTTAATCCTTTTTATAGGATAAAAGTATCAATTTATTACCGGTTGCAGTGCAGAAAACAATTGCTTTTCGATGCATATCTAGTACATATTTAAAAAAATACATATCTCGCAAAATATTTAAACCTGAAATATAAACTTACAGATTTTCTAGAGTCCATAACTCTCTAAAAAAAATCTATATTTTATTTTCAAAATTTAAATACCATTTTACCATATATATATATGCCGTGCGTGACTCTTAAAATTCTGTACAAAAATGTCAACCTCGCATTTTTGCACATTATATTCCATGAATGTGACAACGACGGATAGTCGACCGCAAAACCGCAGCGCGATATCGAGTTTGATGAAATATAAAAATAACGTTAGCTAGTAAAACCGTAAAGCTATTAAAATTCCCGAAATTCAGAGAGATGGTGCAACAATATATAGAGAGAATGCAAGTATATATTGTGTCGCAAGTAATCATATAAATATGCGTCAAGTATCGTACTGCACAACGGCACGTACTTCGCATCAATTTCTCGATTTTCCACTCAGTCGTCCAATAATCGGTACTCCCGAACTCCCTCTTCTCACCGCGACACGGTTAGCAGAAAGCCAAGAGTGACAAAGTTTCACAGCAATTTTACTTCGTATACTAGAGATATCGCTACCTTACCCACGGAAGCCACTGAATCTCACTTTACTTCGACCGGTGAGTATATTACTACTCCATTTACCGAAGCATCGCGAAACTGACTTCTGCTTCGAATTATTAGTCTTTGTAAAACTCTCAGATAAAACATCCGACCTAAAGATCAATATTAGAAAATTAATCATATCGAAATTACGTAATTCGTACAATTTATATTTATCTTATGTCAATGATAAATACTGATAAATAAAATGAATTATAAATTGCAATCGTAAGAAATTAACTTTGTCTTTTATTTTATCATAGTAAAATTAGTTCAATGAATATAAATAATACATTCACGTGGATTATATGGTACGACGCAAATAACATATTCCCATCACTTGTTATCAAAACTGATGTATGTAACATGTATGTATATAGCATAAATGATGATGTAGCATGTAATATGATGCGGAACGATCGAAAATATTGGTCGAACATCACCGGTGATAGCAAACATATATACGGGTCTCGCATAAATATCTTTGGTAGATGTATATTTATATACATGTATATATATGCGCATATATATTTACTTCATCTTATCGATGTTACGAATTGCATAGCGCTCGTTTTGCGAGAGATGTTCATGAAAATGTCAAAACGCGATAGATATACATTTATCGAAATCACATAGACATATATCTGCTGGAAGAAGAAACTAAACTAATAAAACATTAATGCATCTATAGATATTTCATAAATTAATAGAAATATATTAAAAATACCATATTAATTAACACGAATATTTTTTATAGATTTTTATATATAATTATATCTAATATGTTTATAATTAATTTATTTAATTAACTTGTGTATATATATATATATATATATATAATATATACAATTATAATAAATAAATAAATATATATGTGTGTGTATTTATAATAATTTTAAAAAAATTATTTAATAAAACGCTTTTATTCAACGGATATGATTTTATTTCGTTTTTCTGATGGCTCCGATATTTTTTTCCACGCACTCCTACTAGATATTTATCTTGCCACCCTTAATTTCCTATCAAACACGTATCTCCTTTGCGAGGGAGAGAACGCGCGACCAAAGAAAAGACGAGCAACGGATGCTGTATCGATTGAAATTTAATATCTGGTCCCCGATGCGCGAAGGATCTCTCTTGTAAATAGAGGGGAGCTCCCTCGTCGCTTTCCTCGAGATCTTTTTTTTCTACAATTTTATAGTGCCTTTATGTGACATTCTCTTGACTAAACAATAAATACTGCGGTTGCTTGGGACGGAAATATACATTAGGTTTAGATATGCATCGTTACAAGCAACAATATCAAATTATCCTGAGCAATTTTATCGGATCAAGTCAGTCGATTAAATTAGAAGCGAAAGAAGGTCAAATATTGAATCTTATTTGTACTTATATAAAAAAAATTTTAATCAAGCAATTGCACTTAGCATTTAATATCGACCCAGTTTTTCGAAGCATTACTCAAACACCTCAATACAATATTATAAAGTTCTTCAACGAGATATATTCAACCATCTTTCCCGTTACATATTCAAGCGGCCCTTTCAACGATTTCAGATCAGCGACCGACGAAGAAACCGCGGGATAACGAGGACGTTTCATAGTCAGAGATCGAGCCGGACCGCGACCGCAAGCAAGAGAACTGGCCCTTCTCCGTCGTCTCCGAGTATAATCGACTTTAAACGATCGACCTTGCCGATCCTCTCAACATCGTTAGGCAGCGATGGATGTCGATGCGCATCTCATACGTACAACATATACATATAGACGGGAGTATCGCGGCGATACGAAGACGACGACGATATCGCGTGCTCGTCCAACCGAAGAAACCCGGAGAGAGGGAACGCGAAAAAAGGAGATAAAGGAACGAGAGAGCAAAGGAGAACACGAAAACGAATTCGCGATTTGCTACCGTACAACCGACAGGAGCACGACCTATTGTAGTTTATGCGGACGGACATCAAGTTATCACTTCACATTAACAGTCTTTGTCGCGGATAAGGTCTATTGTGAGAGGTTCGATTGATTATATCGAGTGACGTAATATGTCTAAGCCTTCGAATGACTCTTAAAGAGCTTGCACTTGAACGATCGACCGTTCGATTCGACGCCAATGTATCCTTAGAGAATGAAAGCGGGAGAGATAGAAAAAGGGGGGAGGGGGAGAGGAGAGGAAAAAATATCACGACCGTAGGTAGATAGGTAAACGTAACCTTTCGTAGCCGCTTGCGTGTCGGCGCGCATGCCAACGCGTGCTGCAGACTCACGGAATATCACGCGAGACGAGAAGTCACGCACGCGGTCGCGGCGCGAGAGCGAAGGAGGGATCTCGCTGCGAGGGATCGCATCGGCTCCATTATGGACGGCCGCGTACGTCGATCGTGAAATTCTAATCTACCTGAAGTGTAATTACACGCCACGTTTCTCTCTAAGAAAAATACGCGAGCAGTTCTACTCGAGTACGACTTCTTGCGAACGCTCGCGGAGACGAGGGTTTACCTAACTGGCGGTTGCACGACGTATAATCCGGCCGACCGTCCAAATATCGTGTACAATGTATTCGTTTGCACGTCTCTACCATGACGGATAAATTTACTTAAGCGCAAACCATCCGATAAATTTCAGGATATTCAATTACGTCGAAAATTTCATAGCGCAAAAGTACATGATTTCGGCTAATGGATAGGTGGATACTCGAAATCGCTTTAACAAAATTATTCTCATCCGACCGAAACATTAAATTTGAAATACATCGACGGGGCGGAACATTTCCTTCACGCACCGAGCCAACCCCAAAATGAAAATCCACGTCGAAGATACGCGCGTTACACACCGGCCGAGATGAAATAAAAACGCGGATAAAATTCTCGCGAGAGAGCTCCCTTTAAGAGCGAATAGAAACGGGAATAAAGGTGTTCGTCCACCAGGCAGCCGGAAATTGATATCCGCGCGCAGGAGACTCGGTTAATCGAGCGCGTAGAAATCGTCGCTCGAGTGGCTCGACACATCGAGTTGAAAGCTACGGAGCACGATTTTTCATTCGCAATCGGCACTCGACGTCGAATCGATGGATAACCACGTTTTCGCGGGATCCGGGAGGACCGAGGGGAGAACCGGCAAAGTGAGAGGGTGGGATCTTAAAGGGGTCGCGCGATATTTTTCCCTTAAAGAGAGCGGTGCAATATTCCGGGAGAATTATAAACCGGAAAGGCATCCGGGCCTTGGACTGTATCTCGATTCTCGTCCCCTCTTCCCATCTTCTTCGCGTCTCCCATATCTCAATGAAGGTTCCAGCATCGCGGGTCTATATTATGTCGTACATTACGCATCGCATTATTCTCGTATACGTTTTTCTCGAGGACTCGCTGGCGCGGAATTTAGAGCAGCGTACGAGAGGATGGCCGCCATGTAACACATCGCCAAATCGACTTTCTTACGACGCAGTACGTTATCCTTTACGTCTCGGTGCCGGCGATATTCGGCGCGAGGATAACGTACCGACTGGCCGAGTTCGAGCATTCTCGAGAAAGAGGCTCTTCTCTCTCGCTGCCGCTGACAAAGTGCCGCAGCTTTCGCGCGCGATCGCTACAATCTACGTGGCACACACCGGATAGCTTCTTGGGCGAGCGAGGCTTTTGATCATATCCCGCTGGAGAAATATTGAAAACTTTTCATGCAGTTCGAGTAACTCGAGTCGTATGACGATCGAGAGAAATGGTACAATTAATTTCGCGCCATCAGTATCGATGCGAGTGAAAATCTATTTCTCGCAAGCGGCGCCCCGGATGATTTTTCACGCTCTTCTTACGACATTTTCGCGTACCTTTACTAGAGCGACTCTAAAGTAAAATTTCGTATTCCGTTTCGCATTATTTCATATCGCGTTTCATTACAAAATCATAAGATTCCTTTATATTAATGAGATAGTAAATTATTCATACGTAGTGAGCATAAAAAGATATATTTATTGCGATACCTATTATTCTAGTAAGAGTAAATCAGGGATGTTGAACATATTTTACACGCTACGAATATAAAAACGACTTTAACGAGTAGCACGTACGATAAAGCGGGGTCTAAATCCGAAGGGATCAAACGAGGGGGACTCAATATCAGATCTGATACGTTACCTCGACACTAGAGATTAACGTCGGTCCCTTCAACGTTGAGGGAAGCATCCGAAAAACCCAGCGAACATTACCGACGTTCCTGCTGTCATTGAAACGTCAAAAACAGGTAGTTTTGCGGCAGCACGAGATGAATCAGGCTATAAAACGCAGAGTTTCAACGACGTTGCGCCTGGCAGTAATTGCCAGACGAAGTAAATCGAGCGCGAGGCATGAGACAGATTACGAAATCGACAATATATACGTTTAACAGAGGATTATTTCGCGCTGCGAGAATAAGTTACGTTTGATTACATTCATGAAACGAAGAGTTCGTCGAAGATGAAATAAACGCGTGCGAATGATACGAAAAAAAGGAGATAGTCGAAAAAGGATAAAAAAAAGCGTACGCTCGCTGACATATATGGGAAACATTCCACGACGATTGTTGCCGAAATCGAGGACTAAGCCCCAATCTGCGTTCCCTTCCAATCGCGAAAATGCGAAAACGCGATAACGTGTTTACACAAATCTGACGAATATTTCGATTTTAAAAATATTGATTTAAGCGTCGAGATTTTGTATCCATTTTCCCGATTTTTTTTAGATATTTTGAAATGAGCAATTGACTCAGACTCGCGGATACGTAGCTTTTCATCCAGAGATTTAGTTAAAGTTTTCACAAAAAAAAAAACAACGTTCGTTTCGTTTATACTGCGTACTCAAGGTAGAATGTAACAGCAAGATGCTCAGCAATTTCTCGTAAGAAGGCAGATGCGAATGAGAACTCATGGTTCGATTCTCGTAAACCCTGCTTCTTTCGTATAAATCGAAATTGCAGGATTTACAGCAAAAAGATCATTTTCTTGGAGATAGAAAATGATGGAGATGGAAAATAATAAGACCGGAGTTTAAAATCCCTCTTTTAGTTAAGCCAATTTCTTTCTCTCTCTCTACGATAAATCTTTTCAGAATCCTAATTTTGTTCGTTTTATCGTTATTCGATTATCGAGTAGCGTGACGAATATTAATTTCAATTCTTTCTTATATTATACAATTGTTATAGAATATACGTAAATCAATGAGATTAAAAAATGCAATAATCGGATCGAATGACTCGTAATCATGATAAATCACGTACAATATAAACACAATAATATTATGAAACTTAATTATTAATAAATATATTTAATTATTGTGTAATAATTTATAATTATTGATAATAATTCGAAAATCTCCAAAATGCCGTAAATATATTTCATATATATATTCAGTGATACCATTATAGGTAGCGCAAATATATACACTTCAATGGTTGTAATCACACAGGACAAAATTTTCTCGATATCGTTACAGATTAAAGTAGATGGAAAAAAAGGAAAAAAAGATGAAATCAACGTGAAGATGCGTGGCACTTTACACAATTTCGCAATTGACTTTTTTGCCTTCGTCCCACATCGTTTTTTTCCCTTTTCCTTCATCCTCGTCTGCAATCTTTCCTTCGATTCCCTCCGCACGACAGCGCGAGATCACAGGCAAAACTTCTGTTTCTTATCTGTTTTACGTGGTAGACCGGAGTGCGTAGAGCGCGAAAGTTACTTTAGATGAGTGGTGAGAACTTGCGAGCGAAGGAAGGGAAGGTAGAAAAAGAGAGAGAGAAGAAAGATAATGCTTCCTCTCTCCTTCTCCCCCCTATCGTGTTTCCCTGTTTGTCGCTAGTTTTAATCTCCCTCTCCCGTTTGTATTCGATATCTTGTTCGCGAGAGACAAGCCGATGTAATTATAAAGAGGAAGGAAATGACCGGGCGATACGCCAGCAGGAAGGTTGGGGTTCTGAGCTTATAATCTAACTAGGTATTGCCGTCCAACCGGTATTACGCTTGCCGTGATAGACATTTTTCGGGGCGACTCTCCTTCAAGAATCACGATCATCTCTTTAGCACACTTCCGCGTAACAGCCTGAAATTATCTGCGATCCGATGCGCCGTATCGATTTAACACGCCTGTTTTATCAAGCTGATGCGCCAGCAAAATCCTATACTTAATAATGTAGTATATAACAATATCGCGACATTTCCACAGCTTTATTTTACGATAATTAATTCGCGAGCAGAAATTGCTAATAAACATGTTGCAATGTACTTATATATTCCAGGAGAATTTTAGAAGAAATAATCAATAGACTTTTATGCAAATTTTTTAAATTCAGCCATTTTTTGACGTTTAATAAACCATATAATAATGGATATATTATTATCGATTTTTTATTGTTTCAATAACCAGCACGACCATTTTAAAATCTTTTTTAATTTTTAAATCTGCTTTATAAATATATTAGAAAATAATAACTATAAGCCCTTTTTGGAATAATAATTCTGTAAAGCAATTGAATATTTTATAATCATATATTTTGTTTTCACTAATTTATTGTATGAAAAACTTTACGCAATTTATCATATTTTTGATTGCAAATGCGTATAGACAATTATGGTTATGATAATTAAACATGTAATATATTTTATACTAACTATGCAAACATTGGCTTAAATTAAACACAAACTGTTTAATCAAATATGTATGAAGAGATAGAGAGAAAAAGAGAGAAAGAGAGAGAGATGGAGTTACTAATATATAATTAATTAATAATCAACTATATGGTCATTAAAAGTTTAAAAAGTAATGCGTTTATTACTCGCAATGTTATAATAATAACGCTGTATAAAAAAAGACGTGAAACCATTCCAAAATAAGTATAGTGTGGCATAATCTTTACTTACTAGTATCACCAACATATTATAATATTATATCACCCCTTCTCTCAGGTTTTGCCTTAATCAACTCGTTATTATTATACCATTAGAAGGTAGCTTGAATTGGGTCACATTCGAATACTTATTAAACGCACCTAAGCGGACTTTGCGCGCGCGTTGAAAGTTACTTTCGGATATATCCCCGGATATTCGAAATGAACCGCTGGCAGCTTTATGTTCAGTCTACGGCGATTCCGCGTAATATTCCGCCATTAAAGCCGTAGCGGAACCTTTATAGGTCACTACCATGAATCCGTGGAGTACTGGGTATTTAGCATCCCAAAGCTTAAAGCGCTTAAAGACGCTTGAGAATTACCATATTAGCACCGGAGAGTCCGGTCGCGCGGAGCGATGCGATCGATCCGTCACGAGGCCGCAGGCAACAAAGTCTTTAAGTCTTTGATCCCGGATTCGCTAATTATTTGTCGAAACTTTCTGACCATACTTCCCCGCTCTCTTTCCACACTTCTGCCATCCCCTCCACATCTTTTCTATTTTATTATTTATATGTATATTATTATTTCTTTTCCTTAAATATTATACCGACTCGACAAAGCGATCACGCGAGCAAGGCCGAAACAAAGGAACGCTTAAACTCGATAATCGACGAGACCGACCGGCGATGGTTATCATCGTCGCCGGCTCCGCAACCCAATTAGCTCGACATCTGTATTCCGCGTTCTTGCACGATCACGAGAGCAATTCCGCGCGACTCCTACCGTTGCGGATAAACACAGAACGCGGACGAAAATTAACGGAGCATGCAACATTAAGCCGCGCGAATTTTAATGCGCGCGAGCTTGCGCGCTTACAACCCTCCTCTCTCCCCTTTCTCCCACGTCGCTTAGAGCTTAAAGACATCGGCGATAGGTTTAAACCAACATATCGACCAGCGGTCGGAAACTTTGCTAATCCATCGAGCGTCGGGTCCGAAAGAGAAAGATAGAAAGTGAAAGAGAGACGAAGGGATCGAGAGGGATCTGCCTTTCGATGCGCGCGGCCAAAGCAAACCATACTCGTTGCACTTGTATGCGCCGCACGCGACTCAGTTTTAAAGTAGCAGACGGAAAAGTTGTAAGCAGCTTCTGTTACGCCGAGCACAGAGATCGTGCCGAAGAAGCCGAAGGGTACGCGGCTATGGGGCGCAGGGATAACTACGCCGGGAATGGCCTCATTGGCTAAACCAAACTCGGCCCGAACTGCGGGCTAACAACTCGGCATAATGAGAAAGTTTGGTGGTTTTTGGTTAAAGAAACTATTCAATTGGAACTCGAGTTCCTCGACGCCGACAGTACACAGCCGCGCCGCGCAACGACGGCGATCAATGCTCGCGTTCATTATCCTGAACTTCGATCTCGCCAGAGTGAGGGGGAGGAGAGGAAGGAAGCGGGGGAGAGAGAGAGAACCGGCAAACGCACGGCGATCAAACATTCATTATGCCCGTTGGTGATGGACATGCATTACATTGCTAGAAAACATTCAACAGCTCTACTCTACACGTCAGATTTATATGAAAACAACTTGCGCTATTGCAATATTGCGATCTTACAAGCAAGTTGCACATCAACGATTTTGATTACATATTTTTGAATTAGAATACTCTTATCGTCTTGTAATAAATTAAATACGTTAATATTTAAATCTCGTTAAATACGGGATTTAAATGAAAACGGGAAACAAGTAGTTAACAATCAGTAGTTAAAATAATATTAAAATAATGAAGATTCTATGCCGATAATTTCCGCAAGCTACAATATATGCGTTATGCGTTGAATGTCAGCGGCATTCGGAAATTGTGTTTGGCATGGGAAATCGGCGGCTTTCACGCGAATGCGGATAGACTCTGAACGGTCTGGCAGCTTCCGAACGTATTTCAGTGGCCTTCGGCAATTCGAGGGCGGGCTTCGCACGAGAATAGAACAAAGCCTTCTCCCGACTCGTAAAATCGCATGTAACCACCCCTTTCTACGGTTACCGGACCGCCAATCCTTCAATCCCCGAAACCCCGCTCTCAGATTCGCCCGTTGGCCCCACAAATACACAGAAGTACAAGTACACACGAGGTAGGGTCGGGCCGGACAGCTCGCGCCCACGCTCGATATCGAGCGAGGAGTAAATATTGGGCAACAATAAAGGCCAACGGCAATCGATAATTAATACGAACTGCCCGCCTTTGCAAACTCACGGCCGACACAAACGAGAAATAACAACGTTCCGAGCAAAACACGCGGAATGGCGGGCAGATCAAACACAACGTATATATCGACCGATCCTTTTTCAAAAAGAAAACGTCCGCGCAAAACCAACAGGTTCATTCCGAGCAAATCGTATTCACGGAGTCGCTAGAAACGAAAACGTTATGGCGAATATTAGCGAACGTTACGACGTAATTCGAGCCTGCGGAAAGAGCGTTGAAGAACGTTGTCGGGGAAACATTGTAAGGAGTCACGGAGCTTCCACGAATCGCAAACGAATCTGGAAGACAATATGGGCAGGAAGGTAACCGGATCTTACGGCTCTGGGCGAGATCATTATGCTCGAGAAGTTTGCACGATCGAGAGTTAACGATCTGGTAGAGCGCTAAGGTATGAGAGAGCTACTTCGAAACCCTTCACCGACAGGTAGTATATTTCCGACGAAGATTCCATATTATATTTCATTCAGGAATCAATCATCAACGGGTCAAGGTTTCTCATTCATCGTCCTGCTCTTGGAACTCTTTTCAATGAGGATGTATTATGAAAATACGCGATATCAATAATCGATACGGCTGTCGCGATACGTGGAAAGATGTAATAAATTTAAAAAAATCATAATTAATGTGATATAAAACTGGGAAGAAAAAGAACATGTAACTCATCCTACAAAATCACTACAGATAAAAGAAGCGCAACATTATTTTCCCACGCAAAGACAAATGTTTTCGGACCAAACAAGCAGGCATTATTACATCGCATTATTACATCGCAAGAGCGTACGCTGTTTCCTTTCGTATTGCTGTCATAAAAGGATTTTTTTAAGGCTCGGTGGGTAATATCTGTAATAATGAACACCCACGCGTGCAAAAGTTAGTGCGATACGAGCTATACTCCTTATGTAGAGAGTTGCGCTATCGCCAGTGGCATCGAACAGTTGCAAGATTAAAAAAACTGTAGGCTATGCAGTTAACTACCTGTATGTTGTGGACCACTATTTACGGACGGCTAAACCGGTTCACTGTGCCCCGTGAGCATATAAAAACATAGACTTTGAATATGTACAAGTATGTTCCGGCGTTTGAATATAGAAATTGCGAGGAAAATTATTTCATTACTAAAAAATAATATATAAAAAAATAATAAGCATCGCGGTATTGCATTAACAAGACTTCAATCATTTTATATACAATCTGATTACGTTATTCAAAGAAGACAAGCAATAAATTTATTAGATTAAAATGAAATATATGTGTGAGATATATTTAAAATAATTATATAATTAAAAAAAGGCTAGGAAACAAAGACATAGGTAATGATTCGTGAAAATAATAATATATTATGATATAAACTTTGTAAAGTGTGTTATTTATCTTACATATAATAAGAAGGGCAAAAATATATGTTTAAAATGTACTGTCGACGACGTTTCGACCCTGCTTTAGATCCTTTTCAAAATCAAATAGGAAAAACATAATATTATTTAAATACAACTTAACTGAATAATAAAAGAAAGGAGTCAATTTATTATTAATATATTATTATTATCACATTACTTGCGTCTTTGGTTCCTAGCCTTCTTTTGCTTCTTAATTGATTCGTATCATTTGAATAATTTTTACACTTTTGTTTTTACTTTAAAAAAAAAAATAATTATTATTTTCAAAATAGTTTTTTATTCTCAATTCTAATCTCTATCAACGCTACGAAGAAGATACCTTAAGAACATATTTATTAATATAAAACAAGAGAGAGTACGTAAGAGGAATATTATGAGGAAAAAGAGCAGCGTACAGTATATATAATACAAGATACAAAATTATTCCCTGTTCGTGAACAGAGATAAAGTCGATTTTTCAAATTCTCTTTTTCTCTTTTTTAACTCTGTTTTTCCGATATCGTCGAGAAGAGAAATATTTTCACCAGTCGAGCCTCTCCGACTTTCCGCAACGCGGTCTAGAGGGCCTCAACCGAGTTACCTGATACCAATGAATGAATACCTCGTACCCACAATGGTCGTTCACTCGGTGCTCCGGCTTTTCGGGCCACAAAAAAGCGCTCTCCCGGGGCACCGACACTGCACACGCCGCTGCGCGTCACGTTCAATGGCCGGTGCAATTGTACACGCATGCACGAGGTATGCATCGACAATGCTGGCCGGGCCAACAGGAGCCAAAGAGTGAGATCGTAAGGGAGACACTCGCAATTAGCTAATCTCTCGAGCAGGAAACGATAATTGGTATAATCGATGCACCAATTAGAGAGAACGCGAAACTAACGAGATTCGATCAGGCCACCCTCGTGCGATCATCCTGCATTTCTCTCTCTCTCTCTCTCTCTTATTCTTCCAATTCTTTCCCCCTCGTTCTCTCTCTATTTCTCTCTCTTTGCCCTTCTCTATCGTGATTCACTCTCCTTCGCGCGATGAGGCGATCTTCTTATCGCGGCCGACCACGATATCGGATTGGTCTTGGAGAGCTCGTGGCCTAGAAGCTCTCTGATAATGGGCGTTCGATGAGAGTTATCTCGGAGGAAACCCACTCCGAAGGAACGTCCCTTCCTCGCCTTCGGCTAGAAGGAAGAAGAGAGGCGGTGGCCACCTCGGATACGCGATGGAATTCGAGCGAAAAATTTTTCGCCCCGCGTATATAATAAACGTAAAAAATATTACCGCGTCTTCGACGCGAGGAGAATTTTTGTTCCCCTATTTTCCGGCTCTTGCCTCCTTATAGCCTTATTAAGTTGCATCGAATGAATCGGCGGTATCAGGCAACGATCGGCTAAGATGGAAATAATGTAGGTTTCGCGCCGCACTGCGACGCCTCTTAAGCGACCATGCACACATACACACGCACACACGTACACGTGCACGCTCACACAACAATACGAGGATCAAAGGGTTACGGTACGCCCTATACGTTTCCCTTTGCAGGCCGAGCGCACTTTTGTCCCATGCAACGGGTATATAAGGCTGGGAATATGAATTGACGTTTTACGCTTATTGCTCGACGGGTGGTGAGAGTGTGCCGAATTAATAAGCACTCCAGAAAGAGGGCCGGTTTCGAATATATACCGTGTCGGCGATGGAGAGAAATAGGAGGAGAGGGTCCTCGACTCCCTCCCCCCGAGAGAGCGACCGAAAAAAAGCACGGCGTGAACTCGTTCAAGCTATTTCTCACCATATACGACACCCGACAATAAAGGCTTCTCGCGAGGCTCCTTCACCGCCCTCTCTTCGGCGTAACGAATCGTCAGTGACTAGGACGATGAATAGTCTCTTCGCTTGGTCGAACTTGGATTACGTTGCACATATCGAGGGAGCGAATGCATCGCGCATGCATTTGCGTGATAATTTTAATTATTCAATTTTTTTTCCAACAGACATTATATTATAATGGGCTATATTTTCTCATTGATCGAAAGAACGATTACGTTCTCTAGATTAACAGATTTATTGCTATTAATATTATAGGCTGTTGCGAGTAGTGGGAGCAAAATTGAAAGAACTATATGCAACGTTAGGCATCGCGCAAACATGCACCGCCTTATAATACATTTTTCGCGAAGAAGAGATTATCAGTTTGATAAACTTCGCGTGAAAAATATAGCGCGTTGTGAAACACGATATTGTGACATGCGAGGGAAACTTGGTTTCATAACTCAACGCGAAAAGAGAGGGAGTGTAAAAATATTTTGCGTGATTAAATAGGCCGCGTTATTCTCCTCCTACGCGAAGGTAAAGGGATATACGAAAACCTTAAGAGCTTGGCCTAATTCTCGCGCGCGACAAAAACTAAACTCTTGTTGACAATATCGACTCAATCGGCAAAGTTTTCCGCCGGGACAGACGCGACCATGTTTAATCTACCAATTAACTCGATGCCACTTTCGAGAAGAGAGTACAACTTTTTACCCGCGCTCTCCTTTTCTTACCGCTCCCTTCGGCGACTCTCCTCCTCCTCGCCTTCCCCCGACTGCTCTTAACTCGTCCCTTTTTTTGTTCACGATCGGTATTCTACAATCAAACTCGCTGAAAGTTCAAAGCGAGCGGATGTTCCGGGATAGTCGGTTGTTCTTGTACGACACCTCGACGAGCACGGAATCTGACTCGGGATCAGTTTTACGCGGCAATTTTGACGTTGTCCCCGTCCGCGTGGATATAGGTATGCGAAGAACGGGAAATGAGTTGCGGCGGAATTCTTACGGTTCCGCCGAACTTTAGATTGAATTCAACGACAGGGTTTCGAAAAGTAAGCGGCTCCTGTCCGACTTTATCCGGTCGTGTACCCCGCCAGATTCTGTAATTCGTAAATCGGAACTGCGCAAGCTCTTCCGTCACGTCGTCGATGACACACGTATGTATCGCAACCGTTCGCAACCGTTCATATCGATTCGCTAATCGTAAAACGAAAATATACCCGAGCAGTTGGAAATTTGAGCAATATCGCCAATGCCGAATGTGCACGCGATGCGGTTCTTTTTTTATTTTAGGAGAAGCAGAAATAAAGTATGTATTTCGATGGGATAATAAACGAGACACGATACGACGATCTTGTAAACGATCTTTCATCAAGCTCAATTTAAGCAGAATGAGCCGCGAGTCCAACAAACACGTACAAACGAAGCGAATTCAATCGAATTATCAGGAAATATCGAGTCAATTTCTCGCCACGTTACGCTTATCGTTCGTCATAATTAGATTCGATTAAAAGCGCAGCATCGAACCTGCGATGAATGTCATCGCTTTAGATACAGGATGTAGTCGGACGTCCACCGCAGAAGTGCGAATTCGAGCTGATCTATGGAGGACCCGGTATCTATAATGCATTCTCGTGTGGCTACCCTAGTTGGCATACGTGTGCGCGTGCTACACACGTACATGCATGTATATGCGTACGTTTATTTCCGAATGGCGTCCTGTACGTAGTTCCGGCGTCGACGCGACGCGACAGTCCGATCGTTGCACAAAACGGACGCGTCGCCGACCTAAACTAAATAATGCATGAGGCGGATCGAACGCAACATTTAAATGCGTGTACTCCGGGTTACCGCGGTGGCTACACCCTTGGCCTTGCTCGAGCGAGAATGGAGACCCGCGGACGCTGATGTTTCGCGAGACGCGATGTTGTTTTCTGCTCGACGAGTTGTAAAACTCCGAGCAGAAAACTGGTGGGAATCTCTAATAAATTCTATCATTGCGATTATTGATTCTCTTCAAGGCGAACAAAAGAAATTTGAGACTTTCTGTCGCGTAAGTTACGCGTGAGATACAGCAGACAGCGTTGTCTGCAAAAATTCATACATAAAAGGAAAAATAAATAGCGTGATTGCTCTTGCATGACTTACGAGCGCATTTATAGGCACGAAACTGGGTTACGGCGGAGACTACTTTAAAAATTTTATTACGAATCTTCCCGCAAGTTTCGCACAGATCGTACGCGGTAAAAAAGTTGCACGTTTTTATGACCGCGAATTAACGCATAAAGTTTGCATCATCATTTCTAGAAAAACACAGTAAAGATATGTCCGGTCGCTTCCGTTCTCATGCAATTCTTCTGCTATCGGAAACGCGATATAAACAATATCCGTTTCAAAAATAATTTTATATGGATATGGTTCTCTTTTAATATTTTAGACGTATTATACAATATAAAATCGTAAAATGAGATAAATGATCAAGAATAAAGTATAAGATAAAACAAATTGATAAATGATTTATAAATTTGTGAAATATTATTTTCGCAGAAACATTATTTATCATTATTAGCGTTAAAACATATTCGACAACAATGTTATATATTAAAAAATTTAGATATAGTAATTTTTGCGCGATTAAATTTGAAGATCCAGAAAAATTGAAAACATTAATCACGTTCCAAAACGTTATTACATAATACATTTCCCCTCAATGTTTGATGAGAAATATAATTTGACAAGCTTGATTGCCGGTTTAATTTTTTCGCTACATGTACGTTATGTCTTAAAGAAGATGATGAGCAAAGAAGCATGATTCGTCAGTCGAGCAAAACTTAAACCAGATTTAGGAGCTTCAATGCAGCGAGTGAATACAGCGTAATGCGACAGCAATCAATGGCGGATCATTGCAAAAGCAATCGCACTAGGCGAAGCAAAGATTCGACGAACAAATACCGGTGGCATATGGGCAGATTGATTCAATTTATACAGATGTGAAGTGTAGTAGAAATATGCGCGCGACTCTCGAAAGCACATTGGCGAAGTATATTGGCGCGCAACAACGTGGCAGCCGTAATTGGCGAACCGCAGGCATCGCTTTAAACTTTCGGGCGTCAATATTGCACATAGTAATTCTGGAAATATTGATTTATGCGATAACACGGAGAGATGGAGATTCTGTTTAAAAACAAATAAATAAAGATGAAAAATTTATGTGCGCACACACGAGCCACTAAGAATGTAACGTTGTAGCTTGACTACGTGAGACTTTTTTTTAAAGGATGACACAATCAATATAAATTGATGATATCTAAAACAATGATATCAGCAGTTCACTGAGTACGCATCATTTTAAAATTCTGTTTACAGATATCGCAGATATCGATATTTAAAATATGCATTTAATCAAATGCCATTTCCATATGTAAATAAGAGCGACGAGACGGAAATATCGACTAATTGTAAGTCATATTAGCAATTAAACTTTGATTATCCGGAATTCACGCCATTCGTACATACGAGCGCGAATCTTTCCTTCGACATTGGTTTACTGTCTTCTGTCAGTCCTATCATTAGCACTTTCCTCATTCTCCCTCGTTTCATCGCATGACTCGTAACGACACGGTACGATCGTCGACCTTGAAGTACGATCACATTTATGAGCCTACCGAGTAATCCATAGGGTTATATACGCCAGGAGAAGAGTTAGAGCGAGAAACTCACTTAACAATGCAATCGCGAGGATGAGAAGTCGGGTAAGAAGAAGAAGGATACGGAGCAACGTCAAAGTTAAGGTCCCCGAAGGTATAATTTGTCGGGTGGAGGAGAAGGGGGGAAGAGGGGACTCTATAGACGACGTAGTTGGAGGGCGCGCCCGATCTTAACGGCGCTCAAACTAGAATTAATGCGTAATTAAGGTGCGTTCGCGCGATTGTCGTCGCGGCGCGACAGCCACTTAAGCCGCGCGCACCTCCGCCGTCTTCTCTTCGCACCTCCTTTAAATTGCTGAAATCGATGCCGAGGACGACGTCGTGATTGTGCGAGAAATCGTGACCGCCGCGACGCGAGGATCGCAAGCGGCTCTTTCTTGACTCAAGTTAACGCCCTGTTCTCAAAAACATCTCTATTTCTTACGTCGGTTCAATCCTATCTCCTCCGCGATTCGCTTACAAAACACGTAATGCTACCGAGCGTAATTACTCGCCGCAAAGTTTATCGCGTTTTGTATAAGAGAATATGCTGCGGACGTATAGGTACCGACAGGAACGGAAGGTGAAGGCGCGCTCTTCAAAGAAGAAAAGCTAAGAAAATTTCCCGACGAAACTTACCTGGAAGCTTATCCCGGGAAAACATCTATTCACGATCCTGAATCTTTGTGGATTTACAAGCTTACTAACTTTGCGACTGACCCACCTTTTCCACCGGCTCTTTAGACGTACGTTTTTTCGCCGGAAAATAATATCCTAAAAAGTTCCATGGGAGCATTTTTAAGCATAGCTAGCCTTCACCGGAAGCGTGATAATATGCATTCAATTTTTCAACAATGTAATTGCGGAAATGCACTCACTATATAATGGTAATATACGAACCATTGTTCCTGTAATTGTAATTAAACGGTCGAGTAACACAGCCCTTTCGATGCACGGCCCTTCCTATATGAATTATAGTATTTTTCAGGTATGTAATAGAGACTGATTAATCGATCAAGCGTTGTTCGCAGGACTCCCCTATACTCTTATAAGAAAATTTTTCAGTTTCTTTTACCGTCACGGATAATTGGCCATTCGAGCAATATATTAGGATGTCGGAGTATTTATTAGAGCGTGACAAGTATAATACGTTCGCATTATTATATCGATATGTAAATATGATGAGGAAGACGATTCGGAATATATCTTCACTTTTGCGTTATGGTCGTTGAACAATCATGAATATTAATTTTTCTTTTTACATCTACCTATACAATAAACATGTACAAATACGATATAAAAAGCTTCACCATTTTTATTACTTTTCTTTTTAAACTGAATGAAATAAACTGGGATTTTATATTGTCGAATACACGCATAGTCAGTCTCTACATCGTATCCATTGTGAAAAAATAGCAAATTAGAATGTAATAAAAAAAGAGGGAAAAAGAGGGAAAAAAGGAGCAGTGACTCGCGATAGACATACGCAAAATGCTATGTGATTCTCTCGGATGAAAGCGTAGCGGCCGGTATTGTGCGAGTACCGACTGACAGAAGCAACTAAAGCTTCTGATTGTAGTACAGCGGCGTATTGAGAGCATAAAACGGAAAATGAAATCCGAAACACTTTGGTAGGACATTTTGGAAAATCGAGACGAGAAAGAGGAGAAGTGAGCAACGCGTAAAGGCCGCTTCGTCCCTTTTTTTTTACGGAACCGTTCGCGTTGCTCGAACATTGTGAAACGACATCATACACGCACGTGTGTCTTACGTGTGTACGCAACATATACGAATTCGTGTCAGCCTTTGCGAATAATCGAATCGAAAACGAACGAATGAAGCTATCCGGAAGACGAACAGAAATGATGCGTGGTATCTGTAGCACGTAATTACGCCACATATTTAAGCCGCGATGAATTATCGGTGATATCTTTCATTGTGTTAAGCACATATTTCATAATTAAAGGCCGTTGAAGCGAAGGGTATGTCGGGAATGTCGAACATAAAGGGATCGCGACGGCGCGTGTCGGGGTGAGTTAGAAATTTGAAATTGTTTGCACCCCTTCATAAAATCTCGCTCTCTCTTCCGCGGGTTACCCTTAATAATGGATGATTAAATACAACGCTCATATGAGCGCTCCGTAAAAATGAATAATTACGTTGAGCGGCCGTGAAAAAGTTTTTATACCGTATACCGCCAAGCGCTCTCTGTATAATTAGTTACAAAGCGATATTAATTTAATTGGACACATTCTTCTGTTTTAGCTTTCATCGTAAAGCAAGAAGAGCTCCCGACAAGCATCCACCGCAACTAAATTTTAATAACTTTTGCCTCTATTAACATTTAGTTTAATACATATTTACAATTCACATGTATGTATAATGTAAATATTTTGCGTGCTTGTCAGCAATGAAAGGCTAATTTCAAATTTTAGAGAATCAGAGTTTGCAACTAATATGTATATATAACTATTCATTAAAATATCCTAACATACTTGAAAATTTAATTAATATAGCATGACGAAATGTATGGTTGGTTTTTGTGCGATGCATAACCCTGTAAGCAGCAGCTCGACACTAACGCACTTATGTCTGTGTACATGATCTTGTGGACTCTTATATGTTCACGTATATGAGATTGTCGAGGGAGTTGGAATTGGGTTAAGGCACGTTGGGACGGCTGAGATGACTCGATTAAATGTAATTCTCATCTGTTTAGCTTTGATTTATAGCACATCCAGCACGTCCACTTTACAAAATGCATCGCATTAAAATGTAAGCATTATAAACATTGCAAAAAAATATGTGAATATTCAATGAAAAGATATATATATATATATATATATATATATATATATATATATATTCATTCGTATAAAACATACCGTAGCATTTTACGATAATACGCGATTGTAAATTATATTATCACATTTTTATCATTAGACTTCATCGATGATACTTTACCGAGAAATGTGGTAAAATTACGAGGTGAAGTCGATTGACTCTTCTTTTCCGGTGCTTGAGAAATAAGAGTTGAAGAAGATCAAACGAATGTCCAAAGTAGTTCGGACCAGAACTAGAACGATAGTTAATCTTCCGAATAAGGCTAATGGCCACTTCTAAACTGCCGAGACGATCGGATAGGTACGCCAAATGTCGATAATACACTTCGTAGTAAAGTCCATTTTGACAAAACGTATGTCTTCAATGTCGCACGAAACTAACTTACGATGAGAAAAACCGTGATGCAGAATCGCGTTGCTCACTTTACATAACGATAATGTTCTCGAAAATTGAAATCCCGAACGCAATATTTGCTCGCCATTACAATATTTCTACGAAAACTGCGATTACAATCTTATATACTATCGTAAAAATATAGTGCAGCTTCCCAATTAAATCTCCGAGCTTATTAAATCTTTTATATTGCATATACATACTACCGTTTTAAAATTCTATGTGTGTGACTTGATCAGAAAATTTTATTAAACGCATTCGTCGACACTGAGATTCGGCGAGGAAAGTTTCTCCAGATCTGACGCTGGAAAAGTAAAGAGAGGAAAAGACAGGGACAAGACTAAGCGAAGATGAGAATAGAAGATGACAGTAGCGAAGACGGCAGATAGCGAGAGAATAAGAGGAAATGAGGAAAGAGATAGAAACTTTAGACTCATTATTCAACTCGGGATTCAACATAGAGCGAAGAGTCAAGATCAGCGTGTATATTGTATATATGTGTTTGTATGTGAGAGTCTCTCCTTTATTTCATTTTACGCTGCCGTTTAGCTCGCTAAAGGAGCTTATATCGTCCAGACATGGTAATGACGCTCGAAACGAGTACACGCTTTTTGCCAAATATGATGAAGGGAAAAAAACTTCTTGCGTGGCGGCTTCTTTCGTACGCATAATGCTGGATGGCGAACGCACGTTGTTTTTTCTTCGAAAACCGTAGCGCGAGACGAATTCACGTGCATAATACATTAACAAGAAATTATTCCGGGATTCCGCAGCCGCCCGCAAACAATCATAATTACGTAAATGAAAATCTCGATAGGATCAAGCGTGATGATGGCATTATTGCTCGTTTCATAATTTATGCGCTTCCGCATATAGTCGACAGATGTACAATTATTGAGATACATTACTCATCGGATGGGTAAACATAAACTGAATCGTGCGTGCGATGCACCCAATGTCGACGAGTTACACATGACGGTGTGTACCATCGGTCAGAGCTGTACGTAAGCTTTATAAATGCGAATATCTACTAATCTGTAGAATTTATTAATTAGCTATTAAACGAGGAATGCAGATTGCAATTGAAATTCTTGCCTCATCAGTCTATTAGTAATTCATTTCACTTTATGTACAAATATTTCGGCTTCCTTTACAAACAGTTATTGGCTAAGGACGCGTAATCAAAGTCTCCTTTTTCTATCGATATTAACGTACGAATGTTTTTATTATGAGAATTGTTGCTTCGTTCGTTTTATATTAAATTAAAAATAAATGAAAAAGTTTTTATGCATATATACATATAAAAATATATATTAAGATATATATTATATAATATTACAATATTAATATAATATAATATATTATATAATATTACAATATTAATATAATATTATTAACTGGATAACACAAGAAAATGATGTAAAATCCAGATAAAAATCTATGAAAGCGTGCAATCGCACAATAGTTATTCAAGCTCGAGGATACTACGACCATTCATGTCGACAGGTAAAGTATCAATTTCTGCGGGTAAATCCCCGTGTAATCCATCGACAATGGGCATCGAGACTTGACCGCTCGACCCAAGATTCTCTTTGACAGATTCGATACCCAAAAACATCAATGAAAACGAATTGTCCCACGGTAGACAGTACCGTTTAGTTAGTTTCTCGCACAGAAATATTTTGACATAAGATGTGTCGCGTCAGTTCGTTTAGTGTATCCATCTTCAATTATTCGGCCTATGTCTCTCGCTCGATACTCTTTGTTTCGAGATATATCTCCCACTTGAGTCTTGATACTCGAGTTTTGATACTCGTAAAATGACCAATAGCTCTCACCCACTATCCGATCTATATTTCCGCTTAGATGGCTCTCTTCGTGCTCGAAAATATATTATTTACTATATCGCCCACCGCATTTGCTCTTATGGAAAAACCGATAGAGTCATCAACTATATATATATATATATATATATATATATATATATATATATATATATATATATATATATAGTCTGACTTGCTCACTTAATAGATGATGAATATTTGTGAGAAATATGCTTCTTTAAATATTTCTGATTGAAAATTACAAGAGAAAATTACAATATTATAATTACAATATTATTATTATAATTACAATATTTATAACAATAATAAATATAAATTTTCACTACACATCAAAGCCGAAAATTATAAAAAAAATACAGCATTGTCTCTGCTATCAGTGCCCCGACTTTGATTTATCGTCTTATTTAACGTTTGCGCGCAATCCACACCACGAACGAAGCCAGCCATCCCTCTATCGCTCCGTTAATTGCGGTATCGAACTTCGCAATATCATTCGTCTTCGGCCGAGCGTGACGACACCACCTTCGTATCGGTTGCGACCGCATCGAACGAGTGAAACGGACAGTTAGGTCCAGACGAGGAAACGACCTGGAATGGGGTCGCTTCCACGTCTACTTCGTCCAGGGCGTAAAGGGAGCGATGCGTGCAAGAGAAAGGTTGTCGAAGTAAAAGACCGTGTTACGATGACGCGAGCGAGAGAGCAGGGTGCATGGGGGAAGAGAAGAATATATTATACGTGTGGCGTCAGCTGTACTTTATAACCCAGCATCAAGCCGACGTCACGGTATGGGTACTCGTTTTATACCGCAATACACAGTGCATTTGCCAACCCTCTTTCTCTCTCTTTTTCGTCCGATTAGCTTCGCTCCTTTTTTCTCGCTCCGTTCGCTGATTTTTCTCCACCTCGACTCCTCCTTGTTCCTGCCCTAACAAGGAAATCGTTTTTGCGCAAGCCGATGTAATTATTACGCAACCACGAAACTCGTGATGTTAAGATGAAGTCATACGTGTGTACGTGAGCGAGATGTCGATGTCATCTCCAATGGCGGTCGGAATTGCACGAGGAACACGCACGAAGATTGAGCCATGAATGCAAAGCGATAGACGGAATTCATTATAGCGAGAAAACTGGTTGCTTATAAATTGATTAGTTAGTCTCTAGAGGCATTTCAGCTGACGTTGCAAATTTATTAATCAATTTTATAACTATATTTCGAAAAATTCAAATTCAGAATATACTTTATATTATATCTCTAGCTTCTTTTTATCATAATAAGTATTATAATAGATTATATATAAGAAACAAGTTGTATTTTCCTCTTTGGAAGACTTTTAAGAAAAATATTAATAATGAAATTATTCTTATCTTTTTTAAAAAGATATTGATGGATATAGATTAACTACGTGAGCGGACTGTCAATATCTTAAGTACGCAGATGAATACGAAAACGCAAACCGATCATGAAAGTAAGAAGGCATCAAATGGGTTAACATCAAACGAAGACCATGCGCTTATGAACGTTTAAGTAACTTCCTAATGGATCTCTACTGAAAGTTGAGAACTCGCCAGACACCGACCGTGAACGGTGAAAATCTCTTCGATGATCAGACCGTACGCTCGGAGGTAGATATCTACTTTGTTTGAAAAGCCTCGGCTACGTTTCCATGCCAGACGAAATAATCGAATAAATTGAAACCAATTCCTTGTGTCATTCACGCTTTATAAAATTTTACGTTATATCAGAGGATCGAAACTTGTGTATAATCACACATAATTTCAGGCATACATTTTAATTTTATCCGATTACTCCTTCCGTAGAAAAATGTAAACAACATAATTCAACAATATAAACGGCAAAAATTTAGCCGCGCGGATATTTCTCACGAATGAAATATGCCGTGCGTGTGTGTATGTTGTCACAATCACGTGGTAAATATTGATATTACGTAGCTGAGCGAGAGACACGAAACGCAAATTCTACATTTCTACGGTTACGACGCGCAATCTCGAATTAACTATGTCGTTATTTACTGCTATAGCGGTAATCGCGCCTCGTAATATTTCCATACAGCGCCGAGAACGGCACGTGTCTGTCTGCAGCGAAAGACCGTTTCATAGATCGGCAATATATGCGCTCTAGCGAGGCAGCTCGCAGCGCAGACACGACGGTGTGCCACGATTACTAGAGCACGTGTGCACAATTGTATATCCTCAACCGCCGGGCGTACACATACGACAACAAATTAAATTACGTCAGTCTGTATCGCGTAACAATGCGCTCGCAGAATTACGTGAGCACCACTGGCACGTCGTCGCTCCGACATGTTACAGCTGTAATGACGCCCGTGATTTCAAGAGAAAAGCCAGAAAGGCAAAAGAATTCCAAATAAGAAGTAAATAAAAGTAAATGTTAATAAACAAACGAAGAAGTATCAAATAATTGAGAGATGTGTAAAAATAAAATCCAAAAATATACATTGATAATATCGATTGAGAGAAGTTCTTCGAAGCAATTATTCATTTTTAGAAAAAAACGGAGAATAAAATAACACCCGATTGTCCTAAATGCTATATAAAAAATTATATAATCATAGAGCTACGTAAAAATTACATTATTCTATAACTAGAATGATATCGCGACACAAAAATTTTATGGTGATAAACTTTAATCCAGAAATACGAATATATACTCTATGTAATACGATGTGATGGAAATGGAAAAATATATTCGATTGTAAAAACTGCGGAAAAATGTCTATATCGCTTTCCAATAGCATCGACGACTGACGCGCGTCGCGCGAATGAAAAATGTACATTCGCAGCCGGTACGCGAAATCCTTTAATTATACGACCATTAATTCTACATTTGTCGACGTGGCGTATTAGCTTGCTGTTAAAATGTACGGAAAAATGACTACAGTTATTAAATCATTTCATATCTCGATACAGACCGAAAGCTGACATTGTCCATCTCTCAGGCCAGTTAAATTTTTGACAACTGGTATGCTGAAATTATTACAAAGACAAATTAGCAAGTCAATATTTTCGTCTGTCGTATATTAAATTGCTTTCAAAACTCGTGTTTTTAATATATGTATAACTGAAATTTACATTAAATAAATTTACAAATAAATTCGTTATACGTATACATCTTTGCGCGATAAAAATATCGATATCATGATTCCGTAACACAAATTAAATGAAAAAAAACTTGTTTGTTTCAGTCTTCATTACAAACACATAATCTCGCGGACTAGCCAACTAATTAACATTACTGCAAGAAGGCACCGAGTGAGCAATAAAAGAGCTATCAATTCCTCGTGTCCCAGAAAAAACCTCCAATTTGTTTTGAACCTCATCCCCGAGTTGCCCAATAATTTAGTCGTCTGGCTGGGCAGTCGCCTGAAAATCGTCGCGCGATTCTTCACGGCGGCAGCGGCGCGGTGTTAATTTTATTCCCAGGAGAAGTGCTCTCTCGTGCGCGCAGAGAGAGAAGGAGAGCGAGAGAGAGAGCGCGCGGAGAGCGTGAATTAGTGTCCAGAGAGGTATAGTACCAACGTGGCGCGCGGCTACCATTACGGCGAGGTAACATACGTAAGGGCTCCACGTACGTACGGCATGGCACGGCACGGCGTGCGATACCGCCGAAGAAACATCTCGATGTGCAAGGACATAATTCATTGCCGGCAGGAAGCTTGTACCTTAATCTCGTCGTAGCCCCGCATACGCTCTGGCTCTCTCTCTCTCTCTCTGTCTCTCTCTCTCTCTCTCGCTCTCTCGGCGAGCTCTCGGGAGCTCCCCGGACCCGAGAATCGCGAAAGGCATACACGGTGTGAAACGTAGTGTAGGCGCTGTACGTGCGAACGGGAAGGTTATAAAGGCGGCCCCGATATATGCAACGGGGCACGTACATAACTATCAGCGGAATGTATCATCCCCGCGGACACTGGAGACAGGACACGGTATCCCGGCTACGAAGCGATCTCTCGGAATCCAATGGGAATTATTATGTAACTCCGCGATATAAATGCGCATACCAAGGATTTGCTAAGCAGATCGCGTCCGCCGTGTCTGCTGGCATCGAATGTTATACATAATATTTTGACGTACAAACTTACAGTTCGCATCGATGTCGACGAGAGCTACGCCGACTATGGCATTTCGCTCTCAGCCTTTAATCTCGGAAAGATAAAAAGATTTCCACCGCCGCGCCGCGCGAGAGTAAGAATGTCGAAGATATTTAATTATGAAAATAGTTCGCTATATATTATATAGTGCGAAAGCAAGAATTATTAAATCCCCCCAATATAAAAATGGAGAAAAATTATTAAAGCTATTAACTACATGAAAATGTACTATTCCTTCGGAAAAATGCTTTATATATTGTATATTTTCGTTTTATCATATAATATCGTTTTTTATCGAGTAAAAACTGCTCTATCTAACTGATCTAATATCACTTTTAGCAAGAGATGCTCATGTAAATGGACAGACTCCAGAATCGAAGATGGAAAATAACGCGCGAGCTGTTACCGATGATAGTCGTGATAAACGATCGCCAATTTCACTCGAGTCTCATGGAGGTCTGCTTATCGAGCGTTCGAACTTTTCGTTGGTATTGTCGATAAAGCTCATTTTTTTCTATGTGACAGCGCGAGGTTCCGGACAAAAGTTTCGACGAGATAGGAGTGGAAATATCGTCTCGGAAGTATCCGCGGCGACTGTGTAACGTGGACTCGGTTGCGAAAAAGTTAGCGTATAAATATCAATAAACGCCTGCTCGAAGGTTGATTTCTCGCGAGTAGCGCACGAAAATATATCCTCCTATGGGGTATTTCTCAAATATTCCTTACACAAGTTTGCACAATGCTCCTTCTTTTCTCTGATATCACGCCGACTTTGCGATAAACTTTATTCGTCATCACGGAGTGTGTGATTAAATTTGTTTCTATCTATTTATATCTCTGATTTCGAGATATCGTTCGATTAATCGTTCTAAATGATCCTATCTGATTAATCGAATAAACAGCTATATTTCGCGTCGATTAACATGAAATTTCTAACTGCACGAAAATTCGACTAGACGATATAGCGAAGCGTGACGATCATTCAAACCAGTCCTTTGGACCTAGGATGCAACGTCATGAAGATAGTAATTTCGGAACAGCCGGTAGAAATTCACGCCATGCGCCACATGCGAGAATATATTCAAATAATGCAACAACGTGGCACGACTGTAAATTATTCGGCAAACACGCGCAGTGGCTTTTTGTTCTCGACATCTGTATACAACGAAAAAAAAAAAATGAAATAAAATAGAAGCGCGCGCACACCTGGCGAGTACGTAAATCTCGCGCGTCCACTTTCGTACGGTCTCGACGGACCGTCCGCGAAATCCGCTTAATCTGTTTTTAAATCAAAATCGTCCGTATCCACGCATGGAATGCGCTCGCGGCGTGGATGCACCGAAGACCGTATGTTACAGCTATACGTAAGAGAAGCGAGAAGATAGGCGAAGTGAGAAATATGAAAGATAAAGCGATTTGGATCAGAAAACAAAGTCGTAATAGACAAGACGCGGACCGTATGTAAATAACTACGACAGCTAGAGAGAAGCTTCAAAGAAGGAAAATAAGATAACAAAAAGCATTGGGATAAGTAAGGGATACGGTGAGTCCAACAAACTCCAGTACCACGATCAGGTGCTAGCGTGCCTATTCTCGAATCGAGATAATGCGATACGAGGAATGGTTGCTAGGTAACATGAAATCGATAAAGAGAGAGGGAACATTCGAGTTCTATAAAAAGTACGTAGTTCCGATGACAATTCATCGTCTCCTTCCAGACGTGTTTATCGCGCAATTAAAAAAGACTCGTCCTGATGAGACAAAATTATATTAGACAGCGAAAATGAAAGATGGAGCTTCAAAAATTTTGTTTAAGTGCATTTATCTATATCGCGATGTGTCCGACGCAATTAATAATGATATGCATTCATAAAAGAAATATGTGACTGATATTTAATATATAATTTAATTAATTTATATTCGATAATTTCGTTTCGCATCTCTATTCTAAGAATTTTAAACTAATATTTTTGTTTATTTTATTATGCAAACACAATAATTGCGTTCGTCTAGATCTAGATTGCATTTTGATGCTTAACTTTTCGTCCTTTATCATAAATTTGCAGGTCACACTTTATTAAAGCGATAAGCAAAAGGTGGAATAATTTGAGATAAATACTTATAAAACAAAACAATTTTATGATATCCGGAAAGACGAGCCTAAAATATTATTGCGGCAAACACGTCGCGTTCAATGTGCCGTTCATCGGCAAAATACTATCGAACGGTCCCGGTCGAAAGAGCCATAAAGCGCGCACCGTTGAATCGCAAACGGTTCAACCATCGCCTCTCATCCGTACTCGTACGTGGTCGAGCACTCGTCACCACATTTTTCCGTCTCAAACGTCCTCATCGAGATCGCGGCCGAACGCATCGAAGAGTTGTGGCCTGACGTTCGAAATTGAAAACTATTTCAATCGAACGTTGTGAAAACGATCGATTAGACATTGCGTAAAAATTAAAAATTATAACCTAAGTCGAGACTAGTAATCATTTGATTCGGTTGATGATTATGTTTTATACGATGTTTGATATATTTAAATAAATTGTGTTAAAATAGTCAACCTCTAGCCTCGAGATTAATCATGAGTGCTCGTTAAATCGCGTGAAAGACGCGAGGACTAGACAAAGGGTGGATGAAAGGACGAGGCAATGTGAACGATTAAACAAATACCTGATTTTCCTTCTTTCTTGCCAACCATGAATGCATTGCATCGTGCGCATCCTTTTATTCGACCGATCCGTCTTTTATTTGAGGGGAGGAGGATATGTCGGGGATGCTCGTCGTCTATTAACAGGCTACCGCAGTTCGCGTCGAAAGTGCGGAAACGTGGTCCGAATCGATCGAAACGTATGGATGGTATATATCAGCACAAACGGATACGTATCATCATGAATACTCGATGGTGGGTGATTTTTTATGTTTAAAAATTATTACATTAGACAAAGAACGGACAAAAGAAGGGACAAAAAGAGAGAAAATGAAAGATTACGTTTGTGACGGAATTACCAAATTATTAATAACAGTCACATTTAAAAAAAATTAATTAAACAAGGGACTAGAACGTAATAATGAATCATAAATATATTTTGATAACATATACATTTATAAATGATAATAATAAAACCTTCATGTCAACCTTCATTTGTTTAAATAAAAAATATGCATATACGAATGTTATACAATATTATAGAAAACCAGCAATATGAAGCAATATGTAATATCCTTGTATTTGGATGTTTATAAAAAGAAAATAAACTATATGATAAATGGAAAGAAGGAAAAATAATCAATTTTGCGCAAACGAGATTGATATCTCAAAAATGCAATACCTCTTGGAATAAATTTTGAATATAGACGTGTAATAATATATACACAGCGCAGAAAGCCATCATCTAAGGTGCAATTTTCAATCACCCACTGCCGTTATACGAACGACACGTGGTGCATGCATTTGTCGGCGAACTCTTGGCCGAATAGTCTCGGCAAAGCCATAGACCCGGCGCGACGTGTCGCGGGAGATGATGGAGGAACGAAGTCGATCTTTTCCCGATTTACGACGAATAAAACTGCACTCGATGTGTTTCGATAGGGATACGCGCGTACATCTTTGCCGCACGTACATACGAGAGAGTATCACCACCGTAATGGTATCTTTACAGTTCACCTACACGAATAACGCGCGCGGATGATACAAATCGATCGTCGAGAGTCAATTTCCAAGAACGAAGACGTCGGAGAGGTCTCCGGAATTTTCGCCGAGGACATCTTCTATCACGATCACCTGTTATGTTCGCGGATGCATCCGAAAAGGATGTCGAGGGCGATTCCGTGAATAGCAGAGTTTTTCCGACAAATTGTACCGAATCAGAGCCCACAACCGTCCCCCCGTTTCTCTCTCTCTTTCTCTCTTTTAATCTGTTTCTTTGCTCCCTTTATGCGCCGTAGAGTTCTTAATGCTATCAATTGCCAAGGTATCTCCTCGATTACGAATCTGAATTTGTCGTGCGGAAACGAGGATACCCGCCTCGAACGATTCGCTCTTGATTTCGTGATTCCTCCGCTATCGATCTCCGGCTGCGCATTCTTATCGAGCCACCGGCATTCGCGAAAATACGACGCAAACGCGGCCATAGGAACTACGTGAACGTACGAGTAAACTCAAGTTTATTGGAAAACTAGATCAAAGGCGGGACGTGCGTAACATAATTATGTTCTTGTCATAAACGACATCTTGCGTACGAACATAATTGCAAATATGTTGAAGATAATATATGTTGAAGATAATATATTGAAGACATTCATATATATGTAATTACACGGTAATTAACCATATAATTTACAAAAAATAAAAAAGAAAAACAATATCGCGTGAATAAAATATAAGATTTTTTTACAGCATCAGCGGTACTAAATGACTTTCTTTTCAAATAAATAATTTCAGGAATAATTTAAATAAACTCATTATAAACCTTTAATTATACATTAACATTTACATTTATAATTTATAACATTTTTAAATTATTAATTTCTTTTATTATTTAAGAAATAAATATAATTTAAATTAATAATTAAAATTTATTTCTTTCCTGAAATCGATAAGAGGTAATAAATACTAGACTTTGCTGTCGCATCTTAGGACAGTAGCATATGGGCAAACCGTAAGAGACACATGCATCGACAAACACACGTTTGTATACATAGATATACGCGATAAAACCCGGACGACAATGCTCGACATTCGATCTCGCGTCGGGGCGACGAATTGGTTTTTGCCCGTTAACCGAATTCGCTCTCTCGCCCTCTCTCCCTCATCGCCGCGCCTTCCCTCTTCCGCTGCATTAGTCAACCGCCACCCGGTGAAACTCGAGAATAGATCGATCTTCGCTTGTCGACGTCGAGACGGGTTTAACGCTTGTAAAATTCCGTCGCACGTTCGGCACTTCTGACACATTTACCGCGCTCATATTGACAGACGGATGTGCACGCGCGCGCGATCGCGCTTCGCTAAAATTTGATGCACTTGACCTTCGTCGCGAAACGCGGCCGAATAAATCGATTTCGAGTGCTTCGACTTGACTCACCCGGTGTACATTTATAATGCTCGACCTCGGAGAATCGCCCGCGGCGGTGCACGTATACCCCGAAGCCGGTAGGGGCGTGAACGCACGCTGGACGTTTCTCATCGGCCTTTCAATTTCGCCTCGCTTTCTCCCGCATCCTCCCAAAAACGAAAAACAAACGGACGGGAAAGAATGAAAATATGCATGTATGGAAGCGGACGGGGCAGTATCCTGATTCTGGATAAGAAGCACAGTGTACTCGCGACGTAATAATTAATTACGCTTTTAAATTACATAGATTTTTTTTATTAATTTGATAATTGGCAGAAATTTAAAAATATACGGAGACTCGAATATTTTTTTAGAACTTATTGAAAAGAATTGTTATTAATTTTTAGTAGCTTATAGTATTCTAATTTCATGAAACGAATGATTGTCAAAGAGAGAGAACAAGAGACGAAGCAGTTTAAACATCAACTCCGGAGTTTCATTTAGACGAGTCTTTGTGTTGTTAGGAAATCGTGTTATTCGATACAATTAACTCTACGCTCGAATAGTTTCTTTTCGAGAATCGTATACTGAATTTGAACGCGTTTCCTCTGTGAATAGAATATTTTATATTCTTCAGTTGTTTCTTTAAGATTCGTTTTTGCGAGATAAAATATATGTACGTATCTCCTTTGAGTTAATATTAAGACAAAATAATGTATTGTCACTAGACCGAGCCCCCTCACCAGTAATAAAAAAATTATTCAAAGGGAAAATTATTACAAGAGAAAATTTATATATATTATGGATGTCATGATAAAAGTTTTTTAAATATAAAGTTTCAGTATTAAAAAGTAAAATTAATATTTGAATGATATACTGATATATGACTTTTAACAATAATACATATAAAAAGCGAGAGAATGGATATTACATGTATAAAATAGAAATGGTGCAAAAAACACCCAATATTCAAATAGAATATTTTATTTCGTCTAATAACCATTCTCGCTCCAAGTTAATGTAAATGAAAAACTTTAATGTATACAGAACTTTAATGTATGACAGAATAGTATTTTTTATTTACTTGCCAACTATTATATCTAATGGAATAATAGAATATCTAATTTTATAGAATATTAAAAATAGTATATATGCGCTACGTACGAATGAAAATAGCCACGGTATAGTAACAATAAACGGGTTGCATTGATCGCGAATATATATATAGCGATTACTATAGTCGTGAATATAAAAAAAGATGCACCTGAAGTTGTCGACCTGGAGTAACTTGACTTCGATAAAATTGAACGTGTAAGAACTATATGATATATCGCTATACAATCATTAAAACACATAACACATTCTATTTTTACCTAGTTCTATATTAAACTTGGATTAAAAATGCTTATGTTATATTTATCAATTTTTTGCATGCCTCCGAGTGAATTTAATCCGCATCGAATTAAAATCGAGAACACGAAAAAAAATTACCAAAAAAAAAATTGTAAAAACTACTTGTTGTGTAATACATCCATGTAAATCATGCAACTTGATCTTGGCGCACAAGATAGGCGTTACTACTTGTAGAAATATTTCCAACGTGGAAACACGGTCGTCTTCCACCCGGAACAAGAACATTTACGGTAATATCTCGGATAAGATTAAACGGAGCTTGCATTCTTTGAGGATAACGTTTTCAGAACGAAAATACGCCCTCGCTAACGAAACGCGACGGTCGTGATAAACGTAACTGCGCTCATGATATTTTCGTGTACTCGGACCGTGAAATCGCGATACGTACGTACCAGTCCCGTTTACTCGAAAATTCTCTAATTATCGCACGTCCGGAGTTTTAGCGTCATTTTCGTGAAACGCCTATGCATATTCATAATCTCCGTGATAACGTAGCGCTCTCGATTAACGCGCGAAAAAATTATATTTTGCTATAGGAGAAAAATCGCCGAGAGGAGAGAGGAAAATTTCGCCAAACGCGAAAAACCGCCGAGATTTGTTGGATCCGCGCAAACCTACGCACATTCCAAATGCACAAGCGCGGATAGGAAATATCGCGCATTCAACTCCGGTCAGTGGTCGATATATCCGAAAAAAAAAACCATTTCTGCCGATTTTCAAGGGTATTAGGTTCTCTTTCGCGTCATGTTTATGTCACTACCACCTACAATCGCGCGCAACGTGGTTACGGTCATCGCAGGCAAGCTCATCGTAGCAACGTTACGATATTATCTGGCGATGCCGAGTAACTTTTGGCTCTCGTGTCACGCTGCAACTTGCCGTTGCAATTCCCACTTGTACATATTTAAAGAGAGTCTTACCGCTCCTTCTTTCCTCCCCCATTTCTTACGATGGAACAAAGAAGGTATCCGCCCACGAAGGCTGGATGTGCACGGGCTTGCTCGTAAAATAGCATGCTCCGCGGCGTTTCTAAAGCGTCCGAGTTGGACGGCGCGCAAGACGGGTTCGCGAAAACGTCCGGTGTGATAAAAGATAATTATACGAAGGAACGAAGAAATAAAACAAAAGTATAGTACTGTGACTTACATTGGATTGGTGGAGTTCCAGTAGATGTCCGGCAGGCGGGAACAGGTGGCCTCCCGAGGGAAGGCCTCCATCACGGCCAACAGAAGGAGAAATAGGATGAACCAAGGCATGATGTCGAGCTGAATCTTGAGGCCGTTTGAGTACCGCTTCCAGAAGAAAAATGTGTGTTCAGTCGGTCACCTGCATCACATCGTAAGATGGATTATGATTAATGAACTGTTTAACATATTTTCGATGCAACTTGTCAAATAAAAATAAATTATTATTTATATTCATGCATTATATAAATATTTTAAAATTTTATGCAATCTTTTATTTAATTATTACATAGCATGGTATATCTACTTTAAGCTAGATTTCATGGAATCAACAGTCACATTTCCATTTTAAGAAATAATCTAATGGTAATAAAAAGAATTTGTTTTGTAACAAAAAAGTGGCATTCTTTCGATTTTGCTTTCAAAATAAATACTTTATTTAAATAAAGACATAAATTGCACGTGTAATTAGGGTCCGGGAATTCAAACTAATTAACGATTCAGAAAGGACTTTTATTTCTCGACTATCCAGCAGGAGCATAGAAGATTCTGGTGTGCATAATAAAAGAAAAGCTACTGAATTTGTACAATCGTAACGAAGAATCCTGATCTTATTTTCTACGTTCGTTCTTTTTAAAAGAATGTTAACTTTCGCTTAATAATGCATTTCAGGATAGCTAGACAAGATTTTATCCGGTGTAACGATTCTAGCTTTCTTAGATTTTCTGTCGCTATTCTATCGAATATTTTAAAACCATACATTATCGCATTATAATAATCTAGTTGCTCGAATAGCATATCCTCATCGATGGTAAGGGGCGATAAAAATATCATTACGACAGTCTTTTATACGTAAACAGTACATGTAATAAGAGGACGATATCTTTGAAAACTGACTAGATTATAGAGCGAATAAAAAATATAACATATAAAAGAAATAAAAAATGAGAGATTATCTTCTACATACGTGTATTGTATTATATAGTATTATGTTATCAATTTTATAATTATTTATAATCTCATATTGATTTAGATTTATAATACAGCAATTTATAATATAACAATTATGTTAGAAATAATGCCACATTCAATATGATAAGAACATACAAAAAAATAATTGATTGTTCACGCTTATTTCCCGATATTTACTAATTATTCGTGCTCATTCGCTTCATCTGGATCCCAGTTTATGGGAACATGTGCAAATATCGAAAAGCAACGAATAGATATATAAACGTCATTCGAGGTAAAAGATAAAAGAACACATGTATGATAGAAATTGATAGTTGATACGAAAATTGATCGATCATACAATTACCTAATGCATTCCGCGCAGTCTTTGATTTATAGAAGAAGAATCTCAATAGATTTATCGACTATAAACACACCGAAACGAAAACAGCGAAAGTACGAAGAAAAAAGGAAAGGGAAGACGTAAAAGACGGAAAGACAGCGATAAAATTTCGATATAGAAATAGTCTGCGGGATGGACCGAAATGGTCGATATAAACCGTATATAAGAGTAAAATAAAATCACTAACTATCCCACAGCAGCACCAGTGAACGATAATGCGAGTGTTGGGATACAGTTATTGCAGGCTGCTCACACGTCTGATCTAACCACGACAATCCGCGGTAAAGCAGCAGTCAACTGTCACCGCGCGCGGCCCTTGCTTCTTTTTTACATTAACCGCGCTCAATTTAATCCCCGTTTACCTGTCCTTCCAACCAATATTCTCGGGATAAAAAGTATCGGTGAAGCGCGAGATCGCTGCCTATAAGTAATTCGGAAAATATCATCAATCTCACGCTTGCAAGAAATGAATCGCTTACATTTAAAATATCAATAAATTAACAAGTATTTTTAACAGTATTAGCTTTCATATAATGCTCGTGTTAAGACTGTATATTTTAAAGAAGAGAATTTTTTAACATTCTGCAAAAATATATATTATTTTATTATTATATACGTATATTATTTTATAGTATATATCAAATCATCCCGAATTAAATTAATTCAAATTTTTGTACGCCTCTTTGTTGCATTATATCAATAGACCGCGCTAAAGCGTACACGTGTAACAATAATTTCAGAGAGTACGCAAACCAGCAATACTGTCTCTGCTCTTTCCTTTATACGCGCAAATGACTTAAGGAATGAATTCTATACTCTTCCAAGGAGAGGAGAGAGCCGCGGAGCGAGCCAGCGTACTTTGTCCTTCGCTGCATAGCAAACGGCCCCCCATGGAGCCAATCTTGTTTCATACAGAGTCACCTGCTTTCAGGGCCGTAGCTCGACGCGCGAATCTCGAAAGCAACGCGAGACACGCGTTTATGAGACGAGGCGGAAGAGAACGAGAGTGAAACGTGCGGCGAGAGGTGACAGACGGAATAAAGGATAAAACAATGTATATCCATTGAAGAAGAGAACCATTAAAGGGCCACCGAGCTGTTGGATAGCCCTCTGTCCTGTCAGCGGCGGAGCAGGTTGAAACCTCCCGTCTCTTCTTCCCCTCCACCTCCTCCTCGTCCATCTCTAACCCAGACGCGCTCCCTCCCCGCGCGCATCACCTCCTTTCCATTCTCACCGTTTTGCTTCTCTACTCATGCCCTTCCTATTTTCCCTTCGACGGTGTACCGTACTCGCCACGAAACAGCGCGCTCGACGAGTTTCGACTTCGCTTTCAATTTGCTGCACCGCTTGGCAAAACCGTGGATCCCCCGCAGCGACGCGAATTTGTGTTTTAATTGAAACCGAAAGTCATCCGTTAAAGCGCGAGCGACAGGATGGCCGAACGTGATAAATCGCTGGAAACGTTTCCGGAGTTCCTCATTACGAATCGTAGCGTCTGCGTGTGAGAAAAAAAAAGCGCGGCGTGCAATCACTCTTCCTTGTGTCTTGCGTATCGACACGAAGGGATTCATGAATAAAAGTCAATCTGGTATATCGGATTAATTGCGATTCACGCGGAACTCTGTTCACTCGCTGATAACTTACCGGATCCCCGCGAGATTACATATACTTTCGTCGGGAACCTGTACTCGCAATTAGCTGTCTCAGGCTTTAATTAAGTCGCACTCGTAATTGCACGCGCTCGGCCGGAAAGTCTATCTCTAAGTTCCTCGACTTGATGATAGCCGTAAATAAATACAAAAATCGATTTATTGAAACGTACATATTGGTATAGCTTTCGAAATAAAAACCGGTACTCTAATCAAAAAAGTTGAAAAGTAATAATTTTTAAAAATTATAACTGTGTATAGAGGGTGTCAGAGCAATCTCCCCCCCCCCCAAAAAAAAACTCTTGTAGCTTACCTCGAAAGCTTTTCAAAACACTATAATAAAGTATTTTTTTCATCGAGTATTTTTCGGATTATGAGGCTTGAAATAATCTCTTAATTTTACATAAATCATAAAATATCTAGTAAAATAATCATTTTTCGATTATCTGACCTTAATAATTTTATGTAAAATAATAAGAGCAATCAATTGGTGTAAAGAAAAGACAATTGTTTCGAAGAAAAAATATGTAATTTGTAATTAACAATTACATATTTTTTTTCGAAACAATTATGTGTTTTCTTTACATCAATTGGTTCCTCTCATTATTTTGTACATAAAATTATTAAGGTAAGATAATCGAAAAATAAATATTTTACTAGATATTTTATAATTTATGTAAAAAATAAGAAATTATTTCAAGCCTCATAACTCGAAAAGTACTCGATTAAAAAATACTTTATTATAAATGAATGTTTTGAAAAGCTTTCGAGATAAGTTATAAGAGCTTTCTTGGGGAAGAGATTGCCCTGGCATTCTATATAAAATAAAAATTAAATCGAAATAATGAGAAAACGAAATAATACAAATAATTCCACGATATAATTATATGCCATTGTGTATATATCATTGTTATGCAAATTTAAATTATTGATGTAAAAGAGATAAATTCTCTCCAATACTAACCAATAACTGTTTTTACTACTTTATCGCGGAATAAGATAAAGTGCCCCAAGTTATGCAATAACTGCAAACTGTGCAAATTTATCGCTTCCATAATAGGCGCCAGATTATCCCGCAAACTACGAAGCTTGTACGTCTGAAAGTTTCAATCTCGATGTATTTCCGAAAATACAACGTAATGAATGGCAACGCACGATTTGTTATGAATGAAGCCGGGTATAAACATACGCGCGTATGCCGCGTGCACGTGCGTGCTTACGTCTAACGCGTTTCTGTACGCACGAATCGTCATGGTCGTAGCACTAAACCGATATTGAACTTGTACGAGTTTGCCGGAAATACAATGTATTTTGGCTATTATTTGATAGAAAATTTCAGAAGCCTTCAAACATTTTTTATTGCTTCTTTATAATTAATCAAGACAAATTTGATAAATGCATATCAATTTGATAAATTCATATCAATCAATTGATAAATTCTGATCGTACAAGCATTATATTAATGCAACATTTCAAAACTGTGTATAACTTTTTCTCGGGGGAGAATATACTCTGCTAAATTCGAGCGTACATATGATATGAATGTCAACGTTTGTAAAAAAAAAACACAATTAAAATTTTTGACAGCATGGAAATAAAGAAAAACTTTTAAAAACAAAACAATTGTTTCATGGCTTAAGCGTGAATGGTTCGTCGAATTTCGTGTGCACACGAGTTGCCCTCGAACGCACAAATATTCCAACTACAGATGGTCAAAGTAATAAAAATGCGGGTCGTTACAATTCCTAGTGGTTATGAAACATGATGATATTTAATATTAAAAGGTTTCCAGTAAATTACGTTTCAAAATACATAATATCAAGATGTATAACGCAAGCTTATTCATCCGTCAATTCGATTCACATTCCACGTTAACAAAAATTCGTTTAATGATCTAATTAAAAAATCCCGACTAATCTCCCGATTAATCTCATCCTGCCATCATATACAGCGGCTTACATTTTCATTGGCGTTCTATTTACTGTCCTAATAGCCTTTCTCTCATTTATGTGATTACTTTACTCTCTATACAAATTTGGATTTATTAAACTATTCGTAACTTTATTTATTTATTTATTTATTTATATTTATGTTCGCATGTAATCTTACATCGTTGAAAATTCTGAAGAAAAATTCGCGAATTAAAAAATATGTCCTTATCGTCAGCTGAAAGGATATTTGGCCCAGCGGGACACCTTACATAATAGTTTATGAGATACATAAAATATACATACTTGTTTCAAGTGACCGAGGAGACGGCGTCTGCACTTTCGTCACGTGAGCACCGCCCGGGGCTTATCCTTCCCGGAACGAACACGTATGGAGGCTGCCGGCGCGACCGCGTAATCCGAAGTAAATCGCGGAAAGGATCGGCGAGGAGGACGAGATCGAGGCGCGTTACTCGAGTTCGGAGAAGCGCGATGCGTCGATAATTCGCCGATGCCTCAAGATATTAACGCGTCACTTGTTCGCGCGCGAAGCACGTCTCGCTCGCTCGCGAGAAATTAATGCACCGCAATTTCTCGGCTCTCGAAAGAGGCGCGGGATTGATCGCACTCGTCGACCGTCAGATTGTATCGCGGAAGGAATACGCGGCGTTTACAACGACGTGTAACGTACAACGATTAGCGATTTCGCTAAAGTCGAGAGCGAGAGCGAAACGGACGAGTCGATATCGAGAATCGAAATCGATTCGTATTTCGCGGCAGCCTCTTTATTCGCGCACTGTACTTGCGATGACGATGTCGTCCTTTCTCGATCGAGACCTGTCGAGACCTGTCGAGATCCGTCTGCCTTTCTCCTTCTCTTCTTCTGTCACTTGAAATCCGCGAAAAGCAACACCAAACACACTCGCGAGAATATATGTCACGCAGGTTAGCCGAGCACTTTCGAGAGAGATCCGCGACAATTCACTTCACTTCGCAACTCGATCGTTATTTCACTTGAATCGTTCACTTTCGCATTCGACTGACTCGTCGATAATTCCCGTGATTGTGTTCGACGGAACACGCGCTGACCCCACCGGGTCGCAAAATTCGGATTTGACGATTATCTTTTCTAACGATTAATCTTCGACGCGAGCACGCAATGTTCGACTTGCTGCGAACACGGTCGATGGCGGACTATCACTGTGAAGTAAATCGAGCGAGTCTCCGACGAATCGGACGTTAGCCGCGAATTTCACGTCGCTCCTTCAAGCGCGGGACGTACGAACACAACTCTTTATATTCGTCCTCGGAACTATCGCGATATCGCGGATCGAATGACGAACGTTGGTCGTGATTCTCGTGATGCACGGGCGATGTGCACGCACCGGAGTCGCGAAGAAAACTGAGGTGCAATAGTGTTTTGAACGAGCTCGGCTCTCGGCAAGCTTTCTGGAAATCGGCCGAGCCGAAATTTCGTAGAGATTGATAAAATCCAGGAGACGAGGGTATTACTTCCGAATTACTTCTTCGAAAGACGACTCGATGCTCCACTTGAAACAGACGTAAGGACGATTATTTTCTTTCGGAACACTCGACTCTCATAAAATCCTCATCAGATTTTCGCGTGCTCGACGACGTGAATATTGACCTAACCTAATTGTCGATATATACATATATGTTGAAGACACGCGTAACACAAGTCACTTTGCATCACACTACAACAGTTTTGTTTTGCTTTCACACCGTTGTCCCTGCTGCTCACTCGTCCTGTCAGTATCTGTCTCTTTCTCCCTCGAACGAAAACGCGCGAGACTCGCACTGCAGTCGATCCGATCGCGACCGAAACTAACCTAACGCGAACCGAGCGCTCCGTTCGACTCGGCCGAACGAGCGAGTGTCGCGAATTTTACAACCCCGCGGAATTTTGATCTCCGAGCGAACGCGAGTACCTGCGATCGTAATTTTTCTCCCGTGCAACTTATTTTCCCTCGATCGCGTGCGACGCGCGTGTTTTGCTCTCTTGTATATATTCCTCTCCCTTTTTTCTCTTTTAATTTTACGGAAATCGCGTGGGTTCAATTCGATCGCGGTCCCGTTCCGTGGCTGCTCGCTCGTCCGTTGGCGGGCTTCGAATGACGAGCTGCGATCGCTCCCCACGCAATGCTCCGGCTCTCTCACTCCTTCTCCCTCGTGCCTCGCGCGTTCTCTCCCTCGATCGCGTCGGCTCTCGCTCCTCGTTGCGCCCTTCGTCCCATTTCTCTCTCTCTCTCTCTCTCCCCTTTCGCGCGCGCGCACGGCTTTGCACAACGGCGCAGTCACATCATCTCGCTCTCTTTACCGAGTGGCCTGCGCGAGAAACAGAGAGAGAAGGAAGAAGAGAGAGAGAGAGAAAGAGAGTGGAATCCGGCGCGTGATAGTCGGCTTGCCGCGATGCCGAGTAGAGTGACAGAGAGCGAGAGAACGTGCAACGTGCGCAAGCGCCAAGAATATGTATATACTTACCGGGGTGCTATCTGCGAGGCGGTAAAAGCACCCCCCGCGAGCGCAGACTTCCGCGGAGAGAAGGAAGAAGCGAACGAGCCAAGCGTATCTCCTCACCTCGCCTCGCCGCGCCTCCTCCAGCGCACCCCTGCTGCACCCATGCGGCATTAGGGGGTGCACGGCGCTGCCTAACGTGGAACACGTATGCGCAAGAAAGGCCCTCTCTGTCTGACGGCACGCTATCTCCTCTCGGATGAATGCGAGGGAAATATTTTTAACGGCGGCACGGGCCCAGCCATCTCATTAAGAGCGCACCGGCACGCCGATGAAAAAAAAAGAAGCTGAAGGGGGTGAGGAAGGGAGAGGTGCTATCGCGCGTAGCCCCGGTCGCCCTCTTTTTCGGCAACACATCCGCCATTCGCGAGAATCGACGCGGATATGAAGAAATTTGCGATAGTGTTAGCAATTATATCAAGTGTGTATGTATATCAAGCGTGTATCTCGTTGATGCAGAAAACGATTGCAGATTTCTTAGGTACATAGGAAAAATAAACACACAATAAACATACATATTTTTCCCTTAAAAAACTCAACGAATGCAAATGATTTTGAATCAACTTTTTTCTTCAATGACAAAAGATTCAAATTTATTATGCAAAGATTTTACAAAAAGTCTCATTTAGTTTGATTAAAATTTAGCTCTTTTATATCAATTCGTAAAAAACAATTTTATTTATGTATATATATATATATATATATATATATATATATATACATAATTGAAAAACAAAAATATTATTTTGTTAATATTTTTAAAAATTAAATTATTTAATTTAAAAAAAATCATATGCTGAAAAACTCGTAATAATTGATACGTGAAAAATACTGTTTTTCTACTATATTGTCAAGATTATGCTTTAAACGTGATGCTTTTATTAAAAACATGCAAGAGAAATGCGTGCATAATAAATTTAAAAACAATTATCGCAACTTCTATTTTTACTTCATTTAACACTCTCAAATTATACGTATAATCTGATATTAATACATATTTGAGAATATGATATATAGTAGAAGCTGTAAAAGAGAAAGCTTTAGTATTTGTTAAAATAATACAAAGAGGCGTACAAAATTTGAATCAATTTAATTCGAGTTATTGATTTTTTTATATTGATATAAAATAATATATAGAGAAAAAATTTATTTTTTCAGAATGTTAAGAGATTTTTCGTTCTTTTAAAATATACAAGCATAAAATACACGTAATAATGTAAACCCAGACATTAAATGTGTTAATTAAAAATATTAGTTTATTGATGTTAAAGTGCGAGCGTTTCATTTCCCGTGAGATTGACGATCGATATCGTGTTGATATTCGGTTTCCTCGGATTGTTTATTCGTGGATAGCGATTTTGCGCAGTACCGACTTTTGATTGAGGATATGGACTGGAAAGGTAGATGAGTGGGGATAAATTGAGTGCAGTTAATGTAAAAAAAAACAAAAAAGCCGCGCACGGTGACAGTTGGCTGCTTTACCGTGATTTTTTTTGGCTGGATCAGATATTACTGCAACAATTGTTGTTTATTAACGCTGTTTTAATTTGCTAATAATTTTATTTTGCTATTATTTATAATTTCGGCCTACTTTACGTAGATTACTTCCATATTCGAAATTTTGAAGCTATCTTTCTGTCTTTTACGCTTTTCCTTTGTATTTCTTTCGCTGTTTTCGCATCCGCATGTTTACATTCGATAAATCTATTGAGATTTTTCTTCTGTAAATCGAAGACGTATGACTATGCGGAGTGCATCGGATAATCATATGATCGTCAACTATCGTTCCCCATCATAGATACATTCTTCTTTTACTTTTTGCTTCGTGAATGACATTTACATATTTATTATTCTCTTCCATATTCTACACTCATTTCTGCAAAATCCAGACCAAACGAATATAAACGATCACGAACAAATATCAGCGAATATCAGTGAATAAAAGTGTTATTTAATTTGATTTTATAATAAATTATTATATAAACAATTTTTATATGTATAAAGGATAATTTTTAAAATTATAAAAATTTAATAATTAACTTTTCATGCTTGTTTGTTGATATCGTTTATAAATGTTCTTGCTTATTTACTTGATTTAAAATTGTGAAATAATAATAGAGATATTCTATTTAATTGGTGAAAATCAATAATGGATGCGGTTTTTCCAAGAATTAGAGATTTTATGGAGGAATTAAAAGTATCTTGAAAGAATCCTGCTAGATACTAAATTGCAACGCGTATTTTCATATCCACGTGTTTCGATTTTTCTATTAATTTACAAGAATATTAAAGTGACTATGGTTATATGTGTATATATATTTTTATATATAATATTTTATATGAATTTCTAGTTTTTTTCGCGAAACCTAATATTTTCAATGCTCATAAAATTCGTACGTTTTCACATGAATCTATCAATATATTGGTTTATTTATATCTATTTTATATAGACTGATTATATCTATTTTATAGATTTTACATTAATATATATTTGTGTGAAGATATAATATATGGATTAATTTATAGAGTAATTAAGCATTTGTTATTTAAAGATAGAATCCGACTAGCAACTAACTCAACAAAGCTTTTCGTTATCGCGAGTTAATAGCACTTTAAACCGCAAATGTGAGTCTCTTTTAATTCCTTGCAAGCTTTATCTCGTTGATTAGTGGGCCAAACAACGTGCGGAATAAGGAAAAATGAAGAAACGCGATAACCGAGCAAAGAACTTTCCGGGTACGTGATTTGGGTGGTAAAATCTACATGGAGGTGCAAGGGACATCACTGAAGGCGCGGATAACTTGGTCGCCTCAGGTTGCTACGGCTATTAAAGTCCCTTTATCTAAAAACTCCTTTAAAGATGTAACGCTAAAAATAAATCCACCGCACAGGTCCATAAGAATCAGTTCATTTTGGAATCTTTAGAAAGATCGTATCTTATTTCTGTTTATCGACTTTATTGATTCTTTAAACGCGTTTTCGATACAATTTTCTGATAATCTAGAGATGATCTCGTTGATGAAAAAAATCTTGTGATTCTCATTTTCGACGCCCAACAGCACAACGATCTCTTGTTACGGCGAATTTGCAGTATATCTCCGCTATAATCGATCGATATCGCGCATTTCTCCTGCGAGAGCAATGAATTTGTTAGCACATTTATTGAAAATTGTTTATGAAGCCATTCCATGCTAATGTAATTACGCTTACATTTTAACACGACGGCGTGAACCACTACAGTAATTTTATTGTTGCATTTTCATAGTTTAATTTCCGAGCATTGTACACGCGTGTTGCACGCGATGTGGACATTTTGATACTAAACATTCGGATGTGCTTAATAACAGGCGCGTATAATTTTATCTTATATTTGGACAATTTATTTAAAAGCGATATATAATTTTACCATATTTGCAATAAAATATCGTAGCGAATATTTGCGCAATAATTTACTGCACGTAATAACGCTAAATAACTAATATTTGCTGGTTTATTGTATAATATTTTTTCAATGTACGTAAGAATGTAATAAATAATTTATAGGATGTAAAATTTCTGAAACTGAATACATATAAGTCTTAGAATAAATCTAATAAAATATAAACGCATGTGTGTATTTTATTAATTGTTTTCGCAAGTTTGCAGATTTCATTATCGGAAATTATTGTGCTTAAAAGCTAAAAAATATATCATTAAGCTTATTTTATTATGTATTTTGATTTGTGAATAGTTCAAATTCTCTCCAAGATATATATGAAAAGTTTGCACCCTATTTCCAAAATTTGGATTAAATTCATCAAGTTTCGGCTAAAATTTTTCTAAAAAAATGACAGTTGCTGATATGTTTCGAAATGAATAACTAAATGTCGAAAATAAATCAACTTTTTGATTGCACAAAACTTGCCTTTATTGTTCAAAAACTGCTAATAACTTTCTAATTTCAGTCAATATCAGTTCATAATTTTTTTTCAATCAATATCTCAAGACTCAGAACTGTAAAGTTTAAAAAAAATATATAATTCATGAAAATTTAGAAAATTTTTACTTAAGAATAAAAAATTATCGAGATCGTCGAATTTTTTTTTATATTTATTTCTCTTTCGGAAAGTCAACACGGCAATCTTAGATGATTCATGTTGGCAAACTGCGATCGATAGAAACGACATGTCGACGATCGCAATTTTTTACCAAGTTCTCTAAATAATGGAAGTCCATCCATTCCTCGATGAACGCCAAGAAGACGGATAGAATTGCATGTTACCTCGCTCGTTCCTTTCGTGTTCGCTTTCGTTTGTTCGGCCTGTCTTCAAAAGACAACCATCCTCGTCTGTGTATTGAACCTCTTCCTGCGAATTAAATATTTAATACATGGATCGATATTGTTTCGTACATTTACGCGATACGGACTATCCGGCTGCTCTATGCGAGGCTTTTTCACTAACCAATCCGAGAAATTACAAGCCGCGACCCTTTCTCATACGCAAATACGCATGTCAGACGTCATTTGCAATCTATTTCTCTGCCTCTTTGAAAGGGATCACGAACCTTTTTTCCACACACAACTGATATAGCTTAATACGACAAATAAAAATATATAATTCATCTTGCAAAAGCTGAAAACTCGAAAATATTTTTTGTATTCATTGTGTACACAGTGCATGAGCGAAAAATTTAAATGTGTAAGAAATAACGTAATTGAATATTATTAATATTATAAATATACTATAAATATTACATATATTACTATAAATGATAAGTATATCTAAATCTTTTGCTATATTTTTTAATGCAAATTTTATTTAAATATCACATTGATTCAACACAATCCTTAGTTGGTATATTAAATTAATTATATTCTCTTATCCTATATCCTCTTTTATATTTTCATAAAATTTATAATTTTCATAATCATTTTGTAAAGAGATTATTTGTCCAATTCACACAATATACATATATTGCACAAAAAATATATTTGCTATTCGATTATTTTAGTTCCTCTATAGTCACCTTCTTTGAATCAATACATCAAATCGCGGAAGTATTCATTGATATGAAACTCTCCCGCGACGACAATTATCTTCTCCCATAGTTTATCTACCTACGTGTTTCAAACGCCTACCACTTTGCGTCCTTTTACCTTTCCTAAGTCGTGTACAATATGTCACGCCATTTTCTCGAACACAACGTACGTTGCAATTCAGTGCTGACGGTAATGTCATGTTACCACGAAGGAAATAAAAATTTTCATGGCTTTATGTCGCACGGCGTAGGTTGATACTATGTGCGGGATGAACTATAAGAAAAACTGGAAATTACCCAAAGGAACGATCGTTTAAGCATAATGGCAATAATAAAAGAGAAAATTACTGCGATAGTATAGTTAAGGATACGAGATATGAGATCTTTATTCTAGAAATGCCTAAAACCGGAATTTTAAAATTTCTGTACAAATAGATACATCGCATCGCTTGCTAGGCACATCTTCAACTTCATTTAAACATATTGCATATTTTCAGATTTCATCTTACAAAAATTAAATGGCTCATGTAAAAAAGTAGCTTGAACTCGGTATAAAAAACAGTTGGATTATTAACAAGAATTTTATCTTACTGGCTTTTTCATCCATAACTTTGTATTATATATCCTTCAAAGTTAAAGAGAAAGATGTATGACAGGAGAAGAATAAGTACGTGAATGTTGTAATTGATCTCCATCGCTCTACTTTAGCTTCCACGACCAAGATGGCATAAATTATTACGAGCTCTATAGATTTCTATGACTATGATATACTTGTCTCTTGTATCTTGCGCGATAGTTATAACTATAAACGAGAATGAAATTCGCTCAATAAAGTGCAACTGAGCTGCTGCGCCACGATCGTACATATGTATGAGTACATACAAATGTACGGTTGGAATAAAAAGATTTTTCAGAGACGAGAGAAAAAGATAAAGAGAGAAGGAGAGAGAGAAAGAGGAATCGAGTAGTGCTCCCGGGTGTTAAAGTACCCTGGGCTTTTAAACTGGTTACCCTACTTCCTCATCCCGCTCCTTCTGAATGTTTGATGTTGAAAAATTCGCGTACTCTCGGAACGCTGATCTTCTTTTAATTCTTCTTTCCGGTATCTTTCTGCTTATCTGCTACGGACGTATCTCTAGTCACGAGTACGAATGTAAGAAAAATCGCTGTACTTAGTCACATTTTGAGCGATTACTTACCAAATAGTCTCGACGGATTTTCAACACATTTTCTTATGAATTAATTTAAAAACATTAGCAAATATGTACTAATAAATGTATCAATAATTTAATCATATATGTATATAATGCATAAACAAAATATTTTGTAACAAATAAGTAATTTTGTCTGCTGCGCTTTAAACATGTTAGAAAAAATATACATTCAGTATCGATTTTATGTCTACGATTGAAATAATTGCGAAAAAAAGAGTAAAATAAATTCCTTGATACATAGAGGAAATTAACAATTTGCGAAACATGATTAAATACGATTAGACGTTATATGTTAAGGATATCCGCCATCAAAGGATATTAATCGTATTTCCTATATAAGCAAATGGAGATCACTCAACCATAGTGTAGTTTATACCGGTTAACGAGCTGACCGCATAGGACACCCATGGTTGATCCACATGCCGATCCTACCGACTCTGATCTTGCATTTGTGGCCAATCAGCAGCTTTGATATCAAAGGACTTAGAATTGGCAGACTAGCAAACTAAACGCTTACGAGATGCGAAATTCCAGGATAATTATCTAAGATCTAAATCATAATTATTCGTTTCTTATACAGATCTGTATGCTTTTAACAGATAATACAAATTCAATAGATATGCTTTCGTCGGATAATGTTAACACACAATTGTCGCGAATTGATCATAATATTAACGAAATATATCAGAAGCGTGCTTGCGGCGTCACATTTCTGTAACGTAATAATTAATTGCAAACTGCCTGGATTCATAAAACTTCACGATGGAAATAATAATTATGATACTCATAGCAAAAATCCATGATAATTCAAGTTGTATGCTACATAACAATGCGTTTCACGAAGGAAGGAGCGTACGGCTTGTCAGCGGAATGCATTTAACTCTGACACGCACAGCGCTTTAAACTCATCAGCTTTTACATGGGATTTCAAATGACTCGCAGAAGGTTTCAAACGAAAAACGCAAGTCAGTTGGTCAATCCATTAGAACCATTTCGTTCGAGAGTTGCTGCGTAATGCTTGCGATTCGACTGACTTGCATTACACATGCATTGCCTCAAGAAGCATATGCCGCCGACTTATGACGTTTCTTCTTTTCTCTTTACTGAAATCCATCGCTTGCTATCTTAAAATGCCATATTCAGTAATGTATTACGAGGTGAAAAAGAATGTAAGCGTATATTTTGCATACAAGGATAAAAGCCATCATCATAATATGATAATTTTATTAGCGCGAATTACGAAAAGCAAATGGATTTACACGCGCGTGACAGAAGCTGTTATTGCATTAGCATACTTTTGCATTCTGCCTTTATTTTTTAACCGTGGACTCGCGCACTTTTCGGGAACGCGTTTTGCCGCATCCCTTTGTTGTCGCGTATATACCAACATTCAGTTTGCACGGATTCCAAGAGCCGAACCGCATCGGGATGCTGTTGCTTTGTTTGACGACTGCAGAATCTAAAGCGCGCGAGTCGTAACACTACGGCGTTTCGTTTAAAATTGCCCGATAATGGCCGCTGCGGTTTCGGATTGACGGGCGGCTCTTTTGTAGCCATGCTCATGCAAACACGCTTTCATTCGTTCTCGCTCGGTCCCTGTCATCGGGTTGTCCATCCAATCCTGGTTTTCGTACACGTGTTCGTCACAGTCGTGCAACTTTATAAGCAATAACCGAACGCGTGTGCGACAGGTTTACGGGTTACACGTCGCGGTCCTTGTGCTCTTGCATCACGGTCGGTTGCCAGATGCGGTCAACTATGTTTTTTTATTATGCGCGTTTTACGAGGCACCAAATCTCCTTATCACTCGCATAAAAAACGTAACGCTCAGACAGAAAAATTAAATGTAATTTCACAGGCATACACGAGCGACTTGCAACGTTATATTACACGATAATTCTTTCGAGTTGCCTCAAGTATTGTAAACTGTTTCTTTGAATTTTTTTATGTAGAATTCTGTTCTAAAATACATAAGAGAGGATCCATACTCTTTAATAAAAATCCGATGTTGAAATAATTTTATCGTTTATCTGAATCGAATTTTACGTAACTGAACATATAAGAGTAGTACTTTTCTTTAAAAAACCATTTCAAGTTTTAATTTATGAAGAGAATAAGAATGAGAGATTCGCGTGCTCTCTACTTATGTATATCAAAGTAATATACATGACGATGACTCAGTGTCGATCAACATCGCGACAAAAGAGGATGCAGCAGTACTTGAAACGCTGAAGCTCTAGAGTCGTCGATCGACAAGTGCGCGCGTACTTTGCATATACGTCAAAGAATAAATATAGCGTTCGTTTATAAGTCGTTTCTATTTTTATGTTATTACAACGGAAATAATGCTACTTGCCTTATGCACCATCCCATATGTCGCGTTTCCCAGGACAATCCGATTTTATACTCTCGAGTATCCAGATATAACATCTTAGACCTCGTTTTATCATCGGAACAGTCGCGACACAACGCTAATGTAGACCTGCGTGTCATTCAGAATTCTAAATACTGATTCGCGCTAGAAAAAGTTCAAAGTAACTCTTCTAAGCTAGCTAGAGATTCCTCGTACTTTATAAATAGACGTGTCAATTTTGACACGAATGTGATAAGATCGCTCACGATTAGACACACGATGCTAGTAAACTTTCTCTTTAATTGACGAATAAAAAAGCGAAACCCCCGCATTATTTGCTTAGTTAAAAATATCAAATATTAAAGAAGAGCTATTCTCTTATATGCGTCATATACAAATGTACATATGTCATATACAAAGTATAAACATACTTATCACTGTTTTATACCATCACAATCATTAAACATCTGGCTACTGTTTGCATATATGATATCTGCCGTCTTATCTGCTCGCGAAAAGTATTTCAACCTATTATGTTGAAGCGTAATTTTTCAAAAATTTCATGTACTTTTCTATAAAATATGTAAATCAATAATTTCTACAAAACATTTTTTCTGTAAGAGAGCAATTTTTTAATATACGAAATTGCTCGGATGTTATGCTTCTAATCTTGTCTCGACCTCAATTTTCACGTATAAAAATTGCACATGCTTCTGTCTAGTCCACAAATATAATCCCTTCGCACCCTGTCTTCGTTCGTGACAGAACTAGGACAGCGTGACGGTACTCGGTGTAGTGGTGTGCTCTATACGTTTCGAGTATTCGAAGTAGCTGATAACTTCGGAAACAGAGGATCGTCGAGAGTGGTTCGCATCGCGCCACCGAACGGCATGTATAGCCGGTCTCCCCAGGCCATTAAAATCTATTAAAACGTATGAAAAGTTGCCATCAATGTAGGACCGCGAATTACGCCTTCTCCTTTCCGCGCGCAGTTTTCAGAAATGGAAACTGCGGACAAACTAGATATTCCGACGTGGCTTCGCGAGCAACGCGCAGACTGGAGAACACGGGACGAATAGAATAAGTAGGTTAACGAAATGGTCGTTCGCAAGCTTGAGATACCGCCACCAATTTCCAGTGGTCCTCAACTCGATTCGAAGTTCCTCGGGGATACCCCCGTGTTAGAATGCGCCACGAAGCGACAACAATTTTCCAGTCGGTTGTTCCTACTTCGTGCCGCCATGCATGCATGCGCAAAACGTACTTTGTACGTAAGCCTCGGAAATAGAAGATGTTCCTCTCCGCATCTCCGTATCCTCTTCCCTATTCCCTGCCCAAGCCGCGTCGTACGATTCTTCGGAGACGATTCCCCCGAACTCCAGCAACGGAGATTCCACCTCGAGGAAGCGGAAAGGGAAAAAAGGGAAATTATCGAGTCGCGAGGAGAAGCGGCTCGGATGCTTGATTAGCGCGTACAAGAAAGACATTCCGCAAGTAGATTCTTCGAGGTCCGTTTTTATTCCGGATCGCTGTCGTGTTTCGCTTCGCAGCGCTAATTGCATTATTATCGACACTTCCTCTAGATTCTTTCGCATTGTCACACCGTCATCTTAATTCGTATCGAAAGTACCATTAATAAGTGCGATATATAATTGGAGAAAATAAATACGTAATAAAAGTGAATTTTTCAATAAACTATTTTCTCAAACAGAAAAAAATGAAATTTTCATAATCTTAGGTTAAAGATTATGAAAGATTAATTAGATCTTATGCTATATATTAAATTTTTATATAGACATATTATATTTTTTTAATATAAAAATAACACATGCATATTGTAATATATATTGAAAGAATATATAAATCTCCCTTAGATATTTATATTTGAAAGAAAGTATACATTTGCATTACTTATGCTTGATATTTATTGATGATGAATATAAAACATCAGATGATTGAAGAGAGACTAAAGAAGAGAATGAATAACAAGAATATGCAGAGAAACATTTTTAACGGCAATAATAACAATGTTGTAAGAATAAATAGTTCATATATGAGGCTAACGCATAGTCTTCATAATTAATTATTTTACTTCTCAGCCTATATGTGTGTGTTCAAAATTCATCATACCAATCGTAATATTAATTGCTTCCACCAAAATTAACGTGCGTAGATTTCAAGGATATGGTTGACGCTGTGACCTCTCACGCTCTTGTACCTAAGGGTAACATTGCTAAAGCCAGGTCCACCTTGCAAAAGACTAGCAGTAGCACCGTTGCCGTTTGTCTTCTGGTCCAACGATTGAACCAAAGTGATGCGTTGCCATGTTGAAATATTGAAGGTCTTCTCGATAATTATGACCTTCATCCAGGAAGAGTTCTTGACAATATTTTGCCTGAGTACGAGTTTGTCACCAGGCACTCTGTAGCCGACAACCAGATGATGTGATTTGTTGGTGGCCAACTGATTAACGGCACCATTAGCTGGTACGGTGTTGATAGCCATCAAAGCAGCGACCAAAAAGGCCAAACCGATTATATATTTTTGTGCCGACATTTTGACTTATTTCACACTCGAAAACCGCGTGATCACTGCAGGTTACTCGGTTACTCGAGTTCTGCCGACACAACGAGCGATCGGCGTTTAAATACGCGCAATAATCTCTTATCGCGCAGCTTATCATGATTACATCGTTGATGTATCACCTTGTTCTGGAAAGATATATTCTACGAAAAAGTTATTTTAATAAATACGATCATGTCATAACATATAAATGAACATCGTTATGCTCTATTAAAAACACACACACACACACAATTTAAGTAACATAAATTTCTAATAAAATCTGTATATGGCATATTCGTTAAATTATGAATCATATTTTTGTTATCTATTGTATAGTTTCAATATTATATATAATCAATAATTTTATATTATTTAAAAAGGAAACACATTTTCAAAATAATATAGTTAAAAAAAAGGTTTAATTTATCGTTACCTTTTAAAAAAAAACCTAACCTTTTAAAAAAAAGAAAGCATTTAGAAAATATTGACATAGGCAAATAAATCAATATTTCCTATATGTAATTGATAGATATTTTAATTAAGTTTATAAATAAAAGCGCTCGAGATATAATTATTACTCACACACGTGTACATGTGCACATTTTTATTCTGGCTTCTGATTCATAGAATAAATTACGCACAAGTGTGTTTCCAGTATACTAAATCAATATTTTTATCGTTCAAATATTATGAAACCCCGCACCATAATCATATCTCAATTATCTTATTCCATCTTTACAGTTAATCTTCACAGTACAAGGCTTTTATAAAATTGATATTTTTTCAAATACTAATAATTACTTTTTTTTAATGGCGAATCTTTATATATAAGATATTTAACATAAATTTTATAATAGGATCATTTGAGAAATTTTATAATATACGAACATTTATATTCTAATAATTACATGTAATGTATGTATACCTAAACATATTACATGCTTATCCTTTAATATCTACATCTCAGAATATATCTTTAATAAAGACAATGACTGATAATAATTATATATTTGCGAATTAATATAAAGTATTAAATTATTATTGGGTTAAAATAAACATTTTACATATATTAAACATATATATAATTAAAAATGCTTTATGAAAGATATGTTAATTTTTATGTAAGACAATAATAAGTTATTACCAATATAGGAAGAATCGATTTTCGATTTTAAATTGCATTAGGAATAAAGGCAGAATATAATTACATGCATTGAGAATTATAATATTTATCGATATTAATAACTTTACATTGAGAGATTTGCATTTCATGTTTTATTAAATCATATCTGAAAAAGATTATTGCACTTAAAAAACTTAATTTATTCTGATCTTTTACATCTGCATTTCCGAAATGGTGAAGCTTTCCATTTGCTTTCCAATTGTAAGGGTCACAACTGCTTTGTCAAGGCTGTTGGAGACTGTTTGCTCAGATGCTTGTTAACCGTGTGAGCATCCAATATGTTACCTCGTGTATGCACTTAGGTCCTGCATCGAGAATAGATTCACTCGGATCATTAAGTCAATTGGTGGATACACGGTGACAGAATATCGGCCATAACAGCCGTGAAATTCTCGCAGAGAGACTGGAGTGTCGATTATGCATTTCGAAATAATTCTCACACACACGTGCGCATTCACGCGCCAACACACACATACACATATATCTGACAATATTTGTCAAGAATATCATACATCGAATAAGAAATATACGTAAATCTTCTGCGTCAGGGGAGAACACTTTACATTGCATATTATATTCTTAATAATTATTGTTGTTAAAGAAATTTATTGTTTTTATACAACAAAATAATTTAATTACTTTTATATGAAGCATTAATTTAAATACGTTTATGTATGAAGATGTCTTCAATTCCTTAATATAATATAATTTATACTAATAAAAAAAGGAACTTATGTTGAACTAACTTTTTATCTATATAAATAATGTCCAAATTTTTGTTGATAATTTCCGGGAATACACAGTTAAAAAAATCCGCGATATTTCGATAAAATCTTGATATTTAAACATGTGATATGCTCTCTTAATTAAGTAGCTCAAAAATACATTTCTTTATCATTTCTTTATAAATATATTTGTTATTAAGATATTTTTTAAATCATATTTGCCTATTGAATATTAAATTAATTAATTAAATATATCCTGCATGTATAGAGGTGGCGAGTAGGGGAAAATCTCTGGTTTCTTTTGTACAAAAATATTAACTTTATCTCATCGTTATTTAAATCAAATACAATATCTATTACCTGATGTAATATTAGATATCATACATTAATAAAACGTAATACGAGACTTTATTAAGACATATCCAGTTGTCAATTTATCGGTTATTTCAAAGATTATCTTATTTGATGTTATTTCTATCTAAATTTTTACTTGTTAAATAAACATTCACATATTAAAAACGTGTAAAAACTTTACTCGTTTCCACGTCAATATTAATTTACTGCAAACCACATACTGCTGTCATGAATATGCCAATAAATGTCAGTTTTTCGTTTTGATATATTTGGGAATTTATGTCTATATATGTGAAGAGCTCTGTCTCCTTCCTTCCTCCCCCTTGCTCACTTTGAATGCATCATTTGCTCTTCCTTGAACCTCGACATATGCGTATGCGTACTCTATGCGTTTCGCGTATCTATGTATGATGCAGTCACATAGATAAACATATAAGCGGATAATACAGCGAGGTGGAGCGCCTCGACTTCACCTTCCTTCCTACGTAGGCATGATCGGATGCCGGGATGCAAGTGCACTTGCATTATTCATTCGACCAGACTGGCCCCGATCGCAGGACTGACTCAGCGATTCCCGGTGTGGCACCTGTCTTGACCGTGGCTGGTGCGAGACGCGCTCGCGCAGTCCTATCACCATCTCGCGTAGGATGCGCTTGCCATTAATTATCCGGATATATGCCTCGGAAATCCGAGACCGAAAGCCGACTTTGGTCGTCTTAACGAGCCACAGAGAGCTGTGCCGATCAGGAATCAATGATAACTTTGCACGGGTTATTGGACTAGGTAATAACATGGATTTAAGATGGATTGAGATAGATTTTGCATCGCGTGTAAAATCGATTTTAGATATTGTTTTAGATGTTGTTGAAAAGAATTTTTGAAAAATTATAAAACATGTTCAAGAGGAACATTATTTTATAATATCATGATTATACGTTATTCTTAAATCTTAACTATTGTACTTCGCATTAAATTCATCTGAATTCATTTTAATTTTAAAAAATATTTTGAGCGAAATATTTTTTTAGAAAATATATATTAATTATAGATGCAAGAATATAATAATATCACGTATGATATCATATAAATGTAACTATTATTACATTTTAAATATTATATATAATTTCGAATTTTATCTATCTCGAATAAGGATCAAATTCATAATTTTAAATTGATATTGGATTAAACATATTTGATGTTAAAAAAGTGATTAAAATATGGTATTAAATCCGGCTCTTTGAATATTTATAAGGATATTGAAAAATATTACGATTACTGTATGATTTATGACGTGCTTTCTTTTTATATTACCATTAACTATTACGTAAAAACGAACGAAGAGCAAAACGCCCCAAAGATACGGAATGAAAGGGTGATAAGGGAGCGTGGACGGCCGTAGAGGTCAGTCGTTAGGACAATTAGACGAACAGAAAAGTTCCATTGGAAGCCTGTACCTTACTGCCCATTGCTACAAGAGTCAGAGTGACAGTTACTAGTTTTCTCCATTACTCAACGCCATTCGCTACTTCTCGCACATTAACATACATATAACGCGTTCCTTTCGGAGACTGAATTTTATATTGTCATCAAAAAATTCGCGCCGATAAAATCACTTTATCGTCATTTAATCACGCATATATATATATCTCCACGTAGAATTCTTAAATAATAAAGTTAATACTTTTGATTAGCTTGGATAAAGAGACATGAATTCGCGCTTTCCGAAAGCTATTCATTGATAAGAAATCAAAATGAGTTCTTCGTAAAAGAGGACAAATAATGAATCATTATCTCTTCATAGAACGTTAATTACTGAAATGAATGGAATATTGATCTGTCATTGATTATTGATAAATTATGTCAAATTATATCATAATTTTCAACTTGTTCATGTTCAAGTTTTTAATCCATCGATAAAAATTCAACTTTTTATCACCTTTTTGTCACATCATTTTAATCACATATAAACGCGAACAAAAAAAATATTATAGCAACTAATCCTTTTTAAAACATATCCAAATAAAATCATATTTTAACAGATTTATATTGTAAAATCCATTGTACATGTACGAATATCAATGAATATTGTTAAATTATAATGAGCTCTGTGCATTAGACAGTTAGACATGCGATTTCATGGCAGTGACGTTAATCTGTAATGCGCGTATTTCAAGTCTAACGCGTACATAAATCCATTATTCGTCGAGAATATGTTACGAAGAGAGATCGGATATAGGGGCTCGCAATATAGTTTTGGTTTATGGAATCCTGATCGCTCCCGTGAGTAGCAGTTATGTAACATATATCCTATGTAGAGTTTCCATTTGCGCGATAAGGTTAAACAATCGTTGAAGCTGATTGCAAGACGGAATTTCTGCACATCAAATCCAACGTCGATTAATTGTTATTAAACTTACATCTATCTGTAATTGTCATTTATTCGAGTATAAGTATATACTCCCTCTTTTTTCATTTTTTGGTCTATTTCTTTAATGAAATTTTCCTTCATGCTTCTGCTTTTTTACGCAAATCAGACAATCGAGCAGGTAAGAATTGAATGGCTTTCGAATTTCCTTCTTTCTCGAGTGGCACATAAAATTTGGTCGAATTCCCAGTAAGTATCTACATTTCGTGCCAATCAATGGTACGTGTCATACAATCAAGTGGGGAAGATGCGATTTTTCTCTCCGTAAAATGCTAACAAGTTTTCAAAGACTTTAATTAAAAATTTTGAAACTTTTGAAAGAATCTTCATTATAATTATATTCAAATCGGACAAAATTTACATTAAATATTCTGTAGAATGATTTTATAACATTTCAATGTAGATTTAATGAACACTATTTCTACTTTGTCTAATAAATCTTTAATTTCAAGCGCGAAAGACTTAATATTCAGCATCTTAAAAATGTTAAAACTATTAGTAAGAATAAATTAATTAACAATTGAAATGAATATGGAATGCATTATCTATTACAACATTGCATTGCATATTAGTACAGCATGTATTATTAGTTTTTCGATTAAATTTACGATTCATAATTTGAGCTAGCATGTCTAATCTATTGAAAAATTAATTCTGTCTGCGTTAATATTTTCTTCATCTTTGACGCTAAAGTTGACCCTATTTATTCGATGGAAGAAACTTAACATTTACGCACTTGAAAACGGAAGTTGAGATGCCGAAAGCTTTTAAAATCGAAATTCTTAATGCGATTGGCCGACTAATCCGCAGGGAAGCTCAAAGTGCAACGATATCGATGCATTTTCAGAGGGATGTGACTGCACGTGCACCACCGTAAAGTCGTTGAACGACATCCCGATGGCCCTTCGTGGGCGCGAGTAATCCTCGTAGATTGGCGCGGCACAATAATTCGTCTCGTATCGGCCTCGTGGGGCTGAACCCGGGGGTGTTAAACGAGCGATATTTTTTCTCCGGAAATAGCAGCGTCGGTCGCTACCGCACCTGTCCTACGATCTATTTAACGAGAGGACTGTGCCAGTTTTTAGCGGCTTCCTTTCCATTCCCCGCTTAATCCTGCAGATGCAATGAATGCGCGTGTGTGTTCGAAATGATATGAAGATTGTCACAAATTATTAATGTCACATTATAATACAATGTGATTATATAGCTTTTGCGACATGAGAAAGATCATCATTGATATTGACATTCTTGATAATATATTATTAATTTTATTTAATTATTCTTTTTTATATTCTCAGGAATGATCAATTTTATTACTTTTTCATTCTATTATCACCTAACCGATTTCGCTGAATGATAATGTATTTAAACTGATTCCCCTTAATGTAGTTTTATTTGACAGCAAAGAGTATTATCTTGGGGATTAATTTTTGATACTTTCTTTAAAAAAATCGCTATTTTTATATATCGTTAAAATGATCAACTATGACACGATTTAAATCACAATAAATTGATATCATTGTAACACGCAGATGTATTAAAGAATGAACTAAAAAAGAAGCAGGCACGTCGCATGATATTCGAGAAAATGTCACATTTTCGCGACATTCATTTCTTCATAGAGCATCTAGTGTATAAATATTACATACCTTCAACGTAGACTTTTATGGACCAACGACTTTAGTTTATGTTTCAGTTGAACATACTGTATATTTAGAATGAAAAATTTGAGGATCTTGAAGCTCCTGACAGCGCATATGTGAAATCTTGATTGTGAAATATTCGTGTGACATAGAGACAGCTCTTTATATAATCATCTAGTTTATGCGACAGATTCGCGTTGGTATACGTAGGGAGTTAATGATACATATCATAATACAAGGTTTCTCGTTTACATTCACATGGTGAATGTTCAAATATTTAACAGCGCTCACATATTTGCTCAGACACGTTGCATTGTTGGTATAATATTCTGCGGCCGCTTTTGACTCTTTGTGTGTGTGTGACAAAGTGATTCAGCTCGAGGACTCTTTTTTTATTTGTACAATCCGCCAATCTAAAGATAACGTTATCGAAACGCAGACACGTATCTAGCGCTTTTTGAAAGAAAATGAGACGTAAATTCAATCATTTTTTTCCTCATTTACGTTAATGTCCACTTTATATGATACGCTATATCTTTTTAAGAATTAACATTTATTTTATATAATTTAAATTTGTTTAGAAAAAATGACAAGATGACAGTAAATCCAAGATGAAAAATAAAAACAAAGTTATACAGACGTTTAAAAATTAAAATAATTTTTATTAAATTTATATAGTTTTTTAAAATTTATAATTTTTTATTACATGTGCAATGGCGACAAAGTTTTCACTTTATCGCCGAAACGAATGCTGTAGTTCGTTGGTTATGCGCCTAATGGAACATGGAAATGCATGCGTGAATAACTGTACATTTTTTATAGCGAAAAATGTCGAAAAATACGTCGCTGCAGAGTACAGTTAGAAATTAATCAGATATGTCGCGAACATGACTCATTGCGCTACGTTTCATTGTTTCCTGTGTTGGCGAAAGTAATCCCCACGATGACGGGTAATATCGAGAGATGAGCTGTGAGCTACGAAAAAAAGCCGGATCTCCTAATGAAAGCTCGTCGCCGACGATATTCAATTAAGCGCATCACGGACGTCTATACTCCTACAAAATCTTCGTCGTCTACTCTTCCGGAAGAAATGACAGAAACGTGCAAGAAAGGGACGACAAACACGGGATAGCTATGAACGGAGGAAGGTGACAAGGTACTATGAGATAGCGTAAACAATTCCCAGTACAATTAGGAAACGTTTGTCCGCCTATGTTTGTCAAAGGATCCGTAACCAGCTTGAGTAACGCCTAACTATTTGTCACTAGGCGACCGTCACTAGAGCGACGAGGCTGGTCGGTCATGTGGAGAATTCACGGATGGTTTATGATGTATGATAGAGAGAGACGACAGAAACATGGAGTAATAAGAAGAAAAACCGATAACGTCGAGTGACGACTTGACTTACCAGCAAAGATGACATTTTCTTTTTATCGTTATATTATCGCATATGACTTAAACAATTTAAACCTTATCTCGCAAGTGTTATCATATAAATTAATTTGAAAAATAATAAATTAATAATAATAATAATAATAAATTTTTAAATCAACTTGAGAGTTATTCTAGATTACGAATATAATTATAATCATATAAATAATTTTAAAAAATCGTATAATTTTTCTTTTACAGTCATCCGTTTCTTTTCGTCTGCTCAGTATCTCCGATACGTCGTCAAAATTATCTTTAATCAACTGAATGCCATGTGATAATTCTTTCAGCCGCAAGAATGAAAAATGTATCGTTACACGCCAAATTATTTTGGCGTTCAATTTCTGCGTGATATTTCTCAATCTATAAAGACTGCAAACAGCGAGGCGATCAATCGCAATGTGGCGACTAGAGCAGATTATACCATCGCGAGTTGTGTCAGTGCAGGAATGAAGTTATTGGCGTACAGATCCGGGTCTTGGATCGCGGAGGAACTTGGCTCGACGTACGATAATTTGATATCGGATAACCGTTCCTGTCGTCGGCACAAACCGACGAGGGCCTCCGAAGGCACACGCACACGTCGGGCCTCGTTGCACGTCCAGCGAGCGTCCTGCGGAAAGCGCATTAACTTGCGAAAAGGACGCGCGCGGATGGAAAACGCTCTGGCGGATTTATCCGCCGACCCGTCGCGTTGTCGCATTTCCCGATAAAAGCTGGCAACTAAAAGTCAGAATTTTTAGCCGTTCTAGATAAACTCTTCGCGGAAATGGCATTCGCAGAAATTTAATTACTTACCGCTGGGCAGATTAACGCCGATGCGAAATCTAGATAATGTATTTAGGAAAAGTTGATATCGCACGCGTCGCGGGAGCGACTGAAAATATACGATGATAATTATTCAGACGAAGTGACGGCACCATCTCTATTATTACTTTCAGAGTTGCCAGTTCAGATTATATTCGAGGAATTTATTAGGAGTACGGATAAAAGCGCACTGATACTTGGTTTATAAGTATTTTATAATTACTGATGATTGGTTCATTTTTTTTTCTCGGAATCTTCATTTCATTTTCAACATCAGCGTATATGTGGGAATGCACGCTTCTCAAAGAGAGCTTGCGATTATCTCCATGACATCGCATAAGTGACTCGTAGGAAAAAAAATTAATTTAACTCAATGTAGTCGTTTTCAACATGCAAATATGTACGAATGTATATGTGTGTCGATGTGCATGTAATCATTCTATCTGTCCGTTTGCGTAGTTAATATCAAGTTAATATCAATTTCTAAGAGAAATACTCGTCAGTCGGGCGACCCGTTTTATACCTTGCAAACCGGGCACCATCTCGAAAAAAAAAACAGCTAATGACGACAAAAAGCTCTTACTAGTCGGAGATAAAAAGGTAGGAGAAATACTTTCTTTTAACTTCCTTCGTGATCCTTATTATCTTCCGCAATCTCTAACTTTTAATCGATCAAGTTTAATTTGTCGCTTTTTGTTTCTCCGAATATTATTAAGTCAAATTAAATGTTTGCCTGAATTATTTCTCTGCGAATGCAAAAAGATGGATTGCTCGATTCATTGTTTCTTTTAGTAATACTTTTTTTCTAGAAATATTTTATAAAAATGTTGCCATAATATCTTTGCTAAATAATATACCTTAATAGCACTATTCAATTGTTATTTAATATTCAAAACTAATATAGAATGTTTTCTTGGTTTACCACACTTTCTTGCAATATTCCGTATATTATTTTATCAAGACAAGTTTATGACACTATGTATGCAAGTGAATTTAATCAGCAAATTGCTTTGAGTAGCAAATTGAAATTTCTTAGCTGCGCGTAAGCAATAAGTGAAAATTTAGCACCGTTGTCTGAATACCTGAGAAGTATATCGCGTCACTTCGTGGAGATATAGAAATCACATGTATATAGGCTTGGAAGCTGAAACTATGAGAGCTGGTGAGGTAATCCCTCGGTAGCAAACTTGTCGCATTATCGTTCGGCAGCCAAACATTAGCTCGTAGCAGATCGACATTAGGTTTATGCAAGTAAGAGAGTTGACAAGAAGCATGTGATAGCTGATGATCAATAGCGACATGTTTACAATATAGAATATACAATGTACGATGTGCATCCCAAGAAATACATGCAGACAGAATGTTGCTAATCTTAATGTCATAATTTTTATATACAAAATACAAACTTAGTAAAATCAAAATAATATATGATGGATAAATTAAGCTATTATTAAAAACAACATATACTACTGCAAGTATAAATTATTATTTAATCGCAATTTAATTTTCTAATCTTATTAATAATTTATTATTCTAATCCTATTCTAACTGCAATGTCAGTGTGAAAAATTGTTCGTTAACAGATGTAAATTGTTCTCAAACAGATTTCTATAGAGATCGCAAGTTGATATATTGTACATATGTAATTCACCTCTTTTTAATTTAAATACAATTCTTATGCCAAATGCGAGTCAGAAGACGGATAGGATAAACATTCGAGAAACTTTTTGTTATCGTTTTAGACGATACTTTTACTTTCAAATTGCATCCGATTCTCATTTCCACGCTGTAGCAATGAGGAACAGATACATCATTTCGTATCGGAGGAAGCCATCAATGCTGGAACCAGGAAGCCGTCCAAAGTTCTCTAACGATGATATATCGGGGTAACACAGGACCCCTAAGTTGTGGCCATTTTGATATGGTGTAACGTACTCTCCTTCCTCATCCTTCTCCACACGCACACTCTTTCTTGAGCTATCCCTAGCAGGAGAGGCATTAAGCCCTTTCCAGCCCCTTGGAGTTACCGTTATGGTGACCGTGACAGATCGCCCGTCATAATCCGGCGCCATGAAAAACATATCGGCGATCAGACGACCGTTCAAAAGTAGTGCATCCCATTTTTCGACCAAATGCACGGTGTAGTACATTACGTTTCTGAGATAACATGCAGAAACTTTATGATAAAACTATCGAGTATGATTGATCTACTTATCAAGATATAAATAGAACTGACTTTCAATACTGTATTAAAGTAAATAATTAAAATTTCCTGTAACAGAAAGAAAGAGAGAGAAAGAAAGAAAGAAGAGAAAATATATTTTTATAAATGTATATAAGATATATCTTTTTGTAAAATTTGTTTTTAAAATTCTCTTGTATATCATATTTCATTAAGTGTTACGTATAAGTAAAATTAATCTCATTTTATTAGTTGAAAATTAGTAAAAAATATATAGATGATATATTCTTATCATTGATTGGAAGTTTGAAAAACGATGATGCATAGCGTAGGAAAGACGAGATTCGATAGCCGTCAGCTCAATGCACAGCAATTTTCGCAAAATTGAGAATCGATCGATGGTGGGTCAACGGGGAGCTGTCAAACTAGGTTTAGTTTTTTCACAACGCTTGTCTATACTTTCGTAGACGAGCACTTTTTCGTACAGTGATTTGCGACACTCTATCTCAGCACCCTTTTATGCTGTCGCTCTTAGTTGACGGAAATGCATGGCGCATTACAATTCATCTCCGACTTTATCGTCGTCGGTCGACAGGAATTTGCTACGTAACGTCTTTCAGTTTCCCGACCGTTTAATCCGTAATGGAATAAAAAAATTGCGCTAGTATTCCGCTTTATATTTTATTTGCTCTTTCACGTTAATGAAGCATAATGTACCAATAATATTTTCCTAATTATTAGGATAAATATAATTGATAATATGATATAATTGACATTAAGCAATTAAAGTATATATAACAAACATAAAAATTAATCTTTTATATATATTTTATAAATGTGAAGTCTTCATAATTTTTACAGAGATTTGTTTATTGTTAATAAATAACTTTGTTTCAATATAATATAAGATAACAAGAGATTATACATGACATTGTTTATCTTCTCTTCAAAATATTTCAAGAAATATCACGCGACAAGTTAAGTATAAAATTATCACTCCCAATTGTTCACTTGATTTATATCTGATTAAGATTCATCTCCAGATATATGTATTTCTGCGAATTAATAACGTATAATTCGTGGAATTCATCGATAAATGATTCGATAAATAATTTTGAAATAATCGCAGCATCGAGACTATATAATTACGATTTTATTGGCGAAAAGAGAGATCGGTCTCTCCTATTTGGTTGCGCTTTGTAATTAAATTTATGAGAGTTAACTGTGCTTGGGCCGCGTAACGAGGAAATGCACTTGCTCTGGAAACGTATAAAACATGTTCACATGCGTGCCTGTACGCACATCGCAAAAGTTCGTCATTTAACGCACAGAAGGACAATTCATTTAGGCGAAGCTCGATGCAGACTATGTATGCGCGACTGTTTTGATGAAGGTATTTTATTCCTCCCTTTTCGAGATATCTCTTTAAATATTTCTAAATTTCTTTGCGTGGCAAAATATTATTTTTTACAAATCGAATGTGATATTTTATAAATTTATATGCTATGATTATAATCTTGACAAAATAGACTAATTTTTAATTATGTATAATTTTTTCATAACAATATACCAAAAATTCCAAATCATTTTCCTTTTTTTGACAAAATTATAAATAAAATGCCTAATTATAATATTAAAATTTGATGAACTGAAATTTAAAAATGTAAGAATGTATATACATATATATTATATACATATATTAATATACTGATATATATACAGACATATACTAATATACTAATATATAGAAAGTTTATTAACGCAAAATTCTAAATTACTCGGTTATATTGCGATTTTCGATCCTACAATGTTCTTGAAGTTTCGATCGTTATCGATTGTTTCTTTTCGCTTTATTAAGATTATCATACATCAACCATTACAACTGAGTCTCTGCAAACTTTTCTAAGACTTAGCAAGTTTCACAGAAATTGAATATTTAAAAATCACGATACTTTTTTGTCTGAGTTTCGAGCAAGGACTATAATATAAGAGTACATTCATAATATTCCGAATATTTCATAATAATAATAACTTCATTCATATTGATTTTGTAGCATGCCATTTTTGTTATAAATTGTGTCTATGTACTGAAACTTTTAAAGAAATTTGATTATTTTTAATAATTTCTGTGTGCATTATGCAATTATTTCTTAATTTAATTTATATTATTTTAATGATGAAATTAAATCTAAAAATAATGCTTAATAAGATATATTCAAATAATACATATATATTTTTTAAGATGTGGAAATGTTTTTAATTTTTTTAAATTATAAATAACTTAATTATAAACATATTTCATCATCATTATGAGTTGGTTGTAATTGATACTATTGGCAAACGCTAATTTAATACCTGTAGCGCCATCGCACATTCATGATATAAAGTATTTCAATTTAATCCGTTGATTAAACAACATTTTTCACATTAATCTTACAATAAATATTGAAAGTAAATCAAAATTGAAATGTATGAGAGATATTTTCAAACCACTAGTTAAAAATTCATGATTGATTGAAAAATTTCTTAATATTTTATAGAAATTCTACATATATGTTTCTATATTAAGATGTAATGTATTTGTTATATTTAATATTATAACTACTACTATTTTATTTAATATTATAACTACAAGAATTATTCTAACTATATAGGCTACATAATATAATCTCATAAATTCTGCTTATTATCATAGTTATACATTGCAAATAAGATAGAGTAATGCTTTTTCTCTATTTATATACAATTTCTTACACATACATACACATTGATCATTTATGTCATACTTACAATTATGTGTTAACCCTTTGGCTGCATTATGCTAACATTATACATATTCGCAAAATTATTGCTAATAATAAAATTAAAATTCATTATAATTAATCAACATGAATAATGTTAACAAAAGAAGTCTTAATTTATTATATACTTAAAATTTTACTTGCCTTCTCTTCAAAGTTCTCAACATATTCTTTCAGCATATATATTATATATACATACTGTGTGTTTGAGCAACCAGGGTTAATATTTTTAACATAATAATGAGTAGATAAGACATCATAAAGCATCTAAAATGTCGAATGGTAACACATATTTGCCTCAAAAGCAATATAAAAAATATTTCGATATTTTGTTAATATGTTACACTGCCTATAGTCTATATATTAATTACATAATAAATGACAGTCTAGAAATTGGTGCTTATATATGAGATGTTTATATACGCTCGTATCAACGGCCTCAAAATATTATACATATTTTATGTTATGTAAAATATAATATAGTGGAATGTTTGTTTAAATAAGAACATAGCCATTTTTTGTAGTTAAAATACAGTGGCAGTATGCAATTTAAAATTTCAGAAAGAGAAACTATGAAATATATATGCAGCACTGTTGTGCACCTAAATATTGCTAATTATTCTAGAGCTAAATAAACAATTAGGAATTTGTGATGAGTTATTATAGTAATGCTGCACATTGGATAATAATAACGTCGTTTTCTTATTTCATATTGTAAATTAGATGAAATCAGATCTGATTGGATAATTGTAATGATTCATTATGCAGGATTATCAGCTGATCTGTTAGATACAGGATAATCAAAACATATTGTCGTTAGGGAATCAGCAGCATATTTTCGTTCTTGCTGTGTCGTTTTTAGCCACTGTTTATGTTCGCATAAATAAGGATATAAAGGTACTACTAACACACTAATATCGTCCACCGATGCTATAGGTGAGGATTTTTCATCTGTTTCGTTAGGATTCTCGGGTTTTCCCATCCAAACTCTGCCGATTAAGCGACCTCTCGCCGCTTGCACTAATTCTTGAGCACCCATTGTCAGTCTATAAATTAAAGAGCTTGTATTGTGTTTTATCTTTAAAGTTTAGTTTAATCTAAGAAAAAAATACCTATATTCTAATGATGGAGTATCAGGTGCTAGTGTCTTTCTAAGTATTGCTGCCGCTGTTTTGTCCGATACTACATCCCAGAGCCCATCCGTAGCGACAATAATGCAATCTCTTTCAGTAAGATTGCAACTGTCCAAATCCAGAGACTGCACTTCAGGTTGTGATGATAAAAATGGTTTAATATTAACCCCAGTATTCGCCGCTTTTAAACCATGGTCTCCAAAACCTCTAGTCACGCCTATTGTTCCCATTACTCTGCTCTACATATTACAAATGATTTCTCATAGTACCATAAACAAAATTAATTTGAAAAGTTATAAATTGATATTAATGATAATATACCCTCTTTCCATGTCCTGAAATAAGCGGTAACTTTAAGTCTGGGTGCGTTAAGGTTTTATATGCCCAACCTGTCATAAAAGGCTCTCGGTACAAAACCATAGATCCCAATTCTTTTTGTAATGGTCTCTTTTTAAATTCTAGTGGAGTAAAATGACCTTTAAGCAACTCATTGTGTCTGAGAAAACCTAAAGCTCTAACGCGATTTGATTCGGAATCTGGAGTATGATCTCTGGTGAGAGCACGTTGTTCCTCTCCCAAAACTAACACAGCCCTAATAATGAAATAGTTACATAAGTATTTAATTTTATATATCAATCCATTATTTATAAACCATAATACAACCTGGAATCACCAGCTCCTGCTGCATACAGCCTTCCATTAAGAAATAGAATTGTAATAGCTGTACAACCACCACCACCATTTTGAGCTTGTACCTCTACCATTTGATCCATTTGTCTATATGCTAATTCTATAGCACCTGTAACTAGGTCTCTGCCCTTTATCAACTCGTTTTCATCTTCATTCAATAGCATATTAGCTGGTATAGCCAATAATCTTTCCTATTTTTAAATAGTTTATTAGTTAATTTTTTATAAGATTATTTGAATAAAATTTTCTGGAAGATAGCACATACAAGAATTATTCTATGTAGCTGTAATCTTGCTGTAAGAGCAACTTGATACCCTGCATGACCATCAAACATTGAAAACATGACATAAGGCAGTGTGACATTAACATCCGACAATTTTAGATCTCCACGTGTTGCAGAAGCTTGGTCCTCATTCCAAGTACTCTTTCCAGCATTTATACATTCTGCATAGCCAGCGCACCATGGCAAACGACTAAGATCTCTAGGAACTATTATAGGCCTTACTCTGTGATCTGCGCTCACCTATATAAAATAAATATTTTGTGGATAATTTAAACAAATATTAGTATTACAATTGTATTTCTTTTAGTTTCTTGTTGTATATTTAATTTGTATATTTAAAAAAAACATTCATAAATCAATATGAAGAAAAAATAGAAATACCTGTGTCTCTTCAGCTGTCAACCCTAGAAAACTTGGACGGCTATAAGGTTTGTTTTCTACTTCCATGACATAATTAGAGTTAATGTAATCTGTCATCATATCATTATCCGAATCATTAGGGTACTGTAGGCCTAGCTCACTTGCGCCTACAGCACTCATTAATACTGATTTAAAACGATTCAACATTTTTCTTTCGTAATTTATACAGAACTACACAAGGTTTCAATTGATGCTAAATTTTTCTGACAGATAGTGTAATCATATATTACACTTATTTAACATAGTATCAAAATTTCATAGATATTTTGTAACGATATGTGTAAATTTCACAGCTGATTGATTTTTTTAGAAAGCTCAATGATTATCTGTCAAAATGCCTGTGTCAAAAATAAATCCTTAGATTAAATACTTAATATCTGACATGATATCTATCCTTACCATATAATATTTCTATTAAATTAATATGATAATATCAGATAATACTTACTGCAATTAAACGCTTAGCAACTATATTCGATTAATGTCATCTTGTTGACAAACAGTTGTCAACGAAGGTTATACACGACCATCGACATCGGCATCTAACGACACCTGCACGAGAATTACCAGAATCAGAAAATCTTTATTCATTTATTTTGCTATTATGAATAAAAGTACAAGTGGTACGACTGGAATAGTACGCAGTAATACATCGTGCATGAATGAATGTGTGTATTTAATTGACATTCTTTTCTCCATTCATTCATTAGAAAAATAGATTTCAATGAGAAAATAAGAATTTTTTAAAGTGCTCCATAATTCTTATACAAAATTAATTATTATTTGTTCTATTTTTGTGATAAATTATAATATGATCCTTTATATGCTTGAATAAAAATGATTGTATGTGAAACTTTTATTAACTTTTTACACTTCAATACAGCATTTTCAATACAGGTATTACTAACCTAAAATGTAAATTATAAATTATTTAATCTATTATTTTCTTTATGAAATTGCATTTTTATAGTTTTTGGCATGTGATTTCTTCTCTTTTTTTACATCAACATATATCTCTTTTTTTTTAAACAAAAAAGAAAATGTAAAAATATACCATTGTAAGTGTAATAATAAAATGTAAAGTTCTTATTCTATGTCTTTTCAGATGAAAATATAAAAAGACAGTTTTGTTTTACATTCATTCGATTTGCAATATTTAGATAGAAAAGATTATTACTTACATTAAGTAAATATGTCGAAGACTAGAAATAATATGCGCAGCAGTGAGGTAATTAATAATTATATAGACATGATATGTATATATATATATATATATATATATATATATATATAAACTATATATTAACTCTTATTTTTTTAAATTATATAAAATTTTTTCCAATAAGAGATTTTTATTGTACAATATTTTAAATATAATTTTTTTTTAAGGAACACAGCAGTCTATCTTCTTGTACATCATCATCATCAGATGAAGAAGAGATTGATACAAGAGATTTAAAACCAATTAAGAATTATTTATCTAATCGTAAGGAATTAGCTCGACAACTTTTCAAATCTGTTAAGCCAGAAAAGATTCGTATGATGTTACCTCAAGTTTTGAAAGTAAGTCATAATATATTTGTAAATTGATATAGTTTTTATAGAAAATATATTTAAGTATATATGTCATTTTTTAAATTTTTATATAGCATGTAGATTTAAGTGAACTGGAAGAATATTGTGTGAATGAATTAAATGGTATGTCTAAAGCTCGAATATTATCGAAATTAAATGGCAAACCTATGTTGGAATCCTCAGACACGAGCGAATCAGATGATTCAGGTATATGCATATATTGAGTATTATATATGTAAAACGCCAAAAAAATAATGCTATCTAATTATTTTACCTTTTTTCCAATAGGACCTTCTCTAGAAATCATTTCCGATACAGAAGAATGGTTGACAGATGACGATACATCTAAAACAGAAAATGGTAAACAGGGAAAGTTAAAAAGAGATAAAGTAAATATTAAAAGAAAAGCACAAATTAAGAAAAATGATTCAGATAAATCTAAAGCAAAATGTATTAAAAATGAAAATAGTGATAAAACTAATAAAAATGTTAAAATTAAAAAAGAAGATGATAAGGATAAAGGAAAAGAAGGAGACAGTTTATTAGATTTATTAGAATTAGAAATGCGAGCTCGCGCTATAAGAGCTTTGATACGAAAAGAGGAAGATGTAATACCATCCACTAATCCATCAGAAATAAATGACAGTCAAACAATAGAAAATAACATTGCTACGCGACATGACGATGACAAGGCAAAAGAAAATTGTCGCAAGCAGTTGGAACAAATTATCAGTGCTCAACAAAGTAAAGGTGAAGATGAAGATGTTGTTTTAGTAATTCAACCTACTCCAGTTGTTGAATTATTATCTAGTGATAGTGATGGGGAAGTTGATGATGAAACACGAATAAGTAAAAAATTGAAAAATGAACGTGCAATGGAAACTGGAAAATCTGCAAATAATTTGGATGAAAACGCGAAGAATTCTAATAAAATTGTAGGAACTCAAGCAACAGGAAAACACAATAATACAAACATTGTAACCAAAGCAGACTTAAATAGCGAAATAAGAACAATAATGCCTGACAGAAATGTAGATATAAAGAACAATACATTGTCAATATCAATTTCTGCAGACAATGTTGCAGAGAGACGTAAAAGATCAAAGAAAAAGTCACATACAAAATTACAGCTTACTTCTTCTACCAATGAAAACACTTCAAAATCGAAACAAATTAATATTACAGAACAATCAAATGATGTAAATGATGTAAATACTACTGAACAATTAATACTTTCTGATGAAGATAAAATTATGGAAGAAAAGAATAAAACAGAAGAAGAAATATCTAAAGAAAGTAAAATTGAAGAAGAGAGATTGGCAGACTTGGATGAGGTAATTGACTTAGATGATTACTGTGATGTCATGGATATAGAAAATTGCGATGAGGATAAGAGTCAAGATGAAATTATTGTTCCTTCTCAAGAAGAACATAAGGAATCTGTATCTCAAACTTTGCCAAAATCAGATTCAATGGAAACTTGGGCATCACGCTATTATCAAACTGATGATGTTCAAAATGTAATAAAAGAATCTAAGATACAGTCTGAGATTCGGAAACGATTAAGAGAACGTCAAAGATTATCTAAGTTGAATAAATCACCAAATTTAAATCTATCTTCGCAATCCTCATCAACTGATACAGCTGTTACATCTGAAAAAATTCCAACAGGATCAGTAGAGGAATATCTGGCTTTGAAGCGTACAATGAACACAAATGTTACAACTAACAGTAATAATAATACAACAACACAAGATAATACTTCTCAATCTATTAATTCTAATAGTGATATTAATGTAAAAGAAATGTCAATGCAAGATGAAAATAGTTCTTCTCACCAAGAAAATAAAGATAGGGATGCACAGAAAATTAATACTTCTGAAATGATTGAATCTACCGAATTGGCAAAAGCTGTTGTGGATATAAGTACTGAATCTACTGAATTGATAAAAGCTGTTGCGGAAACGAGTACTGAATCTACCGAATTGATAAAAGCTGTTGCAGATACAAAACATGATACTCAACCTGGTTAGTTTAAATATAATTAAATTTTAGTTTTAATATTAATAAGTACATTTTTGGAAATATATCTTTGAAGAATTTTTGTATATTAATGAAGAAATGTAGAGAAATTTTGTATATCTATATTGTTATATATATTGTATATTGAGTGATTAATGTATAATAATGTATAAAATAGAAAATGCTATAAACTCTAAACCTCTTTAAAAAAAGAAAATATGCTGTTATTATATATAAAGCTTCGAATTTTTTTTCTGTTATAGCACAATCTTTTTGTTATAAACACAATCTATATAAAATAAAATATAAAAATACAAGTGTACACACACACACACTTGTGTTTTTATATTTTATTTTATAGATTATGTTTATAACAAAAGAAAAGAGAAAAAATTTGAAGAAAAAAATTCAATATATAATGAAAGTATAGTTTTTTGTTACATATATATATATATATATATATATATATATATATATATACACACACACACACACACACACACACACACACACACGCTATCAGTTTAAACTTCATACTGAATAGATATAAATCTTTAGAATTATACGCATACATCATCACTATAAAAGAATTATTTATTTAATATTATCTAACATTATTTATATAATATAATTATATTACTTAATATTATTTTATAGTGATTTAATATTTATATTTAATATTATTTATTTAATAATGCTCATAATTTATAATTCTCATAATAATAAAATCACAATCATAATGATAAAAATGTTTCAAGCTATAACTTTTCGTTATTAAAATTTTTATAAATAAAATCGTTTACTTGTTTTTTAATATGAGAATATCTCTCTTTTGATTTCAACAATATCAAAAATTTTATCTTTATGTTACAGTATAATTCAACTTTATACTGTACGTTTTTTCGTAATTGATGATTTTGTTGCTATTATTAATCCATTAATAATTCCTTGCTGTTGACCGTAATTAAGTCTCATCTTTAGTTATATAGTAATATATAAAATTGAATATAGTATAAATATATATATACATATATTATTTCATGTCGGAATTTTATCTTTTAATAATCCTAATTAAACTTGACTGTAAAAAGCTTTATTGTAAAACTAGCTTGTACCATTCATATTCGCGTTGGATATAATTATATTCTTTATTCTCTTTGGATATAACTATATTCTTTATTGTCTTCAGAAAAATCTTTGAAAAATTAATCTTACTGAAGAGAAAATTTCTTAATAAATGTTACTGAAAAAAAAACATTAATAACAATTTTCTTGATTGTATTACAAAATAAAGCTTACTTAAAGGTTCCATAAACTATTTGGAAATGGCTTTTCATTTCGAGTTTTATATGTCTCCATTCAGAAATTTTAATTACAATTTTGTTGTTGTTTAATGTAATTTGCTTTTTTCAGAATAATATGCATAGGCACGTTCACGGTAAACTGCATAAAGAAATTTAAATCATTAGGAATGAAGTATGATCTACAATTAAAGAAAATAAAATAAAATTATATAAATCATTGAATTGTTAAGATGAATAACATGAGATATATCCAAATTCATCATGTGTATTGATATTCCAAAGCTCTTCTACCTTTATCATTCCTACTTTCTGACGATCGATGGTATAAGATTGAGCGTAATATATGATTCCCAAAATTATTTGCATTTGATATTTATTGATAAAAATAAACGATATTCTTGCATTGCAAAAAATTGTTTCTTATTTTCTGAATACCGAAAATAACAATTATCGAACGGATGAACTATAATTATCTTACAAAGCGAAGTCGCCCTCAATTTTCTTCTGATCGTTACTTAAGCGATTATAAGGTGATAAACTTGGATCAGAATTTGCTGATTTCTAAAATGGTATCTCTTTCAACAAAATCTTTCGAATGAAAGGTTCGATCGAATCACCGGATATTCATAAGACATATATCATGATGAATGTAATTATTTTAATTTGATTTCAAAGCAGAGTAATAAATTGCAGACGAGAGTTACAGATAAATATTAAATTAATTATATAATTAATTACTATTTATATTAATAATATAATAATAATTAATTACAATAATTATACAATTAATTGAGCATCATTAAAACATTTCATAAGATAATAATCGAATTTAAAAGGAGTTGAATTGAAATCCAAAAGTATTGAATTGGAGTCAGCTAAAATATCTTTATAAAAAAATATATGTTTGTAAAATTTTAAGAATGATGGGTTTGTGTTTCCGATTCACTTCATTTAATACATAATTTTATTAATTCGCAATAGATTAATGATTATTTTTGAATTCTATTTAATAAATTCATTGAAAACAACATTCACTACCTCTATTTCGGGATAAGACAAAAATGCCGATATGCGCCTTATTAATTCGGAGATAACAATTTCGTACATAATATATTCCTTTGCGGTTATTTGGACCGTGAAACTATCTGATTACATACTAAAATATAAACATTCGTAATAAAAACAATTTTATAATTATTCATGTGGAACCATTCGTATCGAACATTATGCAGGGATAAACTTTCATCGCATAAAAATATAAAATACATTAATGTTATTTCGTATACGATTTTAATTATTCTGCTAACCTAACGTATGCCAAAATACATACGTCGTCATTTTCTAGCTGAACGTTAGTTGAGAAATATTTCTCGCGGAAACTTTTTTATGTTATTGCACCTAAAATTATCGTAATGTCGCAAATCCGGACTTAGGAAATATGCCTATAGCAAAGCTTAAATCTCGACAGGATGCAAATTGTTTTCTTTAATTTGAAACGGAATTCTTATGCACAATTATTATAAAAATCTCACGCTCATTTTATTTCATATTTCGTTACTTAATAAGCAATCTGTTTTTTGTTTTATCACGATTGATCTATAATTTTGCGTTGCTCTACTTTTTTTATAGCATAAAAATGAAAGAATATATTGCATAATATCATTATGTACGCGTATGCTAGGAAAGATTTTATATAATTATGTAAAAAACTAGATAGAGAAAGAAAAGTAAAGTTGTAGTAGTATATAATATGTATATGATTTTCGCACACTACATGTCCATTGAATTTTACGTTATTTGATTAGCAAGTAGTGCGCAATTTCATACATACTAAAACATTCAATAATATTAATGTGACTACATAGCTTTTGCTTTCCCTTCCTAGATTTTCATCGATCGATACTTTGCGGGATTCATTATGAGAATATACATCTCTCTTTTTAATTTTCATGCACCGCAATTTTTATAATTCAAGTATACGTATACATATATTTGAATTATATAATAAAAATTACGATGCATGAAAATTAAAAAGCGAGATGTACGTGTGAGAAGAGAGTGATTTTACTTTTAATTAAATCTTTTATAAATGAATTTAAGGAATCATCCAATTATTCCTATTGTTTCGCAGAAATGTATTAATCTGTAATTACATCATTGTGCACGCATCGCGATATAATATTCAACCACGTTATTTTCGCCAAGTGCAACATTACACAGCAAAGTAGTTACGGGAAACTGAATCGTGACGACGCAATTTCCCTCGCGTTTATATCTCAGACGAGAAGAACAAAAAGCTTCGCACGGGAAAATCGCGCTCACGTGAGGCGATCGGCAAAAGTAGCTAGGTAAGTAGGTAGACCGCGCGCGAAAGTCGATGCACTTTTACATTGCGCCAGTAGCGATGCATAAACACGATACTGTATCACGGAAGTGCTCATAGTCAGGTAATGCGTAATCGTGGTTATTGCATTGCGAACAGCAGCGTTGGACGTGCCATACGGCGATGATATTACGACACCGTTCGCGCATACGACTATGATCTTTTCGATCTTTGGTAGAAAAGCTTCCAAAGTTTTCCCGCGGCGCATAAATGAAAAAAAAAACGATGGAGGAATTGATACGACGAAAAGAGAGAAAGATTAATGCGTGCTCTTATAAAACACGCTACTTGTGTGTAGTTTCAGACTTGAATTGATCTTTTTTTTCTTATTTCAACTTAATTATTGATTATGATAAATAATAAAAAAATAGATCTTTTTAACATTTTTATTAATTTATATTATTATTATTTATATTAATTTTTATTTTATTTTATTTTAATTATTATTTATTTATTTTTATTTTATTAATTTATATTATTATTTATATTATTTATTTCTTCTATTTTTTCAACGTAATTATTAAGCCAAAAGATTTTATCATATCTAAATTTGTACTGTAGCGAAATTATTAGGAGCAAATTACTTGAAAAGATTATTATGATGAAAAAAAATATCGGTCGAATGTTTCACTATCAATCAACTCTTGAACGACGATAAAAGGAATTTGATCTTTCATTTTTATCACGTAATATGCAGTTTACTGAAGATATTCCACTTCCTATGAAAGTTAAATTTATAGTTTCGCCGGACAATAGAGATTGTTACTTTAACGATAAGTTTAACTACGTTTTTTTGCGGCGTACTTTATAAGAATTCTGCGAATTTACCTTCGATATTACGCAAGAGGTATTAAGGTAACAACCTCATTGAATTATGTTAGACTATTTGTGCCAGGATATTACTTATATCTATCAATTGCGACTTTCCCGCGAATCGATATATTATTGTTACTAGCGTAATTAGGAAAAGCGACGCAGACCGAATGGAACTTTCAGACATTGTGACTATTTTCTGCGGTCTAAGATTAAACGTTCAAGTTGAATATAAAATTGTGGTTTGTGGTTAATGTTGAATGTGGTTAGTGCATTTGACTGGTTTGATTAAGTAGGTAGAAAGAAGTATTATATGTGTGTATAGTGATATTAAATTGAAGAGAAATACACAAGGAAATACACATATATACCGCAATTATTGTACCAAAAGTAATGTGACGCATCAACTACAAATTAAATATAAAAACGATTTTGACAATTTCCATAAATAAATATTATGAATACAATAAAGATATTAGATATTATTTTATATATTAAATTAAATTTTTTATAAATTTATAAAATAGCGAAATATCTCTAAGATATTTTGGCATATACATGTATAAGTTTTAACAGAGAAATATATATAAAAGTATATAATTTTAACAAAAAAATAAGAATATTATTTTAAAAACATAAGACTATTTTAATTAATTTTCCCAGAATAATCCGAATTCGCGACTCATTGATATATTAAATAATATATACATTGAATTATATATATATTATCAGATTTTAGATAACTGTTAATAACATTATTCCCAAATATTCTAGTTCCGATGAGTTTTACTTAAATTGATATATATATATATAAAGATATAAAACATATTAAAACTTTAACGTAGATAAATAAAAATATATGAATATGTAAAGATGTTAAACATTATAGTAAAATTTTTTTATCAGTATAATGGAATAAATTTATATATTATATATTGTGTAATTGCAAGATTAATTAAAGTTCCAAGTTTGACAGTCATAATTGTAACTATGCAAAAATACCATAGATTACATTTAAAAGTCAATTAGAACCGTTTCGTACTAGTTTATTATAATTTATTCTTTTTTTAGGATTTACTTCCGTATTTCGGATCGATACCATGGTAATTTACTCTTGGCTGCTCGGCTAACCTCAGATTTATTACTATTTCGCACGTACAAGAATTAATGTGCAATTTACCTATGATCAATTTCTAATTGCACGTAATAATAGACTCAGATATATCGTTCGCTTTTGTATGAATTTATTGCATTTATTATTTATTTACAACGCTTGTATTATATGAAATAATATATTTGCGCAATAAAAATTAAACGAAATACATATGTGATTTTATATTATATTTTACATTAAAGGAAATTATGATCTTTTTTTCTTTTTCTGTGTTTTCATTTTTAATATGTCAAGATATGATGTTTGTTGTTAAATAAATATATAAATGAAAGATCTGAGGCAATAAATAATAAGAAAAATATGAAATGTACGTATAAGTGTACGTATTAAGCTTGTATAAGATATGTTATAAATGTATATTTATTTAATCGAAAATTCATAGGAAGAATAATCCATAATTAATATGAGTATGAAATGATGTTAATGAGAATTACGTGCTTTAGAAATCATTATTTCATTACATTTTTATTTCATAAGATATATGATCGGATAATAAAAGATAATATAAATTATATAATAAACAGTTATACAATAAATTAGAACGATCTGAATTATAAACCGAAAAAAATGACTTATATTAATAATATTATTCGATATGCTTAGTATTCATTAAATATTGAAACAGTTTTATTATTTGATTATGATAAAAGATAATCAGCATTCGACATTTATTTTTTCCATTTCTTTAATTAATTTCTCGAAATTTTTCTCTTTAAGATCATAAATTTTGTTATAGAAGCACAGACTTGCTAGGAACGACGAACTTCGGATTACGTTCTTGACAATATCAATATTATGTTGGCGATCACTTTCCCGTGCAAACAAGCGATGATATCGGTATACATGACGATATAGAAAGGATTTTGGTATTTCTTTTGCGGTGGGGAAAATATATCAAATGTGTGTTATGCATTTCATAGTTTATGAAAAGTTAAAATATTACATACTTTCAGATTTTGTAGAAGTTTATGTTCAAATTCATTAACTTTTTTATTAATACACGATGCATTAGTAGCACGCACATATTAACTAATATCGCTGAATCGCAATTGCACACATTGTATCGATGCATTTTCGCGAAGAAACGGAGGATAATACGGAAACCACAAAAATTCCTACAATGCAATAATCATCATTTTCCGTCTTAGCCAGCCGTGCCGTTTCTCTATTCTCAAGATTTCTCTAATTGGGCGCGATAAAATCGCTACATAAAAACTTATTAACGGCGCAACGAATGCGTGAAATCTTATTAACGAAAGTTCGTAAAAATCGATCGGATTTCGCGTTTGCATAAAATTGCCATATAAAGTCGCGATTTCATAACCGATTACAAGCATATATTGTACTTATATCTACATCTATCATGATGGGAAGTATTTGACGTAACGCTATCATTCAATAATTTGTGTCGTCAACATCAAAGTCCTCATTATTTTCTCCATTTGTCGAACAGATGTTCGTAACCGAGATTGATGCTAGCATCGAGTCATGAGTAAGTAGTTTCAAATCACAAGAAGCAAAACTTGCGTAATCGAGACGTTAAGATATACACGCGTATAATTTTATTTCACCATGATAGTATCACATTCAAAAGAAATGCGGCAGAAAGTTGATCGATTATCAGGCGAATCAATATAGCAATCCTTTTCAGGCAGTTTTCATATTGAATTAAAAATAAATATAATGTGCAACAATTTGATACGTTGGGTTCATTATATGATTGGCTTATCTGTAAGTATGGACAAATGAGTACTTTTATGATTATTATAATACTATAATAGCGTTTACTATCTTTCTTTCTTTTTTTTCTTTCTCTTCTCTCTCTCTCTCTCTCTCTCTCTCTCTCTCTCTCTTTCTCTATTTCTTTCTATTCAAGAATACTAAAGAAGCGTACGCGCTTTTCTTGAATGGTCCGCCACTTAGCGAACGAGATATTGCATCACGGTTGAACGAAATAGCAGAGTCACTGTACACATTTACATATTATATAATCCGCATGTTGACTATGTTGGATGTTTATAAATATAAATGCGCATCTCGATTTATTTTCGTACGCACGGGTGTTTCATGATTGATATAAGAAATCTCTTTCCCCTTTTCCGCACGAACTTCCTAAGCCATTAATTATCATTACTCGACACGCAGCGTGTTGGATAACGAGATTTGCTCATCGAACGACCGCATGTCTCGATCGATCGCATAATACATTTTAGCGAGAAGATAAATTTAGTCTTCTCTCTCTCTCTCTCTCCCTCTCCTTCTTTTACGATGTCTGCTCTATCTCATAGAATGTCAATGTTTCTCAGCGTTCACGTTTCTCTCAAACCAATCACATATGCGATATTGAACGCATTGCGTGACCAATCGATTTGCGCGATCGTAACGGTACTAATAAAGTACAGCTCACCCATAACGAAAGTCACTCACTTGCAACATCTAAACAAAGGCATGCCATCGTCGTATGCAATTTTGCCGAATTGCATCGTTTATACGTAACGAGCAAGCGTGACGATCTCTCTCGACCCAGGAGCCGACTTCCCTGGATGTTAAGATCGCGAATCATTTACGACTCGCCGCTTTCAATTTCTAGTTTAGCACGCGCGACGGAAGCAGACTCGGCACGCGGAAATGAGTCCAGGGTGTGGCGAAACGATGCTGCTATCGGATCATACGCTATCGAAACCGCAACGAAAGTAAGGCGCTAGGGAAAAGGAAGAGACCCGCGAGAGAACAAGTCGACGACGATGGAGGTAAATGTCTCTCGTGTGTCTCGTATCTCTTGGGCGGGCTTGTTTTACGCGGTAACCACATATTAACGAGACATCCTATCGTCGGGACGAGTCATGCCGCCGCAGAATGGATCGTGCATAATGGTACCTAAGATGTATGTAGTCGGAGGAACTTGTATAGCCAAGGTACAGGTCTATTACCGTGGGAGGCAATTAGGTTTGCGTTCTATTACCATAGTTATCTAGCTATAAGATGGACGCTGTGTGTGCTGTGTATTGTATCGCATAATACGAAAGGAAAGTTTGATCTGGTACAAACTTGGAATCGCGAAAGCGAACGCAATGGCGACATTATTCGCGTGCGTGCGAAACTTTTATGGAAAAAAGTATGAGGAAGTCTATTAATCTCGACGATGTCGACACGATATTTGAATTCAGTTACATTTTACACATAGAATATTCTATAGAATTTTTATAGCAGAATTATTCCCAATTAGATTAGCGATTTAATTGAGAAATACGACATTCTAAGGGCATGATTGATTTAGTCAATCCTTTGCATATAATAATATTATATTAGATATGTGACCGAATAAAATGAGAGGTAACATTTTGCATCCGGTCCTACAAGTCACAGGTTGTCCTTGAAGCATATATAAATTGAAAGTGTTCATTGAATCATTTCCATACTAGTTTGCATAGTAGGAATTCGTAGTAGATATATAAAAATCGTGTATTTCGGAACACGTTATATACCGCATAATTAAATCAAACTCGAATGCAAAGCAACTATCTAAGACACCGTACGTCATACGAATATTTCTGTCGATTAATTCCGATAGTATCAAATAAGTGTCGTAAAGGTAGTGCGTAAGCAACGATGTGTCGCAATCGCATAATGTTTAGCAATAACTCTTTTGCGATTTTTATTATATATACGCTACGTCTCAGAAACTATCGATGCAGCTGAAAAATCAAACGACGCAATTGGCTTAACGATCGTTGATCGAATCCTTATGACGCAAGCTTACACGCATACGTCGCGCATGGTGGCGCATGATGCGTGTGTCGAAAGGCGAGATTAATTTAAAGAGAGAGGCGAGAGGACATTCGCAGGGGAATATTTGCCGCTTCGGCGCGCAATTTTCGCGCGCTTTGACATTTACTTCTTACGCTTATCCCTCTCGCGTTGAACGTTACAACGCATTTACTTTAACGATCCCTACGCTTGTGTTTTTCCAGTGGTACATACACCGTTTACGGAAAAACAGGTGTATTTCTCTTGGCGCAACTCGCGTAATATCAACGAGTGAAAGTTCCACTCGCAATTCTTCATATAATCGCGTAACGTGTCAGACTCCCCGTCGTCTTTAAGCCTTCCCTCATACTCTCTCGATATTAGTTTCATAAGCAATCGTTACGTACAAAAGAATACTTTATTCGTGTTTACATTTACAGCGTGTATAGTACAATCCGAGGATGGGATCACAATAAAATAGAATATTGATACGTCGCATTATTATTATTTTTTTTTTATTAGAACGATGTAATCGCTCTGTCGGTCGCTCCTCGATCTCTCGATGATCGAAAGCTTCCTCGTCTCGCATAGCGTGAGACAAAAGAGGACGACGCAAGTCCTTGCTTCCTTCCTACAATTTTGTCTCAATGATATCCGCCGAAATCGTGTCCACCACCGCCGAGCTCGAAACTGCCGCCGAAGTCATGTCCACCACCGAATCCGCCGCCGAAGCCGCCTTCGTCGTGACCTTTAACGACCACGGGATAGGGTTCTTTGACGACCACAGGTACTTTGACGGGATAGGGAACTGGTTTCGCTATTTCGACCGGAACCTTGACTGGCACCTTGACTGGATAGGGCACCTTGATGGGTACCTTTATGGGCACCTTGACTGGGTAGGGCACCGGTTTCTCTACCGGATAGGGCACGTGCTTCGTGACCTCTACCGGGTATGGTTGCGGTACGTGGACCGGATACGGGCGATCGACGGGTACTTTGACCGGCACCTTTACCGGATAGGGCACATGCTTCGTGACCTCTACGGGGTACGGATGCGGTACTGGTACATGCTTCGTGACTGTCACCGCTTTGATGTGATCGGTAGAAATTATCTCGCCACCACCGTGACCGCCGAATCCGCCATCGCCGAAACCGCCTCCGAAACCGCCCCCGAAACCACCGTGATCGCCCAGGCTCAGTTCCAATCCGCGTTTTGACTTTTCATCCTTTGGCTGAGCGCTGGATTCAGTTTTCTTCGCCTCCTCGATCTTCTCAGCTACGACCGATAATACTAGGCCGCATAAGAGTATTATCTGCCGGAAGAAAGGAAATATTTGTTCCTGTTCTGAATTTGTAAATCGTAATGATAAATGTGATCTTAGAATTTGTATTGTATGAAGTACGAGATACAGCGTCATGCGACATGCATAGGCTTCGTTGCAATTTGCTTTGCTAATGCTAACATGAGATTTCATGAGAGGTCTTATCGTATATCTTGCATCAATGATTTATCCGAGTTCAATGTCTTGTAAAATGAGATAATATAAGTCTTTAAATATGTAAACAAATTAATTTTATAATTTTATAATTTTATTTAATCAATATTAGCAAAAATTTTTTAATGACAAGAGCATTAAATCTATTTTTCAAAGTTGTCCCAGAGATTAAAAAAAAATAAAAATATTTTAAAATATTTTTAAAGTGATTCAAAATTTAGAATAAAATATAACTATTATTAGATAAATCCGGAGGATAATTACTGTACAAATTTAATCTCTCTGAAATTTTTGGAGGTGCAACGTTCTCTATATCCTGACAATATTTTTTGAAACAATGGACATGCAAAGAGAATATTTAATAATTTCTGTCGTATGTCACGTACAAATCCGCAAATAAAAATCTGCCTACTCATTACATCTAGTGGGAAACGAGTCATCGCGCTTAGAAATATGTAAGAGACTGCAGCGTGTTGCACGACTCGGCCGAATGTACGGCTCGTGCTTCTATAAGCGGTAATTCGAACGGCTATCTTACTGGAACTACTCACTTTCAGCTTGTCGGTGCTGTTCATGTTGGTCGGTAGTGAGCACACACTGGTACCGCTATCGTCTACCCTCGCTTTTATAGGGGACGCAACGCTCTGCCCGCTGGGCAACTCGAGCGTGCCGATGAAATTGTCGGCGGGTAGGAAGTCAACAGGAGAAGAGGAAGACAACGCCGTCGTGGGCGATGCTTTTCTCCGTCTGCCTTTGTCTTCGCGACTGTTTTCTCTTCGTTTTTTTTTCTGGATTGTTTTGTCGCGTTTTTTCGAGTTCGTTTGACTCTGGACAGAAACGTATTTTTGTAACACAAAGCGGAAAAAATCCGAATTATTCGCTACACTTACGTGATATTAAATTTTTACTCAGCGATAGAGTAGTATCTTTTAGTTAATATCAAATATACTCTCATTCGACATAGATATTCGACATATAGACATATTTTTGTTTTATGTATTTTAAAACTTGAAAAAATATTGTTTATAAAAAAATCAATAAATTTTAAGATTAATTAGTAAATATAGTAATATGCTATTTTTAAATATATATGCTATTTTTTGTTAAACGGTTTAAAATTTTATGAATTAAAAGTACAAACTTAAAATACAAAGCATATTCAATTAGTTTTCATGTTTTCTTTATGAGCAAACCATTTTTTTATTCTCAATATTCTAATTAATATTTGATTTCAGGAAAAATTTATTAATATATCTTATATTACTTATGTATAATCGAAAACTTTTTAATTATAAAACAAATCAATGCATTGAAATTATTTACAGCGATAAATAATGCAATTTTATGATTGATTTTTGTCTATTAATTTGATTTAATTAACAATGCTTTTCTATGTTTCCATGTTTGCCGAAAGCTTCATCAATATTAAGAGCTTAATTAATTTAAGAGGCAAAGAATTGGAATTTTTTGATGACACGAAAATGCTTTTCCTTACTCGCTTTTTTTCTCTTCATCGTCCGAATATACGAGCGCGTTGGAACATTTATATTTGGTACCAACTTTTTTTCTCTCTTTCGAATTTAATATACCTCGCCTCATTTCCATGCTCATAGCATGTTCAACCAGCGTGTTATCTCTTTCCTACGCCGTTTCATGCGCCGTGACATTTGTCGCTGAGAAGAAGATAATATCATCACTGGCCGTGAAATTAAAAAGAATGATTTGAAGATGCTGACCGCTATCATCATCGCTTTAAGAAGTTGAAACTCGTTAACGCGGTCGGATAAAATTCACGAATGTTAGAAATGGTTTTGAGCTGGCCGAGAACGTAGAAACTCGGTATCGTAGAAGCTCGATATATAACAATGGCGCGATTTTTGGTTTATCATAGGTAGTTCCCCCGGGTACAGTTAATCTCGGAATGACTTTGTACTTCGATCTCGGCAGGTTCGAAGGGTGTTAGAATATTCGCGTATCCATGGTTTATCAGAGTTATCGGCACGAATAAATTTCCATACATTTGAATTTGTATTTCCATATTTGAATCCGAAAATATTGATTTGACTTCTAGCTTTGGATAGAGCGTGTTTCGAGAGGCCAAACGTTCCCTCCCTTTCGATTGGTTGTCGACCTACAACGAAAATCGGGGGAACGATGTATGCGATGGTTTTCACTTGACCTATACTCGGGGATTAAATTGTTTTTGATGAATTTATAGTGATTCACTGAAGACCACAATCTGCTCGTGCTGCTGCTTGTCGACATGCTATGCCAAAAGCCGATAATTGACAGTTTCGAATATATCAGAACGTCCAAAAAATTTTTTTCTTATAAATTAAAAGTTTTATAGGATATTGAAGGAGGATAGAATATTGTGGAACAGAGAGATTATCTCTAATTAATTAAAAATTCTTTTCTTTTAATATTTTTGTTTCGGAAAAGATTGTTGAAAGTTATAAATCATATATACAACATTAAATGATAAATAAATTGATACGCGATAATGAACTTCATTGTTATCTAATCGGTTTGTTATATAAGCGCGAAAATCTGTTAATTAATGACATGCGTTAAGACACTGGGATGACTAGTTTTCTGCGGTCGTTTCTACTCTATTTACTGCGCATTTTCATCAACCAGCGACAATATATCCGTGTAAGTTGGTAATTATTGATTAACAAGTGCGTCATGTTGTGAAGTTTTAATTAAGCGCTTTAAATAACTTTTTTCAATATATTATTAATGAATTACGATATATCTGCAAATGCATATGATAATTATGCTATTCATGATATTCAATTGATAGATAATATTATTAATATGTATATATCCATGAGTATATGTATATATCCATATGTATATATACTAATCTTATAACATTAAGGTAATGTAATACATTGTACATTTAACGTAATGTAATACATTGTACATTTAACGTAATGTAATACTTTGTTATACATGTTAAATGTAATGTAATACATGTTAATAAATGCAGTACATTTATTTTGCATTAATAATATAAGTATCATTGAAGAAACATTGTATTACTTTGATGCACGCTCTAGATATATTAATGTTAAAAGTAACGGTTCAATATTGAAATGATTCTAACACGAAGGCTATAACTTTAACGAGGTTTGTTTTTGATATTTTTATTCGTTCAAGGGTGGCAATGCAATATATGATGCTCTCATAACGCGTTAGTTGAGTCTTTCTCAAATTAAACTTTTCTGTGTACTCTTATTGTGTCATAAGTGCCTTTGCGCGAAGTGTTATTATGTTTGGAATTACGTATACGCGAACCGCATGATTTTAATTGCGAAGTTATTCGCTCGAAAGTTTCTCTGCAGTAGGAATAATATCAGGAAGCTGTTTTCACAGGCCGCTATAAGAATACTAAGATTAAATCTATCGCAGTGAAAACTTCAACCTTTATTATTATTCTTTTTCTTTTCTGTTCGACCGATTGTAGTGACTTCTTAACATTACGTATACGGAACTTCGCGAAGTGAACTGACCGATTATCTTTATTACCGGATACAATGCATGCGATAGACGCTTACATCGAAGGTGGCTATATTGATGATACATTTTCTACCGATTTCTTAATATTTATGTAGATTACAATTATGTAAATTTTGATACATGCTTCTTATCACTAATATAAGTGCTTTTTCGCGAAGCCACGAAAACCGCTTTTGATCTCACACAGCGCAATAAGCCGAGCTCGTGTACACCATATGCAAATTATTCCTTTGCATGCGAGCACCTGCGCCTAATGTCAACTTAAATATCTGCGTATATTCTCCCTTCTCTCTCCTTCAGAGTTCATTAGAAAAATATAGAGTCCACACGTTATTAATTTACGCAGGACGGAATTTTTTTTCGGCGGCCTCGTTCGCGTAAAACGCAAATTGATTGCAATTGCGAAAAGCCGCAATGTCCCGAGACTGCGAAGCAAACTTTCAATTTGCGATTCTTATCTTTCTTGAAGTATTTTTTTGACATTCAAGTTGCTTAAACTTTTTATATCATTGAAAGAGGTGACGACGAAATAGCATAAATACTCCCTAAGTGCACTGACGGATTTTCGCGCACTGTCTACGGTGAGGACAGGCGTCGTCGACGGGATTTTCGCGTAGTCTGCATTTCTGCTTCACCGACCGCAAAGTGTAACCTTATGCAATAATGGGAAAGGCTTTGGAGTCGGCCAGACCGCGGCTCTCATGAATATATGGATAGATGTTCTCGCTCAAGGTGTTTATCAAACCGTTTTCTAGTTACGTCCTTTCCGCTTCTGAAATATCCTCGACCCTTCAAACATAAACATAATTTGCGCTCTACAGAGATGAAAGAGATTTTTAGTTTTTTCGTTGTCTCTCTCCTTCTCTCTCTTCAACAGTATCGTAATTATTTTAGTTTCTTCGGGAAAGTGGATATTTCAAGTGTATTGATATGATTTTAGTTATACATTTTTATATTTGCTTGTTTAAATCAATTTCTTCTATTACGCATGGCAAAACAAATTATAATTAATAAATGTACATGTAATAATATACATATATATACATGTAATAATATACAATAAATAAAGATGCATGTAATGTAATCTTATACATAATTAGCTTTCGAGATATCTTAAATTTTTTATTTTTATTTATTTGTCAAATTATATATACACTAATAGGAATATTTATTTATTATTCTTAGAAATAAAACAAGAGACTTTAAATTAAAAGTCAAAATAAAAGTTAAAATAAAATTAACTTTAAAAAGCTGTAAGTAAAAAAGTAGCAAAAATTGATCGTATAAATTATAGATTAAAAAGTAAGTTTATAAGTCAAGAACTTATTGAGAGAAAGATTGTACCGGATATAAAATACTTTATTGAGCTATTAAAAAAATGCAATTGAATAAGAAATTTACTTTCTCTTTTACTCGTATTTTTCTTGTTTAGCAAATTACATATAAGTATAATATAGAGAGGCATATATGGCATAGGTGCTATAGATATATGTATTATAATATTATATTATTATATATATTATATATATATATATATATATATATATATATAAAGTCTAATATTTATATCATTAAATCACAGTTTTAGAAAAAGACGATTAAATCGATTATATAAATGTAAGTAAAAGATATATTTAAAGCGGACTATGATTTTAATCGACTAATTATAGAGAGGTAAAGATTATCACATTATATGCAATATATATTGTATTTATTTAATTTACGCGCATTCTAGTTGAGAGTTCAACATATTAAATAAAAGTCCAACTCGATTAAATGAATTTGTAATGAGCATATCCTCATTAAACGAAATCCGTACTAACCGATACATGGAACAATTGTTTACTGAATAATGCAAATGCTTACCGTGTATCGAAACTTTGTGATGGTTTGTGCGAAATATGAATATTTATTTAATATGCGTGTTGCGCTCCATATAGCTTATAATTATATGATCATTATACAGATTTATTCAACGAAACATGTAACTGCGTAGTTATTAGATTATTTTATACAAAATATTATATAAGTGAGACCTTTTACAAAGACGTCATTAAATGCGTTTACCTAAAATTACGTTGATTCATCTAGTGGCCAATAAAATGCCACGTGGGAATGATACAAGAGAGTTACGTTTAATGCCAAAGTATTCATGTGAATCGATTATGAAAGTAGTTTTAATAAAAAGTTGCTGCGCGTGAATGACTTTAAGCAGTGGCACATGTCTTTGTAAGATCCGAGAACGGTATCCGAGTGTCAAAAAAAATGGGAAAGATATCGCTTTTATTTCGACATTAGATGATTCACACGTTACGTTAACGACACGGTTGACTGACAATCGAAAAACTTTCGATTCCTTCATATATATGTATTTATATAAAATATTACAAAATAAACTGGACAAGGTAACTGAAAAAACAACAATAGCGCGTTGATTACCTCATAAGTGAGCGTGTTGAAACGCTCGCGCAAATTTTCACATTGTCTCTTTGACGATCATCAACGTGTGTACCATCGACTGCATTATTGCCAAGCATTGTAATACTTTAACAACTTCCTTCGCGCATTGCGAATTTACTTTTTAATTAAACGGGCATCGAGCATGATGCCGGGATACAAAATGCGCGCACGTGTCCGCGACATACGGAGAAAGTCTAATCGTCGCATCGTCTTGCGCGCGCATTATCATTTTACGCTACATGAATTTTGTCGTTTAATTAGATTTATGAGGTGGCTCGTAAAGCCAGTCATGTATTAATTAAGGAAGATGTTTTAATGTGATTTAATTTTCGCGAGAGTTATGCGATATCAAAGAGTCTTTTCCGAGTCGTAGCAGTTAATTGCTCGGCGAATCGAGTATATCGATACGAATTACGTCTCCTAAACCGCTTGAGAGGCGTTCTATGAGTGTCACTAAACCATTTCTCAAGGAAAACGTGCCGACGAGATCGTAGAATTAAATTTAAGATCTCTATCGAGGCGATTACGCGACGACGTCAAATTAAGTCGAACGTCAAATTAAGTCGAACGTCCTTCGTCATATTACCATCCGTTTATTTCAGGGGAAAGCATAAGTATTACGAGTCATCTAAAAACAAGCTGTTACGTATATGTATTTTATATATATATATATATATATATATATATATATATAGCCTCTGAAATTTTTATTATAATAATTATAATATATTTTATTATAATTATAATATTATAGACAATTAAAATAATTTTTTAAAGTAATTTTTAGAGACTTTCTTGGAAAAATATTTTTTTGTTTTTTACGAATCACAATTGTACCAATTTACATATTTTTTATCCGCTCGCTTATAAGTATTGAGTCCGCTAATTGTCCCTGCGTAAGGCAACTAGTTCTATCTTGCGTAACGCATTGGGAGCTACGACCGCCGTTATATCCGGTAAAATTTACGAGGTACGAGCAAAAAAGGAAGCAATGGCCGTGATGTTTTTGCCCCGTGGAGGTGAAAGAAGAAAGAAGGAAAGAAAGTCATGGATTAGATCGAAAGGCTCGCGAAAGAAAAGTCGAATCGATCGCAAACTCTGAAATTGCGATTCTTCCTCGGCGAGGGGAATAGTGATTGGAACAGCCTGGAACGACGGGGCGGCGATGTTACGCCGCCCGTATCCGCGCATCCGGCAGTAATCAGCCACGCTGGGGCGGTTAGCCCGTGGGAAAACGGCTTACCGAGCGGTGGTGGTCGTTCTGTTCACCTTAAAGAAAGACCGACGCGGACGAGCGCGATTTTCCGTGGAGTGGGCCAGCGAGCAGTGGGCGAAAGTGCCGGTATATATGCCGCTGATTGGTACGATGCAATCTCAGTGTGCACTCCCGAAGGCTACCATGAGCACTTCGCAGGTGAGCTCGCGTTGCTGATAGAGCGGCGCATGGGGTCCCTTTAGGACCTCGCCTCGGAACGGAGAATTATGCACGGGAATTATGAACGATGTATAAGAGGGTAGCGTCACGGGATTTGACGGCGTGAGATCTTTTAGAGATAATCATTGTGTTGTATTCCTGGTGCCGTCGCGCACAGTGTTAAAGTCCAAATTCTTGTTACGTGAGATTTTTTGTTTTCCTAAAAGATTAAAAAGTCTTACTAAAAAAAGAAAAAAATAATGGGAGATTTAATTAGATATTACGTTCACATTTTGCAAAGTGCGCCGACGTTTGTATAATAATAGATTATCATTTAATTTTTTTATTATATATGTATATTTTTTGTTTTATTATTTTTTGTTTTATTTATATCTTTTTTATCGCAAGGCATTTTTGTTATCATTTCCAACGATATTTTTAAAGCTCTTCCTAAATTGATCAGTCAATTCTAAGGTTGATAAGGTAAAGGACCGCAATTAATAACGCACGTTTATTCGCAGATTCTCGTGCTCCTCGCCCTTGTGGCGACGGTGGCTTTGGCCACTGAAATCAAGAAGGCCGACAGCAAAGAGAAGGCCGTCGACTCAAAGGATACCAAGAGCAAGCGCGGCCTGGAATTGAGTCTGGGTCATGACGGTGGTTTTGGCGGCGGTTTGGGTGGACACGATTTTGGCGGCTTCGGCGGCGGTGACGGAGGATTTGGCGGTGGTTTCGGCGGAGGGGGCGGAGGCGGCGGAGGTGACGGTGGACGAATCTCCGGCATCACGATTCATCGCGAAGTCTCGGTACCGGTTCCGGTACCCTACACCGTCGAGAAGAGCGTACCGGTGCCCGTACATGTGCCGGTGAAGATCCCGGTAGACAATCCGGTACCGTATCACGTTCCGAAACCTTACCCGGTTCCAGTGGAGAAAACCGTGGCAGTCCCTGTCGAAAAACCCGTTCCGGTACCTTACAAGGTACCCGTTAAAGTGCCCGTCAAGGTGCCTGTTCCCTATAGCGTTCCCTATAAAGTACCGTACCCCGTGCACAAGGAAGTGCCGTATCCCGTCAAAGTTCCGGTCGTCGTCAAGGAATCGTACCCGGTTCTGGTACACGAAGGCGGTCACGGAGGCGGTTTCGGCGGTGGTAGTTTCGAAGGCGGATATGGTGGCGGATATGGTGGCGGACATGAAATCAGTCTGCACCATTGACGATGATCTGATGTCAATTAATACTAACGATGCTCTTGTATATAATAATTGCGGTTCTTTTTTTTACACACGTGCTGTCTTAGCAGAATAAATATTAAATTATTAATACGGTGTTCTGTTTCTCGAAGAAATTTTTCCTATCCTCCCACATCTATTTTATCTGCGTGAAAGTATTAACTCAAAATATAAATATAATTATTTCATAGCAAACGTAAATAATTTTTCTCGATGTATTATTTTGGAAAATATACTGTTTGCTTATTTCCATCGATTTACCTGCATTATCTTTACATTGTGCAATCATAGCGTGTGACAAAAAATAAATTGTAAATTCGAACGTCTGTAAAACTGGCTTGTTAAATCTTACGTAACATACTTGCAAGTTATCATAAGTACACGACATAAGTGGAATCTTAACTGCTTCCTGTGAAACTAAGCGGAACATATTACAATATGGTTACCAGGAGATATGTGAAAGTATGAACCAATCATCATATGGCAGTTACGATTCCAACTACGCTATCTAAAATGGATGGAGAGCTTATCGCTCTAGTTAACGATTATGATAGAATATTGGGTAATCTGGTGATTAAGATAAAATATTAGAAGTGAGTGAGACGAGAGATAAGATGCAGTAGGCAATGTTTATCTCTTTTTTGTCATTTTTTTTAGCCGTAAAATATTAAAAAAAAAAATTGGCGTGTTTGATTTCTAATCTCTCATTAAAATGTTTTCTTATATAAATTATTTCACATCAATGTTAAACACACGTTTGCACAAATTATATACAGGTGCTATATATTAAAATCAGTATACGTCTCGCATACCGGTCAGGTTTTGCTTAACCGACGTGCAAGGTAGATTATTCCACAGTCAAGGTTGCCAGAAGAAATAATATCGAGTACTTGCCCTAGGCGATTCATATTCAAGCATATACGGAGAGTGCACGAGCATAGAATCTGCGGAGATTTCTCTCGGTGAGAGAAAACGAGCTACGCGAACGGAAAGAGAACGCGATTTCCGTAATCCTACTTCCTCGACGGTAACATTTCTCAACGGCCAACGGCAGAGACTATCAGCGTTACGTAAATAGATCGATCGATCTTACGTAACTATTATGAAAAGAAAGTAAGAAAGCGCCTTCATGTTAACGAAATCCATAATGATGATATTCAATTCTGTATTGGCAATTTATGGCGGCGTCTCACTCAGCGAGCACCCTAGATATCACTTTTATTTACAATTCGTAAGAGGAGAGAGATAGGTGTTACATGCGATGTCTTGATCGTTTTATGTCTTTTTTTTTCTAGCTTCGATGATAATCTCGCAATCCAACGTTATGTCAGATCACATTTATGAAATTTTACGCTCTGAATATTTTTTAACGCGACGTAAGCGCGTATTAATTGCAATATCTTGTTAGGGATCTGAATCTTGGCAAGCTATGAATAACTTATGTTGACCCGAGGCAATCGTTATAACGGTGCATGAATCGGTATTGTAATTTGCCCCTGTTAGGAACTCCTGAATCTTCTATGCGTAATCATTATTGTATGTTGCCGTTAACGAAGGAAAGAGAAGATTCAATATCCATAATTTTTCATATGCAATGCGCATCCTATGCAATCCTTATCCTGAAATGAATTATAAATTCAATTTACGAATCTCTTACTTCTGGTCTTACGTCTTTTCAGTTGAATATCATAGAATTTCAAACGTTCCTTGTAATGAGGAACGTTTGGAATTTTCTTTATACGTGTATGTGATAAATTTCTAAGAAATTTGAGCGTACTAGAAACATAAGTAATTAGCTGAACTGGCAGAACCGGATTAATTTTATTAAATTGTTGCAATATAAAATACGAAATATTGTAAATAAGGTCACATTAAATTAAAATTCCTTTGATTTCATTTTTAAAATCGTTCTTTTTCTAGAAAATTTATTTTATATGTGAAAAAATGATAGATAATGAAAATTCTAGTATTTGCAATTTGCAATTTGCAGAATATGAGATATGCAATTTATATTATATCGCTGATTCGTCATTGAATCAAATTAATGGAACAGATGTCTTGAGGTGCCTTGTCGAAGGAAAAGACAGAAGAAAGATGTTCTTTTCAATGCGAGAAGAACGCAAGCGCGACGGGAGGCGTCACGACGTCTCGTCAATCTAACGACATCGCCACGAACATCCGGCGCTTTAAACATCGCCATTTACTCTCACGGTTCGTTAGTTACGTGTCCCCCGCGTTGAAATGGGTTCGTCCATAGAGAGCACAGAGTTTTCCGTCGATACTTGTTGTTTGACGTAAGACATTGTAATTGACTAGAGAAACTTTAATTTCGTTGTACTCGTGAAATGAACTGATCTATGCGTTTATGAGTCAAGGTGATGAAAATTTAAGATTTCAGTATAATACAATAAATTAAAGTACAATTAAAATGTGATATTTTAAAATATAATGCAATATATAAAGTATAAAAATATAATAATCATTAAAAAATATAACACTATATAAATCTTATCAAGATAAGATATATTATATGTACCAAGATAAGATGTATTATTGCACTTTCTATTCTATTCGCCATTTCTTTCTGTTCGAGAGAAATATTATTCTTACATTTCCTACTGCATATTCGCCATTGGTATCTAACGAAGATTTGTTTATTTTATGGTAAAGCAAAATTTTATATTAAGAAAATGTATATAACTGATTCGTTATATATTTTTTTTAAATAAAGAAATTATTTTATTAATTTTAATGTGAATTAGAGACAGCAAATCAAAAAGTAATTCCCATAAAAGCAATTTTTTGAAATTCAAAGATAAAATATTCTTCTTCCTTTTTAAATTTCTTTCAAATTTTATTACATTATAGTCTTGGGCAATTAGTAAGTAATTTTCTACTTTATGAGGATAGAACTGCATTATACCGTGTATGCCGCAATCTCGCTTCGGTGAAACCGCGTAAGGAACTAGCGACCGTTAATGTACATTTCGTTAGACATGCATTGAAGTAAGTGCGCTCTAAATGCAATCTAATAGAGAACTCGCATAATAATACGAAGCAAAAGTGATAAATTACGTAATAATTTATCACTTGATAAATTAATGAGAATTAAAAGACAAAAGCTACTTCATGATTTTTATATAAATACAATGTATTTTTTCGGCTATTTTAAATACGAAAATAAATGTAAAATTTTCACTTATTTATAAACAATTTATAAACAATATAAACAATGTAAACAACATAATATGTTTTAGAAAGATTAATGCCATTATGCAAAATACATGATACGTAATTAAATACATAGTATAACATTCCTCATATATGTTGCCACATTAGCAAATATTCACAGCGTTCTCTTTAGTTTCAATGTTACCTTTACTTTGATGACATAGTCTTGTAATAATGTCTACGTTTTACTTCAAGTTGGTGTTTATGCAGACGTAAATCAAGAAATATGATCCTAAAGATTCTCTCTCTCTATCTCTCTCTCTCTCTCTCTCTCTCTCTCTCTCTCTCTCTCTCTCTCTCTCGTTTTGTTATATCTTTATTTCGCGTTTCAAAGCAAATATTCCATTATCTTTTGAGACTGTCCATTTTCTTCTGCTTTCTCGTAGGATGTGTTTACATTTTGTAAAGATAAATATAACCTTTCAAATTAATATTATTAGAGTTTAAATAGGAGTTTATTCATCTATCGGAATTAGATATTTAATATATATTTAATAATTATATATAATGTTATTCATAAACAAGTAAATATTTTTAAATTTATTATTACTTTATACATTTCATATTTATATAAAATGACATTTGAAACTTAAAAATACCAATAAACATTTTTATATATAACGAGAGAGAAAACAAATTAAATGGATAATTTTATTTTCAAGCTAATGATTTTTGTTTTATATGTATGTTTTCAATTTAATAAATGCTCATTGAAGCTAATAAAAGCCAATTTGCTATCAACACAATTAGTTACTTATGTATCAATTATTTATATGACTAATGACAAATTATTATCAATTACTATTGCAAAGTTTATCGCAATTGAAGAACGATTTGTTAATGAATTAGTGATATAAATTTTAAGTTCTTTCTTTTCTTTTTTTTTCTTCTGTTCTGCTTTGGTTTCGTTTGTATATAACGTTACGGATTTTCAAATTAGCATATTCTGATCCTCTTGTATCCTTTTATAACATTTGTGTAGCATCGACCTTTACATATGTTCTTCCTTCTTTTTCTTTCTTTTCCTTCTTGTTAAACTATTTATCTCTGATTTAAATTTTGCAACAAAAAATACATTCTCGCGTTTTAAACATGCTTCGCTTGTTATCGCTGGAGAGACAAAAAACAACGAAGAGAAAAAGAACACTGTGTGAAGTAATAAAACAAGTATTAAAACCCGATCGATTTAAAATCAGCACTTATACATACATACATTGAGGTCGCGCTCTTCGTCTTCTTTCTATGCTCTCCTCTTTCCTCCTTCCTCCTTTCTATCGCAACTAATGAGACGTCGACTGGGAAGCCTGCCTTAAGACTGTACCGTTAACTTCCGCTGTATCATAAACGAACCTGTTTACATAACTATAATAGTACAATTATTACAAGTCTATGCTCTCTCTTTCTTCTAGCCTACTAAACTTTTCGCCTTTGTCCTTTTCTTTCGTGTTTTTACTTCCTATCACGTACTTTTTGCTTCTGTCTTTTTCTCGCTGTATTTCTTCCTTTCTATTCTCGCTTCATTTGCATTCTGTTCAGGGGTATTGAACACCAGTTATAAAGTGAAATGGTTATTCAAGTGAGCTTACTGATGGTTTTTTATCTTCTTATTCAAGTTACAATATAGGCGTTTTTTCTGCATAGATTATGCAGAAAAAACTTTAAATCTGTTTCTCTTGATATCTCTTATTGTCCCCCTTATTCGAATAATAACGAGTAATAACAATATAAAATCGATCTCCTTTTTCCTCTCTATCCAATATAACTGCTCTTTCGCAAATGTATAAAAGTATACGAAACAGATAAACAAGTGGTTTACAGAAACGACTCTTTCATGAGCATGTTAAGTAACAACCGTTTCTGTCATTTATGTACAATATGTACAACGCGACAATGGCTTCTGCCTTTGTAGCTACGATCTGCGGCTTCCAGGCTTTACACAAGCATAAATCATACATTAAGCCTGGTTCATACTAGCAGCTTCATGTTAATGGACGCGTAATGTGCGATCGCTCGATTTCACGGGGCTCACCACAGCTGCTGCAGTAACGGCCGATATCTCGAGACAATGTTCTGTTGAATCGATAACCAAACGGGAATTTGGAACACCCGATAGCTTGATTCGAAGACATTGTAATCCGTTTACGTCCTACATTGTAAATATAATCTATGTGAATATTGTAATATCAGACTCCTTATAAGAGAATATATCTCAAGTTGCGCCTTTTGTGTATGGAATCTGAAGTTGACGCTTCAGTAACTTCAAACAATCCGTATTTATCAGGTCTTAATCGCGAAGTTTGAAAGCTATTATAACCCCACAATATGAAATATAATGTTATAATATATATAGAGATTTCTTGTTTTTGTTAAAGGAAAATTTCGTAAAGTTTGCAGAATAATGGTTTGGAGCATTAACCTCAGACGGATTTGCAAATATGAACAATATTGGAGAATATCCGAGTTCCAAATGTGCCTGAAGAGAAAAAGAGATGCTGCTGAGGGAAACGACACCTGTAGGGATAGCACTAAAATGAGTGTATTAATGTAATTATTTTAAGAGACTAAATAGATTTCACGTAAATTATTCTTGAATATGTGCGCGCTGTTTACACGCAGTGCATAGTTCGCGATAATGTCTACGAATGAAATTAATGATGCGCTCGGCGTGTATTAATAATGCATATATATACTTCATATACTTCATATATACGATAATTAAAAGATTTACTGGATAATGCGGACAATGCGGCCGCTAAGAGCCACGATGGGTTGGCAGATAGTTTGCCAAATATAATTCACGTATTATATGCAGTAAATGCACATCGCGCGCACTGTAGGAGGCGCAGGATAAAAATCGATAACAAATACGCTCAATCTATTAACATATGTTTCGACAATTGAATGTTGCTAATGATAGCAATCTTTTATTGTCATTAGTTAATTATTATGATATAATGAGTATTTTAAAGTGCATATGCACACAGTTTTTAGATATGCTAAGAAGAATCTCGTATGTTCAGAATTTTACTTCCATGTGCAATCGATGATTAATAATCTTCCATTATGTAAAACATTCAATAGAGGTAAAAAGAGATAGTAACAGCATACTATTTGTTCGTTTTGCGATCGTTATAAAACAAATATGTGTCAAATCAAGATAGGCCTTTATTAAAATGCACTCGAGAATGCTATTCGATGCAGAAATTTCCTTCTCTTGTTCCATAGTCATAGCGGTGGCAATGGAAAATATTATTGGCCGTGCATACATATCTCTTTTTCAATGTATAAGTGTTCGACGAATTGGAAAGACTTTTTAATTACTTCCGCGAATGAAGCTTATTATATTACATGAGTATAATCAAATAAACTTCTACTCCATAGTTTATCCAGTTGATCGAGCACCTCTGTAGACTCTCTTTATCATATGACTTAATTGGATTATCCTCTGGAATCGTAATTATTAAAAATTAGTTATACTATTTGATTTTGAATAAAAAAAATCTTTTCACAAAAAGTTAATTATTCATATGAAAATATTTTATAAAATATTTTGAAATATTTTGCAATATATAGAAGAACTTATTTTTTTGTCTTATAAAAATGTTTTATGAAATATAAAAAAATATAAAATATAAAAATGTTTTATGAAATACTTTCATATAAAAAAAAAAATTAATTTTTCTGATTTATAAAATTGAAAGTTATGTGTCAAATTAATTAAATTAAGAATTAATTAATTAATTAAATATGTTATCCATGAGGTATAATAATATAGAGTAAACAATATCCTTCCTAACGTTAAATATTAGTGAATCTATATACTATAAAAAGATTTGATTGTCGTTTTTAAACTATTATTTTAATGAACTGTGAAAATTCTTCATTTGATAAGTCAATTGACGAGTCGCAAATCGAACAATGACTCACAATTATCAGACAAGTTTGGAAAATTTTTATACGCTTCTGTACATCGAAAAGCTTTTAGGTGGTTTGGAATAATACATGTATAAAAGCTAAACTTGCATCTATGTATCAACTCGATCGCTGAAGATAGTAAAAGCTGCAAGTTAAAGCAATATATGAACAAATCACAATGTTTAATTGTTCATTTAATTTCTGAAAAAAAAGAAGCTAAAAATTATTCAGTAAAATATAAAAATTTTTTAAAACTTGAAATATATATACATTATATAATACCTTGTAACATATATACATTATATAATATCTTGTAATTAATTAATTATGCATAGAATTTGGATATCGAACATAACTGGATAATAATAGATAAGCATAAATGTAATATATTTTTATTAATTCAGAAAGAAAATCTCGAGGTATTTCGTTTCGCGATTCTCTTAATATTATTATATATAATTATTATATTTTATATTTTATGTATATACATTATACATGTATTATACAAATCATGAAATATATTTTTATATTTTTCAAAATGCTCCGCAATTGACATAATATTTGTATAATACGTATATATAAGGAATATCTATATATTATTAAACATGTAAAAAATTTATTTTAGAAATTTCAATTATTAAACTTATATAAGCTTATCGTATGACGCTTTTTATTAAATTGTCTTGGAAAGAGGTAAAGATATAAACATGACGAAAATAAAAGTCTTTTGAATCCTTTTATGAGTGCGCAAAGCATTACGTCGCTTTTACCGATATTCTTCGATATCAAATAATATTTTTCTTAATTATCCCTGTTCTGGACAAGTAAAGATACGCTGGCAGTCCCATAGAATTCTCATGAGGCACTGTACACTAGGCTACAGAACGCCACGCCCGCGTACATATAATGAAATACTGTGCAGCGAAACGTTTGATCGCGCTCGGACGATACGCGTTTCGCTATATCGACCGCAGACTGCCCTATCGGAACGAGGAGAGCCTGAACGGGTCCGGGTAGGCTCCCGAAGCATCGGGAAAGGCAATATGCGCCCGGTCAATACCGCAAATAGTCTCGATCAGCATATTCGTGGATTAATATGACGTTCAGGTAGGTAGCTAGGTACTATCTAGAGTTGTGTATCCTGCAACTTTGACGATCTCTCCCCCTTTTCCGTATGTCCCGCGTCTGGCCCGGCGGGCTGCAATCGAAATTGTTTTGGATTCTGCCGCTGGTGAGTAAACCACAACTGTATCGATCAGCCGAGACCCTCGGAACAATTGGGTCGTTTCAATTAATAAAACCGAATTTTTGCCACCCACTAGGCCCGAAAAACGCGACCGTTTATCGCGAAAAATCCTATAGATTCGCCGAGGTACGGTGACCGAATCGCGAAGCGAAAAGATGACGCGCGCGCACGACTGAAGACCATCGCGACTGATAATTACTCAATTGGATTTTCGAGATAACGAAGTACCGTTACTGTCGAGTGAACGTCAATACAATCCAAAGATTAATTAGGTATCTCGTGCAGTGGCGCATATGCAGACAACAAGTTTGACTGATCTATTTCTGCGGCATATATACAATTATAATGATAGCGTTTGATGGAAAATGTTCGGACATTCTCTTCGAATAATCGCTCAAAAAACACTGCGAAAGCGCTCTAATTGATGTTATCGGCGTTAAAATAAATTTCAGTAAAATAATTATCCGTTTCTCTTGCTAGTTCATAATAATTAAATCGTTCCCTCGCGCGCAGACCTTTTCACTCGGGTGCTGAATTTCACGTTAATTATATTTATTTTCATACATTTTTTTTCTTCATCAATTTATCTTCATCAATTTTATTTTATTTTCGTGTATGTAATTAACGTGAGATATTAAATTAAATTTATATATTGAAAAAAAAAGTACTTATTGGATGCAATCATATTTTGAGAAAAATGCGATTTAAATAAATGACTATTAACATTACATTACAATAATATTGGTTAGAGCTCAGACATTTCCCCGGAATCTTGTTTGCTCCTTTCATCCGTCGAAATCAATGGGCGTAGCAGTCGATACAAGGCAGCCTTGCTTAATCTGATGATCCTGTAATGTATTTTCGAGCCGCTAAAATTCCATTCTATGAGATCCTATGCTTAGATGATTCTAGCGAGATTCTATTGGCATGTTTGTTATTGGATCGTATCTCAAATCGCTAGACTTTTTGTTGGAATAGAAGTTCTCCAGACTTAGCAATTTTCATAAAATATATTCATAAATGTCCACCAAGGAATTCTTGCTCGGAAACTATCACTATACGGTATAAATCTACGGTACAAATCTGATCTAAGTTATTAAACTTACCTATCTCTCCCCTAATTAATTGATCAAGAGATAGGTAGCGTCTGGTCAAATGTATTTATAATATTCGATCGTATGTAGAAGAGTCAGACTATATATCTATACGTGAACTGCTTGGTTCAGAATGTCTAAATTTCGGATTTCAGTAATATGATTAAGCTGATTCTTCGCTAGATTGATTCGATAGTTTGGGGTTTCGATTATATAAAAAAAATCTTTTTCTCATTTATTTGGTTTATTCGAAAAAATTTCGACGCTGTAATCGCGAGTTCACAAAAAATATGTGCAGCAAATAACAACAAGTTTCTCATTACATATTCAAGCAAAGGTACACGATAATAATGATAGAATCTCTGGTAGAATTTCTACAGATAATGAGAACACTTTCTAGGGCTTAACGACGTGGCTTTGTTAGATTATCGAAGCAGCTATTGGAAATTTCTATGCTTAAGGGATAATTGGGGATTGTACCGCCGACATACAAAGAAAGTATCGAGAATGAGACGGGAATAATGTCGTCATGGCTTATCGATATAATCGGCTTCTATAAGAGAATCGCTTAATAAGACCGTAGTATTGCGCGCTACATACAAACATATGCACTTTGTGGTTTTATCTGTCATCCGATGAACTATGACTTGTTTAATGTTCCTATGTTATCGATAATGAGATAGGATTAGATAGAGGTGAATAATACGTTTGTTACATCTCTTGCATATGCAATATCAACATATTGCATGAAAATTTGAATGCCTACAATCATTGTATATACAATGCTATTGATATAATAATAAATGGCAATTGATCAATATTGAATATTTTAATCAATATAGAATTACTATTAATATCAATAGTTTATGTATATAGCTCCAAATATTTTATTAATAATATGTATTTTGAATTTTGCATGAAGATATAAAGATGTGTAAAAATAAAAGTGTGCAATACGTTATACTATAAAATAAATGAATTTTATGGGTAAATAATATTGATGAAATCTGACATATTTAAGAATGAAAATTGATGATGTTTTAAAGAAAATCGAAGCTCTTTGAAATATCTTCAACGATTTCTCAATTATTCAAGAATTGCAGCGCGAGATTCTTAAAGAAATAGATATTGCGGCTAGACAGGTGACATCCGGGGGGATTTGAATTGAATTAAGAAGACTAATTTAGGCTTAATCCTCGGACTAATTTAAAGTGGGAAGGTGAAGCTCTTAATCCTGATGGATAAAAGGCAATGACATCGTGACGACATTCAACAGTGAAGAAACGATGAGACTTTACCACTAATAGAGCTGTGGAAACTGAATCTCTAGAATTGTATAATCCTTTTCGAGATATTACACATCTAAAATTAAATGTCCTGTATTTCTACTTACAGCTTGTAAATGAAATGTAGTGTTTAAAGATTTATGAGATATTATTTTCAAGCTAAAATACTCGATTACAAATATTTTGATTATGTATCATCAATTAAATTATTATTAAAAAATTATTTTATTAGAATTAATTTATAAATTATAGATTTATAGATTATGATATCTTTTATTATAAATTTCTAATTTATACCGCATGTTATATTTTACAATCCCATCAGCGAGTTTCTAACATCATTTTCTTTTCGATATTCCAATATTTCTTCTTTCTTTACAAAATTCTTTTGTATCGCAAGCTCGCTGTATTTTATTGTGACTAAATTTTACAGATACTGTCATGCGTGTGGAATTTTTGTCAAAGCACCTCGTGAACAGGCGACGTGCGAATATTTCGATTTAAAATACTTTCGTCTTTTGTTGCATTACGCTTTATTCAATATACAAGTTTGCAATTTTTATTTTTATTTTTTATGATTGGAAAAAAAGCTGCTGCGAGATGTATAAATTTTTTTCATACATATATTAAAATGCACATGAGGAAAAGTTTCTTTATTTTAACTTAACAATTAATTTTTTATATAGTAATATTGTTATAGTCGTTTTTGCTCTCAATAAAAAGTAAATCGCAACGTATTTACGTTTCAATATTACATTCACTTGCCGTTATATTCACTTGAGAATTTAGGCCATTTGCAAATTCATTTAATTAATATTATATATTTCGTTCTCATTGTCGAATCATCTTAGTTTAATGAAAAAAGAACGGCCTACTATCTTAAGAATTAGATTAGTTAATTAAAAAAACTAACTGTGTCTCTTGCCTGTCAAACGGGATGAAAGATACAACAGCAGGAGAGTCAATTAAAAGAATTAAAGCAAATGAAAAAGTCGCTAAATAATGTTTCTTTACGCTTTAGCGAAAAAAAATAGTAAATATATTATTAATAAATATGAGACATTCATAATGTTCAAATCAATCGCGAAAAATCCGCAAAAAATCGTTTGACACCATTAAGTCTCTATTGGAAAAGTTTTTATATATTCGATACTTTTTAATTTTGTCACACACACATTTATCGTTATTAAAATAATATCAATACAAAAAGTGATACCGTGAAGCGACAAAATTCTTCAATAGCCTGGGCATTTCCAATTCAGCATTTCCATGTTCGACAATAGCTTTAATCGAAATTGTAAAGTAGATAGTAACTGTTTATGAAATACATTTAACTGAGACGAGGGGAGGGAAGATAAACCATAGCGTAGTCTCGTTGACTTGGGAAAGCCCTGGAGCACAAACCTCATTGAATGGATGCAGAAATCGAGCAAGTTCAACGTCAGCGAGTATCAAAATGGACACTCCTGTTCAAAATTAAGTTATCGCTACGCGAGCGCAGCACTATTCAGTTATCACTATTCGCGAAGCAAGTTTGTTTGCAAAGATAAACTCAATTTTGTGAGTTTATAAGTACAACTAATTGAAGTACATATTAATTAAAGTAATTAAAACATATTTTAATGCGCTTGTGTTTGTTACAAAACATTTATATTATACAAGTTTTGTGGAAATAAAGGCATAATTAGTTAAATGTCAGATGTCAAGAAAAGTTTTTTTTATACGCGGATTTCAGTTATATGTATAAGTCGTGATTAATAGATAAGAAATAATATAGTAATGATTTTTCCTAAACTATCATTTTATAAAAGAATAAGATGAATATCAAATTTTGCTGAAACGTTTTTTTATTCATAACGAGAGGAAGTAAAGTTTCATTTAGCCCGGACCTTAATCCTTCTTCATTGAAATAGTTTTCTATATAATTCTGAAAAGTTGCCAGATTATAGAATAACGTGTCATCCTAACAATTAGCTCATGTAACTCGAGCCGCACCGGTATTCGAACGGAGGACAGATTTCCTTGGGGACCAGTTCGCGAATCGACCTTTTAAACTTTCAACTAGGAAGGTTCATTAGTACATAACTCGAGCACGTCCGCCACGAACGCGAAAACTTCTATTCTGAAAGATTAGCAGTGTATTTGAAAAATAGGAATAAAATAAGTTTTTAAGATTTATTCGCTTATCTTTTTTTAACTTATCGTCATTCTAAAGGAAACGTTAAACATGAAACATACTGCGTTGCAATAATATATCATACATCATATAAAATTCAATTTTATTATTACAATGTACGAATACTATATTATTGTATTTTTTTTAATTTTTTCTAAAAATTCTTTTGTAACCATTTTTTCTAAAAATTCTTTTGTAACAATTTTATTCAATTAAATGTTTGAATCAAATAAAAAGTTGCACTATAAAAAATTAAATAAAGCAGCTAAAATAATTAATACTATAAAGAGAAAATATATTTATTTATAATTGTTTTAAAAATATATAATTAATAATTATATATGTGTACCTTTTTTATATATATTATATATATTATACATTATTATATTATACATATATATATATATATATATATATATATATATATATATATTATAATAAATAAGATTTTAATATATATACATATATACAAAATGTCACAATATAAGTCATTAATTAATGCACTTTGGGATATCTTATATATATGAAATATCATGGAAAAAAGATTTCAACGTTATTATGAAAAGAGTTATACTAATAATACGAGTGATAAATTACGCAGGAGAACAGCGAGAAAATTGCTAGGATATTACCTTAAAGAGAAAGCGTATTTCGGGAAACATGAATTATGATATATACTAATTGCTGTTCTCACACATACATATACACACACACACACATTATTATACATTTAATTAACGTAAGGATAGTCAGTTCTAATCTAACAATCAAACAAGATAACTCGCTGTGAGAAACCTCAAACGGCACAAGAGAGGTCGATAGTTCCAAATCTGCGAATCAGAGAGGAATATACAGAGTCAGTGCTCTGTCATTAATCAATCGGTTAATTAGGGTCATTTCGCTATTAGGGCTCGTTATGGTTTGCGCACTCTGCGCGGTTGGTCTTTGACAGTCTAAAGTGCAGAGCGGAACTACTACGAGTAGTGGTAAGTGCTGCGATGCATAGTACTGATTTCGAGGATTGTATAGAGAAGAGATACGCAGATATGTATCATACATATATGTACATACAAAAATAGCAAAATATTGAAGCTTTTTTTTTACATCATACTGAGAGGTTGAAAATTAATAAAATAATAATTCCTAACTCCGTATCAATATTAATTTTTCTCGATTCTGCAATCTTCTCTAGATATAGTTGTGACATTACTCGTCGTTGCAGTTACATAATGACCTTCACGTCACATATCTAATGCTGGATTACCTATTGTTTTATCGCGTCGATATTCTTATAGGATATACACGTGGGAAAAGCGAGCTGCAGGGCATTGTGCCAGAGACTGTTTTCTTCGATGTCGATAAATCCGGCGATAACACACTAACATTTTAAACTGGCGATGTAAACTACCTGTAAAGTGCTTGGCGCCTCGTGGTACCTCATTAACTTAACTTGCGCGGCGCGTTCGCGAAAAAGGGGTTGTTGTGCGCCGCGCGTAAATGAGACTCGCCGCTCGTTGATTTTTCGTCATTTGCCGGTACACTGCGTGTGCACGTGCTGTTGTATATGTATAAAGCACCCTTTCTCTCGCTATAACATTCACTTTTCCCTCGTTCCGAGAACGTTGTTACTGATGCACTTCACACGTATTACATTGTTTTTTTCTAGCCCTTTTTTTTCGATAATTTACTTATTCGAAACGCTCCAACAATTTTAATGATTTCGATGACACTCAGAAGAATTGTTTTATATTCTTTTCTATTTTTTTTTTAATAATGTTACTTTATGTGTACACTGGACAATTATTAAGAAGTATATGTTTGACTAAATTTATTATATATAATTAATATTATAGTTTAATTTATTATATATAACATTATTATAATTTCTTATTTAATATATTTGTAATAGATCTTTAATATTTTATTTAATATACTTTTAATATATTTGTTGCATTTTTCATTCATCTTTTCTATCGGTTACAATCTTATATTATAGCACAATACATATTTATTTTTGATCTAGGCGCGTTTATTACTCTAGGCGCGAATGATTAAAACTCGTTGATAAAGACACTTTGTCGACCGCGACAATAGATTCGAGGTCGGATGATATAAAGAAGCGTCGTGACTATTCCAATCTGTACCAAAGCCACCGGCGTTTCCTCCGTTTTCCCGGAGTGCTTGAACGATTTAAATGCCAGGCGGCCCGTGACAAGGGCGCAAACCGCGATACGGTATGTTATCGTTTCGGGAACCGTTTCCAGGGCATTCCGAGAAAGCTGCAGCCGGCGCCGCGTGGCGCGGATTCCCGTAGGATGACGTCGGGTGAGGGTATATAAGAGGGATAATATCGTGTCTAGTGGGATTTGTCGGAGGTAAACAGAGTTGCATTGGGCTGCTGCAGGCAAACGTATTTTATCGCGGATATCTTATATACACATACACACATACACATTTGCCGCGTTTCCAAGCTACTTTTGCTTCCACAATGACGCCCGCACAGGGATTGCATCCCTTACATGTACATACATTCCTTCTCCGCACGCCGTGCTCTATCGATAAACTTTACTTCTCTCGTTTATTGCGATTTGTTTCCAAAGCCGCGAACTGCGAACGAGCACGCACTCCGCGTGACGTATCGAGTGCACTCGGTTCGCGAGCTGTCGGTTGCATGGATGGTGCATTTACGTTGCATTTCATTACACGGCTCGCGCGAATATCCGGAGAATCTTGCGCGATTTGAGCGCAACGTGATCGTATAAGTTGTCATGCGGGATATATCTATTTACGACCGAAACATGACAGACCGATCGATATGTCAAGGCAAATTGTTGAATAAAACGATGGCTTTTGGCGAGGCAAACATCAGCTTATTTCATGCCTTTTAAAACTTCACGAATGCGACCTTGCGGTATATTCGAAGCGGAACAACCGGAGGATAACTAGAGTAATGATTGTTTCCTGGCCAAATGGATTTGGCACGGTTCTACGCTGCTTTTCTATTGCCGTAAATTTCTTCGATAATCTGGAAACTTTTCAAGGTAACGTGCAAAAGGATAAGTATTGTGCGCTTGTTTTCATGTTTGTGTGGTAAATAGAGAAACGTTTGTTCTCAGCATGTAAAAGTCTCTCAGAGAATTCGAAAAACTCAGTCGTTCTAGATAAAATATTATCCTTTTTTTCAAAATATATAGTTTTATTATTCCTTCAAAATATTGTAAGAAATAATGTTAAGTTTATCGCCGTTTATTACATCATCAATATCGATAAAAACTATTTTTTATCTTTGCGTAATATTTATAAATGCCATGAAATTTATTATCAATCTACTTGTATCACGATATAAAAAAAATGGTAAAAAATATAAAGAAAGAATGAAGCTTTTATATCCACAGCTATCATTTCAGAGAGATTACTTTTATTTCTAATTCCAATTTTCCGATAAAACAAAGCCATTCGTAGGATTCATACAATATGAATCGCGTTTCTCTCGTATTTGACGCTGCCGCGATCGAAGATACGTGGCTTAAACGATGAGTATGAGACGGTGGCTCTTCTCTCTCGAGGATCGTGTGAACCGCCGGCTTGCATCCGAAAATATCCGACGATTTTCCAGCGGCTGCCATTCCCAGACCACATCCGCGCGCGCGCACGATATCCGCCCTTTCCGCTTCGCGCATTTACGGCGCGCCACTCGATACTCCACCTGATGGTTCATCCATCTTTTGCAAACCGACATTTAGACATTTCGGCTCGGCGCTGCCCGATGCTCGCAAATACTCGCATTTGGCTGTCGTTCTACGTGAGCCACCATAGTTTGTATCTCTATTTAATCGTAAAAATACATATTAAATAAAAAGTATACAAAGAGAGTGTATATATGTACGTATATATAATGAGAGATGTTTTGAATGGGGGGGTTTTACATTAGAGAATTATTTAGCAATTCATAATTCTTAATTGTTCGCTTGATTTTGATATAATCTGAGTAATCTATTGATATGTAACAATTATTATATTATATATTTTATTAATATTTAGTACGTGCTACCATTAACACAGAATTATATATTTTATCTTAAAGTTAAATTCGATCATAGGATAGTATCAATTACTGAATTATGTGTACTGAATATCTTAAACTGAAAAAATTTTACATTATTCTTGTTTGAGGATTATTTTAAAAGGAAGTGTACAAAAGATTGCTTGTATTAACGCAATTCTGTAGAATCATTTATGTTCAATATACGCAATGCATGTCGGTAATATGTTCCTTTCAATTTCTAAACTTGAATTTATAACAAGTAAAATGTACTGGATATCGTTTCACTCGATGAACATCGCTCATAGTAACTTTCGCTTTCGTATATTGTAAACCGCATTTTCGTGTCTAACAAAATTTATATTCTGTATTACTTCCGTAAGAGTATGCTTTTCTTCCTTCTTTTTTTTTACTTACATAATATATGCCTTTAAAACATGAAAAATTTTACTAATCTAAAATGCGCCTTTACGAATCATTGAAATTCGACGTAGAGAATGAGTTTCGACATTCTTTGTGTGTATTTGAATCCTTTGTGTATATTCACGAAATGTATAGTGCGAAATTCAAATTTAGACGGTTATAAAGTGATGACAAAATTATATAGTCGGCGTCTGTAAATTCACATTTTCGGTGATGAATACGAGGAATCGTGTCGTGCAACTTTGTTAATTAACATAGCATGCTGTTAATTAATGTTACAAGCGTTATAGAAATATAATCTCCAGAGATTGTAAAACCGAGTGCACGAGTCATTTCACGTTACTTGGGTGCTATAAATATTTTCGCGATTAAATAAAATATAAATAATTGTATTAAATGTAATTTATTTATATTTTATTTTATTTCTATTTTTATTTCATCAACATGTTTATTTCTATGTCAAATATTAATCTTAGACAAAGAAATTTTTTAGATAAAAATGAGAACAAAGTAGATAAACTTTATAATTAATATTTCTCTCTTTTGTTGAGATTATGCGATATAAATTACTAATATAATTACTTGAAATATTTCTCTGTGTGAATGAAACGATATAAAATAATTTTTAAATACATTAATATATATTTAACAATACATTAATGTAATAATTTTTAAATACAATTAAATAATTTTTAAATACATTTAAGCTTATATATATTGTATGTATATATTACATTATTTCGTGACCTATTGTTGTTTGGCGAATTCTAAATGTTTCCATAAATTCTACGGAGGGCAGTTAATTCTTGCAACTTATATACGATCCTCGTGCCCTTGGGTATAATTTTTTTTCTGATTACACCTAGCACGAATTCGACGCAAAATACGAAGCCGAAATGAAGGAAAGTTTTTAATATACGCACGTTAAAAGGATTATAAATCAATGCATGGCGAATTGAAATGCGGATACCGCAATTCCATTACAATACCGGATTGCGCGAACATAAATCTTCTCGGAAGTAATAATTCACAAGCGAACAGTTTCATGTCTCGAAGGTTCTTCGTAATGGTAACTGCGGAACTCGTTGGACTCGAGCCGATAGAAATCGACGCTAAGGGAACGCAGGCCATGGCCAAAAGATATTAATATGTAAAGTAAGGACGCTCTTCTCGAGTACTTCACTTTGCGATGCACGCTTCATCATAGCTGGAATCGATGCCAGCCCTCGTACATACTGCACGTTCTTGCCGTACCACTTGTGTATGGCTGCATTAATGCGCGATTAAGATGAGCGAGATGCCAACGGTAATAATTTATTATGACATTACATGAAATCATTTTACGTATCATAAAGCAAAGTTTTGAAAGAAAACAATGTTAATTTTGAATAATTTGTATATTTGTGTAACATGTATATTTTAATATCGACGATTAAATAAGTTCATCGCATATAAATAATTGGGACTGTAAATTACATACGTCAGACATTGTAAACCGATTCAAATAAATATAGAGCATAATTATTGCTCTTCTCATTAGTTTAATAATTACCATTTATTATGAAGTAAATTCATCCTGTTTTATTTCTTTTATTTTAACTGTAACAATTCCAATTAATGTATTCGTATTAATTCATCCTATTAAACTTGCGCTGTTTTTGCTTGCGTGTTTTGCGCGCAATAACGCGTACGTGAATTATGCATAACATGGTTTCGGTTACATCGATTTATCAACGTCTAGAATTACTTATAGCCAGTTAATCCTGCGTGATAAAGTTATTTAACTGTCGGTGCTATAATCGCTGTCATTATTAATTTGCTGAAATATATAGCGATATAATGCAGATATAATTTTATACATTTCATTTTCTAGCGTATTCGACTGGGGAGCTTATTAATCGTGGACTTTTGTTATGATTTTCATGAAATAGCTAACTGTCTCTAAACGAGTTCTTAATGGCCGCCTAACTGATTCTTAATTGATCCTTAATTCTATTTAATTTATACAGCGCAGAGGACCGACAATGAAACTACGATAACGATGAAGCAACAAACGAGGACCCGGGTTGAAAAGAAATCACGTTCATCAAAGAACAATCGAAACTGCCGAGCGGGGAAAAGGGAAGAAACAGGGAGTGCAATGTGCAAGAAATGCATATACGCCGACAAGAAAAGAGTAAATGCGCGATTAAGCAGGCGCACCGCAGTTTTGTAACAATTTACTGAAAGCAAACACACAACCCACCCGTCAACCCTTTCATCTACGCAACTTTACCCACTCACCCACCAACCCTATCCATTCACTCATGCACATATACACTCATATACACATACACAAACGATTCATGGAGAACGACTGGAACTTACTCCTGCGAGTTTTGTTGCGGTTTCCGCGAAATTGCTTTATAATTCCTGATTTATATTTCCCTCTGGCCGACGGCGTGTCCCCACCATCCCCCTTTTCACGCTCTTTTCCCCGCGTTTTCCCTCTACAATCCCTCCGGCGTATTCGAGAATGACATCTCCGTTCCTTAACGCATATTTCTTCCACTTCTGAGCGCGCTTAACGCTCGCTTAGATATCACTTATTCGAATCATCGCTACGACTGCGACGACGCTCCCTTATTTCTGCGGAAATTTTTTTTGTCATGAGTAAGCCTGAACCGCAATGATGTTCCACTTCTCTAATATACAATTTTAATACTTTATTCAATTTTTGTAAGATACTTTCGGGAGATTAATTTCGCAAAATAATTTTATAAATTTTATAATTAAAAGTAAGCAACGAAAAGCTATTTTACGTTAATCTAAATAATGTATGGTCCATGCAAATTTCTCGGAGAGGTTTTGATGGCTAGGGATCAAAATTAGATCGGCGTATTATGTCCTTTCCGTCAGTACAGCGTATAATTTCTCTACTCTGTTATAATTGCTTCACACCTATCGCGCGATGAACGAGATATCCTGGCATGGCGATATTACGAGCTTAATCTCGCGCATAAAATAAATGTCATTTCACGAACGCGATTAATCGGTAATGATTCTAGCTGATTGAAAGAGATAGAATATATGAAAGTAATATTTTATAAAATATAATGCCGTTATATATTTATTGCGATACTGCATTTTACAAACTGCTGTTAAATCGCAAATTTGCAGCACGATTAAATGCTTCTGCAGATTGGACTTGGAAACGGGATTACCTATTGTTTATAACAAATAGAGAGATTACTGGCATGATGGCTGCAATACATGTACCAGGGTAGCTGATATCAGTATTTGATCAGTATTATCCAGTTCTGCGTTTCTACGTAATCGTACGATTGGAACTCTGCGAAACCTGGGTGATGTAATTATACCGTCATGGTCCAGGCACCACCTGCGAACCAATTGTAGCAAGCAACCAAATTTAGACTAACATAATTGTGAACAGATTGCCACGTATTTTGGAATATTTATGTCAGGATTGCACATGCATGCGATGACAATGATTTTTTTCTACTTCCTGAAAGAAAGCAAATTTTTTGAGAACTGACTTAAGGAAATCCTTCGTGGGAAGTTTGTAGATATAACGAAGTTTCTGGACACATCATTGTATCCTCATCTTATGCTTTAGTCATCGCTATAACTTTACGTGAACAGGCAAATTTGCCGCGAGGCGAAGGTAAATAAACGGACGATGCGTAATGCATACGCAATGCAGTCAGCTACTTTTGAAAGCAGAGGAATGAATTGTTCTCGCGATAAGCCCGTATCTCGAGCGCGATTCCTTTCATGCCGAGTCGCGTCTCCCGTTTCGCTCCCTTTTGCGAGAGACTTTCCCTGGTTTCTCTCCCCGGAAAGTAGATGGTCTCGTTTAAATTAGACCATTATCTTATGAACAGCCAACATACGACAATTGCTGTTTCTGCCAGACGGTCATTAATTATCTGTCCGCGAAAGATACCATGTCATGTCCAGAATTAAAATTTTGACGAGCTCATTAGCCCGCGCGATCTTTCTCGCGATAACTTTTTCTTTATCTTCCAAAATTCTCTCTTTAATTTAATTTTAACACAAATCATAACAATCATCGTGTTTCCTCTCGAAATCGAGAAGAATATAATTAAGAATATAATTAAGTAAGGATCGATTTTATTCTCAAGCTTTGTTAAATAGTAAATTCTGTGCGATCATGGTGTATTTATTTAGGAATTATGTGGATAAAATTGTATAGTTTCTATCAAATTATTATTTCTAGATTCTCAGTGAATTGAGTTTTTTACGATTCACATTTTGATTTTCTTGAAAATGAGCAAAACATGCGGGCTGTAACGCGAAATAGCTGGTGAGAAAACAAGCCGATGATAGGGAACATTGAAAACGACGGCGAACAAGTATAATGTAAGTGAGGGTGAAGCGAAATCCGTGCGAAACACGCCTCACCCGGAAACACGTATTGCAAATTCCGACTCTTTCCGTCGTTGCGTCCGTCCGGCGCGAATATCGAGCGACACGAAAATGGAATATTGATATTTCGAATATACGCGGACATACACAGGCGTGAAAACCGCGGCAGAAATACGTACGAGATGCATAAACACCGTTGCTAGAGACAATTCTGTGTCCCCCATCCATGTCCAGTTTCCTGTTTTTCTACTTACTCTCGCCATATATCGCTATATCATCGCTACCTTTCTCTTGTATCATCGTCGCGTTTATCTCAATTTCATTTCGCACTATTCATTTCCCGCAAATCTAGATCTAGAATAATGGGCATCTATAAATAGGAGAAAATTATAGCAATTTAGTGTGTCGCAATGTAATTTTTTAAATTCATGATATATTATAAAAATTTCATAACGAATATTATTTGTTATTATTAATAGTTTTGGGAGAAGAATTCTTAAAAGCAATATTAGATTTCTTAAAAATTATTAAAAACTTGTTTTTTTCTGAATATTGTAGTCAAAATCTAAATGATATGTACAATAATCAGAAATCCATAATCCGTGAAAAGCTTGAAGTGTTGTTTTTGAATCACATTAATCGAATCTATTGTTGCCATTCTTTCGAGCGTGCCGACGATATGAATGTTGAATTCGATAACAATTCATATATCGTGAGTAAGATTCGTAATAATACATTGATATTTATTTGTAAAATTTATTAATTTAACATATTTGAAATATATATATATATATATATATATATATATATATAAAATAATTAAATAAAGAACTCATAAGGAATATTTAACTACGTAATATTTAATTATGTAATATATGTATAACTATATGTATAACTATGTAATATTTAACTATTTTAACTATGTAACTATATAATATTTTACTATGTAATGTGTGTGTGTGTGTGTGTGGCGTGAGATGGTTCGTCAAAAATGCAATGATAAGCGCTAAATGTCGCGTTTTGCGTCAAATCATGGAACGAATTGTAAATCCATATGCGACAGATTCGATGCATGTCCAATTCATCGAACACAATCATGGATGTTTCGAAGATATTCAAATAGTTCCGATGAAACTGTCATTATGTGTTATACAATATTATGACATGTCGCTGTTTCCTGCATTTACAATTGTTGAGAGGTAATTATGTAATTATCATGCTATTAATATGAATCCATTAACATCTATGATACGTTTGCGTAAAAGTGTTTAGAATCATAATATAATATATATAAAAATATAATATATATATATATAAAAATATATAAAAATAATGTTCTGATTCTTTTTTTTTACAAAAATTTTATGTTTCCCTTTTTCATCATTATGAATATTGATACGGAATCAATCAAGCATTAAAGAAAAAAATGTAAAAGATAGGAATTCCTGTTCTTTTATTTTATATGTATACGGTAGTTTTATGCAAACCATATTGATTTATTCCTGACGATTTTCATATCTCTGTTCGAAGTTATCTGATCGCTTGCGATTGCTCGATCCCACCGGATTTCTAGCGATATTTCGTCACCTTCTTTTTCCGCCTTCGTGCCCCTCGTTCGCGACGCTAGGCAAGTGCGACGACAGATTTATGGATTCTCTTGACAATAGCGGGAGCGGCGGTGGAAGTTGGCGGATCTGCCAAGCCGCGGCAGACACGAGATCGCACCGTTTCTCCGGCAACCAACAGGGAATGTATACACGAAAAGATATTCCTCACGGTGCATCGCGCGGTGCATCTTTTTTGCCCGCGTGGCCGGCAAAATTAGCAAACCAAATCCGAAGCCGGCCGTCGTGTGGCTCGAGCAGCCGTGGAAAGGTTCGAATTTATTCGCGGCCGGGCGTATCGCCGGCACAGTAAAAAGCTTGCCGGAACATCCCGTTAAATACGACGACATAAACATTTCCCGGTAGGAAGGAAACGTTTAACGCTGCACGATTATCGAGAGTTACCGGTGCGACGACGTTTCGTATGCGATAATATCTGCATCCGAAGGACGAACGCGCTTTGCCTCTGATAGAGATATTCAGTACGTTTCTTGCTATTGATAAAAATTAAAAAAAGGAGAAAAAAGAAAGATGCTCGTTAGCCGTATTAATTATGAACGTCACATGCAAATCTTCTCGTTATGCCCAGCTGTGGCTCGCCGCTCTTACACCGGAGAATATTTCAATATTTTATCACGTATCGCGCGAGTATATTTTAATACTGAGTGTTAATTAAATATAGGTACGTGTGTACCGTAGAGATACTTCGTATTCGATTTGAAATATCGCACATCAATACGTTCTATCTATTGGATTTATTTTTTAAGTCGATACGAGAGTGATCTGTAACGCGAGGTATTAATTATCCTGTAAAATTATAAGATTGCGATTGAAATTCAAGATAAACGGATCTCGGGGATACGACCTGATTATTATAATTGAGCTCGACGATGTCTTGCAACATTGATCATATCTTTGTCGCAAGATACGATTTTCTTTGTCCGCAAACTTTCTTCCCTCGCACGAACGTAAGGTACGAAAGCGCACTTCTGCGTGTCCCAAAGTGATATGTATACGCATGATATTCATTAAACATTTACGAAGCCATATGCCATAAACTGTAACGCAAGCGGATCTTTTTCTCCTTTACGATACCCTTGAGAATCATGTGACCTCAGGACCTCGGAACTCACGACCATTGGGTATTTGCGGGAGAGTTTGAGGGGAGTTTGCTCCTTTTTATACATCCATATATAGTTGCGCTCCCTCTCGTGCCATTTTATTACGTCACTCGTTCATCTCCAAAATATTGAGAGAAATCATTTGGTGGAAAAAAGACACATGACCTGCGCGTTCTAAAAACGATTCGGCTTAATCGAGCCAAACTTCTCTTCATCCCCTTTCTGTATTTTATTTCTCGTATTTTTTTTATTTTCCACACTGATCGAGCTATCAGCGTGGCATTGCAACAAAGGCTAGCGGCGTATATTTCGCGAAACACGATATTTCAATTAAACCTATCGTGATTGGGATAAAGCTCGTCCATGTGCCATGACTATGCCAATAAAACAAACGAGATATTGGGTGCTAAGAAAGGAGTATATTTGTCAACGACTATAGGGAATTGAACACCGACAATGTAAAATGTGTTTTTACTGTTTTTATTTAATTTCCATATCTGTGACATTTCTGTCTCGTATAAAAGAATGCTTTAAAATTAATATTTTATATTTTCATGTGTTTTTATATGTATCAGATTATGTGGGACAATATATTTATATTCTTTTTTATTGTTAAAATAATTGGAACTGAGTCGGCTATTACTCGTTGTAATATTTAATATTTTGTAAGATAATATGTTTCAAATATATCAATTTTCGCTATAAATTCGTTAATACGAATTTAAAAAATCAACTCCTCTTTTAAAAACACTTGTATGTGAAATAAAATACGACAAACTTATTTTATTACTAAAGCTATTCCAACGATGTAATAAAGTTATAGTCTCTTAATAGTTTTTAACGAGTACCTCGCGCGTGATATCTTTATTTAATCATACTGAGCGGACGTGATCCTGAATACATTTCGCCGATACGAACTGGGACAGTAAGTTTTCTATCAGCATCTACTTATCAACGAGAAATAATGATGAAAAAAGTATACGAAATTCATCTACACGTATTTAATACAACATTCACGTTAAAATCACGTTAAATATGCATTATACATAAATATTTAAAATAATACGATTATTATAAAGATGCAAATTTCTAAACGATGCTGTGTAGAAGAACTCGAATTGGCGGAAAATGGCATATCTCAAACATGGTTAGTATTATTGTAAAGAGATCGGATAATATAGAGAGGGGAGAGAGGAAAGTAAAGGAAGACCGTCGACTAAGAAACGGAAGAAAGGGATGAGTCGAAATCTACTATCAAAGTAGATGTTTCCCTAGCGTGCCATACGTTTCCCTCTCTCGTTACTCTCCTAAAGTGCAAACCCACCAAATGGGAAGGAGGAAGCGGTTCAGCGAACAGCTACTTGTGGTTTCATAACCGCTTCATAGATTCGGAGGGCAACGATCTATCAAACTATCGTAGTATTTTCATTTTACTTGCGGAAAAATCGGATATCCTTATCATATCGAAGATATAACATTCTTAATTTTTATTAATATCCCCATTATTCATAAGAAAAGTTCTGTTGCAAGTTCTGTTGCAGTTCTGTCTTTTATTTTTTGTTTCATCAATTTTTCATAATATATTATATAGCTTTTATGCAAGTATAAAGTATAAAGATATAGAAAATTTGCGTTATAAAGCAATAAAAATAAAAAAACTGAATTATTAATAAATTTAATATTACTGTAATATTATAATTAGCATTGTAATTAATTCAGCATAATGTATTTTAATGAATATATAATTTAACAAATTTTAATTTCTATACTTGTGTTAACATCTATATTTGGCGTGATTTATCGTGGATTATTTTCCCGATCACAAGGTTCCTGATTAACGTGCGCCACGAAACTCGCTCTCGAAGATTAACGATGGGAAGCGTTAAGAAAAGCGGAACACTCATCCGGGCGAAAGTTGCGTTCGTGACACGCCATGTCGTTTGCAATCCTTTGATTTCTCCGACACTGGTATCCGGTGCACGCTAGATTCGAATTAGGATAATAATCGCGTACCTAGTTGCCGCCGTACCGGCCTTTCGAAAGGCTCTTTTACGCGTCGCCATGAAACTGCGGAATCGCGTGAGTTTTCGATTTATAAAGTTTCTTTGTGAATAGCTTCTATGTTGAGGATTAATTGCCCGTTTCTGAGGCGCGGTGATATTATTTCCAAACAAAAAGAGAATAAACGTGTAAGTATGTACGTCGACGATCGTATGTACAATAAAACGTTTTTGAAGCCCATTTTTATAAAACGCGAGTGATTAATGATACATTTTATATATAGGATATATTATTAAATATTTTATCTTCCTATACCTCGTACAAACAATATCGAATACGATCTTATTTAACGATAAAAGTGTAATATATTTCACGCGAAATATATTTCTTGCGTTGATTACAGCTTCTATATCTAATGGCCACATCGCTCCGTTTCTGGTGCTCCAGAACTGAACATACTATAATTTTATGTAACCGCTTTAATTACACTTGCATGTGTATATGCAATACGGATCTAAGCACACTGATAACCGCGTTTTACAAGTGCGTGGGTTAAACGACTTTCCTGATAATATAGCATCCAGTTTCCGTACTAAGTACAAACACAGGTTTCGACTAAGAGAGCAACGCGACCGACACGCAAAGTAGCGATCGTTGCTCGCAAGACGCCTAATCTCGGATAAACTTTGCCGACCATATTTAGATCGGAAGGAACGGTAGATAGATTGCTCGAAGTGCATCGCGAAGGCGCAGCAGCAGTGAGCTACCATGAAGATAGTCTCCAAGATAGCACGACTAAAATTAATTGCCACGACGTAGAACACTTTACATACTCTACTTGTTCTTTTCTAGTTAAATACGTTTTAATTTAATTTAATTTCATTAATTATTTTTAGTTATTTAAAATAGCAATGGATAAAATTTTCAAATTTTTCATTCATTGTATTTTGCGATTAACATGAATTAATGGCGCTAAATTGCTGATGCTGATTATTAAAGGAAAAAAAAACAGAATATTAATAGAAATTAGAAAGCTTAATAATGTAAAATACTTTTGCGAATTGCAATTTAAAAATGTTTAAATTTTTCTATTTCCCTGGATGGCGACTTTTTGATGCGTTCGCTGTAATTACTTCACCAAAAAAAAATACGCGTGTCTCGTATGCAATGAAAAATATGCACGACCCATGCAGCAACGTATAACTGCAACACGCTGCGACGCGTTAGAAATATTTCGCGCATCACCGTGGTGGTTGCACGTGGCGTGTAATACCGTGTATACAGTAGTCGCACGTATGGCGGATTTATATCGCGCAACGTAGATTTGGTCAGCGGGCAAATTAAAATCCTGTTAGGACATAATTGTGCAATCACCATGGCGTAGAAATGGGGATAAATAAACGGAAATACGAAACGTTTGAAAACTAATGACCTCTCGAGGGTACCGCTCGAAAACGAACAATTCCGCAATCGAGCGATGAAAAATTAATCGATAATAACCGTCACCGTGTACTAAGTTCGACTGGCGAATTACATTGTTGATATAAGCCTATTATATTATCGTACTAGTTTAAATAAATATTCCGCAGAATATAAATATTCGATGAATTTCATACAAATAATCCGAGAGAGGAAGAAGAGAAAAATATTATTATAATATATTACTATAGCTAATATATTATTATAAATATAAAATACTATTATGTTATTATAATTATTATATTATTATAATATATTATTCTACTTATACGATTAAAATGAATATGAAAAAATTGCAAATTTTGTGGAGAACGCGTCTCTTGTAAAACCAGCAAGATAATCGCAATCCACTTTGAACCATTTGCAGCGTTGAAATGTAAAGCAGAAAAAAATTCTGAAATATACATAAACCTAGCAGGCTGGAAGGGAGAGGGAAAATCCTGATGGCAACTCAGTTTCTTGATGTTTTAACGGATTAAACATAACTATTCGCATAGGTATTAGTGTGAGTATATACATAAGCGAAATTCTGCGATATGCATTTTTTTATCGTAGAAATGGAAAACGAGACCAGGATTCGTTTAACGGTGTAATCGCTTCAGTTGTTGAAGAATAGTCACATAATTACAGGGATCTTTCGATAATGCGTCCGCGGCGAGCAATTACAAAGCTAACGAGGTACCACTTTGCGAACATTTCTGGGGTGAGCTACTCTCTTTCACGGTTTTCTTTTTTTTTTCCTTCTTTCTTACCATCCATTCGCTTTTCTCAGCAAAAGGGCCACGTAAAGCCAGGTGCGGAATGCGTAATGGAGACCTTTTCGTTCTATCCTCGCTGCACTGAAAACTGATTCCCCTCATTGGCGAAGTGCCTTTTTAAATTATCGCGTTAAAAGCTCACGATATTGGTCACTTGGCACGATCAGAGTGGCGGTTTTGCGAGAAACTTTTCCCTGGCGCAAACAGGATACACTTCCGTTTCGTATTTTTCGCGATCGATCGCGCGGATGTTTTGCCTAGGGTATGTAGCGAACTTGCGAAACAATTACTTACGCCCGATCGTGTCAATAATTGTTTGCTCTCGCAGACGAACGCGAATAGCCGCATTAAATGTGCAATGATCGCTAAACGTTGCCAACAAGTTAACGTTTTTTTCACGTTTTTTCGACGAGTTTGTGAAAACGATAACTTTCGCGAAACTTTTCGCCAAGAAATAACACAAAGTTTTTGCTACGTGATCACAATAATAAATAATTTTGTATTAAATTAAGTATATTGATATGTCTATTTGTATTTAGAATTAAATAATTTTAATTTTTTTCTCTCAGTATATTTTAAAATATATTTCACAAAACATTGCTTACATGTATATATGTATTGCATGTTTTTTATAAAATCAGTTTTTTTTTCAAATTAGACTAATATTTTTTATAAAATGTCGAATTCTTATCTTATAGAAAGCCTACTCTCTACAAGAAGACTGAATTTATGATATATGCAAATATCACAAGAATTTTATGTAACGAGAACTGAGAACTGTGGTCAAATGTTCAAAATAATCCGCTTTAAAGAATCGATATCGCGAGTCTCATTATGCGAAATTTAACACATCAATTTGGTTGCTTTTCATCAAAGGCAAAGGATCTGGAAATGTAGTTCGCTGGGAGAACTTCCCGCTTTTGGCAGATATATCGTACATTTCGTGAAACTGACTCTCTGCGGTAATCCACGATTAAATTCGGAATCTCTAATTCGTGACTAACTGGTCGAAGAGTTTAAACTGTTTCTAATAATACAACTACAAATTCTGATAGTTTAAACGTTCCATAGTTTATATGCGCAAAGACTGCTCAATACAGCTTTTAAATATTCCAAAGTTTTGAAGTGCAAAATGATGACTAACACAATAAGAAAAGTGTAAGCTATAATTCTTAATTCTTATACATAATACATGTAAATGTAAATAAAATTACATATATATACATATATATAATTTACATATATTTCACAAAACATTGCTTACATGTGTATACATGTATGTATTGCATGTTTTTTGTAAAATCAGTTTTTTTTTTTCAAATTAGACTAATATTTTTTACAAAATGTCGAATCCTTGTCTTATACAGGAATCATTGTCTTAAAGCTTACTCTCTATAAGAAGACTGAATTTATATATAATTTTATTGCAAATATTATCTTTATCTTTAACATATCATTTTCATGTATATTTTATTTTTATTTTATATAACAAAATTACACATAAAATATTTGCAATATATTGCAATAGCATATATGTATATATTTCAATTGAATTCCGGAAAGTGTTCTATATCAGAGCATGTGCTATTCATTTTCACAATATACAACTAAAAATAATTGACTTGACCGTTTTGTTGCGAGATGCGATCATATTTAACGGAATATTACATTACACGGAGAGCGGGAATGAGAATTTCAGAAATTTGATACTACATATATGCATATGTACAGTTCAGAGTTTCTGAAACAGTTTTGCGTTCGCTTGGACTATAACTTGCTCATGTAGATGGATGTAACTCATCTTGATGTAGAATCTATGCTGACCGGACTAAATTGACTCGCTTCACGCTTGTACCTTCGATAGGACGGCAAACGAAAGTCGAGAAGAGAAAGAAAGGGGTAGAGAAGGGTGAAAGACATCAATGTATTGGCTTTCATGCGTCATTCGGAATTCAAGTCATGTGACACGAGCATTCCAGTGTCCACGGAATCAGGCGATACGTTGAACATCCAAGTCACTATCAATTTGAAAGATCAGGACGGGTCTTTGTTGCACATTCTCGGGTAAAGTTATATAATATATTACGTGACGCAGCCAGTATAACACAGATCTAACAGACAAATTCTGTCACTAAATAAATAATAACATCTAAAATTACTTCAAAAAAGATTATATATTCAAATTTTCTGTTTTAAAACTGCATTTAAAATTTTATCACTCACTTTTAATTTGATATAATAATTATTTTATCGCATCATTAATTATGTCGTTCATTAATTATTCAATTAATTTTGTATTGACAGAACATATTTGCATAGCAATTTTTATTAAAAACGTAGATAATTATAATTGGCATTCATTCTCGATAATAGATTGCAATAAAAAATAATTCTATTTAGACAAAGATTTTGAAAAAGAAATAGGGATTGAGTTTTTATAAAAGAATAAACTTGTATGTTTCAGAAAATTTGATTAGTATGATATCTAGCCCTCTAGAATAGAATTATAGATTTTTAGAAATATTTTTCGAAAAACAATTTCGATTAAAACATTATTTTTTTATAGCAAACTCCCTTATATACTGTCGATTAGACGATTATTCGGTGCACGAAAGGTATTGCTTTCTAGAATCACAATTTCTTCGCGGTTCAACAATGGATACAGACGTCATAAAAGAGCGTCCGCGCAACTACATCGCACGTGCTAAGATCCGCGGTACTTTGCGATCGTGAAGTGTATTAAATATAGAAATAGATATAAATTAATAGCAAGCTCTTTCTCTCTCTCTACCTTGTAATCAATGTATTTTTGAAATTGCACACGGACAAATCTATGCATGATCATTACTTTTATATCATGTTTTTAAAAACAATCTAAAAGAGCACGTCTTAAATTTAACAAAGATCAATCATTTTAAAATATAAAAATCTCAAATTCAATCCTAAGATTATATATCCTAAGATTATATCGATAGATAGCTTCCACGGAATATCCTGTGTTGTAAGCGGTTTATTTTTGAAACATACGACTCTGGAAATAGTCGCGCTCACGCGAGAACGGAAGTTCAATCGCGCAAAAAATAGACGAAAATCTTGCGAAGTCCCATAGGTCTGTCTTTGAAGGAACACATCGCGTGCCGCGAGTTTCGAGCGGAAGTTGAAAGAAGATGAAGATAACTAAAAGAGATAGAAATAGAAGGGAAGAGAGAAGCGAAGGGTGGCTCGGTGACAGCGGCCGACTATTTCCAGCCATTTCGAATCCATTACCGCGGTTCCATCCTTCTGTGCCTGAAGTCGACTACGGAGCAATGCATCATCCGTAAGTGAAGCCACGGGCCGGCGATCGTTTCGAAACTCCTCTGTTACCCGCGCTTCTTCCGCTCCTCCTTTTTCATCCTTCTCTCCGACTCCCTCCCTCCAATACCTCTTCCTCAAGGCAAACGAAGAAACGCCGGAGGGAGCGTAGGCGTGCTACAGCCCCTTTCCCTCGTTCCACGGCGGCTCTCACAGACTTATAAATCAAACCTCCGCGAACAAATCGCTACGGAGATCCCATGGCGGTTCCAGGCGCTCTTCTTATTCCTTCTTCTTTTCTTCTTCTTCTTCTTCTACTTTTACTCCACCCACGCTGCTTGCGTCTCTTTTACACGACTTCTACCGACGTCCACTCGCGTGTATGCTTTCTTACCCTTGTTGTGTATCCTCATTGGGATCACGGATTCCCGGAAAGAAACAGCGGTTTTGCTCGGCTTTCTTAACCCTAAGTTAGTTTGGAGCACGAGCGATATCCCGAGAGTAGTATAAGAAACGCTAATTGTCGTCGCTGCTCGCGTCTGTGCAGACGTAACGTGTTTTCCGTTACTTTTTTCCCTTCCATCTCACGTGTAACTGATGAAATCATCCCGATGTCATTGTATATCGCATTTGTTTCTAAATCTGTTTCGCCAGCTGCCAGTAGTATCCGATCGAGAAGTCGTGTTTTTCACGAGAAGTGAAAGTTTTTCTAGGGAAATTCAATCGCACCATAGCTGCCGCTCGACTCGCAAACAGCCAAGTGCAGAATCGACTATTGGATTTAATTCTGCCGTGTATAGCGACTTTGGAAAGTGACTCGGTCGCATGCTGATCCTTCCTCGGGAGTCGCATTAAGAAATTCCTTTTCGTCCCTCGGAAAAATTACTTTCGAACACTTTTCTCTTCTAAGTAAGACGGAGCGATATTCTCCAGAGAAGCATTTGTTTTAAGACTATCTTTTGGGTATCTTTCGATTATTTTAAGTAACTTTTGATCAACATCAAGTCTAACTATCGTGTATAATGTAAAACATTGGACGGTTTTATGTGTATGAGATTTTCCAATCTTTTAAAAGTGCACAGAAATAAAAATGACACATTTCTGAGAGATAAGATATATTTTTGCTGTGCTCTCATTATTTGTTGCGACGTAAATATACATAAAAGTTTTTATTAAAAAAACGTATCTCTTTACTTTACATATTTTACTGTAAAATTTAGATAGGACACGTCCGGAAGATTAATTTTTTAATGTATCAATTCTCTACTGAAATTTTAAAACTGAAATATATTGTAGTAATATCATCTTGTCAATGGAATTTTTACTACAGTTAAATCATATTTTTTATATACAGAGATAAAAAAAATAGAACAAACAAAGGACAAACAAACGTGAATCGACAAATACCAAGAACAATATTTGTGTTGTTTTAACTGTTTGAATTTGCATAATAAATTGTTATATGTATAAGACAATTTGTTTCGCTCCGAAGGAAATGTGTGAAGGAAGCGAACGTTGCGTCAAGATAACGAAGTTTGAATATTTTGCAGTGCAAATTCATGGTAAATTATAAGCAACCGTTGCCGGTGTTACTGTACACACGAGCTGCCTCGACGATCCTGAATCTCAAAGTATAACTCAAAACAACTTCTGTCCCTTTCTCCTGTAACTTTGTTGTACACAACTGGTTGTCTGCTTTATAATTCTTATCACTTATTTCATGTTCTTTACATGTGTTTACAGAAAGTTAAAACATAATATTTATTTTTACTTTAAGATTAATATACGTAAATATACGTAAATCTTAATAACAGAGAAAAGAGGTGAAGAGATGCCTTATGAGGAATATTTTATAAGCGATTTATATTATTTATCTTGGAAATTTCTTTCACAAAAATATATATTTTTTATTCCTTTTTTTGAAAATAGATTTTTTTACCTTTAGCAGAGGTACATATCATAATGTTCCAGGTTAAGTATCTAATAATCGCGTTGCATTGTATATTGCTCCTTCTAACATCTGCCACTTGAGAATATACAATACAGGCATTCATCGAAATGTAACTCCGCACACCGTCCAATCCAACTTTGATTGAGGCTACAATTCTAACTCGACTAATTGGCAAGAACAGATATCTTCGGAGAATTGTAGCCGGCTGATGATACAACGGTTAGTTAGTTAATGCCAGACAGTGAATACAGTATATCCCGCGTCACGTCAAGGCTCTGTAAACACAGCCGAGCGACCATAACTTCTTGGGCGTGCTGTTGAAGCGCGTGGGAACTTTAGGAGCAATTAGGAATCAGCAATCACTCCAAACGTGCATGAATACCAACGGGACCCGTGTCCTGGGCGGTCACTGCAATTCGCGTAGCTGCGACATGCATTATTCCGAGCGATCGACGAAGACCTCTTCGACTCGTCACGCGTACAGTTCAAATTTGGTCAAATCGACCTTGCGCGGCGATTACACAATACTATCCACTATAAGGTATACCGACGTGGAGATTCAGTTATATCCAAATACGCGAGACTAAAATTGTAAGCCGGAAGTTGAACAAAATCGGCGATGAATCTTGTGCATTTTACGTTTTAATGTACTCAGCGGGTTCACAATCTTTCCGGTCCGGAGCAACCTTTCCGAGTTTGGTATACCGCAAAACAAGTTATTCAAAGTAATGGCTAAAGTTTGGCGGATTTATTAGCACCGATAGAAGAGCGAATTTATATGTGTATGCCGGCGACCTTCCGAATGCATACTCACATCGCCAATAAGCTGAGGGCGCAGCCTCAGTGCGCTTCCGACCAGCGACCGCATATTATTTCGCCAGTATTTGCGGGGCGCATACGTGAATCCGGTGCTCTCTTTCGCTTCCGTTCGATATTTTTTCTCCAACTGTCCCGATGCCCGGAAACTACGGTGATTATGTTTCTCGGTTATGGATCTTCAACCGATGCTTTTTCTCTAAACGAAAAATCGTGCGCGTGATATAATTCGAGATCGGGAGAAAAGGAACAAAAATAAATGCCATTCGTAGGTAAAACGCCAATGATGTTATTTACAGCGTTTACATTGTGATGATGCCATTCGACAAGGAAATATGATGAGTTTCGATGATTGATATGGTATTGATGAAACACTCGCGAACAACGAGGTGCTAAGTGCATGAACAGTCGTAGTGCAATTGCGGTCGCTCCGTTGATGGTTTCAATACGTAATGATTTCAATATTCTCAATGGTACCATCGAACGGATGCTTTGAAGATAACATGTACTGTATGTGAACGATATATGTTATATCGTTATGCAATAGTGTGCTAAAGTTTGAATAGTTTACTATCAGAGCTTTCAGTCGTTTATGCGTGTGTTACATTTGCATAAAGCTGAATTTAAATAACCTGCTATTTTTCCGTGAAAATACAAAATCAATAAATAAAAATATGTAACGTTCATAATATAACGATGTTATAATTTTGATTCACGAGTTGTTATTCGAGCATAAATGCAATCCGTTATACTTTATATTTTACAGAATAATTTTGCTCTCTACTTTTGATTGATAAAAAAACCATAGCATTAACGAACAAAAAGCATTTCTTGAAATCATATATCGTAACGTGCCATATTTATGAATCGTGTAATCTGTTTCCTGTTTGTGACTTTATATGTATGTACACATGTACGCAGGGAATCAAAATTTTACAGAAGGATAACAAAATCCTTTTCTCGTGTAATCGCCTGATTCGGCCGCGAACTTTGTACGAAACAAACAAACGCGCATGAAAGCTCGAATGGCGGGTCGGTTAGTCCGACAATTTTTTTGTCGTTTGCGAGCAACGAGTGCATCCGTCGGAAAGTCCTGTTCCGATTTTTCGTTTCTGCCGAGCCGGGCTAACACGAGACGCAGCGGGACATAAAAATGTCGATAGCGTTAACGAACGGAATTGGCGATTTTTATTTTCAAGTTGGCGCTCGTCCAGTCGTGTGCTGTTTTACGCGCCACCCTCGCGCAGCTCGTCCGACAGCGTCGTTAGGAGAAACGCAGATTGGATATTGGATTTCACATACGAGCCTCTCGGCACCTACCTCTTGATCCGTATGAGGATGCTTTTTTGGATCCGTACGATCTCTCGAGGAAACGTAATTATTAATTGGCCGGTTATTATATCTCGAAGTTTGTTCATTATAGATTTTATGTTCGTTTATTTGTAGCGATAATTACTGAAACGTACTATTTCGAAATATGATTTATAAAATACAAAAAAAAAAATAAACGCTTACGTACTGATTGTACATCTTTTGTTCGATAGACATTCTCTTAAAGGATCTGTATAAAAATAAAAACCCTCTGCATCTATTTTGTAGTAATTTTATATGCTAATCATAAATGAATTAAAATTGATTGAATTAGAAGTCGATGTTATAAATTTGAAGCATTTTTTCTCAATCAAATATCAATTTGATTATCAAAATAACTAATGCGAATGTAGTTTACTTAAATAAATTTCCATTATTGTATTTTCATTGTTGATTTAATGTTTGCAAGATTAAAAAATCAATATACAATAGTTAAAATATAGTCATTTCATATCGTAAATATGATTTTCATTCGTTGATTTCATTTTAATGCATGCATCGATTCATCCATTCAAGTGTAATCGACGTACCACAATTTTATTTTTAATCAAACATTGCACAGAATAGAATGCCTTTGATTAATAATCCATGATAAGCAAATTTATTTACTATTACTAATATGACTAAATCGAACGAGTAATATTGTGTTTCTTTATGTGTCTGTTGATGAACTTTGTTGTACAATGTTCTAAGAATAATTTTTCACGAAATGTTTGAAGCGTTTCATTTATATTGGATTCGCTTGTGTAAATATTTATTTTTAATTTGTAGAAAAATTTAAATGGCATAATTTCTTTTGAAAATAATGTTACGATTATAAAATAATCATTGTAATTTAATATCTAAAATTGCAGACCGTTTAATATAACTTTTTGAGACACAATTGTCTATTAATAATTAAATATATGTATGTTATTAATTTGCAAAATCAAATGCCAACATGAGAGAGATTTTGAATTACGTTGATAATACATAAATTATTAAGTATGACTAAATATATAAATTTTTTCTCTCTTTCAAATAATTTCCAATATTAAAAATCACTGCTATTAATTTGCTATTAACATATTAAATTAAACTTTCTCGTTAAATATTGTTAATGATAAAAATGTAAATATATATTAAATATTCATATATTAAATATTCCTTTATAGTGCAATAGTTTAATAAAAAACAGAATGTGTATAAATTACTTTTGTCAAATCTGCATACATCAAGGGTGTATCCTTTATCCATAAATAAACACTTTGAAACCTTATATGTGAATGTGAATTTTACACGTGCGAAATATTTGGTATAGTATATGACAAGAGTTTTAATTGTACGAACATCGAATAAATATGCAGTAGTGATATTTGACACATGCTCAAATATATAAAGTTTAACAGTATTACAATGCATTTCAATGAGATAGATGTTAATTTTTTCATTAGCGGCATCGAATAAATAAAACAGATACATTGGAGGAAATAATGTTAAGATTTTAAATTCGAGTTTATAGAGCCACCAATGCAGATTATTCATGTATTTAAAAGCTGTTGTATAAAAGTTGTAGTGTTCTTCATGTTTAAAAACACACACTTGTAGTAAGAATTTCTAATAAAAAAAAATTCAAATTTAGATTATTAGCGATGCGAAAAAACATAAAATATTATATATATATATATATATATATATATATATATATATAAATTTTATTAAGAATTTAATAAATAAATAATTATTAAATAGCATTTTTAAATATTTTAAATACAATATTGAAGTATTTTATACATATTTTATCTATGTGTAAAATTACTATAATTATGATAAAAATTCTATTATATAATTATTTCAAGTTTTTCAAAATAATGTCTAAAATATTGTTTATATTATACATATAATAATACAGAACGATATAATAATCGAAAGTATCACGCTTCAATTTCGGCTTTTACGCAATTCATCTCAACTCGTAATTTTTCTGATCATTCATTCTATACGATTGCGCATCTTATATAACAATAAATCAACTATCAATATACGCTATCGTGCACATAGCTGCGATCTATTTTACTCCTACCGTGATTTTTCATTCTTAATTCGAATAAAAATTTTTTAATAATAAAATTTTAAGAGAAAGCATATTTCACGAAATTTATCTTTTAATGTTACGCCATATGTATACTGCTGGTAAAACATTCGAATATATTTGTGATAAAAAAAAAATTTTAATTACTGAATTAATAAAATTGTCATCTTTAATATGCGAATGAAATAAGTGTCTTGTAAATTGTATATGATCATTTATTGCAATTCAATAGAAAAATAGTATTTAATTCATAACTAATATTAAATTTTATTCCAAAAGTGCTTCGGAAATAAAATCAATATTTTACAGCGACTACAGTATTTCTTCATATAACTCGAAACTTTTCGAAATTTTTCCTCATAGATTACACTGCAGACTTTGTACAAGGAAAATTTTGAATAATCAACTACATCTTTGTTTGTACTTCTAAAACTATATTGTAAGATTCTTTTCTAAAGTATATTATTTGCACTATTCTGAAAATCTTAAGTAGCGCTTACGATATTTTGAAGGAATATTTTTCCACGAATTAAATAAGAAATAAAACAAGATCTTGGATGCGCGTTGAGAAATCCAATGAACCAATATTTAAGGAATTTTTTAACATTCAATAACAGTGTTGCGATGGCATTTTTAAAGATTGCCAATTTTTCAAATTTGCATCTTAAATCCATACTACTTAATGATAAAGTCATATATAAATATTTCTGATTTTACGTAATTAAAAATACAATAATTACATATATTATTGTCGAAAAATATAGTTGATATGTTATCCTTATCTTGTAAATAAATATATAAAAATACATAAAATAATTTCGATAAAATATTTGCTTATATTACCGTTTAATATTATTAAATTAGATATGTAATGGAAATACATATAAAACTTATGTGTGTGTGTATGTGTAAAGAATATATAGAAGCAATAAATTAAAGTAAATAAATTAATATTTCTTTGAATATTTTTTTCAATAAAAATATAACAGATAAATTATCTAGACAGATAAATTATCTTTAAGCCATTTCTATAATATAATACTTGATAATGTAAGGGATAGTATATGAGAAATAGTTGAAAAGCTATGTGATACAAAATTGGTGTTATATTCGGAATTTATCGGATTATCTATGAGGGTGTATATAATTAATATTAATTTCGTTATAAATTTGCGGCCATGTTATAGTCTTTCTCTAACAAATGCGTTATTCCACTGATAATATACAAAGCCAATGATACCTTTATTAACACATTAATAGACCAATTAATTAAATCATTAAAGATTTTAATTACTTTTTAATTTTGAGAACATCCATTTTTTATTTATTTATTTTTTAATTAAATAGCATTCGTTTATTATCTTGTTTATAAAATTGTTTTATATAAATTTTTTATGTATATAATTAAAAAATTGAAGGAATTTATTAAAAATTATCTTGTCAATTGTGTGTGTGTGTGTGTGTATGTGTGTGTAAACTATTTTAGTAACTATCTCTTTTAATATTTACTTAACAAAATTGAACATTTTACTTTGCAATTATATTCTTTATTTATATATTTTTAATAATAGTTTCTTAAAAGCTTTCGATATATCTTGTAATTGTCTCAATTGATAATGTCAAGCATTCAATATTTTTATTGGAAAAAACGTTTTGAAAACCGCAGTCAGGTTTCATTTAGTAGTTTATTTGCAATTCTGCGTAGCTTGCTTTGTCGACGACACGATAGATTTTTCTCTGATAACGTAATAATTTTTTTAATAATTGCTTTATTGCTAATTGATTATCTTCCGATTTGTCGATTTCAAGCAAACTGCATCACGTTCGTAGTTTATTATATTGTACGCCAACCAGTAAACGGCCAATTACAATGCAATGAATTCACTTTAACTAGGAGTTATTTATATAATAATTTATCTTTCTTTTTTTTTAAATACTTAAAAAAATCGAAGACAAGTGTAAAGTATATGCATTATAAAAAGAGGTATAATATTATTTTATACTTCATAAATCTCGCTCTATAATTTGTTCGCAATGAACATGGTGTTTTTCTATCCGACAATCCTCGTTTTCGAGCATATTACCTCGCGAATGTGGCATAAGAGAAAAAAAATCATATTCTCGCGTGTAAATATAACAATACATCGGCTACAATCGCGTATTCTTCGCTGTAATACGCGACCGAGCGTAATCGAGTCCGTTTGCTTAATTGCAACGCATATTTCACCCTTATCCAACTCCTTTGTATGTCCAGCTGGCTTAATCTGTTCGTAATCTTTTAACGTGCAACGAGCTATGTAAGTATCAGATGTTGTGAGCGGCTAGCGGTCCGCGAGGGCAGATTATTTTATGACCAGCATAAGTTGTATACACATTCGCGATGCGTCGTGGCCGGTTTAAAAGCGACTGAATCTACTCGTAAATGAAACAATTATTCGTCGCGCGCGGCCAACGGTAGTGGACGTGTACAAAGGATTCATATGTTATATACATATATACATGTACGTGCATTTCGGTGCGACCCTTGAATACTAACATACCGCGCACGCGCATATATCTGCCGCCTATACCCTTCGCGCATAAATCGCTGTCGCAAGGAGCCGGACGAAAACACAACGCGGGGTTGCCCCGAGAATGCCATTTACATGATAATTCCGATAGTTATGGTGCATCAAAATTTTCGTGCCAGACTGGCGCGGACGCACCTTACTACAATTAGAGAAGCAATTATAGGGTCTAGTAGGGAAAGATCCATTCAAGCTCGTACATCAAATTTTCCACATTTTTTTATATTTTTGTGCCAATATATATATATTGATATTTTTCAAATATTTATAAAATGTTTGTTAGTTTTTATTTCACATTTGATCACATCACATTGAACCATGTAGATAACATTTTAAAAAAATTGATAATATTTTTTATTTTTCTCTCTTTCTCCCTCTCTGTGATAGTATTTTTGAAATCCTCATGCTATCAGAAAGGTCTATTAAATTTTGTTTACGCTACTAGATTTATTTTATATCCTCTGATTGTATCATACTGTAACTGAACCGCGATGTGAAATGTTTTTGATGATACAAATAATAACACATTCAATTAAATACGCACATCTCTAAATTTAAACGATAGCAACGCGAATCGAATAGCAGATAGAAATTGGCGTTCAATGCTTATACGAATTGTAGTTCGCGTGTGACCCATATTAATGCTGTTAATAATGCGAAGTATATAATCACATAACTATCAAGCGAATGTTATTGACTATGTTGAAAGCATTAGATTAAGCATCGTAGAACACTATGTGAATAGGACAACCGCAAATTATAATCGCAAATTTTGCCAAGTTTGCGTCATGATTCATTTCTTTGAAATGGAACGTATCGAAAGGCATCGATGCAAATGCACTTGCGGTGTTGCGAACTCCTCTATGGGAGGCGCAAAATCTTTCGTGAGTTGCTTTTAAAATCTGTCGAAGAGTGTTGCGATACACGCAACATCTTCGCAAATCGACACTTCTGCTATCGAAGGATGTGCCACAAGCGAAAACGAATACGGCACCTGTCGAGAAAACCAGGTCAGAAGGTCCCGTTTTGCTCTGGTCAGGTCATGTTGAGAATCGATGGCATTGCCTCGAGAGGAGCGAAAAAGCGATATTCTTGTAAAGCACGACTGATAATAGAATTTCAGATCGATGGTAAGGCATTGAACGAAATTATATCAAAAGCGGAGATCTCTCTCTCGAATAAATTTTATATAAAATATTAAGAGGAATTTTTTTCTAATTTTTATTTTGCACTTTACAAGATAAGAAGATACTAGAAAAGATAAGAAGATATTAGAAAATATTGAAATGCATCATTTCTAAACAAAGTATGCGACTAAATTTTTTTAAAACGTATCATGAGATACAATCAGTTCAATTTTGTCAGCTTACGAAGCACTACTGTGCAAAACAATTTACTGAGACAAATCCATTAAAACTTCAAATGAGTACGTAGTAGAGAAAGAGGATTTAAATAGAAAAGTTGCATGCACGTATGTACTAGTGCAATCCTTCTTCAACAATGCATAAACAGAGCAAAATATTTAAAAATTTTCTCTCTATATTTTGCTTCTATAAGTTATTTGAATAATTGAAGTTTAGTTAATTAAATTTTAGATTTTTCGCGTATAAATATTGAAGTTCTAATTCTCCATAGTAATGAATATAAATAGAAATAACAGAAATAATTCACGTAAGTTTGTCATTCTTTCATTAAAAACAAACTTGGAAAATCTATTTCAGAAGTGTATTTTTTATGTTTTACTGTATCAAAATATTCATCAGTATATGTCTTATCTTATAATCTCAAATCTTATGCCATACTTCATTCGCCATCTGTCTTTCATACTGTTCATTGCTGTTTTCTTTTTACAGTGATTATTTTTTTATTTCTGGCTCGCTTCTCGTTCGTCTATTCACCATCTGCCATTCACTTTCTACGTGCCAAGACCAAAACGAGCATGAGAAGGAAAAAAACAATAAGAAGCGACGAATCTCGAGATAATGACGACCATGCGTCGAGATTTTTCACACTTTCTTTGGTGTCGAAAACCGGCATGTCAGATACGGTAAATTATCGGCACGAACAATGCATGTAGAAAATGCTATTTCTTCAATGATATAAGCAAAAAAATATTTGTATACGCTACGCGTATTAATGTCATTTGAAATAAAAAGAAACGATGACTGAAAAGAAATGAAAAGAAATATTAGAATCTGAATACGATTATCTTTACAAATGTATCAAGATTTCTTAATAAGAAATTTTTTTCTTTTTAAGAAAACTTTATGAGCAAGTGACAAACTTTAGTGACAGAACTTTTCTGATATATGAGAAATCTGCAATTTATTGTCGTGACAAATTGTCATCACGTGCACGTCCCTTATAGTGACATGATCAAACAACTATCATTTCTTTCTCATTTTTTTCTCGATTTGCAGGATGAGCAAACCTTCATGCATCCTTTTTCACATTTGGATTATCTCTCTTTTGTCCACCCGTAATTCTCTTGCTTGACGGCGTTATATGCCGCCACGAGAGGATATGAACAAGCGCTTTTCGTACATTACCCGAGGCAGACCGTGTCCTTGGCCGTTGTGTTTCCACTGCCTGCCGCTATTTTTTTTTTGCTCAAGAAGAGAACGAAGAAGTCCGGAGACAAATAGCGCGACTAAAAAAAGAACAGGGATGAGGGTAGCCGAGCGCGGGCGTCTCGTCCAAACTTTCATTGTATCCTAGAGACGGCTGGATATTACGAGCACGAGATGTTTCTGCTCTTTCCCTCCCCCTTTTCCCCGATCTCTGTCTTCCTTCCATGTCTTCGCCTTGTTTCCTGCTTGTCCCCGCTCGTTTCTCTGTATGTTTTCTGACAGATACTAATGATTCGCTGGAGTTGGGAATGTAAGATTCGAGAAAGAATTGCTAGTCTCTCTTCGAACAATCTTTACATGAGTCGTGAAAATCAGATTGCGTTGGAATGCTTAGACTTGACGTGTTAAGAAAAAAATAAATGTTCGTTCATATAATACATATGTACAAACTAATGGAGATAAAATCATATAAATTATTTGTTTTATACTCAGAAAGACAAATATAAAAAATATATAAAAAAATATAAATGGCAACGATGCAATCGTGGAAAATAACGATAATAAAAAAATTGACAAAAATTTTCTCAACAATTTTCATGAAACATTTAACGAAATTCGAATTTGATTGTTGAATTATGCAAAATTTTTTATTCTTAATTAATATAATAACTATTTGTCATTAGTTAAGAATAAAAAATAAAATATCAAAATGTTATTGCTCTTCAATAAATTCTGATAATGACATTTCATAATAATCGTTCGTAAAAATTTTTTGTTATCATCAGAACATAATATAATGTTCCGTAGACTGAATATAATATAATGTTCCTCTTGATAAACCGAAATATATCTGGAAATATCCAGAAATAAAAAAAAAGTTTTATGTATGCATTACTATATAAATATCAACACAGTTATTTTACGTTTTAATAGTTTTTAAATTTTAAATATGAAGTTATGCACCATCACATATTGTTATTATTTTAAAAACAAATATTTTAATAATAGAAAAAAATTTTTTAAATTTCTTGAAATATGTAAACTAATCATTCGAGAATAATATGTTATTTTCACCAGAATGTATAGATACATACTGGATATTACATGTATAGATATCATTCATATTTTTATATTTATTATTGTCAATCTTATTATTATCATCCGATATTGCAAAAAAAAATTGAATTCGTTTGTAAATTTATAATCCATCGAAGGATTTATAATTAATTTCGGTTAGAAACTTTGTTTGTTCTGTGAGAAAAATAATGGAGCATTGCTCATTGAAAAAAACTAGATACAACTGGCCGATGATTAAAGTTCTCATTTTCTTAAGCACTCTATGCATCGTGTAGCACTATCTCAGAGCACGACATGACTTCTATAGCGAGAAAGAGATCACTGAATTCTCTCTTCACTGTCAACTTGTGATATGATGAACCACACGAATTGTATTTTAATAGAAATCTTTTTACGACGCGCCAGTACCGTTTCCTCCGTGAATTATTGTATATGTATTATATATGTATTTCATCTGAGTCCCTCTCTTCGCGTAATTCTATACAATGAAATCTGACAAAAAGGAAGTCTGCCTCATGGAAGGCGTCAAATCTCTTCATTCCGAATTCCCTTTTTCGGTTAACCCGAGGTGGGATGAGTGAATGGTCTTGCGTATTGAATTATTACCATCTTCTATTCAACGTCAACAAGAAATGTAAAAGGGAAAAGCACGTAGCGTGATATCAAAGATAACACTCGATCGATTGCACCCATCACCGTGAAACGCGTTTTCAACACTTTATTTCCTCATGACTTGTACAAGTTTTGTTATCGATGAATATTATTATATTGTTCATCAATCACATTGTGATGTACATTGTGTAATTGCAGAAATGAAAAAAAAAAGTATAGGTAAATCTTGTCTTCTATCTGTCAATTAAAAATTCAACATAGAATAGTGTGTTAATTATCAATTAAAAATTCAACACAGAATAATGATGGCAAAGAAGATTATTTTCATTATTTTCTACGCGTTTTCATTAAAATTAACAAGGTGCATATCAAATCGTGTAACGAGAAATCTAGCATGGCAAGAACAAATATGGAATCGATTTTGAAATTTATACTTTTCAGCGCGTCTACGGCTTTCGCAGGCACGCGGTTGCCTTAGAAAATTTTGCGAAGCAGGGTGCGAGACGAAATGCAAGAAGAGGCAGCGTTGTTCGGAATATATAAAATGATATGCAAATCCGTGCTATATCCTCTCATTTTCTAAATTCGCTTCAGTTCAACCGTTCTTTCTTGCCCTCTTGTTCGCAGTTTCCACCAACACGATTGGTAATGCATTTGTTTTTTTAGACTATTCTTTTGAACCGACGTTGAAAAACATACTTCCAGTCGGAAGAGAACGCGATCGCAGATTTCGAGATGGATCTCGATTGAGACAGATCGACAGAATGATGGCTCGTTAAATTTTCAAGAAAATGTTCACTGCATCTGTTTCGTGATCTCAATTATTCATACGCCGGTGTCACCTTCGCCGCATGATTCAACGACGCGAAATATTGCAGAATCATTCTGTTTACAAATCTTTACTCCCGTTTTTACATATTTATAAAATTTCATCCTAGAAGAAATTTTTTGTACGTGAGAGAGAGGGACGTTTAATCTCAATGCATGTGTAAATCAAACACAAAACAAATATAAAATAAAGAATATGAAATTGATATATTGAATATTTTGTAAACTAAAAAATATTTTGAACGATTATATTAAACAGAAAATTACATATTGAATACATTTAGTGAAACACGGTGAGATTAAAAAACATCCTTTTCTCATTTAATTTCTTTATAATGCATTTATATGCTCGTCAAAGACAATCCTAAACAAATCTCATTCGATAAAATCCTAAAAGATATGCCAAGAAGAAAACGTTTAGCAATCGCATCCGAAATTTTGAGCAGGCGACGACGTATCAAACATTCATGTAAATCACGCCGACTGACGTATCCATTTCGTGGTTTCAATTATTTACGCGGCAATGTCGGTGCCAGTTTCGAGTTCTTTTCATAGCGTGGCAACCGGCATAGCACGATGTGCGTATCGATCTTGTCTCGCGTTTCTATCAAGCCGTGCGACGTGAGCGTTTATTTCGGGATGGATGTTCTCCGCTCGCGCGCCCGAAAAACGAGAATAATGAAGAACCGTGATTGCCGACAGTCTCGTAATCGGATATCCATGTGCCGCGAATAACGTAGAAATCCGAATGATTTCATAGTTTGTTTCTAGAGGTAAGTTAGATACATGACGGACGTTTCAACGATATTATAAACTGGTACTGGTCGACAAATCTGTCTAAATCGTTTTATTACAGGTAGAATACTTATGATATAAAATGTTTTATAAATATGCATTTTTTATCGAAGACTTTTTATGATTTTTATTGTAATGGTGCTTCATATCTCTTTTGAAAAATGTTACCTCATTAATATATTTCTGTTTATCATCTTATGTAGAGATATTTATAATTTATTTAATTAAAGCATCTGTTGTGATTAGTGAAATTTGTAATAAATACGATTTATTGGAATATGTAAAGATTTATACACGAAAACATGTGTAAAATATGTAGCTGTTTGCAATTTTTAAATCATATAAAAATATTAAATATTTTATATTGTATTAAATATTTTACATTTATATCTCGCTCTCAATTATATATTATGTGAAAATTCACATAATATTGATTGTTTATACGATGGCCATAAATGTTTACCGTATCAAAAGTTGCAAATTCTGCTCTCAACGATATTTTGTTAATCAAAACACCACAATTGTACAATAGATTTATAAAACCGGCGAATCATTTTTTTTCCAAATATTTTCCTGTGAAAAACAAGTTATAAATGCGCATTACTTAATTTCTGTTGTACACAAGGAAAAATCGATTAAAATTTAAAACATCTCTCTTTAAAATATTCAGTATTTTTAAAATAAATTTATATATATCCTATTATTCAGTTATTATTTCACTATTTTGTTTTACATCACTTTCGATGCGATAATCAATAAAGTAAACTGATGATGAAAACCCGATGCGAGTCGAGGCTTTTACGAGTCGCTCGTAAAGTAGCACCATGTGTTTCATCAGCGCTAAATTGTTCCTCGTACTTCGGTTAAAGTATCACCTTAACTGCAAGCGAAGATAAAATTGCGTATCATCTACGGAATTCTTTAATAGACAGGCGTTATGCGGAGCTAATTTAACGGTGCGTTTTACGTCGCGTTCAGAAACGCGTGTTGCATCCTCGTGTTCCTGCGACATGGCCGAACGTGAGTCGCATAATTATGCATGCAATGAAGAACGGCCGCGTCGAGAAGGTGAAAAAGAAGACACACCTCGGACGATTTTTTTGGTTTATTTTTTTATTTTACCACGGGCAACGTAACCGGACGTTAGTCCATTATTGCACTGCTCGGCTTTTTGAAAAATTTGTGGTATGTCGCTGCAACAGCCAGTAAGTACCGGGGACTGACTACGATAAAATGTCCCGGCGGAATGTGGCACGTAAAAATCATATTAGTTCACGCAACGCGCATAAAGATGACCATTTTTAAATAGATGTGAGAAATTTTGTTATCTAATCCTTGTGTATTAAAAAAAATTGCAAATTTTTTCACTAAAAAGCTTAACATTTTCAGAAAGAAGTTCTCAGATTCTTTAATAAATTAAAAATGAATATAATGAAAGTGTTAGATTCGAATTTAATAATTTCATTCTCTGAGAAAGAGAAAGAAAGATATAAATTTACAAATATGTGCAAATATGTTTTATAATAAAATATATGGCAAAAATAAACGAGCAATTAATTTTATACACAAACAAATATTATAAATAAAAAGTCATAAATTTTACTCACATAATTGTTTACCCTCATAATTGTTTGACATCTAACGTATTTCTAGGCTTTCTCCTTCTCTCTTCTGCATCCTTAACTTTATCACTTCACTTTAGCACTTCCTTTTTCCTTTATGGCACTCAAACGTAAAAATATTTATTCGTGAAAATTTAGTTAATTACGATCATCCACACAGTCAACAGAAACTGATCACGCAGCACTTTGTGTTTTCGATGTTATTTATATTTTATTATCTTACGCAAATATCAAAATATACAAAATGCGATTATTCCTTACGAATAATTAACGATTATCAGATCTCGATAATTAACTTCCTGTGTGGTTAATTATTTATTAAGTAAATGGATTACAACATTTAATTCAGAATCTATTTTGTGCTCATGACATTTTATGATATCACCGTCTTTATTCCGATATTATGCAATATTATATTAGTTGAAATATAATGGCTAATTAATACGCAATTTTTTAAAATATATAATCAAAATTCAATATTGCGCCATACATCTCAATAAAATTCATGAAACAAATGTATTATTAATAAATAATCATTTCATATTCGAATATATTTCATATTTTCGTGATTACTTGAATCAAATAACCACATCTCATATATCATTTATCGTAATAGTTGATTAATTGTGCGGACTGATGGTCGTTAATTGTAAAAATTGTAAGGAACGATCGCATTTTTAAAAATAATATAACAATCTATGGAGACTTGCGCTGCTGCGTGCTCACTCAAGCTCCGTCGTACGAAGACTACCGATGATAACAAGGTCACATAAACAAAGCGCGCTCGCTATACGGCTCTTACGCCGTGAGAAATAAACCGAGAATTAAATACCGTGTAATCGTTAAATTCGCTCTACCGCCATGAAATATATTTAATATATTACTGTAGAGAAGGACTTGATCGCGTTAAATCATTATTTTCGAATTGTGTTTGCGCTCTGACTTTATTATTGTAATGCCTCGTTTTTGTATTTTGATCTCAAATATTCGCGATTAATCGTTCTTTGGATATAGCTGAGCGTGTCGTGAGCTGATTGGGCCACGTATGAGACCCAAAAGACGGGGTAAGAATTGCGAACTGAAAAGAGGCAGTCCTGGTCGAGATCTGAATCACACTTGTGTATAATAGAAGGTATATAAATAATAAAAGATTTTTTTTCTAATATCCCGCGTATTTCCTACATTACGAAATACATTCCTACATTATGAAATAAATTAATGTAAAATATATTCTCTTTTTTTCAATTTTAAATAAATAATTTTTAATAAGTATTTGATATATTATGTTATTTTGTTATTTGAATTACTCAATTTTACATTCGTATTACATATTACATATTTTCAATCTGAAAATAATGAGCAAATTATATTTAAATTAACGAAAAATTCACAATGTCATGTAAGATATTTGAAATCAAAGATTAAAGAAATAATTTACTTTAAATATCGTAATAAAGTTATAATTTATAATTGTTTTCTGTCGTTCTGATTTCTATTGAAATGTATAAAACGCGTGCGAAATACTTGCTTTGATACATAATCGTTTGTTTATGATTCATCATCAAAATCGAACATAATTAATTAATTAAATGATTAATGCGGATTGATAATATCTATTTTTTAAATTAATTTCTAATTTGTGAGGAATAATCACATTTATATCTTTGAAAGAATAACACGTCATATCAGATTCCGCATTTATTCCTTATACTGAATAACGTGATAGCTTTATTGTTACTCGACCTTGTTATCATGTGCGCGACGGTCATTCACGCGCTATCCTTGAGTTATTCGTACGCCGACACTCGGGCAAGAAACAACGATGTAAGCCGCTCGCTCCGTGTGTCGTATTATCTTTCGAAACATGATCATTTTATCTAATCATTACAATTAGTGATTAACTTACATAATTAATTATCTTCCGCGATAAACAATATGTAAAATATTATCGACGAATTATTAACGATAATCTGATTCAAGTAATAATAGACATACTATATCTTGTTGTTATGAATAATACATTTATTTTGCTGATTTAATGTGTTCAAGATACTGAATTTCGATTATATATTTTGAAAAATCGCGTCATAATTAATTATTAATTCGATTAACATAGTATCGCGCTGTATTAGAATGAAATCAGTGATACCATAAAACATCAAAAAATAAATCAATATAAATAAAATGTGCGTCGTGTGTGATAAAGATGAAAAATGTGAAATGTACAAAATTGTGCGATCGTTGTTTCGTTCAGTTTAGTGCGCGGACAATCGTAATTAATTATGTTTTCGCGAGTGAGTGTTTTTGCGCATGAGTGCCATAAAGGAGCAACCAAGGATGTAAAAGAGAGGAGAAAATCCAGAGAAGCATCAACGGAACAACAACGGAGCAATCATGTGGTGAGTGAAATTTATAACTTGGATTTAATTTATTATATTTGTTATTTGCGTATAAAAGAAAAATAATTACTATTCAGCACAAAAGTTTATCTATGATATTATATATATATATATATATATATATATATATATATATATATATATATAATAATATAAGGATATAAAATTTAGATTTAATTTAAAATATTTTCAAAATTATCTGCTATAAAATTAATCTATCAAGAGTCAGGATCTGAAAGAGTTCTGTTTAGTTTCATACTTAATGGCGTGTGCTTAAATGTATGCTTAAAAATTGATCGTTCTTCCTTCGTTTCATGCAAAAAAATTTACTGAAGAATTTTATATAATATTTTATAATTTCTGATTTAAAATAAGAATTTATTTAATTAATTTATTATTATTATATAATACATTGTATTTATATATATATATTTTTATATTACCTTTTTTGTTTGTTATTACGTTTAGTGTTTAAACTTACATTTAAGTATACGCGAATATTTCAATCTGAACAGAAGCTCTTTTAAACTAACTTTTAAATTATTTGTTTTTTATAATGGGAGTGTTTAAAACTTGCATTATTTTGAGCAGATAGCATAGAAATGACTGCTATAAATTTTTTCAAATATATACTATATATATATATATATATATATATATATATATATATATATATATATTTAAGCCTCCCTTCATATGAATTTTGTATTTTGAGTAATATTATATTTTAAAGTTTGAGTCATGTGGAGTTTTATTTTCGCAACTTTTATAATAATAATATTTGAAGATGAATATCCATTTATAAAGCATAGAAGCAATGTCCATTTTCGAGAATTAAAAAACGTCACCGTAAAATTTCGGGAACTTTTCATTCGTCGAGTAGGTCGAAGCGTCGCATGAAAACCTTTCCATGGTGCTCTCGTCTTATCCGAAAAAGTAGTCGTTCCAGAAATGCAAGAGGCACGTAAGTGCAGCCTATGTACGTGGTATGCACTCGTAAAGGGGATGCGCCTCGTGTGTGGTGGATGATGCGACACGCGTCTCTGAGTAACCCTTGAAATATCACTGAGACTCTTCCGAAACGTATGTGATATATATGCGGTCACGTTTTTTACATAAACTAGACGTGCGGAAGATGTTCGCCAGTGAAAGAAACGACCACGACGTTTATTTTTTAATAATTTTATTCTCGCTCGTTACGCGACTGCGGTCTCCAACCTTTGAAGAAAGACTAAACTGATAAATCGATTTCTGTCAATAGAGACATCACCATTGTTCAATAGCTAATTTAAGTGGAAATTAATTAACTGGAATGAGTCACAAGAGTTCGCTGGATTTTTCGCGCGAATCGCCAGTAATAGGAAAAAAATATCGCCGATACTTTTTATATTCTTCCTATAAATTTATTAAACCGATTACATACCGAGAGATCTCGTTATTGACGCAAATACGGATTATGTTTGAAATTATTCTCTCTATAAAGTCGTATTTCACTTTTCCCACGTTCTTTTCACATTTTTATTTCCCAAAGGATTATTTATTAACAATCGACAATACGACATATTTAAAAAAAATTCTAAAATAAGAATACGGAATTTAATGCATACACAATGTGTCTCTCTCTACTATTATTATATATCAGTGCAAATAGATCTATTAAAAAAATTGAATTTAAGTGCCTGTGTAATTGCATATGCTCATATTTACATAGAAGACTTGGCCTAACCTAACCCAATTATATCTCCGGATATTGTAAATATGAGGTTAAATGAGAGCATACGCGGTAATTTTGTCTGAGCTTACAAACACAGCTTATTAAGATACGTATCTCGAGCATGAGTCTGACCACATGCGCCAGCTATCCCTTGCTCGGTAGTAGAATGAATTCAAGTTTTCACCGACAGATACTGGCTTTATAATGGAGTGTAAACGAGGCTAATGCGCGCTCATATAGAATACTATTTAGTCTAGCCACCATATCGCTAATATTGTTAACGTACTAATTAGCACTTGCACGCAATGCATTAACCATCAATATTTACATATAAATTAAAGTTCCTGTTTTCACAAACGTGTCACATTAAATCAGGAAAATTCTAAACAATATCTTTGAATCATTTCAAAGTGCTACGATCGAATAATCATTGATGTATTGAATAATTTATGGATCAGTAGTTGTCAGTCGATTTTTCTCACGAAGTTACATTCTTTACGTTCTACAGTTCTAGAGTTACTCTTCACGTTCATTCGTTCCACCGTTTAAGGGGATTATCTGTGTAGTGTCGTGTACGGGGTAATTTTCGCGAGATTTCGCGATCGAATAATCGCGCTCGCGGAATACTAATGCGTTTAACGCATTCATCAGGAGGTCCACGAACGGCAGTTTCGTCGTCGTCGTCGTTGCGCGATCATGCGGCGACAGTGGTACTCAACGTATGGTAAATACTAACTTTATTTATGCCTGTAACGTCAGCTCATAAATTTCCGCCGGCAGGACTAATCGGGAATGCAGATGCGTACACAGATTCCTGTGTCCGAGAGGGAAGAAATTTCGAAATTTCGATCGGGCGGCGCAACGATGCGATGGCGGATTCGATACGTCCGTTCGTCGTCGTTTCGACTCTACGCCGCGCATGTTTATTGTCGCATAATACATAGCATTATGTAAATTGGCCGCTTACGCCTGTACGCCACGCGAATAAACCGTGTTGATATGTTAATGTAACAATGACTCTCGCGTCCGCTATATGGAATGATCGGCTTATATTTATTGCAAAAGTGCCGGAGGTACGATTGATTACGTAATTTTTTCGCTCTAAAAATCGACGGCGACATCTCGGAAAAGTTCGCTTTTCGGTAAAAATAGCCGTCTCGTATGCATAAATAAGGTTCGTTTTCAATTAAAATTCATAATAATTACGGCAGATATTATTATAAATAAATAGATATATAAATAGAAATGAATATGCTTTCATGTAAATTCACATATATCTGTCATAAGCAATTACTTTTAAAAGTCACTTGATATTTATTTTCCTGCCACTAGGTTTAATAAAGACGGAGACTAAATACACTATTTGATAAATACTACATATTGCTCGGAATATATCCTCGTTACTAAATGGGTGCAAATAAACTGCGCGATGCGAAGTTGTAAAACGGATGACTGTAAAGGTCATGTGGAGATAACTACATTCAAAAACCGGACACATATTCTGCTTTAATGGAATAGAGCGAAATGAAAATTAAAATGCGAAATTTTATCGTATTTTAATGAATGTATAGAATATATCCGAAGCAAAGTTGGGAGAGAGATAATAACCAGTTCGCGCACGCAGCGCGACTTGGCGCACCTGTTACTTGTGGACTTCCAATTAAAAGTCAGCACTCGTAAAGAAAGGCACGTATGCCATCTGCACTAATTTATATATATTTTCTTAATTGCGTTTATAAAATATATTCAATTTGCTCTAATAACATAATCAAATTTTCTTAAAAAAAATTCTCGTAAAGCTAAAATTTTCTCATTTCCTATAGACTTTATATATCTTTTATATTGTTTTATGAATTATAGAGTTAATATTGAAATTATATATATATTATTATCTATTTACATATTAGCACTATTCTGTGTAAATTTATACAACAAAATATCGAAGGCGATTCAAATATTATTCAATAATAGCCATAATGCATTGACAACGATCATCCCGTTCATTCGATACACACATTCGATGTATTAGTTAGTGCAGCATCACATCGAGTGTCATCGACATCGTAGCGCGACGCCTCGACAATTAATTTCGATTGGCAGCAATCACGCCGTCCGCCAATTTTATTTCAAGCTCCAAAACTCGTTCGGCGTTCTCGTTGTCGTGCCTCCTAGCAACGGGCAATCACGTTCGCGCCGAATGCGACGATAATAGAAGAAACGGCCGAGCGTCAATTAATGCCAATAATGCGAGCGTCAATGTCGTGAAAATTATTTTCAAGGAATTACGCCCAAGAGCTTCAAAATAATTCAGTCCACGATTTGTCTTTCGCGGTCCGCGGCTTAAAATCGATAATACCGATCGTAATAATCACGTTCACGTTGCGGCTTATATAAGTTCGCAACTTTTCGAATATTTCGCTGCGTTTTCATATACTCGCACATGTTTCGTTTACAAATATCCGTATCTGTGATACACGCCGATTTGGAAGTGATAGAGTAATGTACTCAACACGTGATATCGTTTTTCTCTGGCATTTGAATATTTATCGAGCATAATACTTTTCACGTACCAGAGTTCGGGAGGTTACATCAAATTTATCATAATATTTAAAATTTATAAGGTTCGTCAGATTTGCATATTCTATAAATGAAAAAGGATCAATCTAACGGGGAGTTTTTCAAATTCTTATTAATAACAAAATATATGTACAATTAAAAATGCATGATATTTAAATATATATTTCTAAAGTAGAGGTAATTAATACTTTTTCCATTTTCTTATAAATTATGTAATTTGCATACACATATATTAAGAATAAGATTATTTTTTCGCGCTTAATATAAAATTAATTATTTTATTTTAACAAAAGGTCTCCGACGAAATAAACGAGATCATAATTTCGTTTTATGTCAGTACTAATTTCTGTTAGAGCGTTACATAGTCAAACGGTTCTCGTTACGGTCCCTTGTGCCCGTGACACGTTAATTACCTGTAATACCGCTGCGATCTTTTCGTGATTATGAACGGCGCAGGATGTTAATATTATAGCACATTATAATAATGTATATAGGCTGCTATTCCGCTTGTCCCCGGAAAATGCTTACAAAAGCGACTTGACCTCTATGACGTTATATTAACATATTTGACAGCTATTTAACGATAAATAATCAGCATATTGTGATGATTCAAATACCGTTCTAATAAATCTATTAAGTTTACATTTCACAATTTTGGAAAAAGCTTTTCTTAAAATTGTATTTCTTATTGGATTTACATACATACGTATTGCAAGAAATCTCACGATTGCAAATAAAATTTGGCAATTTATTATTTTATGCATTTTATATTTGAACAAACTTTTCTCAAATTAGAACTTTGAAATTGTATGTTGATAAGAAAAATCTTCTGAATATTTCAAAAGTAATCGAGTTACACTGTGGTCCTGAAAATCGTGAGTTTCTCCTTGCTCTACATCTTTTATTCTTAATTTATTTAAAAGCTCTTTTGAAAGACGTCACACCGTGTTATTTCGTCAACAATCATGGAGTTGGTCATAGATGGTATATTGCCCGCTCATCAGATTTCCCAACGGAAAAAGAAATTCAAGGTGAAATTTTCTTGAAAACGTCTAGTCCGTGATGCTCGTTTTAGCATCTCTCCCAGATAGTCGGACGTTACTTCCCGTCGGTTACGCTTCCCCGATGGCTCTCAGCGAGACGCGAAGTTGTAAGATTGTCGGACGAGAGAGACTTGTGAAGTGTGAGTAGAGAGGATGAAGGAATGAGGCGGCGGACGAGATGGTCGAGGGTCGCGAGAAATGACTTTTCGTCCCCCGAGGATATCTCCGCTCCCGGAAATATGGATATAGGCAATTAAAATTACGTGATGGCAGAACGGAGTGGAAGGGAATAACAGAGGGGGAGGGAGAGGAAAAGGATTCCATGGGGGAAAACGAGTAATGACAGAGCAACGGGATCCTCTATTTCGAACTCACTTTACGTCTATACGAAAAGCGGAAGAAACGCGCGACGCGAAAAAGAGTCGCGGAAGGATTTATCGTCCCGGCGCGAGAGGTGCATTGGTGTGACCTAGAATTATTGCTCTGGAAGAGTGTCGTCGTTGCCGGCAACGAGGACGATGGCGACAGCGGCGACGACGACGACGACGAGGACGAGGTCGGACTCGACGATCGGCTCGATCCCGTAGAGACAATCCGTTATTTCTCGATGGCGAGAGCGCCGAGATGTCGTTTTTTGATACGTCACGTTTCACCCATAGTCGCCGGCTGCTTCATAACAAAGTTTCTCGCCACTTGCGGAGAATTGTTTCTCCGGATATTGCTCGCACCGTCGAACAATCTTTAATCTACATTTTTATGAAGTGCATCGCATTAATGGACAGAAACCAATACTTTTCATTATTTGGAGGAGCAGCAGCAAAATAAAATAACAATCGAAAAATTTATTAATGAGAAAACTTAATCGTAAAAAAAGGAAATGGATTAATATACTTTAGAATTTGTTTTCCCTCGCTTTATTGTCGATCTCAAATCTCATTCTATATTCCGAATAAAACGAAAAGAGCGAGACACATTTGCAGTTTGCTGCTTAGGAAATTGTATTATCTACGCTGATACGTTTGCTTATGGAACCGGAAAAGATGCGGCCTTTGAAAATCCACGTGAAAGAGCCCGCTCGTCAGAAAAGAATTCAGCTGACAAGCGAATTCGTTGAACGCTTACAGTTGACGCACGGCCGTAATTTCTGTTTGGTGTTCCAGTTGATGTCCCCGGTCGAGAAAGCGCGAAGCAACGTGAACTTTGAAGCTGTCGGAAAGTTTCTCCGGGATTTCCTACGAATGCCCCGTTCGCGAGCGACAGCTCCTAGTTCGCGAATCGAATAGAAAGAGACTCGCGCTCTTAGAGCTCTGTCGAGAATCTGATGTAGACAGCAGTCACTCCACTATCATCCGGACGGTAAACTCTTGAGCGTCGACTTGCTGACTCTAGCGATCGTGAGTATAAACGATATTTAGCCGCTGCATGTATCAAAACTTCAAGCTGTTAACTTTAAGTTTACATCGACGGATAGAATTCAAATGTGCGATGTGTTGCAAATTGCGTGATAATGTATATTAGGATTATAGAGGAAAATTTCCAGAGATGTATTCTCATACTGAATTACTATTCATAGACAAATTGCATAAAAGCGAATTGAGACGTCCTATTGATTTTAACATATTCTTCGACATTATCGTTGAGGTGTTTCCTACAATATCTTTCGGTCTAGCTGATGTTTATTGAACATCTCGCAACATTCTTACGACATCGTTAACTCTTCTCTTGACCAACCATCTGCCATTTTATTCTGCCATAGACGGTTATTGTATTATTATTGGCCTCCTTGAATGGCTCATAGCCCGACCGTATCGCTCATTCCATTTTTTTCTTTCTAACATTTTATCTCGGCGAAGAATTTGTCGACGTGACGTGTTTCAGTTGCACAATAGAGGAATGTTTCATTTAAATTTTGGATGTAGTATGATTGATTAATGAAATAAGGGATATTCGCAGAGTCATAAATATGTCGATCGGTTTCTACCGATGGCGAATATCCCTTATTTCATCTATATATATATGTGTGTACATGTTCGTATGTATGCACGTCTATGTGCGCGAGAATAAAATTATCGCAAAAGTTTGCGACAATTTTAAAACAGCATTTTTTTTGCTCCGGGAACAGTAATTGAGAGGTGGCAGGCAAATTGGCTCGATAGCCGCTAGCACCAAATTATCACGCGACCAGTCTGCCTCGACGTAACATTTTAAAGCGGATATGTCTGAGTTCTCACACGATGTATTCGCCTCTCGCGAACATGTCGTCTTTCTAACATTGAATTCTTTATGAATCTCTCGAGCACTTTTAATTATTTATCTGCTTGTTTCATTAATACTGAAACGCGTTCAAAAATGATTATTGGATTCACAATCAGTCGATCTTTTAATGAATTTATCGTTAGATTTAGTTTTCAATGTACGGGATACGAAAATTTTCTGTCGCCACGCGATATTCAATGTTCTGTTATGAAATTCTCTATATCTCTCGCGTTTCATTCCGTTTTCTCCGTCTGGCGCCACAACGACAACATAATTTCCTTCCTCGAAGAAAGCTTCGATAGCGATGGCGTTGATCTGGCGTATTGATTCCTCCGGCTTGGTTAAAGGTTACATGGACGACGGAAATTTCGATGGATTTCTGATCCATGCTCGTAAAGGTTTATTGAGACTCTAAGGGCTGATAGCGGAAGAAAAGGAAAAACGAAAGAAAGAAGGAAACATCCTCCTTTTTTGCGTCCGTAAGATGCGAAAGAGAGTAGAGGGATCCGGTGTTCTTATTTGCGTCACATTTCTGCTGCTTCTCTAGAGCTCGCTTCATATCACTTTTTCGTCAAGCTCGATCTACGGAATTTTATCCCGTCGACATTTTTGTCATAAAAATTAGAATTTTGAATTTTATTATTCACGATCTTTCCTATGATCGTGATGAGCTACGATCGTTGTATGGTCTCCTTATGATCGGCTTATAATCATAACACAAAAGAGATAATAAAACTGAATGAGAAAGAGAGTAATATTTTAAATTATATATTATCGAAATCTTATAATAATCTTAATTATAATATTGAAATATTATCAAATGTTATCGATGACATCGATAGCGATGATTGGAGTCTTAGGCTGAGCTTTATATGTGTATATATATATATATATATATATATATATTTTTCTTCTTACATTACATCACTACATTTATAATTGAAATTATATATTATAAAATTTATGAAATATTTATTTTATGCAATTCAAGAGAAGACATTAAAAACTTTATAAAAAAAATAATTATAGTTTATATTAATTAAATCTCTAAAATTGCACTTAACTGATATAACTGAAAAACTTGCGAATATTTTTTATTAATTTCATGAACAGATTTATTATTTCCAATGCAAATTAATATTACGGATATATTTTTCTGTATCCGTGTATTGTCCTGAATGAATAGAAATTTCAAGAGTACCTCAAACTATCAATTTTGTTGAAAACTTGCGTGGGCCAGAAGAATGCGATCAAAGCATTAAACAATAAATGAACGAAAGATGTAGGCAAATCGCGAAAGAGATGAGACAAAATCTCGAAACAATCTCGAAATCGAACGCTTTGCGTTCTTGTCTTCCCAATTAACTCTATTCTACAACAAAAACAGCTTCATTAAGAGAGAACAATGCAATTAAGGGCTTCCTCAGGAGGATAAATGCGGATCAACGGTGGGGTATGGGTGGATGAGACGCGACCTCGTCTGAGGAGCATCCGTCGTTCCTCCGTTATCGATCAGTGGCAAGAAAGGGTGAACACCCCGTCGAGAGTGCTCGCACCCCCTCGCGATGAATATTCCGCATAAACAATCTGATTCGACGAATTTCACAGACGACGTCTCAACCTTCGCTGATGTTATTCGCAGACTCTATCTTATACTTCCGTTATTTTATTATTTACTCTTTAGTTTTCCTTTTTTTCCCATTGTTGAGCTATTCAATCAGCCCAATTTCTTCGAAACAAAAATCAGACGAGAAATAACACGAGAGATATTTTACAGAATCATAAGAGATAGGATTTTTCAAGACTTTTCTCCTTTTCGACACTGCGCGAAACATTATGAAAATCTTAAATCAAAATGATTAAAAATCGATCTTCAATAATGATCTTGATTAATGATTATTTTCTCCAAAAGTATATGATTTTGATGTATATTAGTTAAATATTGTTACCGTAAAAAATACAAACAATTAGTAGTATACCACTTTTGTATGCTATCATAAAAATTGGGATGGCTGTAGTTTTGTTAAATTTCTCCCACAATCTTGTCGCATAAAAATATCATCAGTCACAAAAATAAACATTTAACGTTGTCAGAAGAAGAAAAAAGCAGATAGAGCCAAAGTGCTTCCGCTATTATACTCTTCCCTATTGAACGTTACACGAAAAAGTTCTACCAGCCAGCGAAGTTAAGTAAATGCTGTGCGAGAGACTGCGATCGAGAACGACGTCGCCTCGTGCTGGAACGTGCGAGCATTTCGACAACGCCGACGATCAGGCGCGGTAATAACGGCGCCGGCATAAATAATACAGCAGTCGAAGATCCGAAAAAAGTCGATCGAAATTGGACAGCGAGCGCGGTTAGTCGCCCGTAACTACTGACGCTACTCGGCATAGACCCGAGGGAGAGGAGGATGCTTTTTCCGGCTTCTCTCCTACTCGGTCGCTTTGTTCGCCGGCGGAAAAGCGATAATAACGAAAAGTTTGCCGTATAGTCGAGGCTACGGTCCCGCTCGTCGTCGGTGGAGTGTCGACGTCCAGGGGGCAACGAGAGGAGCGATTCGACAGAGGAGGCTATCGCTTCGGAAAGCACAGCGGAGCGTGGAAAACAGTTGAGGGAACAGAAGAACGGAAAACAGTTGCGAAACTGTTGCAATTCTTCCAAACTGCCGCTACTCGCGCGCGGCCATCGGCTCTCTTCCTCCACCCTCGAGGGATGATATCTCGTGGAATCCCTCGCAACTCTTCTTTTCCTTTCTTCTGCCCGCGTCTGACCGGCTTTATCATCTGTTAATAGCGAAATAAAAAAAAGCGGAACGAAATTCGCGGCCCGGAATCGAAGATACGCAAACAAGGGCGCACTATTTTCTTTCTTCCTTTCTTGTTACCTTCACGAATATGAAGCGGTAGTGAATGCACCCCCTCACCGTTTTGGTCGGATCGTCGAAAACTTCGGACATTGCATTATGCTAAAGTATAGTCGTGGCGGAGCTACGGACGAACTAATACCGGTTTGCTGCTGAATCGGAAATTTGGCAGGGCTCCGCCGTCTGTCTATGATCCCTTCCATCTCTTCGACCGGTTCCCAAGTTTCTGTTTTCTAACGATTTCTAGCTCTGCTTCGTGCAGCTTTAATTAAATTTCCGAGATGCGAAGAGAATTATTCTCGCGGTGGTTCCAACGGAGAGGTGTACACGCTTTAAAGAAAAACAGCGCTTCTTTTCCACCACCATTTATTAATTCCGTCTTAAGGTTTTATATACGGCATTTGCGGAGTAAGTTTCTTAAAGTGGTTCTTGGGTGTTCGAAGAGCCATTCATTTATGTGATAAGGAAATGTTATCAGCCCCCCATGTTTTCTCTTACTGATGTTCCCACTTTTAAACCAACAGGGGATAACATCGAAGACTTTCCGTCTGTTTTGTATTCTAGCACTTGCTTATCTCGTTTTGAGAAAGTCTTCGGGAACATATGAGGGAATTCAATGTCCAAAGTTGGAGCGTGAATGCGATACTTATTGTCACGAATAGTGTACCTTCGTGCATCGTATTGTGTCATTCTGTGTTCTGCTTTCTAGTCCTCGCGTATTATATGTGTTTCTCCTGTTAAATTTCTTAAAAGCATTACTGCAGCAAAATTGATATGTAAGTAGTTAAACAATAATTCTACTGATTTTAAATAGCAATTGACTTAAATAGTTTACAGATAAGTTAGAAGATAATTACATTTGATTATTTTATGATACAAAAATCATTCATTCTTCATTAATATTAAATTGTAATCAAAACGTAAACGTAATCATTTGAATATGTCTATAACTTTTAAAATCATAGACATTTTATAAATATAACGAAGTGAGAAATTCATTTATATAATATTTATAATATTTATATAATGTTTATATAATATTATTAATCGAGTCCAAGAAAGGCTATGAATTAATAATCATTATAGCATGTGCAAACAATATTTAATGTTACTTTTTAAAAATCAAGAATAAATGGATAATGTAATTTAATAAATTAATTTAATAAATAATAGAAATTAATATTAAATGTCAAGCATGACAATTTAATCAAGCTTGCTAAAATGTTTATTTATAACATAAAATTTATATCAAACTAAACTATCAGATAGCGACAAAATATATGAAACAATTTTATATTTCACAGATGTACAAACACCTAATAAGTTGATGTTTCAACAAAAAATAAAAATTATATAAATAAGATAATTGAATTGTAAGAAAAGGAAAGAAACTTAAAATATAGAGTACATAATATATCAAATTTTACAACACATATAGATTAATATTATCAATAAAATTATAAATTATATAAATGAATTAATTGAAGTGAGAGAAGAGAGACACTCGAAATACAATCGAATACACCAAATTCATAGTTTACGAGTGAGTTGCTTCGGGCATTGAAGTATCGAAATATCGTACTATCTGCTTCTATCTGATTCTATGGGGACCACCAAGACTTGAAACATACCGACTGAACGCGGAAGAGGAATGAAGATCCAGGAAAGAAAAGACAGATTCGATAGAGTAAAATACCCGTATAAATCAGGTTTCGCTTCGTTGTTTTCTTGTTGGGATGAGCGCTCTAACTGCTGAAATTCGATCGTCTCTTTTGTTTACTGTAGAGAAAATTCTCTACTTCATATAAAATTAATTCAATAAAAGTTGGCTTTCTTTTTCTACGAAAATGCCGCAACATCGCGCGCAGATATCTAATTTTGGGGTCTAATAGCATTCAGGAAATTTAGTGTCACACGATTGTCGATAGATCGACACGTGGCGTCGGTGGAAGCAGCTGCGGCTTGATGTTATGTTGCAGGATTATTGGGATGAAACAATCAATGCGGTCACCCAATATACGCACTTCCACAGTGTATTTGGTGTGTTGCAAAGCAAATTGTATTAATCCATATTATAATTTAGTAGCTAATTAATTCGAAATTCAATTTCATTCGAGAGGGGATCATTCTAATAATGCATATATAATAAATTATAAACGATAATATTTCATGTGAGTAACAAGAGTCTAGACATTTTAATATTTTCCAATAATAATACAAGTACATGAAATACAACAACACAAAAAATATAATAAAAAATTGTTCAAATAACTATGATTTCTAATGCATACAGCAAATCTTTTGAACAGATTTTATAGGGAATATTGATTATGTAATATAGCAGCATTTTTTACAAATTCAGAAGTGCTTGCAAATAAAAAGCAAATAATACGGTTCAACAGAAAAATCGTGGTTCTCCAATACAGCCCATTGTGGCTGGGACGCGAAAAGAACTCCCTTATGATGCGTACGTGCACGTGAGTCGAAAACATATCGGTTTTCCCTATGATATCAGAACTGCGAGTGCAAACGCGTGTGCAACGTACGCTATGTAGTCCAGTAAATTTTCGTTGGGTGATTCTAAAAAAGTTTCTATCTATAAATGCGAAAAATGATTTTTAAATGTTTTATTTTACATTTAAAAAGCGTATCGCGTTTTCGATGGATTTTTACAAATTGCTATTTCGAAACGTGATATTCTTGATAACTCTCATGCATTAACGTATCGCAACAATATAATCGCGATTTGCGTTTTATGCGTATTCGTATAACCGTAATAAAAGCGAAACGAAATATGAAAATTATTTAATGCGCGACAATTTTATGTTAATTAACGCGAAAGGAGGGTTATTTGTTCAGTCCTTAAGTCTCTAGATAATTACCGGATGCTTGAGATTGTCTTGGGGGCTATTTATTTATTCCACTCCTTGAACAATGTCGCGGTCCTCCAGTGGGAATCGTCGCGAGGGTAGAAATCGACGTGCTCCTCTGATTACGACCGAGTTTCTTCTCTCTCAGACTTTATTTTCGACTCTCGGTTCGCTGTTTTGTCCTTTTTCTCTTTCCTATCACGCCCGTCCGTTTCACGATTACACTCCGTTTTCGGTGCCAACGTTTCATTTCGATTATCCGTAGCCCAGCAAGGTGTCAAACGTTCAGTTGTTGGATCGTGCGAATGTTTTTCCTGGCGTGGTCCATGGTTCTATTTTTTCTCGTGCGAGCAACTTCGCTGGATTTTTCTCGCCGAGAAAATTCTCTCGCGTCGACCACACATTGGTAGCATTTTGTAAACGCTATCAGAATTGCTGTTCCACGGTCGACAAATTGTCAGACATGTAGGGTTGCGAAGAAAGTCTGGAATGTGCGCTGTACAGGATCAGTGAAATTGCTTATCTATACAATACAGATGCGCGTATACAATACGTGAAATAGATAACAAGGAATTTCATACGATGATTACACATGGTAGCTACTGATCATCTAGAAAGTTCACTTCTGTATGTCATTTCGATCGTTGCTTCCTGTAGCCAAGACATGGACAAGGAGAATATCAGACATGCAATACGATGCAATACGACGCTTTCTCTCGTAGTTGATGTATTTCTATGCAAATATCTTGCGCAAGAGGAAGTATCTTCTCGCTTCTTTTCCTAAGTAACCGTGTAGATAATAAGGCGTGCGAAGTTGAAGCGAACTAGGTAGAGTGCAATGCAATTACGAGTCTGGAATGGTATGACTGGCTTCATCTACTCTTATTTCTTTCTTGGATGATTCACGGCGCGCAACTTGGGAGTAGGTGAGCGCTTGAAATGGCGGAAAACTATTTTCGCGAATTTTCCACCAATGGAATTATGTCTCTGACGATATTAATCCCATTTGTAAACTCAACCAGCGTAACGAAAATCGAGAGGTTTGTCGATGACTCATCAAATGTACCAATTTCAGTTAAAAACTCGAACCTTTTGTATCGAGAAAATCTTGGAGTGCTACGGAGAAATGCAATAATGACTTTCGCTCGTTGCGTTCGGGTTGTTTTTATACAATATAAGTAGAATTAAATGAGCTAGTAAAGTTTCCTCCATGTGAAGCATTCCCATGTCAACAATTGATACAGAAATTTGATTTTTATAATTGAAAATAAAACATTTTTTAATAATCCTTTTTAAAAATCTCGTTATAAAAGAAGTCAAAAATTGTAAAAGTTTTTATTTCTAACGTAAAGCAGTTTAATGCAAAACAGAAACAGACAAAAGTATTAACTACGAACAAATTTAATTTTACATTTTCTATTTGTTTTTGCAAAAAATACTTTTTCTAGTTACGTTTTGCAATCTTCCTCGTAGGAATATTAATAATAAAATAGTTTAACATTTAAAATAATATCGATAATTAAATACAGATAATAGTACTTATAATTTATTACAGCAACATTGATGGCTAAGTACCAACAATAAAATTTATGATTCATCGTAATTTATAATATCAATAATATTTAAACGATTAACAAGTCATTTTTCTATAGAACAATAATATTAGTGCATGTTAAAATTTGCTAAAAAGATAGAATGATACGAATCGAATGACATAAGATGCCAAAATTATTGATTAAATCTTTGTCCAAACTTATTGCGTTTTTATTACTCTCGTAATATGACGTAATTGTATTTTTACGTATTACTTAATCTAACTGAAGAGCAATGTAGCGTGTCCTTCGAACTTTTAGATTTGCTCGTATCGTAACTTCCTGCGGACTAAACAAACGTTCGTGGGTTAAATTACTTTTCATTTTGTCCATCGCGAAAAGTCTCGTCCTGATGCACGAGATTTTTAGTGGAAACTTTTAGTAAAACGCAGTAGCCCCGTGTGTAATGTATGCGCGTGTAAGGTGTGATAAAGAGCGCACTATCTCGCGTAATTAATGTGTAAACCTACTTTAATCCTAGCTGCGCGGTCAAGCCGAGTTCGTACGGTACAGTTGTCTACCGCGTTTCATAGTTAATTCGCCCAACTTTAATCGCCCGTGACACTAACGACTTTCTTATGCTCTTGCTTTATGCTATGCCCAAGCGTAGCGGACGCTAAGGCATTACATCGTCGCCCAACATTATGAAAGCTTCTAACCAAAATATAGAATTTGCAGGCAAAAAAACAAAGCATACAAAAAACTTATCTTTTTCAAAAATTTCGGATTATTTTTTATAATTTATTTTTTATAATTCTATATATTTTGTATATTTTATGTCATCAAATCATTATAATTATAAAGTAAAATAAAAATTAATATTTGAGTACTTTGTTTTTTTTTGCTGACATTATAGAATAAACTTACAATTTATAATGTGTAGAGAATAAATATCGTTCAACGAAAGTGCACAGATGCAATCAAAGTCAGAAATAGAGTTGAGAGATTGTAACGAATGATGAGTTTGCAGAAATATGGCAAGAGAAATAGGCATGAAGGCGAAAAAAGGAAAAAAAGAAACGGTAAAACATACTAAGCCTGATATATATATATATATATATATATATATATATATATACATATATATATAACCAAGTTTTCCAATCTTCCAACGCCGAACGAAACTGAGCTCACGGAGTCGAAGCACGCAACATTCCGCTACGTTACATAGGGCCTATTCTATTTTCTATCTTATAACCTATCATATATCCCATCTCGCATCAATGACATATCATCCGATATAGCTTTACGGAATTTAAAAAAAATATCGAGATAAAAACTTATTAATATTTTTGCATTATTGCCAGAAACATTTCGCTACATCAATTTTAGCATTTACGATAACTATTGTTCATTAAATGTAAATATTTGCTCGTGACGTTGATTTGCTATAGCATATTTGAACATGCCAAGCGTGGTTTAATTAAACATGTATGCATGTAATGTATCATAATATAAATACAAGTGATATTAAAATATTATAATGAAACACAATGCATCATATGTCTATCATGTACGTAGAGAACGCATTACTTGCTAAAAAAATTTATCATTACAATCAGGATATTTCATCGATCCTTTATCAACTTGTATAATAAATATTATTAATATATTTATTTATTAAATAAATAAAGTCTTTTTGCCTATAATTAATATTATTCACACATCATTACTTAATTGATTTACATATAATTAAATAATCTGCATTTTACACAATTACAATTTTATATAGCGCATAATATTTAAATAAACTTGATGAAGGATGAAGTATTTTCTGCGATATTAATCCCAACTGTATGAGATTTCATGGTTGTGAAAATATACGCAAATCCAATATGAAATATCTCCGTGTACGGACGTTAATCAAACCTTAAGATGAAAAACAAATAGTCTTTGCCCTCATGTATTTTGCATAGCTGTTGGACGGATGTATTAATATCCGAGAGCGCAGCAGCCACTATCGGTCTTCGGGCGTGTGAAGAATTCATTTACTCGACCTAAATAAGAGCACGTGCCCCCAACTCGAATAAAACGATGTGCATAGGTAATTAATCCATGCCAAATTTATTCTCGCGAACTAGATCGAATCTGAAACCAGTTTCGATTCTATAATATAGGTCAAAAGGTCTCGGGGATAAAATTGGGATACTACGACCGACGTAGAAAGACATATACACAGAATAACCGTTTCGAGATCAGCCAGCTATCGATTTTCAATTCGTAACTCAGCAATGCTTTGAGAGACGAGATAACGTACGTCACGGAATGATCAAGCGGCGAGCGTGAAACCCCGTTTTTCAAACTGTTTCCAAAAATGGTTCGACATTTTCTCTCTCCTTCTCCGATCTCTGTAGAGATCGTTTCGCGAATGATTGCTTAACTGATTCGTAAAAAGAATTGTGTTACTACATACGTAATTTATATCAGTTTTTTTATACACTAAAAACGGTGCCGCGCGTGCATTATCTACTGGACTGGTAATTAGAAACTTTTCCGTATGGAAACGGAATTAATAAGATCGAATCTTTCTTCTTCTATGTGTTCTGTGCATGTGGCCACTTGAATTTTTCTTGAATTTTAAAAGTATTTTCTTTTTACGAGGATTTTTCTTCGCAAACGTAGTTTACTTTCGTCTGCGATGAGCAAGTCGCTAAGTAAGTCGCGAAAGTTACATTGTATGCAGAGTGGACGTGTATCCAGAGTGAAGATAAAATTTTCGAACTCGCGCTCGATTGACAAAGCAGATACAGCTACATCGCGAAACTTTTTTGCAGGTGTAAAGAGGCACAGTAACTTGGTAAGAAAACTCTGTCGCTATCCGCGAACCTTCGAACCTCGTTGAGGAAAGCTTTGTCATTCGTAGGCAAATTTAGTGTATCGCTATCTGCATCATTTTTACGCGACTCCACGAACGTTCCGAAACAATAACCGGCGGTATTCACGAGTACAAAGATAGAATCGTTTGGAAAAGCTCTCGTCGTCGATGTTTCCACTTGTCTTACTTCGGGTTGTATCAGCGCGCGCACGCTTGACGTCAATATCGAGTGCACTGTAGCTAGAATTCCCATCCGAGAATCTTTCAAACTCTCGGAGAATTCAGCGTTTTTCCTGAAGCGAATAGTTTTCCAGATATTTCAGATACTCGCGGGAGTGAATATCTATTATAAACCCCGTTGGTTTTTCTCCATTATATCGAACCGAAGAATCGTTTCAAGTGTCACCTCTCATTTGTATTTCTACATCGAAAATATAATTTACGTTGTAAGAATAAAAAAACTCAATCGCGCCTGAACTATAATGCAATATATAAAAAATTGTGAAAAGTTAAGTACAGAGTTGTACATGGTTAATGAAAGAAGGTGAAAATTTTAAGGCGGATTTTAAAAAAGTTTTAATTAGTTTTCACACTTATGAGAAAGTGCATTTTGCTCTTGACGATGATCGCGAACAAAGTGCCAGCTTCCCGTTAACTTCAAGGTATAAATGCATTATATTTTTTCATTTTTATCATGCCAATAGATCAATTTATTTATTATTTCTAATAGGTCCAAATATATATCAAACAATTAATTTAAAATTGTACGAAACTACGCAATTTTTTTTAACAAAGTGTTTTTAACGACTGTTAGGAGGCGATTTCTCGCGAAAACCTTCGCCGCGCGTCAGCTTAACGTTAAGTATTTCGGAAGGAGATTTACTCTGCGATGAATAAGAATGTCACTTAATATCAAGCAGGTATATATTTGGTGTCTTCATTAAAATGCAAAATTTCCTGCAATTGCCTTATACCCGCAACGGCGATACCTGTTTTCTCACAACGACGCTTTTATGCACCGAGTGTGTGTGTAATATTTTTCCGCGTAGGAGGGAGTTTATATTCGCGAACGAGTAAAGTCATTACCCGTATTCCCTTCGCTCGCATCCTTTTTTCCCATCTCCAACATTTTTTTATCTTGCCTAAATCCTCGCAGGACAACCAGGGCGAGTTGCTTTCACAGTTATCCGGTACGAAGCTTCAGGGATGCGAGTAGACTGAGGGGAGGGTTTGCTAGGAAGCTCAGATAAGAGAATCGCCACTTACCGAGAGAAAAATGCACCTAGCTGATTAAAGAGTTTCCCCAGGAACGGATTGTGAATTCTTCCTCATACCCGCGAGCGTCGTAAAAAATTCCGCGAATGTTGAAACTTTAGTAATGTCGCACGGGTGTGTAAGGATATTTTTTAGATGATTCGCTCGTTCACATCGTAATAAAGGCAAAATCAATATTATTATAATTAAATATCAAGGAAATAGGTAAAATAATATAACGAAATTTTTAAATAAATTTTGACATTAATTTTTTTGCAATTTGTGTACTGATTGAAAAACTGAGAAGGACCAGGCCACAAAATTTCATTATCTTCGTAAAACACTTATGGCATTTTGCAATCTCGTAGGCACAACAAGTTACGTCCCTGCGTCTTGCCTAAAGATCTTTAAAAGTCAGTCCTAGCCTCTTCTCGCGCAACGCATTCATTTTCGAACAAACTTTCGAAATAACGGAGGGTGTAATTGACTAAGATACAGATAGCAACCGACGAGTTTGCGCGACTGTCTTAGACGGTCACGAATCTTCTTTATTGTCGAAGTCAGAGCGCGAACGTCGGCAGTGTTTCCAAATAAATGGTATACATACTCTTTTCAACCTAGACCTTTCTGCACAACCATTCTCTCCTGCAGTTCCACCCTAAACTTGCCTCTTGTCCACCGGAATTAACCGACGCCATGCTACTAACTTTGGGGATGAATCGGGTACGTGGAAGGCATAAATTAACTTGCATGACGTCGACACGAGTTTAACTAGTTCCCAACACTTTTTACCAGACCGCATCACATCGTTTTGGTACACATTGTACTCCGTTTCGTTGTCACTTACTTGTGCACACATTTTACGAGGCAAAAGAAATAAAATAAAAAAAAGAGAAAATCGATAGGTCATACTGATATACATTTATAAAACATAAACAAGAGTCTAACGGAGAAGAAATAATCATTTAATCGATTAACATTAAAGGAACGTTATATCTGCCATGCAGAAAAGCTAAACCGTACATATTTGATGAAATTAAAATCAATAATATGTGCATATTAGTTTATTTAACTTTATTACGATTAGCTTTATTCATTATTTTATTACGATATATGATATTAATCATAAATAAAATATAAAAATAAAAATAAAAAACAAAGATAAAATAAAACGTTATATTATTACAATATCGATTGGTTTTTGCAATTTTTGTGTATAATACTTGCATCGGTCATAATAATAATAAAAAGATTAACTTAGTGCACATACTTGATTGCACAAAAAGAAAAAAAGATGAATCAATCAATTATGATTTTATGTACAAAAAAACTAATACTAATTATTAAATAATTTATCAAAATTAATTTTTTAATTTATCAAAATTGTATGGAACTTTGATACTGAATGTTTTGATATATTGAAAGATAAAAAAAATTTAGAAATCATTCTCGAAAAATGTTTATACATTTGCCTTGAAGAAAGAAAGAGATTTAACTGATCGTTGTTGGACATTAAAAATTTTTTATTACTATTTTGTTCAAGCACATTCATCTATTGAGAAATTATTCCCAGTTGAATGCAAACAAAGTGAAAACGTGAAAAGAGTAAATTGCAACTATACAGAGAACAGTTTATCAGTCATTGGTCAAAGAGCGGTTTTCAAAAGACGAAATTGAACGAGTCGACCTCGTGCAAGCTTTTTTCCCTTTCTTTAACAGAAGAAATGAACATCGAAAATCAATGGCTAAGTTACAAGTCGAACTGAATCGACAGAGAGAAGCGAAATTCCCATGATTGACCACAAAGAAACGCATAATTATATCCGAGCCGAAAAAATGTTAAAATTGTTTAAAAGGTTGCAATATCCTAAACATTTTTTCGCGATACTCAATTCATTCATGCCGAATCGAAAGCATGATGCAATTTAAATCAACAAGAATATTATGAATGTATCTATGTTAATTCGATGATATATAATGCTCGCTTCAAGATTTACATTGGTTGGTTCAACGCAGTCTTCACAAATCTACGAAGCAGTACGATAAACTTGGAGTTTCAACGATGAAATTCCGCGTAAGACAAGCTCGATCACGAATTCATTTCGTTGTGAATTTATCCAGCTGGCACAGTTTCAGATTCGTAGCTGCGATGTCGTCGCATTTTGCGCGCTCAGCTAACCTGAGCGTACGGAAAACTAATCAATTTACTAACGCCGCGCATTAATTGTGGCTCCAGTAACGTCGTGTAAGTAAGTCACACACTCACGCTTTGCTTCGTGACCCGAATTATTCAACTGAGTGCAACCGCGTTCCGCATCATCGTCCTACTTTCGAAACTTTGCACTTTAGCGACTTAATCGTAAGACCGAGACAGCGGCGCGATCAATTCGCAAGTCAAAAGCTCCTTTTGCATAGGAAAAGCACAAAGCAGCCGAATAAAATTTCGATACGAATTCCTCGTAAACGTTATGTGGGACTTTGCTCCAAAATTCATTATTCAATCGGTAATTTCCCATGCGCATTTTCTTTTTTCGTGTCTTTTTCTCTCTTTTTTTTTGTTTCGTATGTGCATTTTGATTCTCAAATTAGAAACGATTGTACATAGTCTCGAGAATAGACACGATTCGTGATGCTCATGAAAATTCCGTATGCTAGTAAGCGCTAGTTATAATCCCGAGAGAACCTATATCAAACTACACATAAATACACAACTAAAAACATAAATATAGTTTTATTACATGCAAATTGTTTTATTCATTGCGAAGTGTATTTTATTTTTGATGCATGAGATTGATTTGTTTTCCAAACCAAAAAGTTTCGTTAATTTCGTTAATGCATAATGATTTTTTTCAATGAGAATTTGTCATAATTTTTGGTACAAAAATCAATTATAATGCCAATTATAGCAAAATGAAAAAGATATTTAAAAAATTTAGATTTTAATTATAAATTATGTTGATGCATTCTGTTTTAAGACACTTAGATAACTATCAATTATGGAAATGGAGATTAGATTTAAAAATTTTATAATTTTCTCTGTCAATCTGTTTTCTTAACGAGAATATCAATTTACAGAGAAATATTGTTTCACACGAAACTATCGATTATCGAAGGAGGCAATTTATTACGTAATATAATCATGGAATATAATTAACGAAATCTGTTGACAATTATGATTCTCTCGTTAGTCCAAGCTCTTAAGGAAGGCTGTTTTTTTTTTAAGTCCGACCAATGTCAAATCAATGTTGACTGTATCTCGCAGGTTTTTTTAATTCCGTCGAGATCTCGCTTATTTCGGTGCAATCGTTGAAATTATGGATGATGTCGCGAGATACTGCATCGTTATCACCGAGAGGAAAATACGTAGCAAGAGGCACGAATATGCCATGACGTAGCCGTGATTGCCTCGCTAGCATTCACGTTTCTACTGCGACTGATGGAATTCGTGAAACTACGAACGCGTTGGTCGTTGACCTTTCTGTTGATCTGGCAGTAATGCTGACTGTGCAACACTTCACATCGTATCAGGAGATATATGCCAGAAATGCACGATATAATCTGGCATTGAGGTAAAGTCATATTAATGAATAAGCAAATTCTATTTTAGTAGAATCTTTATAATATTCATGATGATAATAAGTTCCTTAACCATTCAGACCCTATGTACAGAATTATGCACGCAACTTTAAAATCATGTGAAATAGTTATTTTTTAGAATTAGTTTTCCTGCGATCTCTCGGTGGAATTGGAAATTCCTAACAGTTATAAGTCATAAAAAAAACCCTTAGCATCAATAAAAATTAATTCAATAATTTTTTACCTAACCAGAAAAAATTCAGGTCCGAATGGGTTAAGAAATTTCGCGAATGCATAATCTAACATATTTAATATTTTTAACAAAGTATCAATTATTTCAATAGCCAAATTGAAATATGAATTGTCTCTTATTCTAGAATTTTTAAACATAATGCAGAATGCTTTGATGAGTATTTTACATAAAATATATACGTGGCAAAAACCAGTTTGATATGCGTGTTTGTTTTTCGCATATATATCGTATTATATTATTCTATAAAAGTCAAGCTCGTGATCTGTCGCGGGACAGGTTCAACAACCGTCCTGGGCACCAGGGAATTCACATTTCTGCTGACTAACTGGCGCTGCGTTCATTCGCGATAAGTTTGTCACGATTATCCCGATACGCAGTTGACAAAGCGGGAAATTAAAGCTCGTCGGATGCAGGACGGGAGATTCTGAGCGAGATCCCAGCGGAAATTTGCTGCGCATCGCGCTACACATATTTATGGAAATCTAACGCGTTACATGGCCAGTGCCGCATCGTGGCATCACTTCAAACACTTCGACTATTGCTCGGACCAGCGCACCACTCTCGCAATTCGACGAGTAACTCGCAACACACATTCATCCGCGATAAGTTCGACGATTGCTCGGGAGCACGTAGGTTCCTGAGGAAATTAAAACTTGGCCAATTCAACCACGCGGGAAGCGGACAGTTGGCAGTGGCTTTATTAACTGTCGAGAAGAGAAAGAAAGCTGCCATAGAGTCGAGGCTAATGAGAGATACGGCGAAGCCGCTTGAGATGTCCCCTCGTCCCCTCTCTCCCTTTCCTCTTCGCGTACGCATCGAGAGAAGCGAATAAACCACCCTCGTCGAAATGCGAAGAACCCGCGTCGCGGTTTTCTCCCTAGGGTAATCTTAATTCTCAAATTGTAGCCTCTTTTGTATCGCGACGACATGCGCGCAACATTCCGAGTTTTGATCAGCGTTCGAATGAATGAAAAATTCAGTGCCGCAGCGCACGAGTTACCCCTCGGGGTGCTTTTATTAGAATGCTTGTTTACCAATCTTGCAGCCGCGGTCATGCTCAATTTGTCGACTTGATTTCTAATGTCGATACTCTCGCATTAGAAATCATCTCTGATATTTTCCTTTTTCATTTTATTCACTCTTTTAGACGCATATCAGACGAAACTGTACGTCATAAATGTCTAATGGATGTTTTTGGGATTTTATCATTTGAGTATTTTAGAATTTATTTAGATTTTTAGATATCTATTATTCTCGTTATAATGTTATTATTTGATCACTATACTTTTAAGTAATATCTTTATGCAAAAAAAAAAAAAAATCGAAAGTTGAATAAAAACCGCGTACCAAGCGTGTAATATGCCAGATATTTATGCTCAAAACTAAAATTATTTAAAGCAAATTCAATATCACGGTGGTATTTGATGAAATGAATTAAAAATGAAATGAATTAAAAATCATAGAAGGCAGATTATTGTTCCATTACTTTCATCGCGTATTAGCGAGCTGTGAATTCTTGTAAATATTTCAGGTCAATATTCGTTCAATTGCTGTAAAATTGTGTCGCATAAATAAACGGCCACATTCATTCGTTAATTTACTTTTATTATATTATCAATTACAGTTCGACGTAATTATGCCTCTGATTTAATCAATCATTATGTACACAGTTGAGTCATCATATTCAGCATATAAGCCAGCATTAAATAAGACCTTTGAAGTTTTATATTTTTGCATATTAAAAACACACATATCTGATTAAACAAAACATAAAGCAAATATCTGTATTTTTTTGTAATAAATTATTGTGTAACAAGGTAATTAAAATTATTTAAAATGTTATTGATTTAGCATTTATTTTTAGAAATCTAAACTGCATAATTTCTTCTTTCTTTGCACGTTTTATAAAAATTTATAAAAATTATTATACAGCTAAGAAAAAACCGAAATATACAGATGTTAAAATTATCATAAAGAAAAACACAAACTTTAGTTTGATAAATTATTCAAGGATCTTATATTTGTAAGGTATCGAATAGCGAGCTTTCTTTAGTAACGTTCACGAAATAATTTCGATGCGATCGCTTGGAGAAGAGACTCTGTTGTACATAAATAAAAGAGAAAATAAAGAATTTGCGTCGCTCATAATTTAGTGAAGCCACAAGATGCAAAGAAAGGAGAAATTTTCGACGTGAAACGGAACAGGACCGTACTTACGCCAACGTGAATTAGGATAGGACGTAGTCCGCGGAAAAGCACAAGCGCTTGCGCTAAAAGCCACGGCTTGCGGGGGGTTGGAAGAGGGTAAGAGAGAATTCTCGCCGGGGTGGGGACAGGGATCGTAGTTGGAAGCTTCTGCGGGAAACGGAGAATCTGCGAGTGTCAGTGCGATTCGCGACGCGATGCCCTTCGCTCCCCCGGTCCGTGCTTAAGGGGTGGTGGGATCGTGGGCTCGCCGGTTTCTCCCGTTGTGTCGTCGTTAAGAACAACGGAGATTGCTATGTAATTCTCTGTGTGCGACAACTTCCACAGAAATCAAAGCCTATTCGTACAAAACCTCGGATGGTACAATTTCGTACAAAAGCAAGTAATCGCGCACATACGGATCTAGTTTCCGCTACGGAAATGTGTTAGACGTGAGTGACAATTTAGTAGGATTAATTCCGCGCTCGGAAATGAGCTCTGTCACATCGATCATCCTCGCGTCTCTCGTTATCAGCCGATGAAGGAGCAATCGTTTTATTTAATTACTCGCGACGAATCGGTGCAAGACTGCGATAGAAGACGCGATCTTGCGAATTCTTGTCTATTACTATGCCGCGAGAGTTCTACTGTGAGAAAATTATGCAAACGTAATTTCCTGTTGCCCTGCGATCGCGATTTGCGCCGGAGAAACTCCAGAGCGGAGCATAGTCTGATCGCGCGTTTACCATTATCGGAAAATAGCGGCGAGGTGCTCGAAGTAAATTTTAAGATACGATACGCATCTCTCTTTCGTCCCATCCTTTTCTCTATCGTGTCTGCATGCCCTACGTCAACCTCTTTCCACCTTCTTCGTTTTCCGCTCACCAACTTCTCTCGTGCAACTTTCCCTTTAAATTGCGTTAGAAACTCGATCTGCGATGTGCGATAATAATGATTGAAAAGTTTTGGTAACAATTATCGACTAAATTTTCAATGCGGCGTTTTCAACTCTCCCCAACTATTCTTTTTATAATGCATCTTTCGCATTCCGGTTTTCTCACAATTACACGCCAGAAATTTTAGAAAATTAATTGAAAATGAAATACAATTAACATTTTTAATCTAAATTCAGATATCATTAATAATCATAGGAATGTGTCATATTAAGAGGTAAAATGTTTCATTTGTGAAATAAGACATTGTGTTTTTTTGAGCTACACAACCAAATTTCAATAGTTTTCCCTTCGCACTCAGCATTGCCTTATATAGTTTCAATGGGAATTACCGGCCAAATTGCATTCAGAATTCAATTCCATAGGGATAATAATAATGATCCAAAGCTCTTACGCGGCAATTATAAACGTGGAAACTTAGTATGGATGAAAGTTCGTCGCCCGTTTGCGTTCCCTTATTGGCATACCGATCTTCGTAACATCGGAGCAAACGAAGAGAGATGATTAAATACATACGTCTGTCCCATTTTAATTCAATATACATTTGTGTTTACAAATCGACATTTAATTACATATTTAAAAGCACGCCATTATAAAATGATACAATTTAATTAAAAAATATTCATTTTAAAATAATTATTATAAGATACATGAGCCACGAAAATTTTGCGTCAAAAGTATTTATACAAAACTTAAATTAATTTTATAAATTAAATATTGCATGGAAACAAATATTAAATAAAGAATTCTGGAGCTAATGAGAGAATTAAAAGCAGTATTTTAAAATCGAATGCGATTCGTGATGCAGTTAATTCTGTTATAATTATGCAAGACCGAAAAACTGAGTGAGAACGTGTTATTCGTGTTGAAAGTATTACGCGAGCTCTGGTGACCAATTCAGAGAGAGCAAAAGGATTATTAAAAGCGCATAATGGATCGCTGGACAGATACTAATTGATAAAATATTAGCGGAATTCACTGTAAACGTACATGTAACAAGAATATGATTAATTAATCTACAAGAGCTTCTCGCCATTGATTGGACAAAATTTAACGGTGAGTACACATGCATATATATACACACAAATTATAGTTAAAACAAGATATTTTGTAAAAAATGTTAACAAGTAATACTAAAATTTTCAAAATTAAAATAATAAAAAATAAGTATTAAAATTAGCATTTACTTTATTCGTAAAGTTATTCTTTCATGTAATTTAATTTCTCATTGGACGCTAGTTTCTAATTCTCTGCGTTTTCTGCTTTTTCATGAATTGAATACACGAATCATAACTAATTTAGACTTGTATCCTATATTCCTGGTAATGTATTTACCAATTAACAAAAGTAACTGTTGGCTAAGAGGGCACTGCCTTAATTTTCATTTCTCGTCTTAATTCTCCGCGTTAATTCGCACTCACATTTTACGTCGTTAGACCGGCATCATAATGGTAAATTATGTGTAACTTTGCAAACAACACATTTGAATATCACTCTTTCTAAGATAATTCGTTGAAGACATAAGCGCTATAAATGGTTCTGTTTTATGTGCCTCACAATTTATGATGAAATAATTATTGCGAGACCACAAATAATCGAGAATTGGTAGTTGATTTTAAAGCCGCCAGTTATGTGGTGATTTGTTATTTATTATATATATTATATAATTAATTCGTCACGAAATATGTCCGCTCATTGAAAGATAATATGCCGCACGACATAAAAAATAATCCTGATTCGATCTCATTAATAATTGTCTCATTGATCGGATTAAATTGATAACTTGTCGGTATATATACTTTATTTAATAATTCAATTGATGCGAAGCCTAATTATTCATTATGGAATTATATCGGATTTAAATAGGACTATTTTGTTTTCACATCGGAGAAATAATCTGCATCTAATATGCAACTGAAAATGTATCACCTTTATAATGCTTTCATGTATACATATATTTTTTCAAAATTAACCTTTGTATCAATATGCGAATATGCATTATTGTTTAGTTTAAATTAAAATTTTAGATTTTTTAACGAAACAGTTTTCTCATTCTTTAAATAATCATACGTTGATTAATGTGTTTATAGAATAAAAATTTAAATGTACAATTTCATGAAAAGATTATAAAAATACCATGAAAACACTGAATATTGTTATAAAAATTAAATATTAAATTTTTTAGAATATACAATATATTTTTATAATTCTCCTCTTGATGTCCCTTTTTAAGATTGTTTCTTTACATAATATTCAGAAATTGCTGAAAAATATTATGTAATGTACGATATTACGAAAAATGCAAAAAGGAGAAATTGGAAAACAATTATTATTTCTCTATACTTTAATACATTTACATCGCAAATAAAATTTACATCCATCTATCAGATGGATCAATGTGCTATTTACTTTTAATATAATGACTTATATCAATAAGTATATCAATATATTAATAATTTATATCAATTTTTTTAATAACAGTTTATTTTCCTGTATGTTACAAAAAGCTTTCAACAGCACAATTGATTTTATTTTCTAAAATATAAAACATGTGTCCTGTTGGAAATGGCTTATTTAATCAAGAAAATTAAGAATTGTATTGTCTATAGCGATGCTAGTATTATCTTGTTTTCGTTGGGAAATCGTTAGCATCGAAGTGAAATACAACGAAATGCACTAGCACCAGAAAAAGCGGCTTGCAAGCACCGCGTCAGCATTCCATTTCGCCCTGCTCAATAAGCGATACCGTCATCGTTGAAATTTTTAGAAACATAAAATCGCGGAAGCGTCTGACAAGAAGAGAATCTATATCTATCGTTTGTTCCATTATCTTTAATTTCGTGAAAAATAAATTTGGTATATTATTCACGAGAATCTGCTAAAGAATTTTATAAGATACTATAGTAAATATATGTTAAAAATTTTGTATTCTCTAAAAGGCGCGACAACATATACATAAATGAGGATTCGATGAGTCGTAGATATAAAAAAAATTACTTGTAAAATTATATAAAACAGCCAAATTCAGTATTGCGATCACTAATAATTGGATAAACAATTCTGTATGTTTGGACAAAAGATAAAATCAATTCGGAAAATTGTTTTTCGTGCGAGTAAACGAGAGCTCTAGAGACGAGTAAACTGTTACTTTGCCTCATGGGAGACTATTATCAATAATCGGTCAAAATAATGATTTAAATATGCTTAATACGTATGGAAAATGCCAAATTGCCTTTTGAAAATATTATTTTAGATATTAAATTCTAAAAAATAAACATTTGCAAATTGTGCACAATGATTAATACATATGCGATTTTAATTAAAAAATATGACAATCTGATGGTATGATAAATATTGAATTAAATCTTCATGTGTTATCTAAAATATATTGTAACATTAACTTACGGAAAATTGCATTCTCCACTAAATCTTCCGATTAAGTTTATTCAAGAAGAAATGTCTACAGCGGCCGTTCAGCATCATTATGAATTATGCATTGCGACGGCGCACCAAGAGAGAGCAAACTTTGCCGGTTTTCCATTTATATTAAGCGTCACGCAAACTCGTCAGCGTCAAGTGCCGAAACTCGAACGATTCGCGTGAGCTTGCAATTAACGAACTTCCCAGTGAAGAAATTCGAGGAGAGATCGTGGCATTCATCGATGAATCACAATAAAGTAATTTGTCACACGTTTGTTTTAATGCACGTTGCTGCGCAGAGCCAATATTTGTTAGTCATAAAAGTACTCTTTTAACATGCGTGACACAAAAGTTGAGCACAATAATGACACATTGCATATCCATATGTCATCATGTGTCCAACTTTTAGGAACTTTTAAAATCGTGAAAACGAGAATTTGTATTGTCCGTTTTATCTTTACCTTCATGAAAAATAATTTGAATTATGATTCGCTACCGAATGATTTCTATAATTATTTTTAAACAAAATTATATGAATATAATCACGTCGAGATACAATTTTGCAAGAGTACAAATTTTACAACAAGCGTAACGTTGTTTTACATATGACGCGATAATTCTGTTAATTCTTATTATATTATATGGATACTCTAAATTATAATCTCTCGATAATGTTTCTCGTTCGCGTTAATTACGTGAAATCGCGTTCTTGGCAATATCGGTCATAAAGCCGATCTCGCAAAGCTTGTCAATGGATCAGTGGAAACGGCTTTGCGAATGTCAATGTGATTGCGTGATCGAAACTGTTCCAGTAATAGGAGCTGTGACACGGTACGTTGCTCCTCGATACAGGGATTGTAATGAGCTAACTCCGCGCTGCAATGTCAAAGGTCTCTTGCCGGCCTGCCTTGCAGCCGTTCTAACTTTGATATCTCATTCCTTGACGTATATCCCACGACTGACGTGAGCTAAATGACGGATCCATCGCACAATTAAACGCCATCAAGGTCTGGCCGGAAATAAATAGCAAATATCGTCAGGCCGACTATGTTGGTGATATAGTGATACCGACGTATTAGTTAATCACTCGGTAGTGCATGTGTTTCATTGCGATCGCACTGTCTAGGAATCTAGATCACCGAAGCTATAATGAAATTGTATAGGTATAGGTTAATAGTAAAAGAGACTGAGAACGAATTGATATCTTGAATCATCCGTGATCATGCTTAAGTTTGAATTAAGATATTTAGATAGATAGCTAGATATTGAAATTAATTTGATCGAAATAAATTCTCTTAGTTGGATTCGAAAAATATCTTCAATTTTATCTTTCTTGAATAACAAGAAAAAGTATCTTATACAAAATTATAAGTAAAATTAAAATTAATAAAAAATAAATCATGTATAACTGTAACTAAAAATCATTTGTACTTCATTTACTCATGAAGATTAAATTTGATTCCACTGTACCAGGATTAAACCCATTTTAGATGATTTAAAATTTGCAACAGAAATTTATAACTTTATCTCTCGCGTATGCTATGTATATTTTTATATGTGTATATTTTTCATATTGTATTTTATACTTTATATATATGTATATTTTAATTTTTTTAATGTTTTCTATATTACAGTTCATGAAATTATAAATAAAACTGCTCTTGTATACGAATTATTCCGTTTAAAATGAGTTTTAATATATATTTGCAAAAAACAAGCTAACAACTGAAAGCTATTGACGAAATGATATGTTACAAAGTACGTAATGCAGTGAATATCGTATCACTCAGCACAGATTCACAGTACTATCCCCAAATATCGTTATACGTACATATTATTAAATAACCAATTGCGCGTATCACATATGTAGCAGTAAGCTAATATTACGGCATAAATGATGGATTATTAGCATTCGTCTCATTAAGTTTGCTATATCGAGTATGAATCATTCCTGAATAAACGGAGAAATGTGTGCTTTGTCAAATTTTTAAATTTCAAGTTAAAGAGCTTGAAGATGTACGAATAAAAATAATATTGACAGGTTCGATAAAAAATTAGATATTAAATCTTTCGTTAATAAGCATTACCTAATAAATACGTGATTATTGACATTTACAAGTATCAGTAAATAGAAATTTTTTGAAATTGTTTGTCCACAGAAAAGATGGGCTATCAAATTTAAAGAAAATATAGAAAATATCAAATACAAATATAGAGAGAATCACTGAATATCGTTATTTGAGCTTGCTTGTCGTAAATCTATTCTATTCTATTGTTACTGACACGCAACGACATTGTTAAAATTCCCACGATGTACGTATTGAAAGACAACAACTCGCGCACGTAGATAGTTTATATCGAATGGGCTGTCGTGCGTAAAATCCGTGGACAGATAACCGACATCGAATTGATATCCACTTAGTGATCTCTCTCGATAAATGTCGCGCACGCGAAAAATCTCTCGCGATGAGTCATATTTCGTGAGCAAACGCGCGATATCAAATTCGACGGGCGATAAATCGGTTTTGTACAAACTTATTTGGCTTAATACCAAAATTACTCTGCAGCTTAAATGACGAAGACAGTATCATTTATTTCTAATCAATTTCTAATCAAGATTCATGACTTCGTTGTATCTCGCGATGCTATTTAAGAGGCATCTAAAGGCACATATTTAATAATATAATAATGTATTTTCATTATTTAGCACATATATAATTATATCGCCAAGATTTATCTGTGAATTATTACGCTGTAAGACATGAAACTTGAATGCCGTAAACACATTTAGGGTTGTATCGGCCTTGTATAATATTTTGTGAATACCAATGCGACACTGAAGTGACACGAGATCGGCGACACTCTTGTTGCAATGCTACGGCCAACTACATAACCGCTTATTGCCCGCCAGTTCGTGTCGGTGATGCTGCAACGAGGCGGCGCGTCCTTTGTGATTGACATCCACGCGGTTTAATACTCGGTGCGTCCACGTCAATTAAAGTTTAGCGGCGTAGCACGAGCAGCCGATAGCGCGACGCACGATACGATACGATTTGAAAACGTTCGGAATAAAAGCCTCGGGCACTTGAAAAAATGTACGGTCTGCGAAATTCTGCGAATGCAGATAATATCGTTTGAAATGTGTAGCACATGCAGCTACCATAAGATTTTTGCTGTGACGGCTATATTTCAATCGTTATGTCACGTCGCGTCGAATGGAAAGAAATCGTAGCAAAATCAACAACGCCAATGCGTCTCTGCATTATGTTATCGGTGGAAAATAGAACTTTTTGTAAGAATGTGAAATAAAAGAGGAAACTCTTGCCTTTATGAATATTTTTATTAAAAATTGTAAGAATTTCTTTATATTTGTGTAAAAAATTATATTACAAATATAAATAAATAATATTATTACGTATGTACTAATCCAGGTATTTTGTTGTACTTTAGTGAAAAGTGCAGATTTAATATCGTTTTAATATATAGTTCTATTAGTAATGTTATGTCCCATACATACATATAGTCTCACAAAACTGTTTCCGCGTATACCTAAAATTAATTAAAACATAGCAACATCCTGATGGACATGTTTAAAAGTTGTTCTCCGCGTTTATACGTGACTACTGGACTGATTTTATTCGTATGAAATTCAATCCGCAATGCTTCCTGACAGCTTGCGTAATTTGGGGTGTGGACCAATTAAATGTTCCGATAAACTTTGGGTGCTTGTACGATTAATTACGCTATCGCCGAATACCTGTTAGTGATTTGTGATTAGAAGCACCGTTATAGCACCCACACAGCGCAGAGAGTTTGAAGTTAGTCAAATTTCTATTATCTATGACGCTTTCGCGGATATTAATGATATCACAGTTGAGGGAATAACGTCAATTTATTCAGCGCGGCATTAAAAGGTATTAGTAACAAAGAACGGAGCTTTTCTATGTTAATGAGTTGAATTTCCTAAAATACAATGAAGGCAATATTAAACTTTGAGAGAAACGTTTTATAAAGATAACGAATAATTCCGAGAGAAATTATCATTTTCTTTAAATCATGAATCAAAAAATATTATAATATCTTCATAGTTATTTTTAGCCATTGAATTTACTACGAACGATTTTATAGAAATCGAAAATATAGTGTATTACAAATCGATTCGTTATAACAAGGCACAGTTGAAATTTGTTACGTGTATGCCTGACAATATGGGTTTCGCACAGAAGGTATACAAATTGGAAAACGAATAGGACAATTCGACAGAGAATCTAGTTGTAACGGATTAATCTAATTTAGTCACCGCGGGATTCGCGCAAACTATGTACGTACACATATGATTTGTGATACAGTGAAGATCGTTAAAGCCGCACTCACGATAAGTTTACCTTTCTCATCAAAACTCAAACTTTGAATCACTCTCTTTATAAATTATTGCCTCTAGAAATAATTTTAAATTTAAATTTAGTGATAAATAAAGTAATATATACATATATAACTGAAAGACTCGGAATATCATAAATAATAAACACCACATCCTGAAAAGATGTACGTAAAAAACAAAATTAATAAGCCTCAACAAATGTTATAATTAAAGTTCTATATGCATACTATGTAAGAGTACATATATATATATAAGTCTCTTAAATGCTGTACAATACCATTGTAATTTCGCAACGCAATGAATCTCGAAAACTAGTTGTGTCAAGGGGAGAATCAGGGCGGATGAACGGCGCCAGCTGAATTATTTCACGCCCCCCTTCCCGTCTAGTTTTTTCTACTTCTGTCGACATAAATGATGATTACATAGGGAGTTCTCGTTGCGTTTGGGTGTAGAAAAAAAAGGGAGAGAAGAAAGATTCGCGCGAACTTTTTTCCGCTCTATGCGGGATGGCGTTAATTAACCCGGCGAACGAATCTCGTCCATTTTCGCGCAATGACTTACCGTTCATTAAGCGCATAATCACTTGATTCTGTCTTTTCGCGAACGATTTTTACGCGTACGCGCTATTGAACTTGAACTCATATAGAAATTTTATTGCCGACAGTCTCATTAGGTCTGTTCGTTTTAATTGCACTGCTGGACTAGTGCAATAAGTTAGAAAAAGACATACATACTTTCTTTCACTCTAACTAATTGCACTAGTGCAGCAGTGCAGCTAAAACGAACAGACCCATTAATAAACGCAAGAACTGAATGCACTCGTAACGTTATAACGTATATAACGTATGCAAAAGAGCCAATCAATATCGTATCCAACGAATTCAGGGATTTGTGAGTTTTTGTACAAGCCGGAAGGATAAACGCACTTCTCCGCTGAAATCGATGAAGATGTATCTCGAAGATTTTCTTCCATACGCGACACGCCTGATCCTGAACACGCGCTCATGAAAGATTTATGCGTAGGAAAAGTTCGCTAACGCATACAAGGCGAGGAACGAGAAAAGCTCGTCTTCAGAAATCAATTTGCAAAATAAATCCAGTATATATCGAAATTTAAACAATCAATGTTACTCGATCATAAATTTTTCACAAATCAAATGTGCAACTTGCGAGATAAAATACAACAAATTTCGTGTCCGTCCAAATGATTATTTATTCCTCCAAAATTTTTTAATTTATCGACGGTGACGATTAGATAACCGATGGCAGCTGTATCTCGCATCGATATAGCTCTGTATCGTGCAACGCTCGGAAACGCGCGACACTGGCTCGCAGGGCCATCATTTACCATCAAACAGACCACGCATGGAATAATATACAACGTGCCAGTCTTGCCCGCGCGATATCAGGCAATAATTCCTGCCCAGATATCTGCATAATATACAGTCGACGGTGCGAGGATTCTCTCCATACAAACGTTTACGTTTCGAATACGTTCTCGACGGACGCGCGACCATTTCACTCGCTGCGAGATGCGTTCAAGCGATCTCACCGATGTAAATCATTGTCTGCTTGAGCGAAATTTAGATCTTCGTTCGAAGAAACGTTTAGGTAGAATCTATCGGGGTTCTCGTGTCAATATGAATCATTGAAACGCTCGTGTTCCCCCAAGTTCGATAATTCATGTGACTGACGCGGATGTCTGAAAGTTTCGAATTTCCGCAAATTAGATTCGGACGTTTATCGATGAATAGTGAAAATAATATCGCGAAGGTTTCAACCACGCATCATCATCGGATTTCACCTGTCACCCGTTGCATTTCCGGTCGCTTCCGGTTGATCGATCGTCGCGTTAATATGGGACGAATGAAACCAATAATACGCATCGGGGAATGAATTGTGAATTGATTGGCGATGCATTTTCTTAAATGACGCGATCGCGACGAGGGGCTGCACGGGACGTGCGCGGCAGGTAATGAATTCCGCGAATGGCATTTGGAAGTCATAAAAGATTTATGATACGCGCCGCGGTCGTTGTACGCGGGGGGTACGCGTAATTCCGCAACAGCCAGCCGACGTGTCGCCGGCGTGACACATCATGTAAATGAAACATGTCGCACGTACATACATACGCGCAGCCAGAATAATGCGGGTCGTGCGATTCGATGCAAATCGCATGGCTCGTGAGCACTCGCTTCAACGAGCGATCGATTCGAGTTTTCCCGAGAACAAGGCTGCTGTTACGCAATCTTGAATAAGATCCCTTTGCGAGAGAGAAAGAGAGCTTTTTATCCGGATACAATACTTTAAACAACGTGCAATCATTTCCGGTCTTTTTCCCCCCTTTTTAAGACGGCCGATATTGTGCAACACGCGATCCTTAATAGATTGTAATTCATGCTCGTAGAGTACGTAAAACTTTCCGTGCGAGAGATAATGTGAAAGTTTTCCGCCAGCTTCCAGGGCTCAAGATATTTAGTGCCTGTAAATCTTCCAGATCGCTTCGTTCTATCTGTCGCGAGAATACTATTGTATCCACCGACTTTTATCGGCGGATACGGATGTTTTACGGCGCTATATAGAATTTTAATCACCCACACCGCTCTGATTTGTACCCGCTAGTTTGATCGTCGCGCGTCAATTGCCATGGTCACCGTTGACCGACGCGTTAAATAACCAAACACATATTTTCACATAAATTCATAGCAATTTCGAGAACAGCTTGTGTCCCGTTTCGACAAATATTTCATTTCTATCAAAACAAAAAATCAATTCCAAATAATCGGAAATTAATATCTACGATTAATGTAAAATTGTTCAATTCATTTTTCATTCTTTAAACAATATTTGAATTTTGCTAATTCAACGCTATCGTCTTTCCGGACGTGTTTAATCAATACTTCAATCTTCATTAATTCCGACGTTAATCATTAGAGAAAATTCAAGTGTCGCTTTCAATTTCGGACGAAGGAAAATCGAAGGGATTTTCTCGCAATACGGCAGTTTAATGCACCATAAGTGTAATCGCGATGCACTACTACAACGAAGAGATCAGTGGAGACAGAACGAACGCCGACTGTCTCGCCGAGGGGATAAGACGCGTACAAAATTAGACTGATTAGATTTAATAAGCCCGCCGGGGTTTCTGCGAGATGCCGTGTCTGTGGTAATTTCTGAGGCCGCGGGGTTTTAGGGGTGCCTAATTTGAGACGCAGATGTGGTTACCGTATTGCACCCGAGTCAAGTCCGCGATACACGAGTAATATTTGATAAATGCATATTTTATTTTAATGATATTTATAAATAATTAAGTGAAATAATCATTATGACTAATTAAGTCGTATTATTTTTACCGGCCATGTATTTGTAGAATTCGTCTTGTATTTTTTCATTAAAGTACATAATTTTGATAAGCAAAAAGTGCTACGAATGTTAAATTATGATATAAAATCGAAAGCTTATAACGAACGAACGTTTATATTTTACGATAGCATTTTTTATAATGTGCAATTGTATGTAATTCTCATTTATTCTCATTTATTTTGCTATATTTTATAAAAGTATTACAGAAACATTCGTCTTTTTCTTTTGCACATTTACATTGACTTTTACCTTTTTGCTCAAAGTAGGACGATCGCATATTAGTAGATCCCATATTTAATATCATGTGACTTTACGATATTTTAATATTAATTTTTTATTAATATTTTTATATGCACGCGTATACAAGTTTGCAACGGTCAATACTAGTATATAGATTTTATGATTACATAATAAATTTTCATCTTTTAAACAATTTTTATTTGTCCTCATTTATTCTCATTTAACTTTGCTATATTTTATAAAAGTATTACAGAAACATTCGTCTTTTTTTTTTACACATTTACATTGACTTTTACCTTTTTGCTCAAAGTAGGACGATCGCGTATTAGTAGATCCTATATTTAATATCATGTGACTTTACGATATTTTAATATTAACTTTTTATGAATATTTTTATATGCACCCGTATACAAGTTTGCAACGGTCAATACTAGTATATAGATTTTATGATTGCATAATAAATTTTCGTCTTTCAAACAATTTTTATTTGTCAGAAAATTAATAAGTTTTTCAAAAAACATTTTCTCTCATGCTTTCCAGTTTAAATATTTTATTTTCAGATTATTGTTAAAAAAAAGATAAGTTAAATAAATACATGCGAAATATCTATTCTGCATTATAACCCATTTATCGATGTATTACATTTTTCGTTGAAATGCATACATTAACGTTCCTAACCAGACTCGCACGTGAAAAATATGTTTTATAAATTTTGAGCTCTCTTTCCGCAACTGTCACTGCCATTAATTTCGACATATTATTACATACTATAAAAGTTGAATTTCGCTTTTAATCGATCGTGATCGACAGCTCGTAAATATGGAATGAATTCGATACGTCAAAAGAGATGCTTCGTTGAATTTTCTCTGACGTAAAATAGATACGTTCGGCAAGCACAAAATGCGGCGACTGACGAATGACGAAAGGAAGACTTTGACATGCCTGACAAGTCCGACATTAATGACGATCGAAGGGTGATACGTTGATCATGATGAGAATGGGCTCGCAGGTACATACAAAAGGCTTTCTTACGGCTCGTAGCATGAATGATGGATGCCCGTGCTTCGTAGTGTGTTCGTCTGTGTGTAAAGCCATAAAGATTTGTTCGTACATTTGCGGAAAGACATGAAAAAATATCTCTACATATCGTTAAAGAGAATAAATTATGCGCGAGTATCCCGAAGTGTATGAATAAAATCGAACAATCGAGTTAGATTGCATATTCTTTTATAAGAATATATATTTTTATATCTATTTTTAATGTTTCGCGGAACAAATTAAGAATACATTTACCAAAAAAATATATTTATAAATATATTTTCTATTAATATACAAACTTATATTTAATAAATGTAATTCCTAATTTGCGGCAAACAAAATTATAAATAAATATTTTTTAAATATTTTTGCCTTGAATTTTATCGTAAAAAATAAATCATTTAAAGTAGATTTAAAGATTAATATAAAGTAGATTTATAGGATTAATATAAGTTGCAATATGCATTATAATAACCGTTAATAAATAATAGGTGTATCAAGAAAATATGCGCGTAAATAAAATTAATTGAACAAAACAATGTTAATGAAATATTATACAAACAACCAAAATATTAAAAAAGTAGAAGATAATTAAAAATGTAATTTATTCTTGTGAAACAATATTTAACCTGGGAAGGTAATTATGATTAATAAGTTATAATTAATAAGTTATAATTAATAAGTTGCACTACAAATTGAAATAGCTAACTTTGAGATATTCAAAAATGTTGCAAAATACAATCTATTGGGAATATTTTTATAGAAACTGAAAGTCAATACAGCCTGTCTTCGCTTTTTAAAGCGGCAAAAAGTTTTAATTGGCGGGCTAATTATCGTCACGCGATGAGTGAAACAACAAGTCGCATAAAGGAAAAGTTAGTGTTATTTTTCTAATGTTTCCTCAAGGTGAGGATAAACTTTTCTTCGTTGTAATATTTCTCAGAGACATCACGGACACTCCCTTTTTAATTCTAGTCGCAGCATTGCAAACTCTACTTAAAATACATATCTGAATATGATAAAATTAATAATGCAAGCAAAACATAAAATTCAATTACATTACCTACACATGATTTTATTAATTTATGTATTTATATTGATATTTATAAAAAAATTTTTTAGAAACGCGTTTGTAAAAGCACCTTATGTGAGTGACAAATGCATGCAAAAAAATTCATTTTCACAGTTTAATAGGCGCGTTAGTCTTGCCTGATAATAAGATGCAAAGATGAAGCGAACGTATAAAAGGGGATACGCCGACAGGGGTGACTAATGGAAGCCAAGAAAGTTTAGGGTTCAAATTCGTTTCTCTCTCTCATCCCTTCTCTCGAGTGGACATGCAGACAACAAAGAGCCGTCGGCGCTTGCCACACTGCAGGTTTTTCCCCTGTTAAATTCCCAATCCCTTTAAGGGACGGGCGTGAACTTGAGAATAGAAGTTAGAGAGCCCCGGCTGAAGACTCAATTAGAACTTTTGTACCGCTGAAAACGACGTTTAAGCAAAGAAGACGACCAGACTCGGTGTCTCATGTTTATGAGGTGCGATCGATTTGAATTTCGCAAATATGTGTGTTTTTGTATTATACAATATATAAATTTTACAATATAAAGCTTATCTTATTTGGCTTGCTAGCAACGTGTCGTTAAAATATATAACAAATGAAATTTATATGGGAAAATGGAGAATCAAAGCGAAAAAGCGCAAATAATACATTTCACATTTCGGACTTCATGTAACATTTTATATAAATGCGATGCGATAAATGGATGCGATAGACAGTCCTCTCATACAGTTTATATTACTTTCCATACGTACTATATGCACCGTTAATGAAATGTACGTTATAAAGCGCTATGTTACTTCAACTCATAATATTAAAAATACATACGCCATTGTGAAACTACATACTTCATCCACGATTTTACGTTTACGACCGATATAGGAACTCTACTTGGTAGTTTTCAAAATCTGCTCACGAACTCGTTATCAGGCCATTCCATTACCAAATTACAAACTGGCCGCGCTATTAGCGTCAGTGCCGGTTCGATAAATCCGGCGCGAGCCAATTTGCCAAATTGTTTATCGGGCGTTTTCGTCTCTGTTAACGCACATGTACATTTTTCACGATTCCGCCCTTTTGAAACAACGGGATTTTTACGAGTATATCGTTAGCGTATCATTTTCAACTTGATCAATTAGCCGATTTTTTAAATGCTCGACAAATCGATCACGTCGACAGCTGTTGTTTTTCTCGTCAAACAGCTTTTACGATATTATTCTGCCCGATTCTGTATAACGCAATTTTGTAGCAAGAAATATCAGTTTGGTTGTAAAATCCGAGCGTTCTTCTCGCTCGATGTCTGGATATCGTTAATTTATTGGAATTCAATTAGCTCCTTCGAGAGCCATTTATTTCCTAACTGCCCGCGTATTATTTCATGATTTAAACAATTCAACAAACTGAACTGGATATTCTCCAAGAGCAGAAATAATAAGCGCGTACGTAAATGTATCGCGTATATACAAGAGAGATCGATAATACTGTGAATATGACGTTTCTGAAGATCATTCGAGATTTAGCGACTCTTTTACTTCTCCTCCGTAATCGCCGAGTGCATTTACGTGTTTTGGCGATTCAGGTTTTGTCTCAAGTACATTGAAACTCTCTCGGACGCGATTTGTCCGGCGAGTCTTTCAATATACGAGTATATCGTACAATGCGACGTGCTTAACGGATTGCGATGAGCGCTTTCGCATAAAATGCGAAATTAGCGCGTAGACAGGTGGATGTGACATTACTAAAGACTTCTATTCTTTTACCGCACATTTGAAAATAAGTCGATAACAGTGCTGGATATGACATAGTACAGATCGTTTCATAACAGTCACTTTCCGTATAATACTACTTCAGAAAGAGCTTTATAAAGAAAGAGGTTTATAGACGCGAAATGGAGAGAAGACACGCAAGAAAAAGATATCGATCCGAATTGATGAGAGTAGACAGTCAATGCCAATGTATCTTTCTATTTAACGGATACTTGCTTAGTCGTTTATCTCAGCTCATAAATGCACGGGTCTCACGGGTAATTTCGCAAATTGGAAACTCTCTCAGCCACGATCACGCACCATCCTCGGTTCTCTGTAACGAAATTTGCGGCCCTCGTCATCGCTGGCGCGGCAATGTCTGCCATGCAATTTTGCACGTCGCTATTCTAAATAATCGAACAATTTGTGAAAAAGACGAATCGAGGTGATTACTCGTATAAATAGAATCCGATTAAGTGAGAGAAATTTAATTTTTTTTATCCTATCGACAACGAAGTAACGGAAATCACTGAATGTTGTTCAAAATGAATTTTATTTTTCAAGATAAAACTGTATATATGATGTATAATAAAGAAACGCGCGTTAGTTAGTCTTATTACAAAAAATATTAGTCTATTTTCAAATGGTAATATTTCGTAATATATGTCAGTAAAATATTAGAAGTTCTTCCAATTATGTCACTCATCTTTTCTCTTCTGATTCTTTTGTCATTCCATTAAAATTTTTGGAGCGTATCATAGCAGATAGTTTGAAATTCTGACAGATTTTCCTATCTCGTAGAATTATAACAATAAGCATGCCATTGCATAATAAGTCTCACAGCTTGTCGACAATAGTATTATTCTACTACTTACGAAATGTACCGTTTCGTACTCTGTTCCGTAATGCACAAGATTTCATTTACCTCGAGTAAAGTACTCTTGGCGTTCTACTTTAGCGCGGTTGTTTCCACGAAAATGCAATGTTTTGTGTCTGAACATCTTAAACGAACAAAACATCAATTGATTCAAAATCCTCTTCGATGTTATAACATTATAACTGAGGCAACAATGTGAAATTGTGTAATATTGGCACACTATTGATTAAATCGCAATAAAAATTCTATCTCTATACTCGACACAAAAAGCAGCTTACATTTTTCCACTTTTTACAGATAGAAAAATTAAATATTCTTTGATATAAAAAAGTAGCATTTTATCGTTATCCGATAGATAAAATCGACCATGCGAATTATGGAAGACACTTTTTTTACATACACAGTTGGAATCGCGTAAATTCCATTTTCTATACAATGTATATATAAAAGCATATTGTAAACTACGTATTTTGAAATAGAAATTTTTGTAATTGTACTTATTAAAAGAGAGATCTCGGCAATTAAGAGAGATCTTGCTATTTTATGATATTATAGAATACCATTTATAACAAAAATTCACAACACAAAATTGAATTAATGCAATAATTAAAACAATAATAGTCATGATTTTTCATATAGTATTTTCTCATGTAGTTTGTTTCACGATACTTTTACATGTGAGCAACAGTCACTATTCAATCTGACAATTTGAAAAAAATCACGACCAGGCAGCAAGTTAAAGAACTTAATACATACCTGTCAAAACTGATTCGCTGAATTATTTCAAGCTCAACGTCGTTGCAACGTGATATTTCAACCTGCCATCCATCTGCACAGCTTAAGATCCACACCATCAGGAATCCACGATAGATGATGTAAAACTGTCATGTCGCGTCATAATCCTTTTCAGGGAGGGACGCTTTATTGAAATATTCATAATCATTTCTTTTTTACTCCAGGGATAGCACGCTGTAATTTCGCGTTCATCCCTCGCAGGCACTTTCACCCTTCTGCCTAAAACATACAATAACAATGCGATTATTTTTGGTCGAGATTCATTCTCTGAATAATTCGGGTTACGCTATAATTACATACCTTTTTGTATTGTTATTTATAGGTCATATTTTTTTATCATGTTAAATAACATAATTGTCGAAGATAAATGGATGTGATCATTTCTAATAACGGCAGATTTCTGATCTATTATCCTTTTTCCAGTACAAACTTTTCCATCTTGCAATCAAATTAATTTAGCCGTGTCATAAATCGTTTCGCGTTAATTTGCTCGCATTATCAAAACGACATCAGCGTCGGCTGTTTGGCCTGTTTAAAAAGCATCTCCTTGGTGCGAAATGTGTGTTCATTGTCCTGTTCAAGCGAAGTCATATTTTCCGCGGTCCATTACAACCGCGGAATACGGTGGTCGTTAGACGTCATTTCACGACAAGTCTTTGATAATTTATCGAGAGCGTACACGTCGTTTCGGTATACTTTGCCGCTGTTCCCGGCTTCAGGTTATCGATCGATACCGGTTGGCGTACACACGCGCAAGAAATTAATTTCGTATGCACCCTTCCACACGAACTGGGATAACGAGTGGAGTCACAGAAGCCATGGCGACTACTATTGCGCTATACAGGCTACACTTTCTAAGCGCGATATACGCGCAATTGTCCAAGTTACGATAAATTTTAGTCCAGTAATTCGCATCGCGAAAATAAAATTGGTTGCTTGGAAAAAAACCGTTTATTGTGTTTATTGTGCTCAAGATATTTCTTAGTACTTCTTTCAGGTATATCATTTTTATGCCAAACTGTAAAATATTCTGATCCTGTAAAAAAATAATATATATATCAGATTATATATGATATATATATATATATATATATATATATATATATTTTTTTATTAATTACAAAAAACAATTATACAATAATTGATATAGATTAAGAATATTATTCTTAACTTATTACCTTGAGCTTAACAATTGTGTCGTGCCAAAAAACTGAAAAATGTTTATCGTGTTACTCAAGATGATATTTCTTAGGTGTATCTTTTTTTTCTATGCCAAAATATAAAATATTCTGATCCTGTAAAAAAATAATATATATATTAGATTATATATGAAATATATATATAACATATATACATACATACATATATAAATACATATATATATATATATATATATATATATATATATATATATTTTATTAGCTACAAAAAACAATTATACAATAATTGAAATAGATTAAGATTATTCTTAATTTATTACCTTGAGCTTAACAATTGTCGTGCCAAAAAACTGAAAAATGTTTATCGTGTTACTCAAGATGATATTTCTTAGGCGTATCTTTTTTTTTCTATGCCAAAATATAAAATACTCTGATCCTGTAAAAAAATAATATATACATTAGATTATGTATGAAATATATATATATATATATATATAAACATATATACATACATATATATATATATATTTTTATTAACTATAAAAAACAATTATACAATAATTGACATAGGTTAGGATAACATTCTTATTACCTTGAGGTTAATTGCGTCAAAAAACTAACCGAAATCAGCATAAGTATCTTTCAGAACCGAAAGAATTCGGATTATTTCACTTTGTCCAAGTTAAGTGCGTCATCGGAGAGTGTTAAAACGCGTTTCTTCTTCCTATTGCACTCTTATTGTCAGATATCATATTGCCTATCCTTAATAAAGAAGGAAAACTGAAACTGAAAAATAAAAACTACTGGAATTCGTTTACGCATTCTGTAAACAAGTCCGTTCGGAGTCGCCCATGCTCTCCGCGCTTGGGAATAAAATTGCGCAAATACCTGTCTCAAGAATCCAGGTTTCTGCACTCCTAGCTTTGTGCAAACAGAGATTTGATCCGAAACGACAGAATTATAGGTAGACCGTATCTTGTTATCGACGCGTCCGCCACCTTCCACCGCTTCAGCGCTTTGAATATGCAGCGGAACTGAACCGAAATCAGAGTGGTTCGCGGTCCGCGATCCGCGCTTCGATTCCGGGTTCTTAACGGAAGTGCGTAAAGTCGGCGAAAGTGGTACCTTTTCGCACGAAAATATCTGTCGAACGGATTTCGTGGAGTCTCAGTGCGTGTTGGGCTTGTAATCTTTCATTGCTTGGATCGATTTGATGGAAATTGAGCGGAGATTAACTTGCTAATACGCTCTAGAAATAAACACGCTCGCCCGACATCGCGGCTCACTCGATTTTGACCGGTGACGTCACGATATTCTGACGTTCCGCGCCTCGATTCCGGTGGCTCGACTGAATTCGCGGCGTAACTGTAGGAAATGGCATTCGCGCGAGCTTCGTTGAATTTTAACTGCGATTCGCGATTCGGGACGGTTTACCGGGAGTGTTACATGAAAGTATTCGTCGACCGGATTTCGTGGAAATCGAGTGCGTTTCGGGCTCGTAATCTTTTTGTCGATTCGATCGTATTTATTGTTAGATTAATTCGTTGGCACGCGCGGGTCGCTCGATTTCGACCAGTGACGTCACGCTCGTTCCGACATAACAGCTCCGTTACATTAATGACCTGCTTCTTGATGTGGACGAATAGATATGATTTATTCGCTTCGTCGACAATCGCGGTAAGTCTATTTCTTTTTCCGCTATCTTTCGACCACAAAAAATTGCTGTCAGCTCGAGGGAACTAAGATTGAGAACAGTTTGAAATATATAATTATTTTTTGAATATTTCGAGTCTCATCAGTGGATAATATGGCGGACAAAAGCAAGCGCGGTATTGGATTTTGCAAAGTATATTTATCAACACAGCATAAAGTCCAAAAATAACATTCCTCCACTCTTTTATCCTCGATAAAAGCATTCTCGTTAATTCTTGACCAGTCAGACAGATTTGTAGGTAGATCATTTTAACTGCTTGTAGACGGAGCCATTATAACCGAGAGATTATTTCAAACATTTCGTGTGGGTATGACTGCTGAGTCGCAACCGCAACGGAGGCCGTATCGAGACAGCCGGGTAGCGTGGACGATGATGGATGAACACGTAGAATAGAAAATCTTGGCTGCGAGCAGTAGCGTGATATTACGCAGAAGAAGAAGCAGGAGAAGGTGCATGGGAAGGACGAGGAGGAGGAGAGCAAAAGCAAAAATGACGGGTATGAATTATTACTACGCATGCTGGTGCTCTCATATTTCCACAGACGCCGCCGCGCCGCAAAATTGAGTAATCATATATCGTCGAGGCTTCGACATTTTTTACATTTACTTCGGAAGCGCTGATAAAATCCGGTTATGCGACCACGACATCGCTTTTGGACAATGAAAAATTTGCTAGTATAGTCACAAGGTATAGGGTACAATATGTATGTGTATGTGTGCGTGTGTGTGTATGTGATTTTATATCTCTTTTCCGATAAAAATATAATTTAAATCTTTTTCACGCGTAAGTTTTAAAAATGATGGTAAGAGGACAGCGTCCGCAATTAATCACTGTTTAATAATGCTTTTGATGCAAGTATTGCAACTATTCTCCGTGACTATAAATCTTAACCATAATTCCGTACAATATCAGGTTACTTCTTTTAATTCTTCTTGCTCGCAGATGATAATAGGCGCCGACAAGCCCATGTTTATGCCTGATTTTTTTAATGTCGCATCACGTTAGAAATGTGATCATAAAAAACGGCGCATTGTATCGGACTAATTGAAGGAGGAGAAAATGAGAGGGAGAAAGCACTGATAACATAGGATATAAAGGAAGATGCTGAAACGCGTATTCGCGTTCGCGTATACTGTGAGTTAATTAATCATATCCTGTTATTGGCCGTCGACGATACTAAACTCTTTAATTCGTTACCATCGTTGCACGAGCGAGGCCGGAGATCGGCAGGGGTTGAAATTCTCATTAATTAGTCACCGAAGCGCGGCCGCGTACAACAGGGACGTTTGATTAAATTTTTTTTTCTCACCGACACAGAATTTCGATCCGCTTAACGTCAGCAACGCATACACATGTACACACACGCACACACACACATACGGTTTATCGTTTGCACCCGCAAAATCCTTTTCTCGACTATACTCACGCCACCGTGTTACTGCGCGCGATTAAAGTATTAAATATTTAAATAAGAGCGAGCCCCCCTGGATGCCACACCGACCTGGCGATCTACATGACACGTAGATAAATAATAATAAACGCTAAACCTCGAGATTTGTCTCGTTCGCGCATTAATATCTAAATATATATGTTTTGTTACACTTGATTTACATGATCTAAATAATAGATCACGTGCACACCTAGTAAAATTTGTTCTTTTTAATCCGCATGTTCTAGCTGGATACTTTTACTACATCGTTTAATCAGACAATAATTATAATAGGATACACATGTAGTACATTATGAATATATTACATTTCGCCAAACTAAATTAAATCTTTATAATATTATAAGATAGAGTTTCTTGAAACATTACAATATATAATTTTACATATCATAATTTCACATATCATAATTTTATAGAAAACTGTATGGTATATTATTAGCGTTTTATTAGCAAGATAATTATTTAATAACATATAAATTATGAAGTCTATTACTGGCCAAGAGACAACATGTATGCATATTTCAACAGTATATTTTAAAAATATTGTTTAACATTAAATATATATGCATACTGCTGTAAATGGATCTTATAATCTCATTTGGCTGCTTAATTATTTTGGCGATTTACGCGATATATATTTATTAGATTATCACAATTTATCAGATATTTATTACTTTATATTGAAGTATACACGATTGTTACCTGGAATAGCCGGACACGTAATCGCACGTGGATTGCTGATTCATAGCATGGATGAGTCACAAGAGAGTGTGATTCTTAAATCAATTGCTAAACATTTTATCAAATTCGTTATTGAATCATAGATTTATCTTATTATATACACATGCAAGAAAAGAAAGGAAAAATACATAATATATTCTATATAAAATTTTGGATATGCATATACTTTGTATATTGTAATTTTAATCTTTTCTTTATTACTTCTCTCCATTTTTGAGAAGTTTCGAATCCGAATAAATCCTTTTCGAGATAAAATAGAGTTATTAGCTGACTGTAATCTACTCATCATGTCTTCATGTGTGCGCAGTCTCGATATAATCTTAACATCAGCTAGCCTCGTAATTAGGCAGCAAAGTAAATGTTTGCGTAGGAAATTCTACCGTATACTCTTATATAACGCCTTAAATATGACTACAGCTATCAGATTTTCCTCTTCTAAAAATAATAAAGCTATTAAAGCCGGCATTAAACCCCGTCTCTCGTATAACACGTGGCATAATGATAAATTAATCAAGCGACAATTAATTAAAACATATTAGAAAGCTGTCTCGCGGAAAGAGAGCAGGAGAAGGGACGTCGTGTGACGCGGAAGCGAATACGATTCATCATGTTTTGCGTCGTCGGTGCGCGTCGATGATAATAAATCCTTGTCGAGGCAGAGAGCTCGTCTCAGTCGAGCCGGAAAGACGAAAACGTCATCGTATGCAACGATGACGTCGGCACGTACCTTCCGGTTTCGCTGGTTTCGCCTTTCCTGCCTCGTGCACTTTTCCATCTGAATCAACGGTCGTGCCAACAGAGCCGATATTTCGTCGACTCCATTTTCCACCTTATGACCGTCGAGAAAGCTATGCTAAATAATGATCTACTGCAATTCCCCGGGGGCTGCGAATATACGGCATTGTACGTCAGTCGCAAAGCCCGTTTACTGCAAAACGACGCCCGTCGTCGTCCGTAATAATTATTGCAATGCCCGTTTACAAGGAGTGTTTTATGCTCGGCCCGTAAATTCGCGAAACATGTACGGTGCACCGAATCACGACATCGGAATTCGTTTAGTCGTCGGAGATGAATTGTTTGTGTGAAATTATTTTTATTATTTACTACCTGAGTTGGACGATAAAATGCTCGCGCTCTGTCTTTAGATATGTCGAATCTTTTTAAATTATGTAATAAATTATGTCTATACTGTTTGTGATTATGTAAAAATAAATTAGGCGAGATACATAAAAGAGATTTTCCGAAAATCACTACTAAAAATGTAAAAAATACTCTGCGATTTATGCACAAAATTTTTTTCATCACGCTTATATGGAAAATCTGCAAATAAATCGTGATAGATCCTTCATCGCGTTAGTTCTCTCAGTGGCTTTCATCTAGATCCGTCGAAAAATCCAGTCCTTGGAAGATTTAATGACCGCGCAAAATCGCTGACTGGGTTGCTCGATAACACCCAAAGATTCGATTTGCATCGATTGCCAGGCGAACAATAACTCCTCGAGAGAACAAGAGAGACAGAGAGAAAACCCGGCATTGATTTTCTGCGCCATTTAAAAAAAAGCTAGCCCATACTTCTTGACGGTGTCTCCTGGAGCGAGCGTAATTTAATTTTAACGCCCGTGTGGTCGATGGTGCACAGGTATCGCGAGCGAACACATTCGATCGATAAACAAAACCGGTGCTCGCCGATGGTATTATTCGCGGAAGAGACAACGGAAGTTTATAGTTCAACGTCGCGACGTTTTATCTGCAATCAAATTCATTTATCGTCGACGCGCGATACTTTTCACCCTCGTTTACTGATAGGAAACCGGTAAGTGTGCGATGAAATTGATGGGATTTGAATCGCGGTTGACAATCACAGTTCTACATATATATCCCGATAATTGTCGTCGATCATAAAAGATCGTGATTCTCTTCTTTCTGTCGCACAAGTGCCATTATATTCAATCCTGGTCAATAGCAAATATTCATCATACGATGTGATTTCTCGATGCGCGTGCAATGTGATGTAAATGATATTTTATGCAATAAATGAAGGGTTCTCTATAAAATGAAGAGATTCAATAGCGCAGATAAATAATGAAATCTGATCCTTGATTCCAAATACATAAATATTTAAATATATACGTATATGTACACACACACGTATAATATTGTAATTTTATATACACTTACACGCGCGTGTGTATGTGTGTGAAGTACACAAGTGGAATATATTCCATTGCAAAAATAACAAAAATTACTCAGGGATGAAAATCTATATAGAAGCGAAAGATCTGATGCAAGCATCGTGATTAAATTGCGCCCGGATAAGCCGCATGACCTCGTTTATAGCACGAGAGATGTGCACACACGACTGTTATAGATCGAAATTAAAATTAACCCCTCTTGCGCACCGTGCTAGTATCACTTGCTAAACGTTCGTCGCAATTGAACGCGACAGCACGTACGATCGCATGTACTCCCGTAGATCGGGGTCGATTCTATTGCACTCATGAGAATATTTATGTACAATCCGCTACCACGAACGTGCTGCAAGAATAATCACCGATGTGCACGCTCGCGCATTATGTGTATATGTGTTTATAACATGTACACGCACACACGAGGTACCTATACGCGTTTATTTATCGCCCAATAGAAACCGCAGTCGATATAAACTCGATCTTCTCGTATCTATAAGCGAGCCGATTTTCGCAAGGCTCTCGAGACTATTACATAATCTGAACAATTGATTGTTAATTGCCAAATATTCTGTATTTAATCAAAAAATAATAACTAAAATAGAAATTTATTTAAATGTATGAATAGTATAAACTGTCATTTAAATTGATAACCATTTACACTTTCCAATGTGTTACATATTTTTTCCAATATTATCAGAACACGAGAATTGTATTCTTGAAAAAATTGTTCGACTAGAGAGGATTGTTATAGGTCCTTGAGCGAAATTTTTTTGCAATTTTTATAAAGGCACAAACTTGGTGGTAAATTAGTTGGAAAATGTTGGAAATTATTTTCTGAAAATTTGCATAAATGACGCTCTTGACGATTCATTATTGATATTAAATCCGACATTCACAATATTGTAAAATCAGTTTTATAATCTGCGCTATAGATTATTGTATTTATCAAAGATAATATAACAAGTTTGACAATCGATTATTGACATCATATTTGCTGCTAATAACGATATAGGCACTATTGCTCAATCGAACGCTCCTTCACTGATCGAATCGAATTTTGACAATTACATCGCTCGTTCCATGATTGGTTATCTGAAACGGCTGATATCGTTTAAATTGCATCTCCAAATCTCGGGCAATTTCTACTGTAAATCAGTGAAAATAATTTCGCCATATCGGCGTTCCTTGAATAACAACTATAAACGAAAACTACAATGGATTAATCGTTGTTCGTATGCATACATCAAATAACATAGAATAAAGTAAAATATCATAAGCGATTTTGCGTTAATTAAATTTAACAGGGAAAGATAAATATTCATCTCTGATACAAATTGTGCTCAAACAAAAAAAATATTATGCGATAAAATTTTTATGAACCGAACGAATATATTTATTGAAATGGTTGGGCCAATTTTATGTTATTTTATATAAAACTTGTATTTTTTTATCGAGCAAGTTACTAATATATATTTTTCATGTTTGATTACGCATATAAATATTATCTTTATGCTTTAATTTTCATCGCACGTATCGCGTAACATTTTGTAAAAGTAATACTAAAATTATATGGATTTATTTGTTGTGTATTACAATTACAAATGTATTTATTTGTCACAAAGTATGTATATTCATAGGTATATGTCTGGAATAAAAAAATATTTCTTTGCTCAAATATAGCCAAAGAATATTAGAATAATTTCCAAATATAATAGAAAATATACTATTGTTCAACTGGACAATCTATTGTCTATATTTTCCAGGACCGCAAAATCTCGTTTAAATGGAGAAATAAACGAAAACTTTCCATAGGCGTGTAACTATTTGCGATTTTTATACGCTCGATAAAATGCATTTTCAAATACACAGTGCTCTGTTTGCGAAAAAATGGAAATGCAGTTTTAGCTTCGAAATTTCATTCGAGAATTCGTATTTAAATAAATTCATAGGCCTATTCATAGGCTTGATATAATTTCTTCGCATTATATATATTATGTGCACAATATGAAAGATGTATTTAGTCTTTAAAAGGTTTGGGAGGAGAGAGTTAAATCAATACTCGCAGATATTGTCTTTTTTTTGCGATACATTATCTTAGCGCTGCACTGTGCATTACTTTATATCGGTAAAAACCTGTCATAGCGAAGTGACATATTTGACAATTCAAATATTAAGTGTAATTGCAATTTTAATGCAATTAATTTTGAAGAAAAACCGGAGAATTCTCTTTCTAGATTTAATATCTAAGTAATTAAACAGACATATATATATATATATATATATATATATATATATATATTTACATTAATCAATCTTCCTTACATTTACATGAATTATATTCTTCAAGAAGAAAATATTGTATTTCTGTTGCAGCGGTTTCTATATTTCTAAAGATTTCTTTTATTACAACACAATCATTCTTATTGCGAATAAGAATAAAGATATTATTAAATAGAAGAATGATACAAAAAACAGTGGTAAATAACACTGTTAGACGTGTTATTTAACAAAAATAATATATAAAATCGAATAAGAATATATAAAAGGAATATGTAAAATCGAGAAAGAGATCGTGCGCGAATTGTATGGAAAACTTTCTTATACTTGAAAGATCAGGAAATGCTTTCAACAATCTTCTCGACAACTAAAATGTATTTTTCTTTTCTTTAGTTTCTGATAATTATGTCTTCCTTGACATTCTGCGGGACACCTTTAGAGAAAATGTAATAATAAATGTAATAATAGAGCAAGATATCCTCTTACACTTTTCCTTGTCGTAAATAAAACTATTATCATTTTAGCTTTTTAACAATGTGATATTGTTACCATTTAAAAATATTCAATACGACATGCAGACGCAAATAGTGCGTGTATAAATGTATATGTGTGTGCGCGTGTGTGTGTACATAATACCTTATATAACATACATCTACTTATTTACGTAATTAGTATTAAAAACACTAACAATTTATTTTATTGATATATAAAGAGAAATTGCTTGCATCTTTTTTACTTTGAATTTATATGAACACCGGAGTGCATAAATTTACGAATGTAAAAGAGCCGCGCGCGACGTGAACGATCGCCCTAGATCGGCAGGAACTAAAAAATCCGCTGCGCCCACACGAATAATAAATTATCAGGTGACGTGAACCACTTCTCGATTCGATGTAGCGTAGATGTAGGGTGTAACGTTTTGTAGGAAGGAAAGCACGGCGCAAGAAGTTACGACCAGTCGATCTGGCCGCTCGTTTATCATCGCAGGTCAGTTCCCTTCGCCCTGTATACTCGTGGGTCGAACTGGGAATCACGCGTGTCGCTATTCAGACTCCATAATTTACTCGACGTACTGGAACTTCCTATTCGCGGGATAGGACTTTCGCGGTGCACCTCAAGTGGAAGGAAATGTTTTCCGGATAAATTCCTCGGCGTGGTCGGGGGGGGAAGGGAAATATTTCTTTCGAAACTTTCAACCCACCTGACAAGTCAGAAGAATGATCGCGCGAATCTGTGATTCGGTAAATAAGACCGTGAGTTACTCGTGTTTCGTCCGCTCGCAAATCGATGGGAGATGCCAACTCGTCGGTTTTAAGGGTTCGGCTACCGACTTTATTTTTAGCGGAAACCATCTGAAAAGTCGGAGAAAAGTTACTGATATCGACAATTCATATAGCGAACTTATATAGGGGAAGATCACTAAAAAAAGAGGGTGTCTAGATTTTATAGTAAAATTATACCATAATCGTTTTTAATGGAAATATATTTATGACATATCAGACGATTTAGTACACGAAACTGTAGTCGCACACAATAATAAAATTATAAAAGAATAATAAAATCATAAAGAAGAATAAAATCATTCGTTTAAACCCAAGAAAAATTGATGTTGCCGAATAATATTTTTAGAAAATATTTTTTTATGAAATAAGAACAAAATATTTACAAAATATAGCAGAAGAATATATTCCATTTAATATATTCCATTTAATATATTCCATTTAATATATTCCACTCTAAACCGGATCCGGTTTTCTCTTCGTATTTTGATATTGTAATATTATAGTATTTCTATTATTCATATTATACTATTTCGATATTTGAATACATAAATTTATTGGACATTCTTTATAGTTGAAATTGCGATATGATTCCAAGCGTTTAAAAGACAATAATGAAATTCTGAGAAAAGACGTTAGGACAAATCAGCACATAGTCGCAAAAGGAGAAAATTGAATCTCGGAAAAACGAACTGGAACGGATTTCGAAAGAAGAAAGAGGGATTTTTACATGCTTCCTATACACGTTACAGAGATTTGAATAATACACAAAGAAATACGATGCGCGTACACTGGTCGAGTATTAGTAAATCGAAGAAATGTAAAAGACGAGCATTGAAAGGTCGCTCTAAAAGAGCGACATGTGGCAAAAGTATGAAGCAAAAGAAATATTCTTCTTTTCCATTTTTCCCTTGTCAGACATAATATTCGAGGTTATACGAGTTATATGAGAAAGACGGGATAGAGTTACTCATCTCCTCGGAGATTTTATGTCACGAAATGCTCACTAGATGCTCCATCATATGGAACCATAATGGAAAAATATAGAAAACACGTAGCAGATATATATAGCTAGATTGCTAGTCTTTTGATATATGATATGCAAAATAACGTGTAAAAATTATAAATTGAATATCCGCAATAAAATAAAATATTTGCTGTAGTGATCTATTTAATAAGAACTTTAATTTCAAATAATTTAATCGATACAATGTCAAACGAGGAAAATGATGCATACGTACATTTTTTGTGTGCATCTTTCTTCAATTATATCTAATTTTTCTAATTACATTCATATACAAAATATTTTAACTTCTATCTGTATTTACATAATTTTTGCCAGCGATTTTGCAAAATTATATATACATAAAATATCTTTGAATAGAGTCCATATATCAATCTTGTTTCGCGGTTTGTTCGTAATTCCGCCCCGGATAATCGGAAAACTCGTCCCGTAACTCAGACCGCAGACATCATATCTTTCGGTCATTTCGTTCAGATTGACTGCCAGTGTTTCCTGCGATCCTTCGGGGTACCACTCAATTTCCCGTCTGCCGAAGACTCGCTGTCCGCTCATCTATTCTGTGCGTTCATATGCATTATAATAGGGCGCTACATATTATGTCGCGAATATCACCGCGTATTCCGGCCAGTTTCGGAGGGCGATGCACTCACCTGACGATGAGCCGGGTATAGCGGAGAAATGCAATAACGAAAAGTTGGATTAATGCTCTGCGACGTTTGTCATAAAATAAAATAGAGTCCGATGAAAGCTGCTTATCACAAATGCCGAATATATATACCGATATGATTCAGCTATCTCTTTTCGCAAGGTTGATAGAATTTTTTATATTCGCTTCGTTGCTTGCATTTATTCCGATTGCAATTTCATGCTTTGTTTGCCACGTTAATTTCCGGCTATATGTTACGGATTTCCTGACTTATAATTGTATAATGTATGTGTGAATATTATAAATTCATAAATATCGCTATATGTAAGTTCGAGACAATGCTGTGTAGAAATAAGAATTTCATGTGCGTATGAAAAGCATTTATCGAATGATAGTCTCTGAGGATTAATCTCAATGTAACATAACCGCAGGAGTAGAATTCGTGCTTGTTACTATTCAGATTGAGGATAATCGAGGCGCGATATGCGCGTTCGTGTTCGCGCAAATTCGACGAAGCCAGGAACAAGTGTGTCCGTGACAAAAGCGTTTTATCGTTTACGCTTACGATCGTGTGAACTAAAAGTAGTTATAAAGCAAATGGCGATAAAAAAAAGAGCATCAATGATTCGTAAAGGTGCACCGCGTCCAGATTTTATGCGGTCCTAAATGCGTAGGAACGACTTTGCGGTAAAAGCTCGCGGTCGTTTCGCTTTCGGATAGTGGCGATTATCAGAACCGAACCGCGAACTGTATTATCGGGAAACAATAGCCGTTCACGTTGCCTGTAATGGCATTTGCTTTGGAAGCCTTGGCACATGTGTAACACTGCGCACAACGCAGACACCTGATATCCCCAGGTATCTTGGGTATATCGTTACTTAACGTAAAGGCGAGAACAATATGCAGAGTGTATATTGGTGGAAATTAATGGCCAATCGTGAAATCATAACATGCGCGGAAATACGTCTTTAAACGCAGCACTCTAGTTGTGACTTAATTATATAAACTCTTCTTGGAAAATATACTATCTTTATATACTCCAAAAATAAATGTAAATTATCAGTCTTGAAAAAGAAAAATATTAAATAAATAATAATAATAAACAAATAATTGTTTTTATTATTACTTATTTAAATTATTTAAAGTGTTGAGGAATTTTTAATGAAATAAATAGTTTTATTTCCATTATTCATTACAACTAGTTTAGAAACTGTTCTTATCAGCTGCGCTATACATATGTGTATATATATATATTTCGTATATATATATATATATATATATATATATATATATATATATATACGAAATATATAAACGCAATCAATTTCGTAATAGCGAGCGAAAGCTTTTACGCGAAATACAATCGCTGCACGGGCCAAAGCTCTTTGCCGAAAGCTCTTCATCATTACGAAGTGGTTATGCGCGTGCATGTAATTCTATATCCGGGCAACACAAAGCAGCGAAATACGTCTTTCCGGTCCGTCAATTGTGGTTTACTCCGGATCCGGTTTGTGCATCCGTTCAGAAGCGATGAGATCGCGGCGATCGTCGTCGCTTGTAAATTCGTGGAGATTGTTTAATTGCTTCCCCTGGCCCGGTGCGCGCACATCGGATAATTTAAGCATCAGCACTCTCGTGGGTAAGCGAGAAATGCTGCTCGAAACTCGACTCGAATCTCGAAATCCCAGGGCGAATCGCGCGAATAGAACGAAGTGCGGGTGAGTGATGCTGGACTACATTAGAGAGATATTAACATACGTGGATCGTTCTACACGAGTTGGAGAATGAGCGAGCAAGTTAGAAGTGCCTAGATTCGGCCTCACCAACACATGTTTGATACTCATGGTCCGTCTCTACGTGCAGGGAAAATTTAACGAAGATACCTTCCATTGGCGCAAGAAACATCCATAATTAACAGATAACGGTCGAGATTTCGGTGTATCCATGAATGCGTTCTGATGTTGAAGACGTGGGCGATATATCGGTTTTTTACTTTTTATAAGAGACTTGTTCTTCTCGCTATTTGCGATACGGAAAGTTAAAGTTATTCCTGTAAGTTTTTAATATTGTCACATTGCAGAAAATAATTTAATAAGTTGTGGGAATTGGTTGTGCATGAATTTCTTTATTTATATATGAGAAAGAGAATTCTTCTTTATTTTTAGTATAATGACATTGAAATAAAGATTACTTTTTAAACAATAAGGTTAAAAAGAGAATATAAAAATGTAAATATAAAATTAAAAAGAAAATATTAAAATGTACAACAAATATTTTTCGAGAATTTAATGTGAAATTGACACGCGTGTGATTTTTGAATTTATTTCGCTATTTTAAATCCGCTTGATGCAAAAAGGGAGCTCATTTGCGTGGAGTAATATAAAAATTTTAATGAGGATTTGCAATTCTACAAGTGTTGAACTCGGTTCTATTTTTAGAGGTTTTTGGAGATTTAGCAAAAGTTATTAATCGCAATTAGCCGGATTTTATGTAATCCGAATAATTGTAGTTGGAAAAGCTGAAATATAAGTGTACGAATTAATATCTCATAACTACAATGCTTTTAAGCATTTTAGGCTAGAATATACTTTGATGCATAACTACTTAACTTTTTCGCTTTTTAGCTTAACTTTATTGACGCCAAACTTCCGTAATCCTAGCTCGACCCTCTCGCCAATTTCATTAGAAGCGGGATACGTGGACGTGAAAGTTTTCATAAATGTACGCCACATTTGCATAGTACACGCGTAAAACATAAACACAGACTGCGATTGAGGTTGTTGTAAAAATTGTGCTATATTCCATTTTGAATACAATAAGTTTAACATATGTGATGTTGATATTTTTAAACTTAATTTTTAAATTGCTATATAAATCAAATATCAATAAAAAGGCGCATAATCATATTGAACTACTATCTGCAGAAATCTCTTTCCTTTAGAAAAAAAAACAGTTAAGAAAAGTTATCAAACATAAACGACTAGCTTGACAGCGTTGATTTTCGAATAGAAGGTTAATATTAGTGTAATTTACCCTGGTCAACTAGCAAAGCGAAAGAAATGACCAAAAAAAAGAATACGTGCACGAGGCTCGGTTTATTACTGTCATGTCATAAAAGTAGATTAACCCTGACATACTGAGAGGATAGGAAAATGGCACGGGCGTAAACGTAAGAAAAGAACGAGATAAAAGAACTTGCCGTCGTGAAACGTTATGAAAGATGATTAACGATCCCATTAAAGCAAGTCTTCCATAACTAATTAGTATCCTTTACGCATTCGCATATAGTTTTTGACGCGGGAACTTTTGACGAGTACAAATAGCGAAGATAAATGTACGAATTATAACAATTACTTCCAGATCGTGAAATTTTATAACGAGTAGCGACGTTTTAAAAATAAACGCGACAAGTTTTTAGAAGATAATACTTAACGACTACCTTTAACGAGGAAAAACACACCGTCTGTGACTAAGCTTCATTAGTCAAGCATAAAAGAATTCTTCTTGAGGTATAATTTACGATTACATCGAATATAGTTAAGTAATTTATGATTAAATCGAAATTATAGGTGATAATATATCGATCTCAATGACTTGTAAATTATGACGTCGCGAAATGGGATTTTTAACAAATGGCGTAGGAATTCATAGAGGCAAGTCGAGATTTTTCGCGTTTATTTCTTGTATATTTTACACATAGATTTTGGCGCGTTTTTAATTTTATTGCGCGATAAGTTCTACGAGATGACATGCACCTAAAATATATCGAGAGAATATTCCATTCGCGCTATGTAGCCTTGGCAAGTCTTCAAATCTCGAAGAAAGTGTATATAAGAGCATAAATCTCTCTAGCCGCGGGAGAGATTTCTCATTTCTTATTTCACGTATATCGAGTATGTTTTGTTCTCTAAAGATAAATTCGAGATTGAAGAGAAGCAAAAAATATTATTTATTGTCAATTTCTTGAATAGGAAACTAAAATGCATAGAGATGCATAAAGGCAGATACAACGACAGATTTACCGCAAAAATAACGGTTGAAGATTGGATATAAGACATAATGGTAGAATCAAAACAAAAGCAAGTTACATCGAAAATTAGAAAGTCAATGATTGTTTTAGTTGGTTCTCAAGAAAAGAATATCTTTCGCAAGTGGTAAGCGCTCGATATCCTTATTCTAACTGCACGCGCGTTCTACTTCCGAAGGATCAACAAAAGTTAGCGTACACATTTGCCACATCTCTACAACTTCCAAATTGCATCTTCTACCACTATAGATTTAGCGCTATGCGCTTTAGCGAAACTTGCTATGCTACTTATACTAGCATATTCTTCTATCGATCCATATTCGATGACGATTATTACAAATTAATAATCAAATTGCACTTAATATTTTTTTCTTTAGATTTCATATTTTTTGGAATACATATTTTTACACTTAAACATACTTTTTTAGAACTTAAACTGCTTATTGTATATGAATATAAGGACATTTTTTATCTGCTCTGCCTTTATATAGTTATTTATGAGAGAAATTATTTTTTTATATTAAATAATTATTTTTAAGAGGAATTATTTTTACGAAATCTTAATTTAATATTGTCATTTTTATACATATATTGTATATATGTACATATATTTTTATACATATATTATGCATATATTGTTTTCTAACTTATTATAACTTCGTAATAAGAGATAATATCCGTAATTTCTGTGAAATTTCGTCTTGTAGTTCACACAATAGTAAAATGACCTCGAGCTTAAATCCCTTAATGGCTGAAGTACTTAGAATGTGAAACGGCTTCGCTATGTTCACATCGATTGCTCTAACGAGAGGCAGCACGGGGGTATTTATCGAAGGACTATCCTCCCCGGAGAAATTTCGGGAAGGGATTTTTATCCACGACTATTACCGTTTTCTGCGACGAGCAAAGCTACCGATCTGATAAGAAATGGAAGAGAATCCGATCCTCTTCTGAGTTGTCACACCACGCATACGTACACACGAATGCATGTAATATGCACGTGTAGGTCAGCAGGCGGGATATAGATCGGAAGCAAGGACCGAAGTCCTTGGCTCCGTAGTGGAATTCGATTAAACTGACTGCAAGAGAGGTTCGAGTTTCTTAGTCGAATTGGAAGATTCCACGAGCTCTCCGAACGACAAAGCGTCGCGGGAAACTCGTGGAAACGTTGGTTCCACCCCATAACCACCCTCTCGTTCTTTCGTCTAAGCCGTCGCCGCAGCGTTCCGTGACCCCTGCAGTTCTTAGTCGACGGATAACTCGTGGGCCAATTAGAAAAAACTTCGACTGAGACGGGCTTCCGGAAAACGGGATTACTTCGATTCCAGAGACTTTGGTCTACGATGCGATTATGTTACCGTAACGTCGCGTTAGGATTATAAACTTCGCTCTGTTGGATTTCAAGAGATACGTAAAACATGTTGCACGTACGTTATCGCCACATAAAAACGATCGAAAGCGATTTGTGAATTCTTGATCGTGTTCCCGATCATTGATGATCAGAAACGAGTTGCACCGACGAAGATTGTCGAACATTTTTCTTCTATTTGCAGCAATAAATCACAGCAATTGTCTTTTATATTTCGCGAAAAAATTGCTTAGAAAGAGAGTTGCATGAAGTTTGCAGAATGCTAGATTACATGCAAGTAGCAACGTTATTCTCGCGAGTAAAGCCGTGGATGGCCTGGTTCATTGAAATATCGAAACGTACGGGGGGGGGGGGGGGCACCGACTGAGATCGCGTGCGAGGTACGGATGGTTATAAAAAAGGTTTACGGCAACTAGAATTCCGCGATCGTTGTATGTATACTGCCTACGTTATGCTCAGATAGAGCAGAGTGGTTAAAATATAGCGGATATACGGCGCATTGTGCCACCAGTCTTTCGCGGGCACGATCTTTGCCCATTTATTTGATATATACGGCAGAACAATAGGGGCGGTAATGATCTGATGCTAGTGCTTCATGCACTGCCGCGGATTGCAAAAGGAACGAGCGCGAAATTCGCGGCCCCGGAGATTTATGCCTATTTTCGCGAACGGCCAGATTTTTTTTATAAAACGCGTTGAATGCTGTGGCACATATACGATAAAAATCCTCCCCTTACTCCGAATATTTATAGTACGGTCGCCTTTAATTAAATTGAAAAATTGTTCGCAATGCGAGGAAAACGGATCTCGCGTACACCAATCCCGCAACCGATGCAAACGATCTATGGTGTCTGCGCAACGAAGCGACGTTTATTAAAAACAGCGAATATCCTCCTCTCATATTGTAGTGTGTCGTCATACAGCTTTTCTCTATCCGTTCTGTCAATATAGGTGCAAAACTATCTTACGAAAGTGATTTCGTTACACGAAGTATTCATTACACTTTAATCTGGATTAAACTAAAATTGCTCTATATCATGAGAATAATACTACAAAAGCCTAATAATTATATTTACCTGTCAATTTATAATTTAATATTGATAAAATTGAGAAGTATTTGATTCCAAATTTATACGTTTATTATATAATATAATTGTTTTTTTATTATATTGAAATTTTCTAGAATAAAATTACAAGGATTTTGCAGGATAAGTTATGGTTCCTCTCAACCGAGAGTCATCACTCATCCTGTCTTGTCCCAATAGAATATCCTTCAGACTTTATCTGATCGATGGCTGTCTGCACCGGATAATTTAAACCAGGCTTCATTATCACACATTTTCGCGAAGCTACGCCCTTATCGATACATGTCTATGCCACAAACCGCATTCGAGCGATCACTCTTGCACATCTGCCGCGCGCGCGAAGGAAATGAAGTTTAATCCTTCGGCGAGAGTTTCCACGTAGCATACAGACAAACAGTAGCCAGCAGGAAAGGTTCGATTAATCATATAAGCAACTTTTGCCGCAGTTCGCTCGAACGAGACGGCTGAGCGAGTTCAGGAGGACGGTGTGATGCGATGGCGAAAGCTGCCGTGCGGACAGAGAGGATGGAATCGAGGGGTACGAGGGCGGAAAACGGTGGCTGTGAACGGTCGTACCGTTCGAAATTGTCACGATGATAAATCGCGCTGGTATCGTATATCTTGGTGGCGCGTCTCCAGGCACTTGCACACCGCTGAAACTATATTTTTCCCCGGATACGGATACGCGAAAACGGGCGTTACGTGAGGGAAGTGGAGCGCGAGGACTCGGCGGGGGTGTACGAGCCGTAGATACGCGTGCATTTGTAGATTTCAGCGTGCACCACTCATCGAGAGAACGCACGCCGCAACTTTGTCATGCGCGCTCGACGAACAATGCCGCGGGAAAAAGCGCAGATCTGCAATCAAGTATCCGAGCAAACCGAGTTGAAATATCTTCGTCCCTTTGGAATTTTTTTATCGGAATCGAAATTTACATTGTAAAATTTATATGTTAAATCTTGCTCTTAAAGAGCAATTAAAAAGATTTATTAAAGTTTTTAATAATGGCATTAAATATTGTTGAGTCTAATCTTTAAGAAGACTTTAATCTTTGAAAAATAATATTATTTATTTTTTACATATATACATTTTTTATTGAATAATATTATAAAATAATATTATTCGATAAGAAATATATACATATGTTATTTAAATGTTTTTCTGAAAAGACAATCATGATGTATTTATTCATTCAATCGTGCAATCAATGCTACGATAAATAAAACAAAATAAAGAAAGAGATGCATCGAGCGCGATATAAGTCATGAATAAGAAATAGTTTATATTACTTTTATCTTTTGCGGACGACAGCAAACGACTTTATTTGCTTAAAACAGAAAAGAAAATGTGACAAGAGTAGAATTACTTGCAAAAAGTTGGTGATACATAAACGAGTTTAATGAAATTACCAATTTATTTATTCACTTACATTAGTGATCTTGTTCAAGAAATTTTGCTAGAATTAAAGAGGAAAGAAAAAACAAGATAACTATTTTCTTTCTATACACGACTTGTCAGCTTTCATATTTCTCTCTTTTTATAAAACGTGCTCTTTGCTCTCTCGTTTTCTTGGCAATGCAGTTGCGCAACAGAGATAATTATTATTACTCTACAGACTCCTTCGCGAAAGTTGTTGACATATTGAAACAGAAATATATATGAAATAAGGAACTTTTTGCGAGGAATATAAAGCAATATGAAATTTTCCCTACAAGCTTTAAAAATACAGATCTTGGAAACAAAAATCTTCTTTTTTACATAGATATATTTTTATAATTACGTTAAAAATATTTTTTCGTTAAAAATAGAACCATCGTATGTAATATTCATTTATTACTTGATTAAGCGAAATTGTATTTCTTCTTTAACTTAATGTTATTTCTCTTTTCTAACGGCTGGTAATTTAAAGATTCGATTATAATACGTCGCTTTCGAATAAACATCCGTTCGGTAAGCACGTACGAGACATTCTCTATCCTTCCGGTAGCTAGTTCGAAAGTTCTATTCCGGCAAACAACGCGGCGTTACGTTTGCCGTAGTTGTTGGAGTGAAAAACAAATATTGTCTGCTGCTTGGACTAGCACGAAGTAGCGCTGCGACGTTTCGGACGAAGGCTGCTCGTTGCTGCGGAACGAACGTGTCATTATCCTTAGTCGCTAAGCTCCATTAGAAACTAAATGCAGCGCGTTCCGGCTGGCAAACATCGGACCGCTGCGAGAAACCTGACTGATTATGGGACGCTGTAATTGTACAATCGATAGTGTTTTCTGGAAGGGAAGAGGATAAAGATGCGATGAAAGATAAACAATTCGCGTTGATGGAAACTTTAAATGATTATAACAAAAATAAAAATTAATATTAAATATTATTTCACGTTAAAAATCACCAGCCACTTTTCGATTTGTTCATTGTAGTTGATTGGATAATGTTAGTGTACAAATATTCATTTGAAGATAATAACAGTTTCAACAACAAATACCGGCGTTTGAATGCAACGCGATTACAATCGTAAATAGGAAGCATCAGCGACGTTTAATGTGAGCTTCTGCAAAGCAGCTAGTATAACTTGAGTATATCCTGAGAAACGCTTGTGGAAGTACGGTACAGAATTCACGCTCGGTCTGACCTGAATATTAATGCTCAATGCATATATCTTTATCATACAGTCTTATCCAAGAATATATCTTCAAACTTTAGTAGCAAGGACGATGCAACCACAGTTGCAAGGATGTTTCTACATATTTCAACAAATGAAAATATATTTCTTCGACGAATTTATAAATATTCACAATTTTATTAGCATCATATATATGAAATATATATTTTTATAATTTTTAAATAATAAAAATTCAAACAATATTTATTTTAATCTTTTGTATTCTTAATAAATATAAAATGGAAATTTTGTTATTCGACGTGTCATTATATATGCGTTAATCTTACATTAGACGAGTAAGTGACTTTGCTCGTTAGTTTGGAAATTAGAAGTTCAGAAATTACTAGTTCAGAACTCTGCAAGAAACGTCACTTTGAGTTGATCGACACAATGGTCAGGTGATTAATTATACGATGAAACGCACAATCATCTGAAGCTACAGACAATCGGTATTGTTGATAGGCTAAGATACATTCTGATATGCAATTAATCGATATTTCGACTAATTGATACCTGACTCGATTAATAATTCTGACAGTTCACTACGCGTCCAACAGGACATTTACAACAGGAATCAATGAATTAATTATCGTCGATCGTATTATTGACTTTAATATTTTATTCTTATGGCATCATTTTGTTTATTTCATCAACGTTCTATAAAATATTTATGTGATTTATTTTAGAAATTTATTATTGTTCGATTTAATTCAGATTTTAATCAGAGAGAAAGTGTATATTTTGATTGTTATGTACTTATATATTTACTTTGATAGATTGAGGCTAATTAAGTTCTGCAAATTCTTTTCGTTAACAAACATTAATGAAATTAAAGTTAAATTAAGTAGATATGCGAGTTCTAAAGTAGATAATGTTCTCTTAATTAAGCCTCGTCCAAAGAACATGTGCTTTCTCACCTTGAAACGAAAATTGCGCCGCGCCTGTAGATGGACGCGGAAAACGTTGTTGCAGGCTAATTTGCGGCGGTGCTAAACAAGAAGTTGTCGGGGCATCAAGAAACAGAGCTAGACAAAGGTTGAAAGAGAAGAGGGAATGGAAGCGGGAGAAGCAAACTCTAGACACACGGCGTGAACTCGCGCGAACTGCGGCCCGAGTAATTATCTTTGCAGCGGGAAATGTTATTTACTCGCACCTATTTGCTCCTTCGGACATTTGATCTTTGTTGGGAAACTTGGCCATTTAGCCTCAGCATGAACATTAAATTTTGCTATTTGTCTTGACAACCCGCGGGAGATATATGATTATGATTGTCGAAATGCCATTGCTACTTGCTTGCGTGCACAATAAGACAATAATCGATAGACAATCCAGACATAGAAAACATTTCTGAAAGGAAATGAAATTGCAGATCCCGAAATTGCACAGAAATGCGAACAGAAAGAGAGAGAGAAGAGAGAGAGAGAGAGAGAAGAGAGAGAGAGAGAGAGAGAAATTGGACACAGTTGACTGGCCTTTGTGTCGCTGACACTTTCATAACTGTTGATTCTCCCTCTATCGAAACCCTCTTTTAGGTCGGATCAAACAGAACTAGCCATAATTGTACAGCATAATTACAGATTGCTTGCGGCTTTCTCTCTTCCTCATTTGTCCCACAATCGCATGTGTTATATGCCTCCTCTTTCTCTCTCTCTTTTCATTTCGATGTTTTCTCGACTATGCATCCAATCAGCACGTGAATAAAGTTAGCTGCATCAGCACTTTTTGGATGGACCTATTCATAGTACTAGTACCTCTAATAGAGATTGCTCGAAAAAAAGGAGAATAAAAACGGAGGGGATGCTATTTTGCGCGAGGAAAACACTAGATTCGGTTACGGTAGAGGTATTTGACGGAAGTGACGAATTATAATTGAGGGATCGTATTCAAGAGGGTGATCAATTGAGACACAATGGCTGTTGAAAATGAGATCGATGGTGAAATAGCTTGAAATTATCGTCATGCAGACTACACGATTCAACTTATAAATATGTGCATACATGCAAAAATATAATTTAATTAAACATAAAAATAATAAAAGTAATATTTATATTTGTGTGGTAAAACATAACATGAGCCATAATAAAAAATATCTTTTAAAAGATATTATACATATATATATATATATATATATATATATATATATATATACATATATATAGTTTAAAACTGTGCTAAAAGAATAAAACTTTTCAGTAGATAAAGCCATATTCAATCAGACTTAGATTTTGTTGAATATTATCATTTCTATCCATTTAACTGGAAAAGAGGTAATTATTTATTGTGTCCCTTTGTTTCACGCAACGACAAAAGATATAAGAAATAATGGGAAGAAAAGAGTTTTATCCAAACAATTGAATGTTAGTGTGGCTAAAAAATAGGAGAATATAAAGTACCGTTATTTACGCCGGTTGAGTTTTATATACTTGAGAGAAGCGTCCTTAACGAAGTTGCTTTCTTTACTCTGAAATGATAGGACGGCGAAAGTTGCGAGTTGCTCTCTACTTTGAGTATGATCGTAGACCGGAAAATGCTAAGGTGTAGGAAAGTGTTCAGGAATCTCAGTTAAAGCGATGTTAAGAGCAGTTAAGAAGATAGCGCGAGCTAATAAGGCGGACGAGCGATAAGTATTATACATAAAGAGCCGAGAAGGACACACAGTTCCTGAAGCTAAGCGCCGATCGTCCACCGATGCCAGAGCGGGCACATAAAAGCCATCCTTCCGGAGCACCAAGTGGCTTTCATAACTACTGGACAAGTTCGTGGTAAAACCGGTGACAGTAGATAACGACGAGTGAATAACACGGCGGCAAAACGACGGGTTAACTTTGGCTTGTCACGTTATGAATGACTGAGCCCCGCTGACTCCCCGCCAGCTTCGGTACGCGTAATGGGGTCGCCATCCCTCCGTGATCTTCTCGCCAACAGGCGACCTCGTGAAACATTATGGGGAATTATGACCTCCGACTTATGCACCGCTGGCCGCCCCGATGGAGATACGCTAACGAGACATCGACGACATTTCCAAGCAGATGAAAATGCAAATGCCAACACCGCTGAGTCCGAGAAACTATGCGATCTCTCCTTTCTCGGCGCGATATGAATTTCATACCAATCGCGAAACGTGATGGAAATTAAAATAACTGTGTAAGACAATTATTACTTCTGTCAGGCTCTCACGTTTGATACTGTTGAAGAATAATGTTTTTGTTAGATGAAATAATAAAAATTGATGAGTAAAAACCTGGAAAACTTTATAGTTTATAAAATTTTTATATTTTATAAACTATAAAGTTGAATAGACTCATACAACTTTAAAATTTTATAAAAATATTCTTATTATATTACTTATAAATAATTAGTATGATATTGGATTAAAGTGATGCATTATTTTAAAAGCAATAATTGATATCAGGTACTCTTTAATAAACATATTTTACATATATAATATAATCTGTCGATGAATTTAAAATAGATTTCTATCTCAATCGTAAATAATATCATTGCATATTCATGTTCTATCCAAGCATAGTCACGCACTGCCACATATTTGTCTTTTTTTTTTATTGTTGTTGGTACAAAAATTTTGCGTAAAAGTTTTACGAACAAGCGCCAAATATTTTAATTTACAAAATCCGTTATAGATAAATTGCATAAATTTACAAATATTGACTTTGACATTCTCTGGGAATTTTTCACAAGAGAATTCTTTGAGATCAGAATCTGTTTCATCTCTTAATGATCGAACGTCAAAGGGACTCTTATAATGAAATGTTTTGCTATTTTGTTGCAGGCGGAATTTTATGTCGGCGGAAAAAAGCTTTTTCATCTGGACAAAGCTACTGAAAAATATGAAAACGAAAAGAGAATAAAAGTCTACGCGAAGTTCGACAAGGAGCACGAAAAAGATCGGCAAGAAGTGAAGGTAAGAAAAAAGATGGAAAATCGTGAAACGCGCGCGGACCAGCATATGTTACAAATGTAAAAAAGACTAGAGAAGAGCAAGAGCGAAGTAGAAAGGCCGTTATTCTCGCAATCGTCGTCGCTAGAAGCGATGATTGTGTCTTCATGTTATACTCGAAGGAACGGAGTAATACGTTTCAAGAAGACGGAACGTGAAGTATAGGGTGCATAAATCAGAACTCGCGCAGAAATGAAGATTCTGTCCGAGAAAAGGAATAACGATGGCGCAAGCGCAAAATTTTACGTGACGTAAAACCTATTTGTTCGACAAAAAAATGTGCACCTGAAAAACAACTACTATATATTTGTTTTAAATTTTTATTTTGCTGTTGACAGCAACGAGCCAATTAAAGCGAAAATGCGCGATCACGCTTAAGTTAATTAATTTCGTTGTTTCGTAAGTTGATTATATATGTCGTACTCGATCATGATCCAAAGTCCGCAAAAGATTAATTAAAATTATTGAACGAAAAAATCGTTCTTTCCGATGCGTTCATTTTTTTTAATTCATTCGTCAGCATACTTCTCGATTTGACTTATTTAGATTCACACAACTAATTTCGCTGTTGAATCTTTATGCCTTGACAATCCATTTGCACATCACTTCTTCGTTCCTACTAATTTTCATAATCGCTTTAATGAAATTCCTGCTTCGAGAATTCTTTTATCGAAAGGCATATAAATGTTATACGTATATAAAAGTCGCACTGCAGCGTATTCGTTTAATTTTCTTCGAGCCACCCGTCGAACGAGTCTACGCGATATGAAAATACCGACTATTACAGGCTATAAGGATAAAACGACGGTAGTATCGACAAGTTTCGTTCGATTGCGTAGATATTCAACGGCTGTGACGTATTGTTGTGCGCTCGCTCTCCGGACGAAAAAAGAAGAGAAACAAGACGAAGAAGAACGAACGCAACGAACAAAAGCGGAACGGAATAGCGAGACATGCCGGCGAAGATGATATTGAGGCGGAGAACTGATTGAACCGAGATAGAAAATGACGACTATCGAGGCCGCTAGTGAAATGAGTGCGGTACGTCGAGCAGTATGGTTTAGTGCTGTATTATTCGCAGCGACACCCTTGGCCTACACTCAAGTAACATGGACGCCGATCTATGTGGGAGGATACAGTGAGTACAGCAATCATTACTCCTTATTATTAGAAGTCAAGCACAAAAAAAGTTAGTTTGCATTTATGACCAAATTAATTAATAATTTAATTGAATTAATTTATTAATATTTTTTGGTTATATATACTTCTAGCTTTCAATATTCAAACATTTTTGCGAAAATATTTCAATTATAATTAAATTTATTTTAATTAGATTAATAAATTAATTCAACTGAGAATAATTGAATATTATAATAAATATATAAAATATATAATGTTAATATGTTTTTAAAAAATTCTCTCATCAGAGAACTAAATACGTACAGTTAATCTTTCTTCTGTACGTGTGACATATTAATATAATTTACCGCCATTTACATAATTCGTTGATTTGCAATTATCACATATCATACAAATTTTTATTACACAATGTGATAATACGATAGATTAATGTTTCGTGTCGCTTAGTTGCGAGTTGAAAATATATTAAAATAAGCGCACACATGCGTTTCTTTTTCTTTTTTCACGCAACATATTTTCATTCGTCTGACAGGAAAGTGAAAAAAGAAAGAATAGGAATAGCCGCAGTAAACGATGAAATATTGCGCAATATTATTTTTTTTTATTTCCAAATCTTTTTTAACGAAACTTTGGCAATCAGAGTTATAGCGCCAATGACAAACGCGAAAGCGTGTTCCACGATAACCGATAACCGAAGGATTGATCGCGTCAATTAACAAGCTACGACTGGCTGAAAGTTCGCAAACGAGTACAATTAATGGCGCATCAACTTTCCGCACGGCAGTCGAGAAAAGAGATATCAGACTAGAACGAATAGAAACCTATTTAAACTGATCATAACTCCAGCACACATGTTTTCAAAATATTAACAAAATAAAATATTAAACATTAATAATAATGTTTATTAAAGTAATATAAACTTAGAGATAATGATATATACATATTATTAATTAATATTAATTGGAAATTTTGTACAAAAGCAATATAAATGCATGCGGTATTTTAAAATATAATACTTAATATATTACTTCAAAGGGTTTTAAGAGATAATTTTAACACAAATGTAATTAAATCGAAACAAGTTAAACGATAGTATAAAAGGATATCCCGTCAATGCGATCGTCAATTATTTTAATTATGTTCTTCTGGAAAAATAAGTTTAGAATTTAATCTAGTGCACACGTAACGAGAAGCGTCAAACCGGGAATGATGATAAATGTATAAAATATTCGCTTAAGAGAAAAGCAATCTCACGAGTATTCAGATCTCGACAGACATTAAATTTTTATAACCCAGGACATTTATCCGTTAATGCCGTCACTCTTTCTGATGGATGTTGCAATAATCGAATTACATTTCGACCGTCACATAATTTATTATCTTTGGACGATTTTAATATATTTTATTGTTAATTACAAAAGGGAGAGTTTAAATCGATAATTATTATTATCCACAGCTATTTTACTTTGCAATTCTATAATATTTGTTTGTATTAATGAAATTGTATTATATAAATATTGCATTGATGAATAGATTGTATGAATGTCATAAACACATAATACGGATAATGCTATAATAATGTCGAGAAAAATAACAAGAGAAATATAATACATGATATTTTTATAAATAATCAGAATATATATATATATACACACATATATATAGATACAATCTTTATTTAAATTTAACTAAAAATAATTGTAATATTTGAATTATTTAATATTATATTTTATATTTATTTAAATTTTATTTAAATAAATATAAAATATAATATTTATTTATATATATGAAATATAATATAATATTTTATTTAACTACAAATAATTATAATATTATATCTGAAAAATTTTATATTATATTACAGCATTAAGCATAATGAAAATATGAAAATATTATAGAGCAAACAAAATATAAAGAGTCGACTAATTATGCTATATGCCGATAGATAATGTTTTATGTTATATAATGTTTTATCTTACATACTCTCTCGAGAGAAAACGGAAGATCTGGAATCGGTAACAATGTATCTACAACAGGATCGAATTATCGCACACAGAGAACGATATTGTAAGAGAGTTTAGCCGGAGTAGTTTTACCGAATGATCATTCGATCCACGAAGAACGGATTGAAAACCAATCACGCTTGGCTCCGTAGAAAGATATAGGGCCCCGTTATACCTGGAAATCAATCTGAAACGTGCCCGAAGTAACTCAATTTTCTCCAGTGATGTCTAAGGTTACCGTTATAGGGGCCGCATATAAACTGATATGAGAACGTCCTTGAGTTTGCAACTTTCGCGAAGTCTGATCGCAGTCTTAATCACTAGAACTTCATCGTGAGAAATTAAGCACTACCGTTCTACAACTCCGACGTATCTTACCTTGTTTGTCTTAATGAACAGGTCTTCGGAGTTGCTTCCTTGCCTTTCCGAGATTTACTCGCTAACATTTGTAACAGGAAACGTAACGACCAAGTGATATTTTCAAGAATTAAAAATTACATTCCAAGATTGGAATTATTCTCTAAAAGCGATCTATTGTTATTTGTTTCAAATATTTCGGTTAACGAAGTCCGGGAAAATGATTTACAAGGAAAAAATATGTACACGTTCGTCGGTGGACAACCACGATGATGCAAATACGATATATACTGAGCGAAATGTTACCGTATTCAAAGCTTGACATAGTAGAACACGTTCTACTATCCTAGGAACTGAGAACTTACCATCGTGCGCCATTGTGGTGCATCAATCTTCTAGATCATTACGAGTTCTCCGTTCATTTAGTAAGGTCCTTCCAGTTAGATCCTGACGCCGTCGTAAGCGATGTCGTCGCGGTAACGACTGGGCTAGACAAGTGGATCCTTTAAAGCACGATCCAGATCGTCGCGTGTAAATCCACCGGAATAATTCAAGCCGCAAACATCGTGCTCCGACGTCAGTGGATCAAGCATACGAGAAAGAGAAAGAGAGAGTTGAATCGGAGGGGAGCCAGAAGGGAGTTTTGAACGAGCGAGACGAAGTGAAGACTCTCCTTTACAGTTGGTTGTCGTCGGTAGCAGACTGTACTCTAATTAACGACGGGTAACAAGAGGTACCCGAGAGAGATGGAGAGTCATTGTAATAACTCGCGTCGCTACGAGAAGCGGAGAAGAAAATGAGAGAGGAGGGATTGCATACAAAAGAGAGCGGATAGAACGACGGCGGAATTTGCAAAAGACATGAATTCTTGAATAATATCGGTATTTCAACTGCGATATCTTAAGCTAAAATGTTGTCGATTAATTAACACCCGAATACTTTGTATACCCGTTGTTTCTTTTGGCATCTTGGAAATTTCGCAACTTCAACGAAAAGGCTGAAGTTTATTTGAATTCCACTTGAAAATCAGCGCTTCCAACGAATATTGCGCAATGCAGTACTAGAAGATTAACTGTACTAAGCAAAATTATAAGAGATGGTCTCTCGCGTCGTATTAGACAGACATAAAGAGAATAGAACCAAGAATCATGTAATTATATATCAATTTATACAAATTAACAAGAGTAACACGCAATTTATAAGTTTTCAATTTTTGCCCACATAATGGTTTCTCTCCTGTATGATGAATTTTTTCATTTAACATTATAAATGCATAGCGTGATATTTGAATAGAAAGACATGAAAGATATTTTATTGATTAGTAGCAGAACCCCACACGGCATATTTACTATTTCTTTATTTCTTGAATTTATTGCCGAGCAATGAATCATTAATAGATTTTATTCATGAATTTCGGTAGTGTATCACAAAAAAACTAATTAAATGATGCGACTTGCATATTACAACGTACATAGACAGCACAAAGACTGCATTGTGAGTCAGCATGCGTACTTAATTCACATATTACACACATACGAGCTACATGAATATACATATAACATGCTGAAACCAGTTACGCGCACCTTGTCTCATTATTCGAACTTCAAAGGGATCATACTTCTATATTGCAGCACCACCAAGAAATGATATTCCTTTCATACACCGTTATTATATTACGTTCGTTTATAACAGACTGATCTTCACAACAATAGATAATTGATGTCGTCTAAGCCAATATCGTGAATCAATAAATTATCTGATAAGACTACTTTTACGAAAACGAGAGATTTACGAGAAATAAAATGTCGGTTTGATTTAATCTCAATTGATACAATTACTTGTGATAGTGCTTGAGTTGTTCTATTCCCTCAAATTAGTCATGTTGCTTCTTAATGAAAAACAAGGGAAAAAAGAAATAGAGCTCTTTTACGCGCGCGTGCTCAAGTTGCCGAATAAAGTCAAGTTATAAGGAGGCTCGCTCGTAAAGTCACGGCGACACTCAAGTTGGATGAACGCGATTCGAATATCATGATCAGTCTCCAAAGATTCTAGACTCTCGAAAAAAGATATACAGCTCACTCTCATCATATTTTTTCTGCCTTTATTTTTTCATCTTACGTTGTTTAATCTTATCACGCAAGACGCAGACTCAAAACGCGGATCAAAACTCGGATCAAAACTCGGATATTACTCTTTCTATATATATATACTTATTGTCTCTCCGACAATTTTGCTCACGAGCCAAACTTTGATTGTCTTGCGCTTTTTATTGCGCTGCTTTATTAACTAGATTGTGGCTACGCGATGCGAATTACTTTATTTACTCCAAACGTTTTTAATACAATAATGCAATAAATTCAGTGAGCTAATCATATAGAAAAATATATGTCAGTAGCAGTAATTATAATAACAATGATTGATGATTTTATTGTCAAAATGTTTACAAAAAAATATTTTTCTAATTGCATGTGTTATTAAAATATATTTCAATATCTCAAAAATTAAAAAATTATCGGATTACAAAAGATTCGATTATTTTTAAAGTAATTAGATTTTTCGTATGCATAATTTATTCTAATCGTGACTTTTGTATGCATAATTTATTCTAATTATGATTTATTCTAATCAACATTATCATATTTTTATTTGTCATATAATAATATAGACGTCGAATTTGATGAAAGAGTATCCGTCGTATTGATTTATAAGTCAAAATATAGGAGATGAAGGAGCATATGTGACAATCTTGCGCTATGCGAATGCGCAAAGCGGTAAAGGACGGGTATGCGGAGTACACGAAGGCGAAAACGTTTGCTTGGCCGAGTAAACAGGGGGTGGCTCTGTTTGCTTTTTCGAGGAGGATGCGAATACGCAGAATACAAGGTACCCGCATATCCTTCTCGTATGCGCATCTCTCTCGTGCTCTCTCTCTCTCTCTTGCTCCTCTCTCTCTCTCTCTCTCTTTCTCTTTCTCTTTCTCCTTCTCTGTTCGTATGACAATCAAATATTGATGCTAACCTTGCTTTCATAAGCAATTGCTGTCCACCAATTTGTGTGCTCACAACGATAAAACTTGCTCTCAAACCCAGAAAGCGCTCTTCCAAAGTGAATTGTAAACTTCGCCTAGGCAACTTTGTTTTCCCGAACGACGGGATGCTCAGTTGATATTTCTCACGAGACACTGTATATATCTCAGTCATCTTATTTATTAACTCTCCTTCTTTCTCTTTCATTTAAAATTTTATTTTCTTCTACAAACTACTGTAAAAACACTATTCCAATTTCCTTCTTGCATCATAAATTATTGCTTGAGGAAATAAATGTCTAGGCTAAGTAATTGGTTTTTTTATTGATGTTTAAAATATCGAAAATCGCGGAAAGATTGCAGAATTTAGTCTATATACCAAATACGTAGACTCGTAGAAGAAAGAATTAAAATCGTGCTGATAGTAAATAATAATTTTTAAAAAAATCGCGCATCCTCGGTTTCTTATTTCAGAGAACGCTTGTGTGACGATGGCAAAATCATTATAACAACGTTGGTCATTGCTGTACCGCTAAATCACTCGAGAGCAATTGCAGAAACGGTACGACATAATGAGAGAAAGATTCGGGTTCTGTCACTTTCTCGTAATCGCGGCAACGGCGCGATTGTCACAGCACGTTGAGACCGCGAGCAAGCGAAAATCTGAAAAGCCACCTGCGCTCATGGTGTGCAGGTGCATTGCAGTTTCATAGTCTTCGGCGTCCAACTCTCCCCCACCGCGCTATTCACCGCCCCCGGCTGACGGACCGAGGTACCATCGGGCACAAACTGTAATCCTGTTTTCTAAATGTAACCCAACTTCCGTGAACATGTGTATGTCCGACCGCAAGCACTGTTCGACAATTTGTCTCCGTGCCCGACGCTCCGCTGCATTCCTCTCTCTCTCTCTCCCTTCCTCTCTTTCTTTCTCTGTCCCTTCGGCATCTCTTGGTCCTGCCTGTTCTCTCTGTCTTCTATCGCATTCTTCTTCTCGCGTCCCCCATTCTCCCTGAGGAGATGAAGGCTTTTCGAAACTATATTTCCTTCGATACACTCGTACATGTATATATGTACGCGTCGATAAAGTGGATAATGTGTATAAGGCACATATTTGTATAGCTACATATACATATATAATACGTTTGTATGTGTTCGTACAATAACGTAGGATGTGTAAGACAATTGGATCTGTGTACACGTGTGCGGTATGTAACTCTGTATGTATGTGTGTTTGAGAATTCACGTGTAGTTTAACGCTTCGTTCGATGTTAAGTTACGCGAGAAATTCACTCGACGTTGTTCGAAATTTGCACTTAAGATTATAGAACTACAATAGATCATGACCGATCGAGATTGCTTTATTTGCACCGCTTATTGTAGACAATTTCTTTTGAAACGCGTTTTATGCCTTTCAGTGAATCGTGCTTAAGATGCAAGGGTTTAAACCATAATTTGAGATGTAGTTCATTAATTTCTGCGATGTAATAATAACTTTTGTTTTTGATTTTTATTATTACGCCTTTTACTTTTCAATTATCAAATTATTGATTTATCTTCCTCTTAATAAATTATACAATTATATGGGATTATTGCAAAGCTTTGAAAAATCAATTTATTATTAATTTATTTACGAGGGATAATACCAGGTATTTCTTACAATATGATTATATGTGCATGGTTTGGAGTAATTACATGCACGCTTCGTTATGTATATGTATTTGCATATTCATAGACAATGTGATAATTTGCCGCATGACCGATATAACTCTTTCAGTGGATCACATTAGCATATGGGAATTACTCGATTTTCATTATCAGCACTTTTCTGGTTTCACTGAGAGAGAAAAAATCATCTCTTCGAAGAGAAATTATCCATATAAATATCTATGTAATTATGTAATAGATAAAATAAAAATAGATAAAATAAGATAAATAAAATAAGGTAGATAAAATAAATAAAATAAGATAGATAAAATAAGATAAAATAAGAAAATAAAATAGAAATGAAAAATAAAAGAGATATATCTAATGGTGCAAGAAGAAAAAAGATCGATTTCCCCATCGTCGCTCTCTCATTCGTGCATTTCTGAATAAAGATCCATATAAAACATTCCGGTGCACATGCGATCGATGATAGTATGCGTTACTAGGGGAATTGATTAACAGGAATCGATTGTCACATACGAGTCGGATAAAGGGACGGAATGCGAGATCTGACGATGGTTAAATTTAGACCGGCATTGGTAAATGCCATCAGCTTGAGGTTAATTGTTCTTGCCAAACTGATATGTTACGAGCTGCGTTGGGCGATGACGAACAGCTCAAAATGGAGAAATTTGAATTTTGATGGTAAATCGGTTGTCCGTTTGTTAAGTAAACTTGATCCATATAGTTCGACGAAGCAGACGATTTAATTCAGATTTGATTTTTCTTTGGTTGGATAAAATTATAAAACTACATAAACATTGCTAAAAGAAAAAGAGAAAGAAAAGAGAGAGAGAGAGAGAGTCGATTATATGTATATATAACATAATATACATAATTATAATAATAATAATTTAAATAATAAATTAAAAATTTCAGGTTATAATTGTCCTAAATATCTTATTTATTTATGTAATAATACTTCTATTTTATTTTCCAGGAGTTTTATTTAAAAAAATATCTTATTTTATCTATTTATTGCATAAATAATGTTAAAATTTTTCCCATGAGTATTAAAATCATTCTTAATGTGATAAGAGAGAAGAGAGCAATTCATTTTCATTAAACAAATTGGAATATTTATGATCTCCATTCTCTCATATATAAAAACATATTAAAGTATATATTTTAATTCTTAATATAGACTGTACAATATTTAAAAATAGTTAATTTTATCATATTTATTGCTTTGTTACATTTCACAATTTTAGTAATTTAAAAAAATAGATCAATATCTGCTATCTGTTTCGTCCCCAGGGAAAATCGGCTCATATTGCACGAAATGTCGATATTTTAGAAATGTCGCATTTGGCTAATTAGCCGGACATTGTCAGCAATTACTATATCGCTACGTACGTTCGATGGCATTTTCAACGCGATGTCGAGTGATCGTCCGGAAATCGAGCGTGATGGTTGCTCACGGCAACGCGAGCCGGAAGAGCGTGTCGCGAGCGAGAATTGGCGAAATTCGAGAGAACGGCAATCGTTAGAGCCGCTCGTCATCGCGGTACAGAACGAGAGAGAGAGAGAGAAAGGGAGAGAGAGAGAGAGAGAGAGCCTCGTAACTTGCAGCCCGCCAGCAAGAACAATTAGCCGACGGGCCCGCCGGAATTGCCATGGGCGGTGCAGCCGGCTGGTTGCTCTCGCACTCGTCACGAGTGTTCTCCGCATCCCCGCGCCGTGCCATCCCTCCGGGCTCGTACTACCCTCTCCGCTGCACTCGCCACCGATTCTTGTCTCACTAAAGCAATCCGGATGTGAGTTACAACCCTCGGCCAAGTTTCCGCGGCGACGACGGTAACGGCTGCTGCAGTCCGCCGGTACTGGCGTAATATTGTTCAAAATACCCGGAGTTAACTCCGGCATATCACGAGTAAAGTGAATGCGTGCTTCAAATGGAGAACGCACATTGTGCTTCCAGCTTCGCTTTTCGCGTGTTTCATCCGGAAATATTCGCGATCAGCGCTTGATGCGAAGAGTGCAAGTGTTTCTGCACGTCGGAGTAAGTAATATCATGGAGCAAGTTTCGAGAATGCGGTGAAATCGTTAATCTCTAAAGTGCGTCATTAGATTAATTAGATCGACCGATGCGTGACACGCTGTTCGGTAATGTAATTAAAGTTTCGAGTATTTCAGAAAGCAGGATAAAAGTGCAGTTTCTATTGAAAATAACATTGTGCAGTCTATAAAGAATTAAGCAGACTTTTCTCTTATCTATATTAATTTTTATAATTCTAAGAAAGTCGAGGGACCATCAGTTAAATGAAGAAATAGTGTGACAATGATGAATACAAATGAGCACAGAGTTTAGGTATAATTACGACTCGGGTCATTATTTATCTGCATTACTATGTTATCTGTGTGAACGATTGCAACTAAGCAATGCAATTAAAACTATGTTAACCAATTCACATCGCGTTCCTTCAAACTGTATCGCATTTTCGAACGAGCCAAGCGGACGAGGGAAAGCAGAAGCTAGAGAAACCTGTCTATTTAATGAAAATTAACTAACAGCCGCACGGTGTATCGCGCGAAATGCAACGGAACAATGAACTTTGGAATAACAGGCAGTGATACGAGCAAGAGCGATAGTAAGGCTCGGGGGAAAATTCCCATGAATTATATTTCAATGTTGACTTCGACAAAAGCATGCGGATGATGAAGCCAAAGGCACGGTTGCGCAGACGATAAAGTCGCAATATCTACCCGCCATAAAATGCAAAATCCATCTTGGTGGCAGCGTGATCTTTGGTATACGATATGCGTTGCGCGTTATTGGCACGGGATTTCAAGCAACTAGAAGCGATCTTGCATTTATCTGAACACTTTTCGATATAGGCCAAATATTTCTGATATATTGCGTATGTTGTGAATTATGACCGTAAGAGCGATTTATCTCTCGAGAAGTGCACGTACAAGATATCTATAATACTGTACTAGATAGAATAAGATCGTATTCGCAGGGATAATTTAATAAGGCAGCGAATAAATGACAGTATTATTCAATTAATTACATAATATAATTTATTTTTAATTAACTAAATAATATAATTTATTCCTAATTAATTAAATAATATAATTTATTTTAACATTCATTTATTTTCTTGTTGATTGATTTTCTTTACGATTCAACACTTCTTTATTTGATATACAAAATTATATTTTGATTTAATCCTGTCTTACATTATGGGAAGATAAATGCGAGATAATTTTATCGCAAATAGATACATATTGAATATTTTTGTCATCCTCTTAATTACTTCCTCTCGTATTAATTACTTAAAGCCAGCCGCGAAAATGAAATTTCATTTATGCGCATGTAATTACTCAACTATTGCGTTAAATTAACGCGGAGTTACGGTACGAAACTATGTGCGAGATGTAATGTGCTTTACCGGAGTTAAAGAGAGATATGTTGCTGTAGCATTGAGTCAATTTTCAGGGGAAAATGCGTTGCCTGTCCGACTGCCATTTGTCCATTAATGAATTGTCGCGTACCGATCCGATATATTTTGAGTTAATTAAAACAGCATTTGAAATATGGAATTTGCAGTTTAATAAAGCGGGATTTAATGCACGTGATTGCAAGCTTTAGGTGGGAGATCCTCGGTGAAAAATTGAGATAAAAGGAGTGAAACTGACATTTCTCACTGCATTTGACGAAACCATTTAAATTTAGTTATAACCGCATTTTTCAAGTTTTACGCAGAATACAAGACTATCCGCTTGTTTATTCCAGTATCATAATATCAATCAATCCGGAAAAGAATCGATATTATAAAACGTCATTAATACAAATATGAAGTTAATTGTTTTTTTATCCATTATTATCATTTTTTTTTGCATATTAGTTTTTATTCCAACAAGCATTAAAAGTGAGATGTATTTATTCCGTTTGCATAAAAATCCAAATATCTATATGTGCGATTTATAATATATTAAATATGATACTCTGATGTACAGAGTTCAAGAAAGTATTTATATTAAAATATTTTAAAATATTAATTTAAAAAAAAATATAAAATAACCATAACATTAAAGGAAAAATTTATTTTTATTATACGATATATTATTTTTACATTTAATCTCAAGGATGCTTTGCACATAAAGCAATAAAAAGAAAGAATAAATCTGACTTGCAAAGAAAGACAGAAATGCTGTACCACGCATATTTTTCCATGATTAAACAGTTTGCTAAATAAAGTATTCTCGGATAAAATATCTCATAGGTATATTTAAATAGAAATAAATCTAATGCAAACATTTACTTTATTAATTATCAGTTTTTAACAGAGAAAATATAAATTAATATCATTATAAAAAACAATCTGTTGTGAAGAATCACATAAGTGTGTGTTACGATATATGTACCGTAAATATTTTATTAAGCGTGGATTGTATTTCGCATTGCGATCTTGACACATCATTATTTGCTATTTATGTTTTATCTATCTACCACGAATATCTACCATAATTATTCGTAATTTACCGAGTCTGTTTTTTATCTAGGTAACGTTTTCTATGTAATTTACCATTCTGCATAAAAGAAATTAGAGATTTACACGATATTTAATCAAGCAGAGAAAAACATATCGCCGTCGATGAAACTCAATTGCACAAGTATGATACGATTCTGGTTTTTAATTCGAGAGTTCGCAAGAAGATGAGTACTGTCCCATCCCACGCTAAACGATGCCCAATAAGAAAACGAAGGGTGCTGCGGAGCGAGATTACTTCTTTCCACCGGATAACTCCCCAGGCCTTCTCCCAACTCGCTATATTCGAAAAGTTGGTAGTTTGCTCCTCGGCGGCGAGAGAAAATTGCTTACGCTTTTTACGGTCTTGCAAATATACTCGTGGCTCGTGTTTATTCGCACGGTTAACCGGCTGTGCGATCCGAGGTAAACGATTTTTGCCGAATCTACACCGGCTATACAAACTCCCGTGGATCATGAACTCCGCGAGAGATGGTGAACTTTAATCTCCGTCGCGGGAAAGAGTAGCTCGGAATCCGGAAAAAAAATTAAAACCATGAAATCGAAGCAAGCGAGCGAAAATTGAGCAAAAACATTGAGTTATTATACTTTTATATACGACGTATTGCTTAATTTTCGATAATATGCTAGAAATAAAGAAAATTTTTGAACAGTTTCTAATGCGATACGAACAAGCTCCTTACAATAAGGATACGTTACACATTTTTACATTGTTTCAACAAAAAAGAAAACTATATGATATTCGAGTTCGTTAAAAATGTGAGATAAATTGAAAAGTATGAATCCCACGCAATGCGAGAAATAGGCTGTCCGCCTTCGAAGAACAGCAATTTTCCTTTCAGGAATAAGTATTTACGTCTATTTGTCTGACAGTTATTGATGCTAGTGTCACGAACAAGCTGCTTCTCCCGATTTTCAAGTTCTATGAGAAAACTCTACGCTGGATACGCTGCTGCGCGTTTCATCTCGTCGTCGAAGAAAAAGAGTGAATTTAAATCTCATCTGCTTCGGCAAATACATAAAGAATAAACTAGTTTAAATATTTTAATTAACTTGTTCAAAAATATGAATTAAATTCTTATTTGTAATTGGAGAGAGAGAATCTATTGGAATAAGATAAAATTTAAATACATCAACTCTCTATTTCATCGTAGATTATTAATATCTTCTTACAAACAATTATATCTCTTCGATTAGTCTTCCGTAATATAAAACTTCTAGGTAAGAGTCAGCTTTACAGAGACACGTAATTAAATAAGTAAAATTTTAAATACTTTTTGATAATAATACCTATTTAAGTCGTTTCCAGAAATAATTTAGAATTAGGCACTAGAATTAATCATCGGCACAATTCGCGAATTTTAAAATAATTTTCCGATTTGTTGCATTAATGTCTTTAATACTTGCGTTTTTCTTCAACGCATCCCCGTAAATCATAAATTGTCAGGGAAACTATCATTACCTCGGCAATATAGAAATTCGAATAGCTCCACATTTGACATTCACAGTTTATCAGAATCGTTAATTGAACGTTTCGAAAGTCTGTCTTCGAAAATTTAAATTAACTTTGGTGGTCTATAAATTACCTATATCGAATTTTACACAAACCTATAAGAAACCACTAAACTTTTCCTCTTCAGTTGCCATGCATACTCAACAACACATCGCGCTTCCCTCGTGTTTTTTTTTTCTTTCTCCCCAGTTTCATGATAAACGTTGCCAGCAACTTTGAGGATTTTGTCCGCCAAGAATAGGGTAGGGATTTGCGCTGAGTGGATCATAATTTTCCGTCCAACCAGTTCTCGACCCACTGCCTCTGAGCAGATTCTACTTTCTCGGCCGACATTTTCTACTTCTTGCCACTCCGATGTCGGTCGTAGATCGACATAACAAGCTTTCTGGATTTAAAGGTCTTAAGAAATGTCGCGTGACAATTGCGAGAAGCGCAATGCGATGAAATTCATCGATAATCAATATCTATAGATGATATACTACAATCTGTATCGAAGTGATTCAAAATTTTGTAGCAATTGCATCTAAATACATATATCCAAGCGCTTTTCGTTATTTTTTTCTTTCGTTTAACAACTTCTCGCATTTCAACCTCAGCATACAATTGGTAAACTTTTATATTATTTGCATTGCGTGAACAGATTTTTGCATGCGCGCATGAAATTCACGGTGAAAATGGAACGTGCGCAAGCGCGCATCCGGTTTTCACAAAAAGGCACCATCGAAAACGGTACCGCACAATCCTTTCTCCCTTTTATTGAAATTATTGTTATGCGGAACTCACTGCAAACATCGCGGCGAGGATTCTATTGAACGTTATTTCATATTGAACTCGAACGTTGATCACGCCCATCAAACGCTGTATCACCAAACGCGAATACGATGAAAAAAATGTAAATATCAAAAAATACAAAGTTGTTTGTTAGATCATTATATTTTTAAACAAAATAACTTTATATTATTACATTTTTTATTAGTTTTTAAGAATAATTGGAATGAAAATTTCTAAGATTGTCTAAATTTAATAGAAATTTTTAAGAAATTTCAAGACTGTCACAATCAAAACTTGTTGAAAGATTTGTATATATATATATATATATATATATATATATATATATATAATATTTTCAATTTTATTGATATTGCAGTTTTTACGATAACGTAAAAATTGCAATATCAATAAAATTGAAAATATTATATATATACGTTTTATTAATATTGCATTGCATAGATGTTATAGAATCATAAATTTCCTGTCAATGTGAAAATGGAATATTTTCTTAGTTATATCGGTTAAAGCAAACTTTCGCTTTGCTAATAAAGTATAATACCTCCATCGATCGTTAACCCTTGAATTAACGCTTGAAATTCGAAATTAACTTGAAGGTTTTAGCAAACTTAAAATTTAATCTGAGTTAAACGCTGAACTGATTGAGATCTATATTTACAATCGCGTTTGTGTTGAGCTGTTCCTTGAGAATGTTTGTATTGAAATGCTTGCTAAGGAACTCACCCCTTTCGCAGAACAGAGTCTTATTACAAAATGTCACAGTATAAGGACTCGATTCTTATAAGCACTATGCCTTCACTTTGTTTCGATCCACTTCGGAATCCGATAGAATCTTTAATATAAGTGCAGATTGACTGCGCGCGAAAAGAAAAATGCATTTTCATAGTAGCAATACACAATTATGCAGATTTCAGCTCCGAAGTAGTCTCGCATTGAAGAATGAATAGTTGAAAGCATAGAGTGAAGGCGAGAAAAAAGTAGATCTCGGGGCTTGGCACGTCCTGCGAACGCATTGCGAGTATTTTCTCTTACTGTTCCAGTTTTCTTCTTCCAACGGGCAGCATTCTCGACAAAACTCATTGTCTGGGATCCTCGCTACTTAAACGTTCATTCAGATACCACCGCGACGCCGGCAGCGTCATAATTGCGCAAGAACTAGTTCGTTTTAATCGTGCGAAATTAAATACGCGCGGCTGAGAAAAGCGCTACGAATTATCCGTTTTTTTCATGACTATTGGTGCAAAGAATTATACACGCATTCAATTAATATTTATAATCGTTTATCTCCTTAATTTCATAAAATCTTATTATGTGGCATTTTATTAAAAGACGTCTTTATCGTTAGCATTATAAGTTAACGCTATTTTTATTCTTTTGTCCGTGCATCTTCCTTCGCATTATGAAGAATTGCAGAATTTATAAAGATTGTAAAGATGCAACTTGCCTTCAAATAAATACTAAAAACAAAACTCATTTCACGTATATCTATATTTAATGTGAAATATCAATGTAAAAAAGAGAATGTAAATATTCGAGAAAAATCTGAATTTTTAACCTTTCAAGAACTTTTTATTTAACATTTCATATGTATCATGAATCATGAAGCGTCTTGTGCGTTCGATTATTTATACATTCGGAAAAGAGCATATCAAACACGTTATTGAGAAACCGCATTTCGTTCTTTATCATGGATTACTTCGACACTCGAGAGAATCACTGAATAAGTAGCGCTCTTCACAAGGCTCTTCGAAAAGCTGCCTTTAACTCTCGCAGTAGTACTCAAAGAAGAGATTCGTCGAGTCCTTCCACGTGGAAGAGCGCCATCCTTTCTCTTCATCAACCCTGCGGTCCTTTCCGTCCATTTGCCATCCAACCATCTTCACTTGTGAAAATACGAAAGTAACCATAATGTAGACAGCCATTCGGATATCGGATCGTGTACAAAAGAGTGATGAAAAGCGTACCGGCACTCTAAGTGACAAGAAAGGAAAGATGCTGGAGGCATTGCACTGGACAGTTTGCCGTAGAACCACCATGTGACCCCGTTGTGTATCTCCGTGAAAGCTCTGAAAGCGTCATTGATAATAGTTGGCCCACGAAGGGCTTTTCAAGGTACATGAGGGAAAGTTGAAAGAAACCGCAAAATGCGACAACAATTAATATCGGCGAAAATCACGGCGAAAATAATGAGATATCTACATTAAAAATGCATCTACGATGGAAATCAGAATATATTAAGAGGAATAATAATAAAATGCAATTATAATAAATGCAATTATAATATATTATACAAATATTTATTGGTCTAATAAATATGCTGAAAGAGACTAATTGGCATATGAAAATAAAAGCGAAAATGGAAAATTATTGGAGGCTGAACATGTAGGAATATTTTTCACAGCGAAATAATAATTGAGAGCACCGAGTTTTTGTTAGGATGACGGAGAAAATTACTTTTGCACGATGATATGACTAATAAATGAATGTCTCGCTCTCTAATTAATTTACTAATCAATATTCTCCATTATATCTTTTCAACGGTGGAGACGGTTCGAAATTGAATCGCAAACAGGCAGCTCTAGGCGACGAAATGATTCGATTATAGGAAAGTTAAGTTAAGGAAATGCATGATGCGATGGCCGCAATGCAGATCACTCGCTATTGAGCGGAGAAGTAAATTTGTCGCGACGAACGGGAAACGCGACAGAGTTAGCCGCAGCCGTTGCTAAGTCAAATCGTTTTCCGATATTGCCGAAGCTTCCGACTGATAATTAGGAGTTTCCTTTAATTGAGGCGATTCAATCGATCTCTTACCCCCTCTGGTTCAATCATCAGAGATTTTTAATCTCGCCAGCATCTACGGTTCGGCCAAGGCGGCGCGGACTGCATTTGCATGTATAATTTCTTTCGCGAGGAAATACCTATAGATTTTCACAATTTATTATTCGACGCATTAATTCACTACTCGAGGTCGTAAATGAGTCGTAATAATTATATAAGAGAAAAGTAACATAAAATTAAAAAATATTTTTATATTATGCACTTATAATCAATGTGATGATTGATAGAAATAGTACATAATATAATGGCGCAAGTATTCAAGGAATAGCTTTCCCACGTGTGATTTGCTTCAAGAAAGAAAAATCATTTTAATTATAATTTGTACAAAAGCGTGTATTTTATCTCGCTTAATTTACATGCTGACGCCGTAATCGTGCTGTCGAGAATTCTAATCAGCGATGCGGAAAGAGAAATTTCTTCGAGCGAAATATTTTATTTTGCTCGCGGAAAACGGGAATAAAAACCACGCGGTCGTAATGGTACCGTCGCATAAAATAGCCGCGATTTAAGAGTGGCATAAATCAAAATAACACATCCCCGAAACATTTCTCTTTCGTGCCGGGCCCGCTGATACGTATGCATCACACGTGCGTGAATGCAAACGCAACGTAAACGCGAAATAAATCCGGAAATTCTCGAAATATGTGTGAGTGTTTTAAATCCTTCATCTCTTACGCGGCTATAAACACGATACACGCGCTGGGATAATTCCCTTTTGATTATTACAGAAGTAATTCCCTTTCGATTATTCATTTTTTTTACGTTCTGGAATTGTTCTCCACATATTGCATTCGGATACAAATATGCTGTAATTTTTTGTTTTATGATTTCAAACGATGATGATTCAATACGATTGCAAAGCCGCGAAATTGCAGAATCGAAGAAAGAAATTTTTCTTGTGTGCTACGGGTGTGCTACAGAGCATTTTGGCAATAAATATATGCACGCTACGTGTTGTGTTTACTTTAATGATACCCGGATGTGCAATAACGTCTGAGACATTGTTGGACGGAGTTTGTTTCAACCATAATAAATGGCACGATTTCGTGGACGCAGCTATAAATGCAAGATGTGCTGCGAAACTTAAATTGTATCCCGTGGTGCATCCGATTAGAATGCCTGTTATTCTACTTTCTATTGCACAAAAGGTACTTTTCCCGAAGCAAAACAAATATATAGAATGATAAATTGAATAAAATTTCTGTATTTGAAATAGTTAAAATTGAATTTACATTGCATATCATTTTTCTAATAAAATCTAAATTAAATGCATTTATTATTTATCGAATAATGTAAGTATCTATGTAAACCAAAACTATGTAAATAAGTTATTTATAAATAATGCAATATATGTTTTATACATTGTATAAAAACAATCTTATATAGAAGAGTGAACATTAAATGACCGAGATTAAGAAAAAATTTATTTATTTTAATTTATTTATTATATATCATTGCGGAAGAGGAAATTAATCCGCGGTAGAGCATATCTAAATGTAAAATAAAACACACGCGCATACAACGCATACATATGCACATACCGATGCCATGAACTTTTTGTGATCGCATTCAATTGCCAAAACTTCACCCGGATATGTTTTTTGTCAATATTTGGGCCGTAACCTTACTAGAGCGGATTCGCGAGGGATTCCAGCAATGCTTGCCGCGAATCTGGCGCGAATCAGCGTCGCGGAAATAGCACCCATTTTCGCAAAATCCATTTTGCTCAGACAGTATTTCGCTTGTTGCTCTGATACAGATTAGTTCGATAAAAAAACAACTGCATTTATTGAAACGAGATAAATTGAAATTCGAAGTGAGGTGCAGATGACTTTGGTCATTTCTAGATGTCGAAGAATTGAATATTTAGGTATTTTTTTTTTAAGCTAAAATAGATGAAAGCAGATATATTGATGTATTAATGTTTAGCATTATTAAATATTGAATATGTCACGCATCCTTCAAATTATGGTCTGTGATTAACAATATTATTTCGAATATTGTTATTTTATTATATATTATGTGTGCTATATTTCTTGTTGAATATTTATAATTAAATTAAATTATTTGATAGAAAAAAGATTAATTTATATTTATGATGAAAAAAATGTCATATTTTAAATATCAATACGTTTGTTATGTCTCTAATGAATGAAGCATCATGAAATGGAAAATTCATTTCGATATTTCAATGCCAGAAATATTCGTGTCAATATTAACTAAATTGCAATATTCATCTGAGTAACAGATATTTTAATCTATCATCTGTTATTTTTTCATTTATCATTTGTTCGTTTGATTATACTTCGTTTTGATAAATAGATAGTGTATGGGACTAGGAATATTTTTAATTTGATTAAATTATTGCATTATATTAATTATTATAAACTCACAAATTTATCAATATTTTATTCTCATATTCTAAATAGAAGGAAAGAAAATTGAATTCTTTAAAAAATATTTCCTAGAGAATAAAAATACGTTGCTTAAATGAACATTGCTATAATTATTACCTACAATGTACTTTAATTCTCGTTTCTCATTGATGTAATATTCATCACAGTTACGTATATTTTCTGTTAGTATACTTCAGTGAATTTCGCGATAAACAAACACGAAATAAAGTAACATTTTCGATTTCCGTTACCTTGCAGAATCCATGAATAAATTGTAACTAAAGTCTTTGGATTTCACCGAATCCGCCACAAAATGCATCAGGTTTACGTATGAAATCCTATTTGAAGTATTTCGGGATTAGTAATGTTTTACATTTGACTATACACAGCTCTTTTTGATTACCACATCTTGTTTAACGCGTCACGTCGAATTGATTGAAATGTGGGTTTTATCATCATTGCCAGATCGATACGCACAGTGCTTCGCTAAATAAGACGATTTCGAATGTCATTTTCCACGATTGCCGTGAATTGTGGTCGGCTCGGTTCTTGTCGAGAGAGAGAGTCTCGCGGCGGAACGTGTCATCGGTACCTACCGAAACGTCTTGGCAGACTTTTCGAAATGGAATTTTGCCACGAGGAGGGTCCTCTCCCTCGTATATCTCATTCGTCTTTCCTTATAGAGCGCGTCTGGCGACGAAAAATACCGGGTTGAGTTTTGTATGTTTTGCTCGAGCTTCTGGAACCCTCAAGGAGCAAAACGAATTTTTGCTCCCGCATGCCCACATGTACACACAAGCGTGTGCGCAGGCGTGCAAACGCGTATCCATGCGCTAATCTCGAGGGGAGCGACTCGACTCGTGAAAGCCGACCGCCTGCGCTCTATGGACTTTATATAAGCTCCTTCGAGTATCAGGCCGTGTCGCTCTTTTTTAGCTCGATTTCCACTTTCGGCAAAAAAATATCGCATTACGCAAAATATTAATGCTATTACAAATATTATAAATAAGTGGATATTTATGATATAACGAATCTGCTGCACCTGCATTTGAAATCAATATCTGTGACCTTTGTGTGTATTCCTCGTATCCTCTATCTTTGCGGTTCAAAGCCAAAATGACCATTATACACGTAACATCTGTCCAAACAGACAGCGAGCAATTTCAGCTGGTCAATATGGAAACATCATCCTCGGCACATGGACACCTTTGCGATAGGCGGAGATATTCGATCAACTCGGGGGATCAGCGTATAATGTCCGTTAATCCTCCGGGATGAAGCAGGGGCGACGGAAATGTAGCCGGAATTTCTCCATCTTGTTCGCGCATAGAGACAAAAACAAATAGGATAATCTAGTGCGGCAAAATGCTGTCTAGGACGCATATTGGCATTGAAAGAGTGTGATATCAGGCAAATAAGAATTAGAATATTGAAAAAGTAAAGCATATTATCTTTTATTTATTAATATAAAAGTTAATATAATTTTCCATGCATAAATATGTAGAATACACATTATTAATTAAGACAGAAAGCAAGACGGAACGAGACGGTGATGGATGCACTTTTCTTCCCTTCTTCATCGACCGTTGCACGCAGCTCAGAATCGAGTTAAGTCGGAAAGTTTTCATCAGATACGATCCAATAATTCACGGCGCAGCTGCGACAACGCGTCCGCGTCTTTATTAATAACGAGAATACCTACTTTTTCAAATGCACACGAAGATGCGAATTTCTTGGTGACACAAACACGTACACTCACACGCAAACGCCATTCGCCGCCAGCCGCTAGCGCAGGCTTGCAATTAGCGGCTTAATAACTTCGCCGCTTTGTAGGAATTAATTGGAAACCAATGAATGCGAATGAGGTTGCGAGAACGTAGAACTTCCACGACGAAGAGAATCTCCCTATTGTCTAGCCCGAACAGTCCCGAGCTAAGCCAATTATCGGGCGTCCGGAAACGCCGAGATTTGGCGGGACTAATTTATGCCGGCCGCCTCGTGATTCCGCTTTAAGAACGCCGGTGCATACTGATTACTCTAAACGCGAATTTACGCAATCGCCGAAAAATCAATTCCGACGAATCCCGATGATCTCTATAAGATATAAGCCTATCGCCACTTTGGAAATCTTTGACAGTTTTGAATAATTTGTCGCGAAAATTAAAAAAAATTGCACATCCGGAAATTGAAAAATAAAAATAAGAAAAGAATCTTTTATCGTCCACATTGCTTACATTCTACCATTCTATCTTGTGACATACGACTCCTGCTATTATTTCAAAAGAATAATGACTTTTCCGACAAGGAATATGTCTTTGTGAGAGAGTAGATAATGTATCCAAAATTGTCTCTGTTTCCGTTAGGAGATCGGCATTTATGTCTGTTTCGACGACGGAGAGACGGGAGAGATCTGATGAAGTCACCGGATATGTCAGTGGAAATGGGAAATACCGGAATCGTGGAATCGCATTCGTCTCTTCTTAGAAAAAGTTTATACATGTCGTGAAGTCGTTTGAGTTAGCTTTCCGTGACTTTGCGCTCTCGTCTCACCTTTTTATCCCCTCACAAAAGAGTATACTCAGCCTTAATCCTCCCTCTCATCAAGAATACAGGAAGTAATACGGTGCTCTTGAATGATCCTGCAACTTTGATAGCGGTTGTGCCATAGAGAGAATTCGAGAAGCCACAGATTTTTTAAACAAGAAACTTCACGAATCTTGTTAGTCGAATCTTGTTGTGTTGGATTTAGGGGTTTTCTCGAACTTCTTTCATGTAATACAATAATGATACCATAATTGCCGTACAAATTTACTATTTAATCTAACCGAGTATTTTCCCAATTTTATCCACTTATAGTATGTAATGTGATTTAGATTTATTACTATGAAATATGCTCGGGAGAAAATTTAATGAAATCGATATTAGATGTACTATAAAAGTATTTATTTTTCAGATATCTCTTTTATAGAAAATAATTCGCGATTGAAACATATAATAATAAAAAATAAATTTATATAATAAAATATCTATTTCGATTTTATATATAAAATGTAGTTCGTGTAATTATATAAAATCTTATTTAAAAATCGCATTTTTTTGCCGCGCTCGCGCGTTACTTTTTCTCTCATAAAATAAATTAATTCAATTTTTCTTGTTCAAATCTATTCTCAGATACGCTTCACTGTTATTATAAATATGAAAAAGATGAATATATTTTTGGAGAAATGAGGTTAATAATTATATCTTAATCAATATAAATTCTGAGCAAGAATAGAATGCTGCTCGTTTTGCCATACGAAGCTTTCTATTTTAAACTGCGTGAACTTTTGCCCTCAATAAATTCGTTACATTTTAATCTAATTCGGCGATGTTGACGCGATTAATAACTGTGTCGAATCGAATTAAACTGGCGCATTTATCAGCCATATCATTCCCAGATGTTCATTTCCACACATTTAGTACCTAGTAAATTATCGACTATATAAAAATAAAGGGCGAAATACTGCGCATTTCTCGTAAAATGTCCATTTTATTATTAAATATTTAAATTAAAACATAGGGATTCTTCATGTATTCCTCAATTTTTCTGCTATGTGCTCTTATCAAGTACAAAATCAAATTATTATTTATGCATGTTTTTGCAATATGTAATATATACATATACATCAATGCATTATATTAATATTTAATTTTAATAATATTTTATTTGATGCATTTTATTATAATAATGCCGATAATTATAGCTCGATTATGTTTTGTTAATTGTAGCGATGATATCATTAATTTTCACGATTAAAAATATTCTCGATATTTTAAATTAAATTTTTTTTAAGCAAATGTATATGTGAGCTAATTTAAGAATATCAGTAATCAATTTAGGATTAATAATCCAGGTAAATCCTTCTTTTGTGGTTTTTTTCTCGTACGTAAAATCTAAAAGGCTATCAAGAAAATCTATTAATCTCGTTTTGTAGACAACCAAGACAACATACTGCGCAGTCTATCAAGGTTTTAATGTCGGTGGGGTCTAAGGACGGATAAAGAAACAGATTACGAGAGAAGCGAGAGGCCGAACACAACCCCAAAGCACAGGCCGACCTAGAAAATGACTCATTCCTCCATCTTAAGCATCGAGATAGAGATAGAAAGAGTCTAAAGAAAGAAGTTAGCTCGACGCGTCTGAGCGGTTCGGCGATCATCTCTGGGGAAGATTAAAACTTCCATCCCGCTAAATTCCACTTTAACCCCCACCGTCAAATGGGATGAGTTCTCTTACTCTAGTCTTAGTCTATCGAGACTTTTTCTCTTATTGCAATCCCTCTACTTTGGCTTAATAAAAGCAGCGGTTTTAAATCAGGCATTTAGTGAAAATATTTTTATGTGGTTAAAAATTTAGAACTCGCGTTGATTACAAACATATGCAATCAACGTAAGTAAATAAAATTTGAAACTATCGATATATTCAAATATACATATTTGTCTTTATTATATATGTTTAACATTTTTTAAATAAAATAGAAGTCTTTTTTTTATTTTAAATAAATGAGAGAAAGGATATATAATTTATAGAATAAATAATTAATTTTTTATTCTCTCTCTCTCTCTCTCTCTCTCTCTCTCTCTCTCTCTCTTCTAATATGTAAAAATATTATTAGTGAACGCGAACAATTAAATTTTAAGATGACAGTGGTATACTAAAATGCATGACTTTGAAAGCAAGAAGGAGAGAATATTGGGTTTTTCCTCATCATGTCGTTGATGGAAGGTCATTCCTTCCTACGAGCCTCTGTTCGCCCATGGGTTCAATTAATTAGACTTGTTAAGGATGGTTGGATCTTTCTGAGAGAACCATAAACCGACTCGTCGAGAACATAAAAAAAGGGTCTACCGTACAACCCTCTAGCGAAACATTACATACATTTCTGATGTGCTAAAATCAGCCTTCAACTAATTTATAAGGATGTGAGAAAGATCTTTTTTTTTATGAAACACTATATTTTACTTTTTTACATGCTATACGTAATCACTAGCTTCTTAAGAATTTGATGTACCTATAAGGTTGAGAAGAATTTTCTTTTCAGAATTGTCTTTTCAGAAATATGAAAATATTATTTCTCTTTTTTTATATATAATAATTTATATGTAATAAAAGTTCTCTTCGTAAATCTTACATGTTGAAGCAACTATTACGAATAAGAAATATTGGTACAGAAACTCGTGGGCAATTCGATGACACGTCAATTTGTCTTACAAGATTACGAAACGATTAATCTTATCTGCGTGGACACTTGGTAGCTCAACATCCCGAAACTCATTAGACCCGCGCTGTTAATTTTCGGATCTTGACGCACTCTAATCCGTAATGTACAATATACCCTACGAGAGGTTCTCTCGCTACACGGATTGTCCGTACGACAAGACGACAAGACACGAATCCATCAAGATGCATATGCACAATGGCGATAACGATCTCTCCCACCGGAATCGCGCAACAATTAAGACAGTTTCCCTCTCGTCGTGCAACACATACTTAGACAACCTGATACTCTTAAACAACGTATATGCATGAATAAAATAGTACCGATAGCATACGATCACTAATAAAACCGAAAACTCATGTCATAGGACTTGTTCTAAATCGCCGATTTCATAGTGAAATTCGGAACTGAATAAATTAGAATCTCGTGCGAATGCCAATTAGGTTCAAGTATTCCCGAATTAATGTGCTTTCACTCATTTATGTAGAAATTCGGTATCTCTATATCAATGATTATCATTAACTCTTTCATTATTTTCTTTCTCTCTTTTTTTCTCTTTTTTCTTTCTTTTATATATAACATTACAATATATATATATATATATATATATATATATATATATAAAATTGCGAATAAATCAGTATTAATTAAAATTATATATAAATAAATTTTATTTATATATATTTATTCGTTGACTGACGCATTATCATTTTTTAGACAAGCGTGGGAGGCTAATTAGTATATATATACGCTATTGTAATTATATTTCCTAATTAATTGTTTTATTTATGTGATTGTTAAAGCAAAAGGATAAAAAAATAAAAACAAAAATAAAGACAATAAAATGAAGACAAAATAAATAATAAATAATAACGTCAGCAATTATCGGATAAAGTAGTGTCTTCTATTATACTTTACAAAGGCCGATTCACTTCTCTGAGGTACGATTGCGTAATTGAATGCGACAAGTATGAAAATCGAGGTTATTAAGACTGAGTTAGAGGACTTTTATCAAAGCAATCGCAAGCGGAATGTAGTCTCGCCTACTTGAGAGGCACGATTTCGTGGCACCTCCTTGCATCATTTATGCGTAAATCGACTCTTGTCGTTTCTCCCACGCACGTTGCTGAGCAAACGTGATATTACGACGTCGCGCAAGAGGAAGGAGATAGGACTTTAAAGGGGGTAGGGAATAGATATAAGCCTATTGGCCTGGCTCTGTGCGAAGACGTAATAGGTTCTGTTTCTGGTACCGTGGCTGAGATAATAAGGAGTGATAGTAGGATTATTAAGGAGCGCATCAGCACGCGCCGCCTGCCACGTATCATTTCGTTAAGATCCTCCCTGAAGATTCCGCCTGCCATTGCTTTCGCGTCTGAGGAATTCCGTGAACGGTCGACGTGCAGGAATATCGATATAGCAATGTTGCGCGACCCCGCTATTTCTGCGTAATTAAATGGAACAGTAGTGTTGTACGCGCTGTCTCTCGCGCAGTTTAATAAGATCACAAGTGCGATTTACGACAGCATTCCTACAGTTACACAATACTAATCGGTACATATTACACTTAGTTGCTAGGATATTGCAGTATTCTGTTTATAAGATTCTTCTCCAAGACATATAATTTACATTTCAAATATATGTAAATCTTATTCGAGTAAAAAATAAGAGAGAAGATACTGATATATTCATTGATACATACAGAATAATAAATTTGATTAAATAGAATAGATTAAACTTGTGTAAAAAAATCATGACTTTCATATGAATCAATTACCAACCAAATTATGATACCATGCAAATACTATGTACAAGCATTATGAAAAATTTTACATGACATAAAATATATGAATCTTTAAATATTAAAGTAAATTGAGAAATAATACATGTTACGCGTCGCAGTTACATTATTATTTAATTAAAATTCTGCGAACACGAGATATCGCAAAAAATTTGCACATTTTTACGATAACGTCCTTCATCTACTTTCATTTTAACAATGCAGCCAGACAAAACTGTTCATTCTACTACCTCTTTACACACAGAAGAGATCTCGCGGCTTTATCGTTCGTCCCCGTTAGTGAATTCACTCTTCTGTTTTTTCTTTCTAACAGATGTCGACAAAGAGGAACGAACGTGGCAAAAATTTAAATGAGAACAGGAATCTTCCGATGAAATTACATTCATCTCGAGTCGTGCAGAAACTCAGCACAATGATTTTTCACTCGTTTCTTAAGCGTTTTCGGATAAGAGGCAACTTTAAATGCGATAAAAATGCTACGTAGAAGCTAGTACGTGTACGGAAAGCCTTCGTATCACGATCTAATTGCGGAAGATGTTACGAAAGCTTGCTCACTCGCTCGGTAGGGAATACGTTCTCTAATAGATTTAACTGCGTTCAGGATAAACAGGATTTCGCGCAATTTCTTCGAGCTGCTCGTAGGAAGCTTCTTGTATAAAATTGCGTCTCGTAAGAGGAATCAGGCACAAACTCTCGTAAAACTTGCAGATAGACGCGCTCTTTTTTAACGAAACAGGAATATTAAATCTCACCTGGCGAAAAACGGCGCTTCTCGTCCACGTAAACGCTTTCGTCGCGAATTACAGCTGTGGCTTTCAATTCGCAACTTGTATAAGTTTGTACGTAATTTACATGCACGATATTATGAATTTTGCAAAAAGCAGAAGAAATATCCTGCTTGTAAAATTTCGTTTGTCGTCGCGCGTCTTCGCAATCCACGTTTATGCATTCTGCAAATTCCACTTTTGTATTATTACACATTATTATTTTTAATATAAAAAGACTCGAGATACAAAAAATGAATTTTCAAATATGAGTGTGTGTTTATTAGGGAACTTGAGTGAAATAGTTCTTTACACACGTTTAAAAGTTAGACAATCGTAAGTGTAGCCGATTTATCAATTTTATAAGTTATCGAAGTGATTAATGGTACGATTGGATATATGGTTTAGAGGTGATCAGGTCGGATTTCTGTCGTTTGTACGATGGTATAAAAAATCACTTACACACGTTGCAAAGTACATCCCTCTAATGTGCGAAGAGAATATTCTTAGATATTTTGCTTTAGCTGTGATATTGAAAAATAAGATTTCTTTCTCATACAAATGCAATATATATCGTAAATATTATAATGATTGCATATATTGTTCGCAATCAACTTAGTAAGTTTTATGACATTAATAATATTAAATATATATTGAAAGAAAATTTAATTATAAATTATAAAGATATGTGAGAAAGCATATACAAATATATATATTTTATATTTATTATTTTTTTTTATTTAACAAATATTATATATATCCAAAGTACTTCCTATTTTTGATTCAGGAATAATTTTTATTAAATATTCCCAAAAGCTTAAAAAAGAAATATTGACAATATAATTTCGATGCGAGTATAAATATTTTCTGATTGATATACGATGATTATAAATAGCAGTCTAAAAAGAATCATTTTCCATTTTTTCCTCGAGAAACCACTTACGGCTTCGAAAATAGCACGCATTTAACGTAAAAAGACTCGGAGGACCGTAAGCATAAAGGTACCACCTGTGCACACGTAACGTATACACTCTTTAATAATTCACGTCGAAAGAACGGCGAGAAAAGCGACGGCATGTAGTCGACTTCTGATAGGCACGCTCGTATATGCCAAGCCACGCGCGTAGCTAAGGAGTTTTGTAACACGAAGCTGCTCCTCTCACCAGGTAGACAGTTGAAACTGCGCGACCGTGGATGCGCAAAACACCCTGGGCGCTTCACCCTGTTTCCCCTGTGTTTATTTACGATGCTACAGAGTCGACACGTTTTTCCAAAAGCGCCTTGCATTTCCGTTTTACGCCTCCGTAACCATACCTTGTTCTTTATTCCCCTCCGGCCTTTTACCGTTTGTCGTATTCCATCTGTTGGTTGCTTGCCCTTTGTCACGTTATTTTTCAATGTCCTGCTCTTTGAAATTTCTTTCAACTGTCAAAAGAATTTTGATCACAACCGTTTTCATTTGCCATACTCTATTTTTCGTGTGAGCCGGGACCTCACATCTCTTACAAATTCTACAACGTAAATGTACAATTGAGAGATTTTCAGGATGGAAAATTTTTTTGCCGAACAATTTTTAAAACACGTGGCAAACCTTTTATAAAAAATAATTTACGAAGCGAAATAAACCGTGCGCTAATCTTCGTGAACGGTCAAAAGTGTCTTTAGCGGTACCAAGATGAAAAGGAATTAATTGCGATCATTAATTTTAATACTCGGCAAAGTCTATTTATAGAGAGTGAACCTTTGAAGAAGTGAAAATGCGTTTCTGAAATTGGTTCGTTTACTACTGTAAGAACGATCATTTCCGTTACGAGCACTTTACGCGATTCAATTCGATGGATTAAGCTTTCTGCAATATACCAGTATAAAGATGATATATACTCGGAATCTTAAATATAATAATTCTTTAAGAGAGAGAGAGAGAGAGAGAGAGAGAGAGAGAGAGAGAGAGAGAGAGAGAGAGAGTTCTATAATCACCAGTTTAAAAAGAATATATCTAAGAAAGGATGTTTCACAGATATATCGCACATACGAAAGAGTGATGACGAATTAAATCAGCGATTATCGCATTAAGAAAGCCTTATTCTAGGATAGCCATCTTAGAAATATAGAATAAATATTATATATTTGTTGAAATTTATATTATTAAGAAGAAATCTTACGCGTACTATATTTATAGCTAGAAGAAATTCTGGGAAACTGCTTCTATGAAAATACTGTCGAATCTTCCTCATTGATTCAATGCAGTGCCCGAATCGATTCGAGCGAATCGCATCGGACGGAGAGGTTACCGGGACCGGTGGGTGAATTATTAAAATCAAATTCCTTCGAATCTCTCGGAGAGAAACAGAAAGGGTTTTATTGCGCGATGGTCCGATGGAGACGAGACGCGGGTAAGACGGGTGCAACGTTAAGGGACAGGAAGAGACGGAGAAGAAAAACGAAATCCATCGCGATATTGGCTGGCAATTGACGCGAACTTTGAAGACATCGCCCTCCGATCGAAAGTCGAACCGCATTCTACTTATTGCTCGCCGTCTTCGTTCACGCTCAAATCATAAGTCCGTGACTCTGCAGTCTGGGAAAGTAATTAAATGACAAAACTGTCGATAAAGTTAACCTTTCGCAAAAACTTGATCAGAAGGTTCATAAATTAAGAAAAAATGCAAACGTTCTAAAATATTTTACAATACAAGTGGAAAATACGCACGCAATATGTATTATAATAGATTTAAATATTACTATTTTAAAAATTGCACGATAATTTATTATGCCACTATATGTATAGAAAATGGTAAATTTACAATATAATATAATTAATATAATTATATTATACAATATAATATAATTAATTAATTCTATCTTATATATATATATATATATATATATATATATATATATATATGTATATTGTAAAATTTTTTTGAAAAAGTCTTAATTTTTTTTGTAAAATGTCGATTCCTTCTTTAGGCTAGGTTTTATAATAAAATCTGGCCTTTTTATAAAAAGATTGAATTTAAAAGGAATATGTGATATATATATGAAAATTATCAGCTAATCGATTAAAACTACGCTTGTCAGCACGGACTTGAATTTAATACATCGCAATAGCATCCCCAGTAGAGCTGGACTGATTAAAGCTCTGAGTACCATGTATTTACGTCTTCGCCGAGTCGTCACGAATGGTGGTCCTTGCGGGCATGCAATATCGACTTCAGTTGGTCCCACATCGATCAAAGTCACACATGGCCGGATACGTACCTCGTAACTACTATTCGTATATACGTTTCCCTTCCATCTAGAATTTCATCGAACACAAACGAAGACTAATCATCGTCGTTTAAAGCGCAGTAATATAACGTCGGACGTTTATTATGCGTCTTCGTTCCCTTCACGACGTGCAGACGTTGGGTGGTTATCTTAAAAACGAAAAAAAAAAAGAGCAAGAAGCGGAATAAATTGCTGAGCAGAATGATTCTGCCTCGTCATAACGTCGTAACTGGAAATTTGAATTCCGCTCGCATCTCGAATTGATTGTGCTTACGCGATTTTACCGTGCAAATACAGAAAATCGAAGAACGTTCCAAGAGACGGCAAGAATCAGCTGTGCCTACAGTTCGTTTCAAGGATATCTAGTATGCGTCGTAGGCAGCGGGCATAATGCAGATTCGGTCCGCACATAATAGTAATAGTTGGCTCCGATCCCAAGGGCCCATCCCAACTTCGATCCTGCTACTCTCTCTCTCTGTCTCTCTCTCTCTCTCTCTCTCTCTCATTCTCTCATCCACCCATTCACATCCTGTCGCTGCATGTGCATCCAGTGACACGAGGACGTGAGGACTGCGCCCGTTGCCTAACGAGCGGAATCCGAGACTATCGATCTAGTAACGCCGTGCAGAGAGTTCGACTCTCGACAGCGCAGGAAGCGAATCCCGCGAATCCCCTGTGTGGGTACGCTTCGCTTACTTCACGCGATGTTGGTTTCGACCGCCGGGAGCGATCAGAAGTTCTCTTGGAAATATTTAGATATAACTAATCCTGATTCGCCATTAGCTTTCCTGATCTATCCATCTGAAATTGGACCTAAGCGGCACAATAATTTATTTCTGGAAATTTTAATTCGACTTTTAACAAGAACTTTCACGTATACAAAATACAGAAATTTTATCTTTTTTTTTTTTGATTTTAGTAATGCATGAATGTGCTTAAATTAGTATAAAGTTTTTCAGTAAAACATTACTGCGGAAATTGAAAGCTGTCGATTAAAAGTGCCGAGATCACAGGGATTCATCTCCTTTAACTCTTTGAAAGATTCTTCGCAAAATGTGCTTTCACATTGGACGAATAACGCCCTTGAATCTAAAAATGGGAAACATTTGCGTAGTGTGAGTTAAAATGCCGGTAAAAGCGATGCGACGTAATGGAAATTGCTGCTTTGGAATAAAGTAGCGCAAACAACTTTGCGCTCTGCAAAAATTTTTTCAACCGCGTTATCTTCTCCTGCAATATCGCGTTTCGCTGACTGACACGACGATTGCGTATTTACAAATGAGTTTTCATCTTTTGCACTTTTAATGAACGTACAGAGTCGAAATGTCGCGAAATTGCTGGTAATATAATAATTTTTGCGCTACTTGTTCATCGCAACGTTTATTTTCTCGCAATGAAATAATTGCCATATCGTCAAATCGGAAGTATCTTCTCGATATCTATTTTGGAAACATCCACGTTTAATAGATAAAATACAATGGAATTAATACAATTTAATTAATATTTTTAGATATTCCGATCTGTCAATGACAATGAAATATAAAAACCATTTTGGATACAAACTTTTATGAATTCCAAATTATAATATGCATTTTTCACTTTTCTGCGGATAATATAAATTTATTATTTATATAAGGTACATATATATTTAGCTATATATACGTCACACAATTTTATATACGTTATAATGTACAATACATAATAATATTTTTATATAAAAACTTTATCTAATAATTACACTTTAATATCCATGCTTTCTAACTAGTCTATTTTTCTGAAATTGTTTTTCTAAAGTTTCTTGAGGAGTCACAAACGTTTAAGAAAAAATTAGAATCTCGCTTGTATTATACATTGAAAAATTCAAAGTTCGCTTTTACACTGATAACTGACCTCCACAATTCCAGCTTGGCGATTCATATTCGTAGACATGTGGCTCGCGCGCAAACGGTTGAAATACGACGCGCATTGTTGCACGAACGACCTCCAGTTTGCAGCCCTTCTGCCGGTACATTCTCCACCCCCTGAGGGTATGGTCCAGAGTTTTTGCTCCGGTGCATTAGGAACGCGATATTTCAAGCTCCGAATCCAACATCGGCCACTACCCCGCCCGATTTCACACACTCCCAAACTCGTCACACATACAATACGTGCATCCCTTTTCTCTAACCCCCGTAAAACCACCGCAGGCGGTTCTGCATCTGGTTGGCTCTGGTTTAAAAACAATCGCTATAACCGCGATTCCCGAGCGATTCCCGACCGATGGGACGACGAGGAACGTTGACCCACAGAGCGGGAGAACTTCTCGCCGACTTGAGTTGGCCCGAGCAACCCGTGGGAGAAGATTTCGCGTTTAATGGCGTTTCGCAGCACGGAGACCTGCAGCTTGTTCTGGTTGTCACGGTTGTTACATCGGGAAAAGAGCGCGTGCCCTCGGCGGAATTCGTCGTTTTACTAACGCTATCGTTCGTAGTTTCTTCCTTTAAGGCGATACTTATGCTCGATAACACAGACAGTCTCCAGATTTTTAAATATATAAAATAATATTAAAGAAAATGTATCGATGTGTCGATGTGTCGATCGATTTGAGACGATACATTATTGTAATTTTTTATGCCCATAGAAAGAGAATCTTTTCTTCCAGATATGTATAGTAAATAGACAGGAAAGTAAGAATCTCTGACTTCGGCTCACATTTGAAAGAATCTCATGTAATATCCCATTTCTTTTCTATAAAATTTATTTCAACCATCTGTAGCTTAAATAATTGTTGTATAAATGTATTACATTTTTATATTTTTATTTCATACGTTGGATGTAATAATATTATTATTAAGAGGAATGGTTTGATAAAATAAGATCTTTATTTTTTTAAACGCAATATTTTCGCAATTTGAGAAAAAAACATTATAAAATAAGGGCATCTTTTTAATATATGTTTTATGTATTTTACACAGCATCGATATTTATTTTCTTATAAAAATAATATTAACATTTTGAATATTAATTTTTTATAAATAAATACTTAGAATTATATTCTACAATTTTGCTATTATACTTTTGGAAAATTATAACGTACAAATGCCTCGATATATTTACATCTTATTTCGATACGCAAACAAGATTGCACATAATCATTGCGTTACAATGTTTACACAAATATAGTTAAATCTCGGTTTAATCGCCAATTGTATATATTTTACGAGCGATAACTATAACTGCCAACTGAGCCCGTCGTTTTCAATGACGACAAACTGGCACGATCTTCCATTTAACTCGCGCTTTAACTCCGCCACGAAGAGCCGTGTCACACGATAGGAAACTGCCGATGTCCAGGTTAACGTTTACGGGAGAATTTATGGACGAGACTGCATCGACGGGTCGGTCCTTCGTTCTGGTACTAAAGCCGCATTCGTATTTACTACCGGCACCGAGTACACTGGCAAAACGAACAATCCTTCTCGCAAATGCTTAATACCACGACTAAGCAGCGAAAATTCCACCGATACTTCGCCATACATTTTTTTATTCTTTTTGCTCACACGCGCGTTTGCAATCGCGCTAAAAACCCGAACCGGCGAAAACTATAACGTGGTATTGCGAGCTCGACGTAGGATTATCGCCGTACTTATGTTAGAGCTATACCACTCGAGTGCGTCCGTTGCGTCTATATGTTTCGAAACTTGTTGGAAATGCGCAAGTTAGCGATGCGGAAATGACGAGTTTTTAAAGTGGAAAAAAAAAAAAGAAAGAGACGTATCGTTTGCTCTGCACACAAAAGGATAATGCAACGTCTTGCACCGATATAGATTTAATTTCTGCTTAGTCGATTTTTTATTATCATGTTTCGTGCAAATATGTCATCGTGGTTTTTTTCTTTTGCCATCCGTGCACGGACGTAATATTCACAAGAGATACATCTGTTACTATTCTTTTCTTTAAAAGGAAAACTAAACTGTAAAAATATAGAGTTTCATGTTTTTATTTATGTTACGCGAATTGAGCTGCTCGGAGACAGCATAAATAAATTGAAATAGCCTGAGGCAGATTGAATTTGTCAACAAACTCGTTGTCTAGCGAATGGTAAAGTTGAATGAAAACTTCTCACGGGGCGTAACTTGGAATTAAACGAACCGCGCTTGCGGTATGCAAGAAGCCTCGGATTAACCTAGCCTCAGACTATCAAAGTTCTATCGTTTTTGCATATTGGATTCATGCAAATATGCCATACGCCAAATCTTTCACATCTTAGAACACTTAATATGCAAGATATTTTAAAACTATTATCCATTCCCGAGTCATCTAAATCTGTTATTCTTAAGTCTATTATTATTTATTATCTATCTATTATTACCGCAAAAATATCTATCTTATCAATAATTTATAATTTATAATTTTACAATTAAAAATAAAATAATAGATCTTGTGATTTCACTGCATGTTAAATACGTCTAACGTGATGTTCTTAAGTAAACGCGCAATCTTTGGATTGTAAGTGGCATACTCGAATTGAAATCGGCTTTACATTTCTACGGATGTTCGGCACTAAGCCAAAGCCGATTATGATAACTCACCTATCTCATCGGCAATAATTAGGACGGGTTGACTCTTCGCGCCAAAGAAGATCCTGTCCCTCGGCTTTGGTGCTAATTGGTTCATGTTCGATAATCTTTGTTGTTCGCAGCCGATTAATGAGCACTCGTGAATCGTTTACGTTACAAGTTGAAACAATACAACTATTCAAAACATCACTCTAATTTTTGGTAATTTTTGTGACATTTAAAACTATAACTAAATAATACCAAGAAATATAAAGTAAAATAGAAAGCACATATAAAATATATTATACGGATGATGAAAATAAAAAAATAAATATTTGCGAAATTTAATTAAGAATGCAGATGTTTTTATTAATCGTTATAAAAAAAGATTCTCTTTAAAAGATATCTTATAATGCGCTTAAATGATATTGCAATGTTAATTGTTCGATTAATTACTGAAGTCAAACATATAAGAAACTTATTATTCTACAAATAAATCGACGTAAACAGATATATTCACAATTTCTCAGTTGCATAGTTTTAAAAAATAATATGTATTATGTGAAGAAATTTCTTGATTTTTTGGTTTCTAGATTATTTTCAAATTGTGATATATTCTCAATTTGATACGCTTTATATGGCTCAATTTGATACGCTTTATATGGCTGTAGAAATGTATACCGTTTATATTAAACTGTCCCCTTTATTTTAGATTAACATCAATAACTGTGAATAATATTCAATATTATTTTATGCAATTTATTCTCTTTAATTTTATCAATATTACTCGAATTTGATGAAAATATTATGATTGTCGAACTAGAAAATGATTTCCAATATAACCCACGTGTACGCGTGCGTTAACCCACGCGAACGCATATGCATGCACTTCTATTTGTATACGCATTATACATATTTATAGGAAACAAAACAATGTAAGCGCGGCAATGGCAAGTGCGAAGCCAATTAAAGTGCAAATGCATGGAGATGCGGGTGGAATACCAAGTAGCATACTGACCGGAAAACTATAAAATCGAAACTCATATCAACAACATCCGTCATATCAATATCGTCGATACGCTGAATTTACCAAAGGATAAACAATAAATAAATAATCATCAATATGCTAAAATATATAGCGAGATTAATAAAATAAATAGAAGACATTAAATACAAATAATTTACATAAACGTTATATTCCTGTAATATGTTTGGATAAAATTGTGGAGAATACGTTATTGAAATCGAAAATTAGATGCGATTAATTAAAGTATGAGTTTGTAAATAAAACTTGCGTAACAGCGGCTGAATTGAATTTATTTGCATTACTGTTTTATATATGATATTTTACATTTCAAAGCCGTTATATGATATTTTACATTTGAAAGCCGTTGAGAGAGAAAGAGATTCGGAAAATTCTAAACTCTTAATTCAACATGAATATTATGTGAAGTGAATTAAATTGCACTATAGAGAATACAAATTAATGTGCGCGTGCTCGCGTACACATATGCACATACAACGAATTTTGATGCGATGGAAGCAGCGCGTATTAAAAAGTCAAGCGGCGCACACACGGAGGTGAAAAGAACAGTTTCGGAATTATGCAACAACAACCGGCCGGTTTTCAGCCAGATATTAAGGTTAATAAATGAAACATAAACAGGATTTCCACACGCCAGTTGCACACAGCGGAAGTTGCAATGTGGTTGGCACGCTTCTGCTTTTGCCGGGAATTCGAGCGTTTTCCACTTATAGGAGAATCGATCAGTGCAAAGTCGTTTCATATGAGACTACTGGAAGTCCGCATTATTGGAAATCAGCTTACCACATGGTATCGACTGCGAAGTAACAAATTACATGGCACTCGCCATTGTCGATTCAATATCGAGCGCGAGAAGCATCTGATCCGGCTAAATTGCAAAATGCTCAAAGATATACATTCGGCATATCAGCAATAAATTCCAATCTACTATTGGAGATAATAATTCTCAATTTTGATTTATCGTTATGTATTAATTCTTTTTCTAGTATCCCAACGCTATATATCTCTTTTGTACTTGTAATATGCGAATATATATTTTTAACATCATTCAGTGTACCATTAGTGCTTTTCTAAATTATACGTTCTGTTATAATTTAAATCATTTACCTATGATATTTAAATGAGATGATTAACGAAATAAATGTAGAATAAGTTCATGAAGTATTTAAATATATTGTTCTTCATTTAATCATTGAATATAACAAAAGATTAAATAAATAAAATTCTATCAAGTCTATAAACGATAATTTCGATTATTTTGATATGTCTTAAGACGATCGAAAGCTAAGTGTAAAACAGATATGGTAAATATCAGGTTCTCGTAAATCGGCATACGCAATAAATCTGGATATAATACTAAAGCTCGTTTCCCCGTCTTAAGTCGAGCGAAGTAGAATCGCACCGTGAACGTGACCAAAAAGAAAAATATGGTAGCCCATTCCTTTAAAGCTTGAAACTATAGTATAGGATTATGGTTATACTGTGCTCTCGAGAAAATCTGTTCGATATCGCGGAATAACGAGTGCACAGCCATTGTAAATTTTTCGCAGTCATTGACATTTAAATGCGTTATTGCAAAAAACTATTATAAGAAATTCATGATAGATAAAACAATGCCAATATTAAATTTTTCACGAAATAATACAGCGTGATTTACCTTTAAAATTATCGATAGAATTTAAATCGATAAAATATAAATTCGGTATCCCGGAACAGTTTTCAAATATTCTGTAATCCAAATAGAACTCAATTGAAGTAAATTTACGGATTAAATACGCAATGAAATGATCTCGCGAATATCACCAAGTTAAATTTACACTTTGAATTGCCGACTCGCAAATTATATAGTTGTCACTGGTTTCGCGCAAGTTCAGCAGATTCTGTCAAGTGACTATGATAATGAACGATCTTTGAGAGATAGCACCTTGTGACCCCCTCGTTGACTATCACTGTTCTGTCTATTACTATGGTAATACCGTCGGCCTTCGTTTATCGTGGAGCAGCTGTGCGAAAGAGCCCTTCGGACCCGGCGATGTGCGCATTTAAACGAAAATTATTAGATACTTACGAAACGATCGACCGTGCATACGGTAGACTGCGGAGACGACCATTACACCAGATCGCGTGTCGAGTCTACATGGAGGATGGCTCGATCGGATCGCTAAAATCGAGCAGCGTCGACTTCATTAGAATTTAACGCTGTGCAAAGTGAGCGCTAAGTGGATCTCTTCGTTCGACTGTCGCCCGCTGCACCTGCAACCACGATTTTCCGTGGCTTACCTAATTAATAACTGCAACTGTACGTGATAACTCACATTTTTAGCGTTAGATCCCGGTTATAGATCAGATCCTTTTCTTGTGCACAGAAAGCAGTTCTTCAAATGTATTTTTGAAAAACTATGTAAATTTAAAGGAGGCAAAAAGGCTACAAGTTTAGAATTTTTTAATTTAGTACGATATAAATATCTTATGTTCCTTATATTTTGCTTTATTTATTTTTATCTATAAACCTATCATTATTTTTCTACAGATTTAGCCTTTAGGTATTTTTTTAAGTGAATGTGAAAAAAGATATATTAAAACACCATAAAAAAATATAGTATAGTATACTGCAGATATTTATATTGATGCAAAATAACCACTATTTATTACAATTAACATCGTATTGATCAATTAATTTTACTAATCGTCCCATAATATTCCAAGTTTATGAGAAATGTTAATCTGTACCTAATGAACATATCGTGAAAGGATAATATCAAATCATTTATTATTGATTACATAGTCTGCTAATCGAAACTGCATCAGCTACAAGATAACTGCATCACACGTAACATGATTTACATATTATTATCTATATCATCCAAAGCAAATATAAGTTTAATTTGAAATCAATCTTGTTTTGCTTGCGCATATTTTCTCGCTAAATTAAAGTTTATAGAAGAAAAACACTTTCATTTTATCGTTTATATTATATTTATAATGAATATATTTTTGTATTGTAAAAAATTTACAATTGCTTTAATTAATTATTTAACGAGAAACGCGATATTTATATACATGCAAATGTCATGCAATTAAAAAAGATGATTGCCTTTCACCTTGAATAATTTAGACAAAAAAACTTCATAAAATAATATTGAGATGAAAGTAAATATCCAGTGGCTATTTGTGATAATAGCTACTTAATAGCCGTCAACCTCTGAATAATCAAACAGAAAGCGCGGCATTCATGAGTGAATACTATGGCAACAGTAGAATCCCAGAGGATCTGACAAGAGGAAAACGGAGCACGGCACAAAAGCCGTCCGCGTGGAGTACGTCTTTGTTTACTCCAAACTATCCTTCATTCGTTTTCGTTTTTTCCTCGATCTTTCTCGCTCACTTTTGGTTCCATTTGGCGGTGTCTTCCCTCTTTCTTTGCCTGCCGAGTATCGCCAATTCTTATCCCCTCGAATCGTCTTGGCAAGATTTCTTTTATCCCGGCGATATCGCGCTCGTCCCTCTCATCCTCCGCTCTCGTTTAAACATCCCCTCCATCTCGTAATCGAGACCGGATCGATGGATTAAGAATCCAATTGCGATTCTTTCTTTCCTATCACCTTCGTCTAACATTCCCGGATCTTATGTTCTCATGTCTCATTCTACATATCGTAAAATCTTCTCAAATCTAACCGTCGCAGGCCCGCCGGCTGGTTATCCATGTCTGACAAGAATCGCGCGCGAGAGATGCACTTTTTTCGAAATATATTTCCACCATTGCGGCACCAACGCTCACGACGGAACCTACCTATAGTTGTGGAGGCGAAAGCAGCAGCAGTAGCAGCGGCAATAAAGTTTGCTTTATTTTTACTATCCCTCCGGCCAAGTACCGCCCCGTATTTCCTCGGGATATTGACATATCGGGGGTGCCAGGGCTTCTCCTCTTAACGCCCTTTTTACACTGGCACGGAATTTATGTCTTCTTCCTTCTCTCCAAACCCCGCTCTCCTCTTCGTGCTCTTCCTCTTTCCTGGTCCCTTCTCTCCTCACCACTGTTCTATGTCTTTTCTACCTCTCCATCGCTCTCTTCTATCTTCCTCATTCTTCTTCTCGGTCATTATTTGGCGGCGTCCCCTTTTCACCACGCACCACCTAATTCTCGTTCTCCCTCTGTCTCCGATTCTTAGACAATTAATCACGCATGCATATCTCCGCGTTCGCAAAATCAACCGGAAATCTCTGTTAGAGAGCAAGTTGTCGTAGTCTTTTTTTCTCGGTAAATTCTCGATCGATTTTACTATGACGTAGCTATAGCCATTCTTGACAACGATTCCTTCGTCGGACATTTTCGTGATGGCCGGAGAATGCCATTTGGTTGTGAAATGTCATGGAATCTCGAGAAACGAATGGTATCGAATTTTCTACGCAGCAGTTTCAAATCATGGAGAGAAATAGAAATATTTCGGGCGTGATATAAAGAACCCATGACGAATATTTGCTTACCTACTTGAAAATTGGATTATTATTACTTTTACTATCTTTTACTTTGATACAAGATTTTGACACGTGTCTTTAATATCAATATTTCACTTTACATTACTATCAGAAATACAAGGCAAAATTTGATTCAAAAATACAAGATAAAATTTGATTAGACACTCGATGGTATCTATTCAATCCCGAAAAAAGATTAAAGATTTTTATCAAAGCCAAATTCCGCAGGATCATCTGTACATAACATAACATGACGTTCATTAACTTTTTGCAATCGGGCTAGAAGTTTTTTTTCCTCTCTCTGTAAAATGCCATTCGATGAGAGACGAAGTGGAAAGAACTTTTATACTATATTAATAACCGTATTTTTGTCGGTTCGTCGGGCATATTTGAAAAATCATTGGACGAGAGATGCGATAACGATAAAAACGCGAAGGCGCTGTGGACGCAATCCGAGCTACCGCACCTTCGCGTTTTTATCATTGCCGCATCTCTCCGGTTAGCGGAAAAACAATGAGCAATCTCTCGTCGAAGGGGTTGTATGTCGCTTCTCTCCCTCCTTTCCTCCCTCTTTGTCTCTCGTTGCGTTTCTATTTATTGGTATCGCAAAACGTACGGCTGCGAAACATAGGAGGACAAAGAGGTGAAAGAGCTATGCGAGAAATACGGGGGATAGAAGAGGATAGGAGAGGCGTAAAAGAGCCGCGGACACAACGGCGAAAAACGCAATATCGTGTCGGGAATGTCAAGCCAAAAGCAGATCGAGTGGATGTTCAAAATCGTCCGACAAAGCTTGCCATTTAGCCAGAATGGAGAGTCTTCCAATGTGTAGCTTCGATTGTTGAAAAGCACGCGGCCGGTCATGCCTCGCTATGAGCTTTTGGCGCAAGTCGGAGAATATCGCATATTGCTGAACCGCAGTCGATTATAGACAAACTTTATTCGATATCGATATATGTATGATCACATCTGCCGGTTAAACGATTCATTGGTATATTTGGCCACTCGGATGTTCTCCTATTTACATATCGATGCATGTAACGTCATGCACATTTCTAGAATTAATAAAAAACTCATGTGAGGTTTATAATTCTGATATGTACAATAAGAGAATCGAAGCCACACATTATTGACATATACTCGTACATTATATTTGTGTAATAATACATATAATTTTTATATAATAATATAGTATCTTTATATATAATTTGTAATATAAATTAAAATGTGAATTGAATATAAGAGTACTGTGAATATATAATTTTGCTGATAATCTAAAAAGAAGGATAATCCAGAAATGATTTTAATTTTCACGCATAATCATATTAACGAAAAATTTATTGTATCACTAAATGACTAAATCACTGATGACTAAAATTCTGCGTACCGAATAAAAAGTTATAATTAATGAAAAATTAATAAAGTTTCGACATGGCATATTATTATTAAAAATCTCGAATTGTAAAATATATCAAAAAATTAATCGTCATATTTATTTTAAATCTGCTTTGTAGAAATTCGAGTTTATTGTCAGATAAAAAAACTTTTTTATGAAAATATTATATTAAAAGCTTGTATATAATTTTTCAAAACGTATATTAGGGTTATTTTTTTCCTTACGGTAGCGTATATTCTTTGACGTACGATATTATAATACTATCTCTAATGCTACTTTACATTTTTAATATAATTTCATTAATCGATATGCGCGCTATGTTTATATTTTAGCATAAAATGTGCTATGTGATGTGAATATGGAATATTTTGATGAATCTGACTGTTTTATGAGAAATGTTGCATTCTGTTTCAGGTCAAGTTGATCTCTGGACACAGAGCACCACCGGCTGTGCCTGTAGCTTCAATTCGTCCAGCAACGATTGCGCTTGTTGTGTACCATCGGGCGGCTGCAGCTGCGGTGCAGCTTCGCCAGATAGATGCGCTCAGTGTGGTCTGGAGCAACATTGCGCGAATAGTAAGTATTATTAAATAAACTACAATATATGGTTTCTTCAATTATGTAACATAATTAATTAATTGAATACACATTATATACATTTTATTTTAAATGAAGATATTTTGTGCATATTATTATAGCTAATTCATACATTAATTAAAGCAAATATACATAATTACTATATTTTGATGAAAAAAAATGTAAACTAAAATTCTAGTTTCCCACTTTTTTGATTATTCTCGATTGACAAACTAACGTATTCGCTCTTTTGGCTTACAACAAATATAATTACATCGTGTCAGAAAGACACGGACGATCTCTTTTGAGTCTGTACCGGCGTTGGAAACAAGATTCGAGCCATTAAGCTACTTGCCGCTTCTCATTTGCAGTCGTCCGTGTCGCGCGAACAAGTGGAAATTAAAGCGCGCGCACGGCGAGCGAGTCTCTTTGGAAACAGTTCGCGGGATGAGGTGAAGAAAATGGGGAGGAGGTGTGATTCAAAGAGTGAATAAAGAAAAGAAAGGGAATAAGCGTTTATAAGAGGATGAATCGCGATCCACTCAAAAGACTTCGAGATTTCCGAGGAAGAAAAGACATGGTCTCGATCGAATGTTGCTCGTTTTACACGAAGGAATAAATCGTATCGAGGAAATTACTCTTGTGTATGTCTTTCTTTCTCCTAACTAATCACTCTTGACGAAGTTTTTATGCTTCATTCATCTAACTTTTTTTGCGTTAATTACTTGAAACGATATTACCTTCGTGTTTCATCCATCAAATCTTTCTTTTCTTTGATTTCTTCTAGCATCATAGGAAATATATATGAGGTTATATAGATGTACCTTTTCTATATACATGGCTAGAAGAGATTATAAATTACTTTCTCGTGCAAGTACACGGGATTAAAATGCAAATGAAAAACTTGTAACGAGAGTAAAAAATTATAAAAATTCACACTTTGATATCTTAACAGCAATATGCATAAATATAATTTTTGAATTTTATATAATAAGAATTGCATACATATATTTTATTATTTCTCTAAATATACAAGATAAAAAGATCTCTTATAAATTTGAAATTTGTATTGAAATTTATAGCTTCTTCAATGTGAATTTTAAATTTGTTTTACATAAGAGAATTATATTTAGATTGATATACCAATGATATAGACTGTAATGTAAAAACGACTTAATTCCCAAGAAATATAATACCACGGAGCTTACAAGACAATATTCGCACCACAATCACGAAACACCCTGCGCAACATCCCACTGGGAGGGAAGCAATTAAGAATCAAATTACACACTATGGCAGATTGCCTCATAATATTACGCCGGGCTGTCGCGACTCGTCGTCGCCCGAATAGCACGGCTGCATAGAGAGCACCAATAAAAGTATACGAGCAAGAAAAATTGTTATTAGCCGCACTTCATTTTTCTCTCTTTCCTATTTTTCTCACGTGATTTCGCATGGAGATTATAGTGCGAAAGCCCGATATTGTGAAATAAAAGTATTACACTTGAATAAAGAGAAACGTAATTAAATTGCAGTTACATATATTGGGCAAAATATTCATTATTACAAATTATTATTACAAATCTAAGAAGAGAGAATAACTGAGAAATATTTCGCGATATAATTCGCGTAGAATACGAGCGACTGAATTCGCTGTCGCAGCTTTCCTCAGTATTTTTACACCAACACGATCGTCTTGTTCCGTTTCAGTGTGCAATATAACATTGGACAGCAGGCAGCTGTTCAGCAAATCGGATCGTGGCTTCGGGCAAATAAAGTCGCCGTATCTTCAAGGGCCCTCGAGGTGTACATACAGATTCGTGCCGGATACTGGACAGCGGGTCGAACTGCAGATATATCGACTGGTGTCCATCGGCCGACATAACGGCAGCGCGTAAGTAGCTTTACGCCTCTTTTTCGATTCGCTTCGCTCATATCGCTTAACGGCACATTCTTTTGCGACCTTCCATGCCCCTTTAATACCGCGATCGTAAACTTTATGGAAAAGTATCCTCGACACTTATATAGCAACTATATCTTCGGTTACGGCCTTTCATACACGTAAACTTACATTGCCTTACGGTCGAGTAGAGTAATCTTGAATATGTAATGACATATGAGAATATTAAAGATGGCTTAAAATCTTTGTTATTTGAAGGTATTCTTGAACAATATTGCGTTTATACAGAGATATATTTAGAGATATATTACAGATATATATTAAAAAGTTGAAGATGAACAGCCGAATGTCTTTCTCGAAATTTCACACGATTATTTTTAATGTCATATAAATATCAAAATTAAATATTTTAAGCTCCTTCCTTTCTCATACACACACATACACATAAATAGCTAAAGAATGAACAAGGTTGGACCGATATGATTGGAAATCGCTCTCGTCGATAGCCGTTTCAATTTGTCATACTTCCGCTCTTACGGAGCCGATAGCTCGGTTCTCGAGTTCCTCTCGACTTTCGGAGAGAGGTGAGGAGTCAGAAATGACGCCGGCAGAGCTACAAGAGAGAACTGAGGTTTGGAAAGAAAAATTACTATTTTCTGAAACTCCACGGTACTTTTTTAACCCTACCACGAGAGCACGAAAGCTCGTCCATCTCGACCATGTTCATGGACAAACTTTGTGGCAGGCAGAAAAGGCCTTCGACAAGCTCTGAAAAAGTTCTTACAATTTTTCGACAAGGCTCTCCACCTCAATCCCTCTCCTTATTCTGTCGTGTGCCATGACGATGAAATCGGTAGGGTTTACGACGCGCCGCGCATATGAGCGTCTTATTCTACTGGCTTTTGTTTCCGTTCTCTGGAATACGCAAAATATACAATTACATAGAGCATCCGTGCTCTCGCTATTTGTTATCTTCCTCAGAATATTATATTTCCATTAAATTTTCAGCCACAATCCGTCGAAATATCGTACTATTACACCTAGTAAATTATGTCGAACAATTAAATTTTATAAATCAATTGCGCGATTAAAATTTCTATGAATTTACAATACACATAGGATCTAATAATTATTTAGCTCAAGAAATAAAAAATAAAAATTTTATTAGTGATTTAACATTTTACTCGTAATAATATAATAAGAAATGATAATATTAATAAATGATATATAATAAGTAATATATAATAAATATATTTTTTGAGACAAATTTCGATCAGATACTTTTAAACGATTCCAACAAATTGATAATTTTTATGTTTTTAGAAAATTCGGAATGTATGCGATTAAAAGATATAAATTTATAAATTATATGTGTGAAATGCAAATCTACATTTCTTTTATTAGAGAAACGAAATGTTTCCTAAACGATCTGTGCCGCATGCTAAGAGCATCGTATTTTAAACACGGATAAAAAATGTAACAGCCAACTTTAAGTCCACTTGTTAGCAAAGAAACAGCCGGTAAGCTGAAGGTGAGAAATATCGTTACTTTTGTCTGCACGACCAAGACCATTCGTGTTTCTTTCCTTTTCCGAGCGCTGCGCTCTGAGAAATTGCAATGATCGGAAAAAACAGCGCTATTCACAGTAATCGTATCGTACAAATCCTCGTGTACGAAAAAATATTGGTGTTTGATTGGTTTTATCGTGAAAAATTCTATAAAATTTTAATATCACAACCTACGGAAATTTTGTAGGTCATTTGCGACGCGTCTAAAAATCAATGATAGAAATATCATCATAAAAGTAAAGAAAACGGTGAATTGAAAATATTTACATAATTAGATGAAGTTTGAAACTTATTTGTGATGAAAATAAAACCATAGCAACTCGATGGCGAAGAAAATATATTTGCTGGCCGATTAGATTGAAAGTAGAATATATGAGAGATATAATCGTGAATAACTATGATGTAGATAACTGATTTAAATACAAGCTTTCCGCTACAGAGTTATGTTTGTGAAATTACGCACAATCTTTCGAGAGGATTCAACGTATACGAATGAGATTGAAATGCCCGGTTTTCGTAGTTTACGCAACATATGACGCTGAATTAATACAGGACCATAGAGCGGAGTTGGTGGAAATATGACAAACGACACATGTTACACAGCGCGGTCGTGTAATACGTGTGTAGTTTATGCTCGTTAAGTTATAATTAATGTAACTTTTCGGGCCTTCCTCTATGTAGAACACCATAATAGGTGCCTTGTACTATTCTGTCACGTTCACTACATCCCTCAAAGAACAAAAGGTTGATTGTTGATTATAGAATGTTATTACATATAACAGATACATTGTCAGATTAATACATCTCAATATTTTCCTCCCCAAAATCCAAAAAAAGAAATGTTTATTTTATTTGATTTTTTAAATTAATTATACCAATCAATTCGGAAATTTTTATTAAATTAAATACCATTTCGATGGTAGTCGCGCCGCATTTTACAGGTATTTGTGCCTCACATAAATCGCATTCCGTTTATATCGTCCCATCCTACCCGACAAATTCTCTTTCATGGATGCGAATCGTCTATCTTACCGCTGTCCCACACAGGTGGACTTTCCGAGGTCCTTCTCGGGGAACACTCATACGAGTTTGATAATGGAACGTGAATTTCGGGGAGAGGAACAAAGCGCGGGCCACTCGGGTGTTCCATGTTCAAGTCGAAAACCGGAAGATAGGTGCTCCTAATCCCGAATGCTGAGCCACGATCATCTCGATGTACGCGCACACATTCCCGATGCGACGCAATTGGGTCGGGTCCTTGGCTGGACATGCACTTCATTCCGTGAACGTCCCTCGAACGACCCACACGGTGCGATTTCGGGTCCGACATCGTATTAAGTTGACCACTATAGTAAACGTAGTCTCGAACGAAAATCGAAAGCAGCACCGAATATCATCTCCTCCCTGCAAAGCCACGTATTGTGCCAATTGCAGTATTTTACTGTACTTTGAAATGCTAGTTTGTTAGTGAAATTATTACTTTTTGATAAAAAATTTTGTTAAAAAAATACACTGTCCAAAATTATTATTCGCCAAAATTATATTTGGTCTAACTTAGATAAATAAAATCGCGGAATAACTGTTCGTAGCTTTTGTTATTCTATATGTTTGTATTTCATTTTAGAGTTAAACGAAAGTAATTAATCGAAATACTAGACTCTCTGCGAAGTTGAGCGAGTATAGTATTACAACCATAATACTCGTACATTTGAAAATTGATTTGCGCAAAAGACAGTACATTCTACATATATATGTATATGTATAGAGATAATATTTTAATCACACTTAAGTCATATGTAATTAATTTATGAATTTATGAATTTTATTGAATGGACTGTGAAAATTTCATCTACTTTTCCTTAAATTTTTGATTATATATATTCCTGAAAATTGGAAAGTGTTGCAACGCAACACTTTATGCATGTTCGCCACTTTCCGAAATTGCATAAATTAACCATAAGCGAACCGAAAATTGTGATCGCTGAATGTGGCAGACTATCTTTATAATTCTCTTGTTCCATTTATATAAATGTATTTCGATGTATCTAACTATTCGCTCATAAAGTTAATTAATTCGCAATAATGAATGGTACGTCCATAGGAAAAATACCATTATATGAAGGGAAACTCTCCAATATTAATTTGCGAAATTGGATGATTAAATGAGGCAAAAGGAGGATTAATTTAGATACATGCGGATATATTTATTCAATTCGTGGGATTGGGAAGCCATAGACATGAAGTAATAAGCTAGATAATAAGAGCTGATATATATATATATATATATAAATTATTCGTAAAATAATAAGTTAGATAATATATATATATATATATATATATATATATATGAAAAATTCGTCAAAAATTCCGCCAGTTTTGATTGTGATGAAAAATATGAGGGAAGTTAATTAAAAGGCATCTCATGAATAATATATGACGAACGCACGAATTATAGTGGACAAAGTAACTCATTATCCGTGCTCATCCCTCGCGAAAGAGAGACATTAACCTGCAGAATACTGAAAAATTGCCTTTACTATAACGGACGCACACACATGCACCGTAATTAATTCATCGCAATATATCGTGCGGGAGGCACCTTCCGCATTACCCATGAGATGTCCCGTGAATATTCCGGCTGGCTTGTTGACGGATATGCATGCGACACAACCCGGAAGCGTGCATCTCATTCGTTAGTCTGTGGAAAGCGCGAAGCTGCATGCTTTCCCGACGCATGCAAGCTTCTTCGCAGCTTTACATTTCACACTCTCTTCCGTCTTGTCGGTCCACTCCATATATTTTATATGCGGTCAAGATGAGGATGTGCGCGAAACAAAATTACATCCCTCAGCAGAATACTATTAAGTGAGGAGGGTGACAGAATAGAACGAGTCTCGCGAGTGATGGATGACCTTAATTTTGCTATGATTACCGGCGACTCGGGAATTTGTATGAAAATCCCTTGGGGCCGCTCTTTTTTCACGCGATCCTTTCTCGCGCCTTCGATCGCTCGTCGACTTCTTTCTTTTCGATCTACCTCGTTCCTCCTTACCTTCTTTCTTTCTTCCTCTAGCGATTCTGTGCTCTTACTGCTTTCAGATTAATACCCTTTTGCTCTAATGTCTCGCGATAGATGTCTTCCATAGAAACGTACGCATCTTTCAGAAATGAGAAATTACATCGATATTTAATGACGTAGATTAACAGTTCGATTAGCAGCTTGTTAAAGCGTGACAGCGATTGGAAGATTAGGAATGAAAAAGGAAAGAGAAAAGAAATCTCTTTTCGGAATATCAAAAAAGGAAGTTGATATTGCTTCGCAAGATATAAATTTCCAAAATCTGTTCAAAAAACTAAATTTTTTATTCGTTTTTATAATTACTTTAACATACTTAAAATTGGTGAATACAAAGAAACTTTTTTTAATTTTTTTACTCGTTTTGCATACATTTTTTATGGCATATCTTGTAAATGCTGCGGATTTAGCGCTCGCAAAATGGAAGATACTTTAACTGCAGCTTATTATCATTATCGTAATTATATTTAGTATAGTCTGCATTATACGGAGGTTACAGCCGCGGGAACATTCGAGTAACGATAAGAGAATTCTAGTCGGTGCAAAACGTGATACCTCGCAGCTCTTTGCCTTGCGCATTAGTTTAAGTTTTTAACATAGTTACATAACGCGCTCCAACGATAAATTTTCTTTTCGACTTTCAAAAAACCATATTCGATCGCTTTAATTTTCCTCGCTGAAAACTTTGCGCGGAAAATGTTACGAAACTTTGATTCGTTAAAATATGCGCATTTTCTCTCTCTTTCAGCCTACGATATACGCATACATTTCAAATGAATATAGATGTGTGTGAACTCACACGGCAATTTACACACGATTTAAAAGTATTTGGAGAACTACTTGCTATGTATTTAGGACAGTTTGCGCAAAAAAAGACACGCCATATATTGGAATACCGTAACAATTAAAGTTATATATCTCCCGTGCGCTCAATGGAGAGTTTTACAATATCGAAAGTTTTTTTCTTTGCAGGCGTTTTACAATATTAATTCCGTTCTCCAACCTATGCAGTTTGTTTCATATATGTATGCTCTTAAAAAAAAGTACACTTTTCGTGAGCTGCCAGGTTATATAACGATATTAAACTCTTCGAATTTCCTTTCGAAGAGTATATCTCGTTCCGCGAAAGGGGTAATTCGGGGTAGAGGGAGGGGATATTATACTTGAGGGCTAAGATTTAAGTAGCTTCATAAATTACACCACTTTTACCGTAAGATTGCCTAATCCGCGCCAGGAGCGGTTCTCGAAAAAGGAACTTTGCCCCCTCTATCTAGGGGCCCAGAATTTATATCTCTTGACATCTCGAACGCAAAATGACACCGCGCGTTAGACGAAGTAAGTTTCACGTCGTGAAAAAGTATTAAGGCGATTCATCTAAAGTAAAACCGTTTTAGGGAGACATGGCTCGTCGTGAAATTACGAGAGAGGAATGAACGGGAATAAAGACGCGCTTCTCCTTTATTACTTTATAAATGCTTCAAACGTGTAAAAAGTCATCCTTGCTTCACATTTTAATAAAAAATATAAATTAAATTATGTATTTTTAAAATATTCAAGTGAAAAATAATTTGTAATTTCTTGTAAAATTTTTTCCCTCGTAGGAAATGATTTCCCAAAAACGTTATATACATATATTATCGGTTTCCTGCGGTTCACGCGGGAAGACGATGCCGCAAACGCATTCATAAGATTGTCATAACTCACGCATCGTATCACAGCTCTGCGAAGATAACACGATTACATATGTACGTCACGTTCGCGACTAGAATATCAAACATTACAATTCCTCCCGAAATTCGACGTTTCGCTTCCTTTCCTTTAGGTGAGCTCCTAACGTCGCTTGCTTACCGCGCAAGTTGTAATAATGTATGCCGAGCGCATTTCGTATTATTTGCCAGTGCTACGTACACTTATCAAATTAGACACTTGCCTCGTTAATAAATCTAACACGAGCGACGTTCGTTACGCGGGACATAAATGATATACGCATGGTAAATGCGGCGAATAAGTTTAATATACGCCTCAAGTAAGCTGTCTTATCTTATGATAAGAACATTCTAAAATTTAATTTGAGATAAAGATAAACAAAGTCGATATGTAATATTTACAACGCTCAACATCATCGATTAATTTATTTAATAATTATTATTAATAACCATAATATAATGCTTTATTATTAATAACCATGATTTAAGTCTCGAGTAAGTCATTAATTTGCGAACTAACTGCTGAGTGATACTAAACATTACATCAAACTATTTCATTTTTATCCAATACATTAATCTACATATTAATCTTTTAATATACGAATCTACTCGAAACAATTAGAAATGGGATGATTTTTTATTGCTATATTTAATTAACATTTAATATTTCCTTTTTTTATTAGTTTTTATTAGCTTTTTTGGATCGATGACGTTGCTTTATCATATAATATTGCGAAAAAGATTCAAGAGTCGCTATATAACAATGCAACTAGATTCTATACAGAAGATCGGTAGCAAAATGAATTTTTTAAATCACTGATCGCTCATCTGCGCGCTTCTGGAAATAATGCAGCCGCGTTTACCGCCGACGTGATTTTACGATCGACTAGCGCGGACGAGACAATGGTCCCGTTATTTATTAGCTCGAATCTCTACGCATTATACGCGATCGAATCTGTCTGGATCGCGGCGTGCATGATTGGCTCACAGTTTATGCACGGTTTAGGCGGGCTTTCAATATGAAATTCCGCTGAAATAAATCATTAGCATGCGCGAGCCCACAATCAGTTATTATGGTTAAATAATCGCATTACTGTAATCGACGATGCGCAATGCAATTCTAAAAACCGTGTTATTTAATCCCGATGGACTCGACGATGCCGAAGTAATCATTGTTTCCGTTCGGAAACATAAGTTCTTCATCGGTCTAATGAAAGGAAGAAACGTGTTGTAATAAAATACAAGAAATGTGTAAACAACATAAACACACACAGTTTTATTATAGCGATTCCGCAACGATGTTAACAGCATATTTGCAGAGGCCATGCGGAAAGCACCATGTAATCCTTTCGTATTAAGATCACGAAACGTCGGTTAACACGTCCGTCCCTTTTTCAGCTTTTTCCCGGATTCCATTCGTGCAAAGAGTTCCATTCGTACAAGACAGAACCGACTTTTTGCACCAGGACATTTAGTACTTGCAACATCCAGTAATCTCTAACTTCATTGAAGAATGATCAAACTTAAAAGCTCAATGAAAATCGTTAAATCATGACAGTGTCTCCGACGATGAAGTTGAACGACAATTAGCGAGCCTTGGAAAGCTTCTCCGACCGCATAATTGTTTCCGATTCTCGTTTCAAAACGCTAGTTTTAGCGCTCGTTCTACTATTCGTTTTTCGCGGACTAGCCGGTGCAGAGATAGTCTTGTTTTCAGAAAACTTCAGATCCAATTCGCCAACTTTCCACATTACGACAATGCTCGTTCGAACTCGAGGATGCGTGGAGTAGTCTTTCACCAGTTTCGAGGGTAAATGAAACTGCTGCGAAGAGAAGTAGAAGCCAGAGAGGCGACCAAGAGTAGACAGAAAAGAGAACACGGACTGTCTCCTCCTCTCATCTTTCTCTTCTTTTCAGTTTTACCACTGATTACACGCTCCACTACTAAATAGAATTCGTCTCGCTGGAGATAAATTAGTTAATGGATTGTTTCTAGTTCTCTGATGTATCGAGAAACAGCGTTTTTTGAGACTACAAACAAAATTTAAAAAATCCGCTCTCGTAATAAACAGAATATTAAATTTCAAAAAACAGTGAGTTTTATAAATATATATTTGTATTAATTTTAACACAACAATGAAATTTATCAAGAATTTAAATTTATTAACAAGTATATGTGAAAAAATTGAATATAATAATAATTCGAAAAGATTTCTTCAAAAAGCAAAAACCTTTTCGTTGAGGACAAAATTTATTAGCTATTTTAATTTTAATTATTTAGCTATTTAAGAAAAAAAGACATACTTTTTCAAATTGATTCAGTAACACTTCCTTAAGAATTCCATAGTGTTTATTCGTTCGTTCGCAAGAACGAACTTTTAATTTGCAAATTGTACATGGATACTAAAGTCACTGTAAATCACTATTATCTTAAAGTGATTAGTATGAATGTCTGTGTAAAACGTACAAATATAGCGAGAATTATCGCTAATTTTCGAAATGCGCTACGTTGTGTTATAATTATTAATTACACGGAGATTACGAATTTTCGAAATGCACGACTTTGCATTAAAATCACTCATTACGCGAAATTTATGCGTATCATTAGAGAAAAATAAAATCATACCTACAGCGAATTTAGTGCGTCGCCGGAAGTTGATGCGCGATCACGCAAAAATACACACCCGCAGGGCATATCGGGTCACATCGGAAACCAGAAATGGCAAACTTTTCGCTTATCCGCGCTCGTTTGCACCACCAGCGCGATTTGTTCTCCTGCAGATCGCCGTCGGATTAACAGGCGCGATCGATGGGACACGTCCGCCGTGGATTCGGCTGTCGTCCGATTTTTGAGAGCTCGGTGAGGACGGATCTATGCGCTCCATCCCCGGTCTAACCGGCGCACGGTGCCATGTCCGGAATCGTTCTGATCGTTAGAAATTTGATTTCACGCTCGCCGCATTCATAACATCCTCCCAGCGCGAACACGAGCAGCGGCAACGATAGTAATAGTACATGGAAAATAGGCTATCGTATCGACGTACAGGGTGGAACGAAAAATTTCATTGAAACTATCGAGCATATAATTTTAATCAAATGCGTTGGGAAGCGATAAGTGTATATTTAACATTTATCATATAAAAATATTTTCGTTTTATCGCGATGGCAAAGCGAGAGGGAAATCTATTTCCTCAAAATCCTATTTTATTTTGGGAAAGAATAATAGGGAGAATAAAATAAATTGATTATCTTGATTATTATACACATATAGCATTTATTTTTTATTTTTTTAATAGTTAATTTATGATATATGTTGTAGAAAAAAAAATAATGGAAGGAACTTCTTAGTATACTAGAATTTTTTAATATATTAGAATATGAATATTGACATTTCCTCTTCTCTTTATGTAACTACATATTATGCGATTTCATAAAATATGACATATAACTAATTTTTATATAAAAAAATGATAGTAGTTCTTGATTTTTACGTAACACCCGGTGTATACTTATGTACACACATGCATCCGTTCTCTCGTGCTCTCATTTTCTGTTACTCTCGCATCTACCTGATGTAACGGGCGTAGTCCCAACGCGAAATAACTCGCATAAATCACCGATGGTTACACAGATACATTTCGTGCGATTCCACTGGCGGCGATGTTTTAATAAAACCCGACGAGGCCCAATTATTCAACTCGGCGACCTCAGTTTGCATTCTCGGATGATTCGCGTACACACACGCACTAAAATCCTTTACTTCTATCAAACCACCCAAAAAAGAGAATAGCCGTTTCACGCTATTTTGCATTTTATTCAAAAGGGACTATCAAACCGTTTATCACTTTTATTTCTATCGCGTGTAGTTTGCGATGATATTTTAGGATTTTTCGATAAAAACGATTGGCAAGCAATGTGACATATAGCCGTCATTCCTTTTCACAATCGACGTCGAAGCCGCGGATTATGTTACGCTATTTGGACAGATATAGCCGTTAGACGTTAAAAATTGCATCTCTATCCAAAGTTTTCCATTTCTCCCTCTTTTCTTTGTTCCTTTTCTTCTCCCTTCTTACGTTTTCTTTACGCTTTATCCGCGCGATAATCTGGAATCACACACAAGCCAGTAACGTCAGCCAGAAAAGACGGAGAAATGATTTCGAGAACGACTCGACGTTGACAAACGTCGCGCGCGTACCATTTTCGAGCACTGCCACTCGACACGAGGCGAATGTCAAAAACATATGTAAAACTTTGATACAAGCCTGACAGCTTCCGGTCACGAAATCCAGGCGTGGATATCCGAGAATCTGAAATCCAAGCGGCGTATGTACATATCATCGTTATATGAACGGAAAGGGCAAAAGTCGCGTCGGTAAAGTGAAAAAAGTTTTCAACGCTCTCCTTCTCTCTTTATCACATTTTGCTTTTCTTGCTACCCCTCGTCATTCTTTTAAGCTTCGCGTACAGCGGATCGTTTCCGAGAGGAAGAGAAAATCCTTCTTGTTGATTTATTCGATGGAGGAGTTAGAAGAAAATTATGTGGATCTTAGCGCGGTCTGACTAATTGCGTTCTTTTTCTTCATTGATTGATTAAAGTCGAATCTTTGACGGAATATTTTTTAAAGTGCAATTTTATCGACAGTATTTTTTTTTCAAGCATCTCGAGGAGAAGGAAAAAAATAGAACTTGCTAAAGGCAAGGCGGGGGAGCATTGTGAGACTCTTGATTACCGGAGAATAAAGAGGATTTTAAAGTACTTCTTTCTTAACGGAATCTAATTGTCGAATATATATTTGCGTAATTTGCATTTCAGGTGCGGGGGGACCGCTCGTTAAAGTCTATTGCGTAAATGCAATTGAAGCTGAAGTAAATAAGAATCTCGACTAGCCAATTGTTCATCACGGTTCGGTGAATCGAAGTTCGCGATTTAAAAACCGAAGTGATCAACTTAGCAGCGCGTCGGCGAACAGTCGCTCGTGACTTCACAATTTCAGCGAAATTACTTCCTTTCTCTTTCCCTCTCTTTCTTTTCCTCTCTTTTTCTCTTTCTTTTCCTCTGCAATGTCTGTTTCGCTGCTATTTAAACATCAGACGACTGTTCGCCGTCTGATTAATTCCTCGTAATACCACTTGGCACTGAAATATACTCAACGTCTGGCCTGTCGTCGAGATATACTACTGAATATATATTATGCGACGCAAAAACTTAATTTTCAAATGTGATAATAATTTTTTACAATACACATTTAACAATGTCTATTACAAATAATCTCAAAGATAGAGAACTTTCTAAAATTATAATTAAATTTATAATGTAAAAATTATACCGCTCAATTATTTTTGTAACTCTTAATTACTTTTTACTTTATAATATTGAAAATTTGTAATTTTACATAAAAACGTTAACGTAACGTACAAACGATAACATTTATTATTAAACATAACTAAATGTAAGATTAATGCGAATGAATAAACATGATTTTACTACGGCAGTCGAGAAAGTATAGACTGTGCTCTTTATCGATTTTCTAGAGAGAGGTCAGTGTACCTTTAAAACTTTATCGAGCACTTATACTGCTGTTTCATCGTTTTTCTGAGAAAATCATTCAACACAAAATAAACTATATCGATGTTTCTCATATATACCAACATAGTGTAAAGCTATGTGAAAGTGTAATTTCTGATAGTATACATATATAGCTAAGAATCAGTAATTTATTCCATTTTCAGCGAAATTAACATTTTTATTTCAACAGTGATTCCACAAATTGTTGAGAATGAATAATTTCCTGTTGTTTCTGAGGCGAATACGAAATACAGAAAAATCTGTGAAAAGCGTATCCCGGTAAATATTTCTTTACGTAAATATATATTATTTAAAAATTACGAAAGTTAACATAATAAAAATTATTTATAAAATACTTATTAAAAAATATTATAAAGATAAAATATTATCGTTTTTGAGGGGAAAAATAATCTTACTGCAAATTAATTAATTTAATATAGTTTAATTTGCTTCCTTATTTTTGAATATAATAATAAAAAAGGTAAAATATCTATAACAACACCATATAATTAATTCACCGCGTCTAATTTTTTTTAGAAGACTTTTCTTGTGCACATGTGCACATGTGTTAAATAAGCTAGATTTGTTTCGGGTGACGATACAGTACAGATATCTGACGGCAAAATCAGCTGAAACCAGCCCACGCTGGCAGAAATCAATTGACATTTTTGAATGCACTGCTGAAGAGTTAGGATTAAAGTATTTTCTGTCGTATGAAGTCAGTCGTTCAAAACTGAATCACAGCACGCTTGCACTGTAAACGGATTTATCTCTCAGTTAGCTTTACTATTGACGTCATCAGCGAATATTAAGCCGATTTATTTCACCTAAAAAACTGTAAAACGAAAGATTTTCCGTCTAAAGAAAAAAGATAATGAAATTTTTATAATTTATATATTAATAGAATTATATATAATACTTATTATTTTATGTTAATTTTATAAGTTATTTTATATAATAATAATTATGTTAATTTTATAACAAGCTAATTCCGAAGATATCTGAACATAAATCTTTCAATTTTATCAAATTTACACATCTCACGGAAAATCTATAAATATAATACATAATGAAGTATACATAATTTCTTCAAACTTTTTGTATGAAATAATGATAATGCAATATCACTATTATCCGAGATATTTTACTTGGTGTTTGCGAGCCGACACCTTTCGCTGCATCATTCTCGGTCGCACCAGCGCTTTTCACTTTTGTCCTCGTGAAACCGCGTCGGGTTTACATTTAAATTTATAATCCGCTCTCATAGAACGAGGGTTTCGTCCGAATACCTCCGGTAAATTGATTTGCAGTATAACCCCGTTCCTTCGTCGCTCTCGGATTTGGCGAGGGGCTCGCGTCCCGAAAGAGGGTAAGCACGAAAAAGACGTGGTAGAAAGCTGTGCAAGCAGAATGGCGAATGGCGAATAACGCCCGTGGCGGGTGGAAATGTAAAATACGAGATGGTCTGGGCGCGGTAAGCGATTTCCAGTTGACTGACTGACATCGGTAAGCTTGGCGCTGCCTCCGGGCAACCTTCTCACCATCTAGTCGGTTTTCCTTCGTTCTATTCTCTCTTTCTTTCTCTATCTATCTATTTCTCTTTTTTTGCTTTCGAGCTATTCGCAAGCAGACATATACACAGTGCGCACATATGTGTTGACGTATACAGACGTATACAGACAACGTGTACAAACGTATGCACGGTCCAAGACTAGAGTCGCTACTTTGTTTTCCACTCGGAGGCTCGACCGCGATTAAGGTATTCTGCGACAAGACGCGCCAAATTGCACGGTATTTCGAGGAGGCGTTCCCGAGAACCTGCTATTCACCATTGGCTTGACAGCGACCTCGACAAGAACGCATCTTTCCTGCAAAGTGCCGCATGTTCGTCGCCGTGATTCTTTTATACGTTTCTTACATCAATAGTGATCTGTACCAACGATGTTACGAATCCTCAAAGGCATTTCGTCGCACACTTTATCAGGTGTAATATCAAATTTAACGCACTTAATAATTATACTTTTCTTTATTTATATTTGGGACATTTAATATGTACATATTCTTCAATTAATATTTATAAATTATTTGAAGTAAATAATTTATCTCTGGTTATGTATAAATCGTAAAAGAAAACCACTAACTGAAAATATAAATTACACAATTATTAATTTCACATATTTATATCGGTATTAATTTATCGCTGATTTAAAATTATAAAATTTCCATTGATTACTCCATCTATACGTTCATATTTATATTTGCATTTACAGAGATTCGAAATTGCGTTACACCGCTGGTATTGTAACCATGATCGTGACTTCCAAGTTACCTTGCAATGCGCGAGGTCTGTCTGTTTCGTATTACATTGCCAAGCACGGTCCACGAGTTTCCGTTTTATACCCCGGTGAACCCCGGCGCGATTATAAGGGACTCTCCGGGAGACAGGGCCGTCCTAAATTGCACTCGAGTGTTTCGCAACTCCCCTCGACACTAGGGCGATATTCCCTCCCGAGTTAGTGTTCGCAAAACCCTGCGCGCTTCGAGAAATCTCACTACTCTTGTATAATTCAACGAGACACTACTTCCGTATACGTCCGTAAGATAATTCCTATTAACGGGAAGAAAGATGAAGGGCCGACAATTTCCGTATCGCGTGCTTCGCGTTCATCGAAGAAGCGTGCATTGCGCGCTATCATTGCCAGACATTATCGCCTGAAGAGAAATATTAAATACAACAGAATTAGATACAAATTAATTATATTTAATTGTTAATTCATCATATATTTGTAACGTTTCTTTAAAAATAAGCTTACTTGCTTTTTATTCTCTCAGTTAGTTTCACCGATAGCAGTAATTGTTCTTCTATCTTGATGTAAAGAGAATTTCACAAAGAGGCAAAGAAAAATGTGTATGAACGGTAACAGTCGGATCACAACCCGGAAAACCAGGATAGTATCGACTCTCGAGAAATCGTTTCGATCTCTCAGTCACGGGGTCGGTTCATCGTGCAGGTCGAGAGAGGGACGAATGGCGGATTGCGCGGACAGCATGAGAGAGAAAAGAAACGAGAGAGAGAAAGAGAGGAAAGTTGCTCTGCTGCATGAGAGAAAATCGCGCGAAATAAAAGCATCCAATTTCCTGCGAATCGTCCGTCGGATCTCTTGGCGGACTTCCTCCTCTTGCCGCGACGTCCGACTAGTGGTGCGAGAAGAAAGGGCGCGAAGGGTCGGTTCCTGCTTTTCACAGTCGGACATCAGACGCCAAATGCAGTCGGCGAAACGCTAAGGGGGCGCGAACCGATGGGGAAGGGGTGTTAGAATAACTCGCTTTCTCGCTGAACGAACAGCGCGAAGAAGGGCGAGGCTTTTATTTTGTGATGCACAAGCTGGCATTTCAATTATTTATATCGTGCTGTCGGTAACAATAAAATCTCCGCTCTACGCCTTCTCATTTCTGCTTTCGTGCCCGATTTTTAGTTTTCCCGTTATTTATTTCTATCTCCTTCAGATATTCCCTTCAAATATTCCTCTTCTGATTTACGTTGAGGAAACTCATGTATAATAGATTCGAAAACGCTTTATAAGCCTCATTTATAGAATTATGATTGATTCACATGAAAATTGCATAATAGAGTCAGTCGCTATGAATAATTATGTTTATTCTTCTTCAAGTCTGTATCCTTCTAAGACAACTCGCTCAGAACCGACAAGTGGCATAATATATTTCAAATAATAAAGACAACAGCTGCGGAAGCTAAATGCAAGTCGCAAATTCCTTGCTGGATTGCTGATGCAGCGTGACGTTCGCTTATTTGCATCACATAATTGACAATACAGCTATTTGCCGGATATTCTCCATTCCTTTGCTGCCCCCTTTCGTCGATTCTCATTCTTATCCTTAATCCTTTACGAGCTCATAACGATTCCCGACATTCCTCGACAATATAAACTTCAAGATCCCTTGTTTCTCTCCTTCTCTCTTTCTCTTTCTACGTTGCATATCTAATGATTGAGGAGTCAAGCTTCTTATCGAATCGCGTAACGGATACAGATCTCTGATGTGATTTAAACTTTTGAGCGAGTAAGCGAGGAAAAAAGTTGAAGAACTCACGTAAGCTGCATCAAGAATGAGTATCTTTTTTTTCTTCGAAAGACAAACTGACAAAGTAACAATGCTTATCTTCTCGAGTTACATGGCGCTTCAATTATTTACGATGTCTTATTGATCTATCTTACTATCCTATACTCGTTACTCATGCTTTTCATTGTTTCCTCTATTCTATTCTATGCTACTTATCGACTTACAGATTTTTTTTCTCTGGATTATATATATTATATTGTCCCATTTAAGCGTTTCCCAGACATTTTCACATAAACAATACCAAATTTGTGTGATCTTATGTGCAGAATAATCGAAATTCATCGCAACTGTGTAAAAATTAGATTATTATTATTATTATATATTTATATATTATTATTATGTACTTATATATTTATATAAAATATTTATATATTATATATATATATATATATATATATATATATCATATATTACAAATCGTAAAAATATATAGAATAATATATGATGGAATTATATATTTTCATCCAAACACGAAAAAACAGCTGAGAAATAAAAGCTTGAAAAATTCTTATCCGAAAAGTTGTTATACTCTTCGTAAAGAAGATATTACAAGCAACCCAAGTTCGCATTCTCTGCGGGATGTTAACGGCATCGTAACTCGGTTTGGAAGTTTTATCCGGCCGGATTACAGAGAGATGTATGTCCCGCCGGGTACCAATAGAGATCGAAGAGGATTGCGCGACGATTGGATCCGCGATCCATCGAAGCCCGCAAGCAATTAATTCATAAGCGTACGGTCGACACAATGGTAAACTATCCACAACACATATCCGTCTCTTCACGCAACAATGGCACGCTAACATCCGCATGTTGCACAAATTGTATCAAGATTTGAATGAACCACAGGGATAAAGGACTTGATACCCAAGAGACCAAAGATATTACCGCGGAGGATGCGCGTCCCTGCAATTGTCTCTCGTTGATATATTAATTAACATTATTGATGTTAAGTAAAACCGCCTCGGGCTTTCATTATGAATATCTATTAATCTTATCGAATCGTGCTACGGGATCGAGATGATATGATAAGCTTAATGGATTATTAAAAACATTCAAGCAATTATCGGATAAAATATCGATATTTATTGTTCAAAATTTTTTACATTTGCGATATATCATATTTTTATATTATATAAAAATAGCTAAGCTAAAAATTCTGTTATTTTTGTTTTTAAATTTTTGGAGCAAATTATTATTCACAAATTATTATTATAAAACAGACAAATTATCAATTTTTTAAAAATTATAATAATTAATTTTCATTAACAATTCACTGTACTATGATAATACAATATCAGTTATATAATATCAGATATATAGATATATTTTATATGTTCTCTATCTCTCACCGAAAATTTTCTTCAGCAAAGCAAATTTTTTCTAAATCTTAATGATAATAATCAACCAAGCATGTTATAACGTATTTCATTCGTTTTCCCTCTTACGAGAGAAGGTGAGGTGAAAGGCCTGATTGAATCAGCATGATTCCCTCGTTGCGTATTACCTATTGCGTAACCGCCAGATTCCACTCACATCGCGCGTTCCCTCATTTCGCCCCTAAAATCCCAGTCGACGACGCCTCGGGAAAACGAATCCTTTGAAGTCGCCTGTACCGAAGAAGTAATTTCAGCGCGACCCTCGCCGGCAATCGTTTTTCCCGGTTCGTATAGGGTCGTTCGTCTACCCCACGAAACGTTATTATCGGGAGCACCCCATCTTTGATAAAGACAATTAGCGACATAATTCATGCAACAACTTTCATAAACGAACAGACAATGTTGCAAATGCATTTAGCAGCCATTTTTGAACCACATTAATTTTAAATTGATAAGTATTGTATAGATTTTTTTTACGTGCGAATTTCTTTAAAAGCTTAAAATTATATATGCGTGTGTCGTTAAGTATTTTTAAAAATTCTTAAATTCTTTTAGAGAGATCTCTGTACAAAATAATTATAGATAAAAATATTAGAAGTATATAAGAAGGAGGAAGATTAACAGAATCTATTTCTGAGTAAAAAAAGCTATAATATTTATTTTATATTAAAACATATTTAATACTTTTAATCTTTAATCTTTATGGTATTGAAGATGACACAACGCAACTAACTTATCCGACTGTACTGTTTGTTTTTATTGAAAGCACGCGGCCTTAGTAGAGGACGCGTAATAGCACGAGCTTACTATGTCAGTCAGTTCGATGCTTACACTCGAATAAGACGGATCTATTCTCCATTCGTCATTACATTTTTCTTTTTAAATCTTTTTTATCTTTTTTACGCAACAACTTACATATCGCAAACTTTTTTCATTAAAATTACAATCGATATTCCTTCGAACAAAATCTTGATTCGATTTTACTTTACACAATTTAATTTAAGCAAAGTGAAACTCATACTCTGTACCTACGTAGTGTGGAACTTAGTTAACATTAAACTTCGCGCATATTGGATTCAAAATACGATTTCTACCAAAATTCAATCTGGAACAGTAGATACAGGACTTAACATTGCGGAGGATAAAATCCAATGCAAGGCACGTATTTCTAAAGTTAAGCTATAGATACAGTTTTATAAAGTAAATGATCTCGGAATAAAAATCCTTTCTTTTCTCCATTTTAAAGGAAATTGTCATGGATTCCCGTAATTAACGACTGAAAATTTTAACGTGAATTTTTACGCGAGAAAAATAGAAAATTTCATTTTTTACTTGAGATAACCATACTCTCTCGAAAGTAGTTTCAATATTATCGAACGGGAATAACGGTAGAAAATTTTTGCTTATCTGATTTCATGATAAAATATGCAATCTTTTTTTCAAAATTGCAAAACAAAATGTAATTTATCACGCAAATTCCATGACATATTCTCATTTGGTGCGATCGAGACGGTCGGATCGAAAATTGCTGAAACTAATTAACGAAAGGCATGGAAGATAGTACCAATTTACGAGCTCAGGAGTAATGGCCAGTTACTCAGAGGTTTGGTCTTTTTGTTGCAGGTGCGAGGGTGGCTGGCTACAGCTCGAAGGCAGCGCTCGTGTCTGCGGTCGTAACCAACGCTTCGATCGTCCGGTCGTGCTCTTCTCGGATAAGCCCATCGCGACCTTACATATGCAGTGAGTACGATATTTAATTATATCACTATATTTCAACTGGCGAACAATTTTTGCGTTATTGCTTTGTTCAATCAAACTAATAATCAATTTCTTTTCGAGCGAATTGCACATTGTTTGATTTGAAGAGTTTTCTGTTCGAAAAAAATTCACAGCATATATCGTGAGTAGATTGACATTTTAAATGTAAACATGAATGATTTTGAGTAAATGATTGTTTCCATTTTTATGGTTGAAAAATATTTTAGAAAACCGCACGCGTAAATTGAATTAATATTTATTTGGAAATGTAGCTAAATTTTTAAGAAGAACAATGCGTATTTTCGCAAAAATTTTCGCCGACTCCTTTTTCTTCACACTGGACAACTGTCCTAAATGAATAGCGGACGAGTAAGGTTGACTTAATGTTACTGTGCGAGTTACCATCAGTGCGCATAATACTATCGAAAAAGGAAGACGAGAATAGACGCACGGGAGGTAGAATTCCAATGGCATTACGAAATAGGAACACGTCCTGAGTTAAGTGCTTCTTACTAGTCCGGCCGTTTGCCATCCGGCTTGTTATTCAAACGTACATACATCAATTTCGTATATTAAATTTTATTCTTAAATACTATTAGGCACAGCAATATCCGAAAAAGATTAAATTTATATTTTCATAAAAATTGCTCAATCCACTGGCACTTATCACGATAAATCGGATTGATTTCGACGAAACGTAGAGAAAAAACGAAGTGCGAAAGTGACGTAGAGTATTTACACGATTCGTGCCTTACAAGAAACGATTTTCATTAGCCCTCTTTCACTTTTCTTCGTCGCTTGTACTTGAACATTTTCCTCGCGGAGAGTTTAATTTAAATGCAAATTGATTTATATACCTTTGATAAAATAAAATAGGGATCTTTCTGTTTACGACGCGCAAAGGCGAGAGAATTATTTTTTAAATTAACCTTGACAGCTTGTGCGCGCGCGCATTAGCACATAACCATATTTAATTATGAAAGTATAGAAGTAATAATGCAAAATTAATAGCTATTTATGACCCATGTGTTTTGAAACATTACGAGTGCCCAACAGTTAATGGAAACGGAATACAAATTAATTATTTCGTTTGATAAAATATATTACATTGATTTATAATGTTTAATAAATGTAAATTTGTGAAGGATGTCAACATTTTATGATTTTATTCGCTTGCAATATCATAAATCAGAATTAACCTTTGCACCAATTACTTTTTCTCATTATGTTTTATCGTGTTGAAAATCAAATGTAATTGAAATCAAAGCACGGAATAATTAATACTAACAATTTATGAAATTTTCATCCGCTCCGTAGTCGCAACGAATTATGATGGATGTCTGAGAGGCCCGAAAAATCTGAATAATTGATTGGTACATATTGTCGGCCTCGCGAGAGTCAGTAAATGGTAGAAAAGTTGCAAATTCGTTCGTAGGTAAATTTTTGAGCGGCTCTATTGGCATCTCCATTATTTATGTTTCTTAATTGACGTGTCCAAAAAAAAGTACAAGTACTAGCAAATGCTGTTGGACAACGAGAAGCTTCGTTACGAGCTCATTAAATATTTATGCCGAAATCAACGTCTGCGATATCCACGTCGTTGACTAAGGTCCGCGTATACATAAAACATTAGTAGTTTGCTCTACTGCAACTCGTTTCTTTGACGAGTCGCATGAAGATTTTCTGAAGAATGTTTCCGCCGCGATTTTATAGCCTGCTTAAAATTCGAGACGAGTCTGAATGAATGCTCGCCAGAAACATGTAGACATGTATGCCACACGAGAGATATATTTGACAAATTAACACGCGCAGTCTTGCTTTCGAACCGCGGTTAATTTTGTTTGTTTCCACGATCTGCCGCGCACAAGCTGAAAATTGAGAGATTTTCGCGAGAGTAACGTGGCGTAAAATTGAATTCTGCTAGCCGGTCCTGAGAGTAATTTCATTGTCGGGCATGATGTTCAATAAATTTATGAGAAAATCAAGCTTGATTTCTATCGCAAATTATTTTACATTTCCATAAACGCAGCAAACGTAAGGTAAGATAATAATTGTTTCAAATAGCATCAAAAAGTAAAACTCGATATGTGTAAAATTAATAAAATATACATGCTGACGTAATACATATTAAAACGTATATATATATATACTATCGTATTATCAATAAATACTTTTTTATGTGAAATTTATAAATTTTATGACGATTTATTTATTGTAATTATTGAATAAAAATCTCTTAACACATGAAAAGATAAATAAATGGTCATAAAATTTATACATTTCACATAAAAAAGTATTTATTGATAGTACGATATCTATTATACGTATAACAAGAAAAATCGAAAGAACTACTTGACGTGAAGAATGGCAGCTTTTAATCCGGAAATGTCTCTCGTGTTATTACTTGGCACTTTCTTCTTGGTAGAGACTCCAAAACGCAGCTTAGTCGGTATGAAATTTATATAAGTTGGGAAGTTGAGTGTAATGTGGCAAACCCGTCGCACGCGACTGGCATAAACGTGTCAAGAAATGATTTATGACGGTTAGTTTCCACTCCCGACCACGGCAACTCCTGTTTTTATGTGAAAATACACAAGAAACTAACAACAAACGACAAGTTATGAGCCATGATGCGCAATATTTCGATAGAATATTGAACAGGATATCTATGCATTATATAAAGAAGGAAAAGGAAACATAAGTAACACAGTAACAATTTTGTCGAATAGTTACTTCTGTTATGACATTTAAAAAATTATGCATTTAAAAAAAATAAAGTAATAATTAAAATAATTTGTCTACAAAATTTTATTTATTTAGATTATAATATATTTATATATTATTTATGTATTATTTATATATAGATAAATTATCTTGTAGATAATAAAGAATGTACAAATGGCAAGAAAAAACAGAGAATTTACACGAATGACTAAATATACGTTTACAATAATATGAAATAGCACGAATTTTTCATGAATTTTTGGTTGAAAATTCTTGGCGTCGTTTAATCGGTTAAATTAACGGGCTGCGACGAAAATTTCGTCGGATAAAATCTCGGAGATAAATACACAATGCACGTGGAATGGTGCATAATATTTTTCACTGCCATTCGTAAAGTAACGACATATCCCGCCGAATTCGAGGCAATAATCGGATTCCCGTGAAATTTCAACACGCTCATTTCCATAACTACGTCCTTTTATGTCACCGTGAAACATTGAAATGGACTGAATTATTCAACCGATAATACGTGGCTCATACGTGGAATACAGACGGAAACTTTATCCGTTGTGTTTCGACATATTGTATAATATACTTTAAACTACGATCATTGTCCACGCAGAATATAAATAATAAGGTCAATATATGATCTCAGTTTATCCTACAACAAAAGTGCTGCTTCATGTTGAAAGTACGAGAGAGCTTCACTTTTTCTTTCGCCAACATCAACATGCCAGATTTACTCAAAAAATATCTTTTTTTAGATGGTATATATTGAACAGACATATGTAGAACGAAATATGCAATAAAAATATCGAATAAAGTATCCAACATCTGAATGTCGTTTATAGTAAGGTAAAACTCCGTTTTATCACGTATCATCAGAAAGCAGTATTTTATTAGCATAAAAAATTGACTGCAAATTTTTACAGATCACTTTTCTTTCACCATTAATTTCAATTATACGACATCTTAACCTTAAATTTTATTCATTATAAAAAAAAATTATATTTCTTGAATTGTTTATACATCATTATAAATATCTCAGAAATATTTTAAGAATTTTGTTTCAAACAATTGCCTTATAATATATGTATACTAAAAAGCATTTATCATCATATTAAAAGCGTAGAAAATAAGAGATTTAACAAACTATAAAAATCTGATAGTTTTGTAGATTTTAGTGTTCTTTTAGATGTTCTTTGAATATAATGGATTATGTGACGAATTTTTCATAATGGAATAATTTGCATGTTCTTCAGATTATATATGTTCGATTACGTTTACTAATCGATATTAAGAAGTGATACATATACGTCAAATACACTTATATTGTGTGTGAAATCATATGTATATTATATATATCTTGAGTTTCCGCACACATAGATGTTCAAGTTTGACATTTTATTGAAGTAATAACATATCTTTGCATACATTCATTATAATTTTTCTCCAACTCATGTCGCATCCAATTAGTCAATATCGATAATTTCTCTGCATGCATTATTATAATTGAATAATGCTCTGTACGTTTAAAGATCAATGCATTTATTCCTTTCGACTAAATTTGTAAAAATTTGTAAAGAAATAATTTCAATAGAAGAAATGAAAATTAAAGTAAAAGAATAAAGTGTCCCTAATACACAATTACTTATCTCTTATATATGCATATTTGTTATAATAGAATTGAGTCGACCATTGCAGACTTAACAATTTCGCAGGAGATCATGAAACAATACTCGCAGAAGTTACAACGCGCCATAGAGCCCGAGAAAATCGTAATAAATTTAGTTGACTGCGAGTTTCTGCCTGAATTTTAGATGATTCTCGTCGTGGCGTGACAAATTTACGTCACAATCTGGCGTATTTTGGCGCATGCTATGTTTATAGGGTGTGCTTGTACACTTTCTCCCTTTTTTCCGTAAAACGATCTCCGATGAAAATTCATTAGTCGTTGTTTGCTGCCATCAAGATGTTAAATTACAAAACTACATTCCGAAATTTATTTCAACGATTGTTTTTTTGAAATTGGATGATTTGATTGAATCTTGGCTTGCAAATAATCAGAATTGAATGTACACTGATGATACGAATTATTATTATTATATGTTGATCTGAATACAGAATAAGAGGAAGCCATTATAATTATCATTTATCTTTGTGACCTAAAAATTTCTAAGCGTGTTTTTTGTATTCTGACAATCTGCATAATTAAGTGAGCGTTCTTCATTTCTCGCTGAGCACAATCTTTTCTTTTTTTTTTTTCTTATCTTTCAATTTACATATAAATTAATTTATGTTTGGCTGAATAGTGCACAGGTCCTTTTATTATACATGATTTAAATTATGTACATGATTTTAATTAATAACAACCATTTTTTATGGATCATTCAATGTTGCTTGCAACACGCGTCATACTGATATGACGTAATCATTATTGAACACTAAGATGGAGACGAGTTTTTCTTCCAAGTTACCGGCATTTGTGACGACTCGAGTTCTGTCGTCCTGATTTTCGGTTCGTTTCACGCTGCTACACGGCAGCCACCTCGAACTTCCGCGAAACTTAGCCGGTCGCAATAAAATCGATATCTCGACAAAAGGGAACGACCTCTGGTAACGGCGTGCTTTATACGATCCATTAGGCGAATGAAAAGACAAGAAAGGCTTCGCTCGCGCCCACCTTTTTCACAGGTTCGCCATCATTCCGTCGATCTCCTCCTATGTATAAGAGGCGTCTTCATAGAAAAATATCTCTGGGTGGTGAAATGAAGTTCGTGTGTTTATTTCAAAGTAGCTTCCTTACAGTGTGCAATTTCATGGCAGGCCAATACGGTCCTGGATATTTTCGCGAAAAGAATAATATTCGATAGATTGGAGCTTTATCCATTGGGAAAAGCGCTTTTCTTTTAGACACTATTGATCGAATTGCTTTTGGAATTCCTACGAACGTAGCAAAAATGTCAGACGCGAAAAGAGATCTCCAATTTCTTTCAAACAATAAATCACCCTTATATATTTCAAAAAAATATATCTTTGTTTTTCGATAAAATTTTATTATTGGAGAATATATATATAAATTGCATTATATTATTAAATATTTCATACGCAATAAAATGAATTATATTAGAATTGCCTCTTATAATAGAGAGAGACGTTGGCGAAGAGCAACGAGCAAAAAGTCCGAGTGGAAAACTCGTATGTCGAAATGTCAGGAAAAAAGGGAGCGAGTCAGATGAAAACGCTACTTAAGAAGACGTAGAGGAAACCAAAAACGGAGAACTTTTTTATCTTCTTAAAAAGAGTGGATGGCACAGTATATTCTGAATTGTTTAAATGTTCAAATTTCTTCTGTATATATGCAGATTAAATTAAATACCACCGATCGGAATCATATCGCAATATATTGTCGTTATAATCTTACTCTATTACTACTGTATGTCGAAGTATGTAGAAACAAGATACTATTATAAAAATTCATTTATATATACACAAAAATAATTTACAGATTATTTTGTTATAAATACTTCCTTGTTATCTTTAAAAACTTTTTTCTTATATATTTTTCATTGATAATTGAAATTATTAACTTTACAGATTTAATGCGATAAATTGAAAACAATATCTGTTTAGATTTTTATATTCATTATATTTTATTTAATTGGTGTGTACCAATTAATTATATTAAATTTATTTTACATTTATGTATTTATAATTTTATTTAATTGTTGGAACATTAAAATTAAATAAAAGCGTGATTATTTCTTCAAATAATGACATAAACGATATCTAAGTAATACACGTCATAAACGAACGGAAACCGTTCGACAATCAATACAGAAATTAAAGTAGCACAAATATTTCTATCAACTTAAGAAATAGAAGGTAGATGAACTGTATAAAGCCTATCGTATCTTAGCTGCGGGTAGAACAAAAAGAACGGAGAGAAAAGGACGTCTTCTATTATCCGTCGAACTATGCTTTCGATTTTACGCGCTCACTCTTCCTCTTATATACCCTTGTCAGACTGCAATCCTGATTGAATGGATGCGGGTCCGTGCCGTGTCTGCGTTTTCCGATTGTTGAAACTGTCTCAAAGAGAGCTATAAAACAGTCCTGGATAATAGAAATAAAGAAAAAAGCGGAAGATATACGATTGTAAACAAAAGTATCATCATTACCGTAAAATCCGACTTAATAAATGGAAAGAATCTTTCACGATGACAGTCAAAGTGTTGCAATTTCATAAACGTATACGAAGTTCATAGTTTACGCTTCCACGATGTTCTTGCGATACATCGCATCGTAAAGCGAGAACAGACACCTCCATAAAAATAACTGCTCCCACAAGAACAGGCGATGCTCTCAAGACTCGAGATTCTATTTGCGACGAGTGAGTTACCGCGCGAGAGAAATCGGCCGACGATCCCGATTCGGTTTAATCGCGAAGAAAAATTAGGTTCGTTATTCTACCACGGATAGGTATATCGATTAGCAGATTAGTCTTATCGAGTACGCGAGGAGGGCATAAGAGGAGAAACGGAAAGAAAGGAGACTCTGATTCCGGGAGCAATCTGTCTACTTGAGACTCGTTCTCGCTCGAGGTCAGGGATACATTTTTCGAGGTAATTTCCCGTCAGAACTCCCCTGGGATAACCGTGCGCTCTCATCGAACCCGCTGGGATGGGACCAAGATAAGCTCGCGCAATATCGGATTCGAATCCTACGTACAAGAAGCGTGGGACGAGAGAACGCACCCTAGGGTATTTTCCGAGGGAGCCGAATACAACGCGACGGCGAAGGCGGCCTACGCGATCTACACGTTCGTGATTTATTCGCTCCAGTATAAGATGAATATTTTATTAACCCATTAGGATATAAGTTGACAATTTATGTCCGGCGGATCATAAAAAAGACTTAGGGGCGAGAAGTATTTTAAGCGAGAAGCTCGCTAGAAAGCTCGCAATATTTTAGACATTCTTCATTGATAAAAGTCTTTGTTGGCGGGCATACGGAGATAACTTGCGATAAGCATAAGTTTGTGAAAGTAACAATGAATCTTTACTGTATTTCATATTTTATGCCAGTAATATCGAGAAAATCTGAAAGAAAGTCTTATTAAAAATTTTGATCAACATGACAAATATTATATTGTTATTTATATTTACACAGTAATTAAAATAAAATACATAAATAATTTCTTAGTAAAGAATATTTTTCTTGTCAACAATATAATAATGAAAATATCGCATCGCATGAGGGTAACGAGGGATAGAATCTTCATATGTACGCTTTATATGTGTCTTTAGGCAACACATCAAACGTTATCGCTTCGGAATATCTACATTAGGAGGAAAGGGAGTGCCATGTTATGTTCAACACCTCATTGTGAAAATTACTTATGCCATTCCGTAATAGTGTCGTCACTATGTAAGAAGGAAAACAGTAGGAAGGAAAACAGTAGGAAGAGAATTATGAAAATGGGTAAAGTGGACATAGAATGCGCAAAATTGCAGGACTACAGCGCTAATGTTAACGACACAAATTAGTAATCTTTTTACGAATATCGGTCCTCACTTTTATCGAAAACGACCCATTGATCTTAATCGCGCAATGTTGTTAAATATTTTTTTATATATCAAACCTGCACATGCAAAATATCCTCGATAGGTTGCGAACATTCCAACGAAAATCAATCGAATAATTATTTCTACAGAAAATATCATGCAAATTTCATGAATAATTCGCGTTATTATATTATTTCAATTGACTCATATATATTATACATATATTTTTATATCTACCATACATATAATATGGTATGCAATATCATGACGATTTTACGTAAATTGTAAATGATCTTTTTGCTTTCATTTATTTATATTTATTTTTTCAATCAATTTATTTGTTTCGATCACTATATAAAAGGGAAATATCAAGCGTAGAATTAGATATTGCCTTATTAGAGATTAAAATTTATTAGAGATTAAAAATTTTTTCAAATTTTTCACGCACTTAATTAATTAATTTCGTGACAAAATTACATGCGAGATAATTTTTACGTAATATAGAAAGTTTATTTGATGGATAATAAACTATACGCGCGATAAATTACTCGTTACCTAATTGGAAGTTGTAAAGGCGTGTGACGTGTAAACGCATTATTTTCCCAAATATTGAGCAATTAATACGTCACACGTATTATTATCGTCATTGACACTTCGTTTCGGAAATGATTAATTTGCATCCGCTCCCATATTTCCAAAGGCAAACGTGGGCCCCTTCCACGCTCATCGTCGTTCTCAGTGTAACACCGTACGTAATTGCGTATCATCGAATTAATTCGTGTCGACCGATTACGCACAGTTAGTTACTATCGAGCGCGATAAGAATCGAATTTCGGACACACACCGTTCTCAAATAGCCGATCTATGCACCGACCAGTGCATATCGATAAGGGTTAAATTCTGCATATACAAATCCTCGCAGTGTCATGCCCCGTTTATCGATCATCACGGCTAAATGGTTAATTGTTTGTTAAATGAGAGACTTAAGCGAAATTATGTATTTAACGTATCTCATTCGCACATGGTTTCCCTAGCAAATGTGAATTTTATAATTATATAAATATTAATAATTATCACCTCGTGCGATTTGTCTTTTTTATTATTTGTATATCTTTTACTTGATGTAATATATCTTTACATATTACTTTTCAAAGATTTTTATGATTTGCTTAGAGGAAAATGTTTCTGCAAGCAATGTTTTTAAATTTATTAATTCAATATATTAGAAAAAAAATATATATAAATCTAATATAGTATAAAATTTAATATAGCAGGAAACGTATAATTTATCTCTGCATCAGTTTATTCGAGAATCAGCCGTTTGAACGTATTTTGTACGCATACCAAAATGCAGCATTTATACTCTCGGAAACATATGTAAAAGATTTAACTTACCTAAAACGAGATTTCAAGTGAGAAAAAATATCGGTCATTTGTCACGTATAAGCTTTCAGCTTGTGAGTTAAAAACGAATCAACCATCCTGCCCCATGCCCGCATCCGTCGAATGCAAATAGGCCGAATTGTGCCGAGAGGTGAGATAAAGGAAAACCCCCGGCGCAATAACGATCGCGGGGCGAGAACACAGGGTGACGAATCGAGAAAGTGTAAAACGTTCGATCGGAAGTGGCTTGTGTTTCTGACGAAAAAGGGGCGAATTTCCACGATTGCAATCGACGAGCCGTGAACGCAAGGCAGAAAATTGCATCGCGGTACGGCTGGCAACATCGTTCTCTCCGTTGCTTCTCCTAGATACAGAACGAAAGTTGAAAGTTGAAATTTCCAAAAGCGAATGTCAGTGCAAAATTAACGCGAATATCGAGGTTAAAAACAGAGTGCGAAAAAGAGCTTCGAGCATGACACGCCCGACGCGACGCTACAATTTCAGGAAATATTAATCTGCACTGGCATATATATCCGTGCTATAAATGATCAACGATGTAGTTTCCCTTGAACGATACGACACGTAAGTGTTCGTAAGGAGGGTGTGTAATTTGCCTATCTAGTAATATACTTGAAGCTTTTGTATAGTCGGAATCTAATATACTTGCACAAACGAGTGTAATATTAACTTTGACAGCAACACGTTCGCCTCTTTTGATCCTCTTATCCGAAAACTAATTTCCCCTTTGACACGCGGCGTTGCCTAAACATGTTTCGCCTTTGACCTTTCGCCTTTCGGCCTCCCCTTTTCACGAGATGTTCCAGCTCCGTATACCTACACAGACTGCGACGATTACCATTTTCAAACGCTTAGTCGCTCTCAGCTCTCCTTCGTCCACCGACCCAATTTCCCTCTGACGAGTTTCTTTGGCTTTTCTTTTCCTCTTTCGTTTAATTAAGCTGCGAACATTAAGCAGTAGGAAGCTCTCATTTGTTATTCATTTTATCCGGAAAACTGCGCCTGCTCTAGCACGGCACAGTAAAAAACCATCTGACAGTCGGGAACTCACTCTTCCATTCTACTTATTTCTATATTTTTATGTACAATATAAAACAAATATATATGCATGTACAAAAAGTTAGAATATTTAAATATATTAATATGCATATTGGTTAATGAGAAAATAATATATTACTGATTTTCTTGCATAGAAAAAATTTATAGCTATTACAAGTTTTGAAATAATAGTGAAAAATAAATGATAAAAATAAAATGTTTACCATTGAATGCGATTCGTTTAAGTCATACGATATATTTAATAATCAATTTATTTTTATACATGTAGAAAATATTTTATTATTAATCTATACGAGAAAACACACACAATCCATTAAAATTTTTTATGTGTGTACGATTTAAACTTGTAAAATACATGTATAGAATTATTTATGTTATACAAGAATTATGTATAATATTAATCTCTGGTGATTTTTTCTCTCAATAAACAATATAACATTAGTAATATACAAATATGCTAAGCATATATACGTAAAAGAATATCCGAGCGAAAGCTTTGCGATTGTAATTGTTAATCCTTAATAGGCGCGGATATATCGCAAATTATATGCATATACTTTATCCAGAAATAATCCTCTTTGCGTCCGCAGCATCGGGCGAGGAAGTGAAGGGAATGAAACAGGGAGAGGCAGAAAGAGTTATATCCGCCGCGTCGACGAAAACTTCGACAAATCTCCTCGCGAACGACGACGTAAAATGCAAAATGCCCCGAAATTAACGCGTTACAGTCACGCATTTTCGGCATTAATCGCATCGTCGAATTGGATTAGTCGCGATGCGAATTGGCGTTCATCTGTCGGTCGCGTTTCATCGGCAGACTGCATTTGCATTGTACCCTGCATGCATTCGACATATACATGCATATATATATATATATATATATATATATATATATGTACAGGTATATCGTATATATGTATATGTAATCACGCGTCGCGCCCGGTGATGTCGAGTTATATCGACATTAACAACCAGTAAGGCCCAGCCTGGCTAGGCTACTTGTTAATCTCATGGCTTTCGTGGGCAACGCCGATCCGGATTAGCGTACCTCTCCCTCCCCGATAAACTTCATCAGTGTCATTGCGAATAACTGTCCGACGACGATTTCACCGGTCGTTTTCGGTGCGTCCGTTTGCTCGCTAGATATTTGATCTACACACGATCGAATCCGATCTCGCCGACGGCGATGATAACCCAAGCTATGCGATTCGTCCGATATACCTCGGGGAACTAATAGATGCGACATCGATAGCCAGGGACATTTCCTGTATACATCTACTTCCTCGCAGTTACGATATATGCAGGTGAACTCTCGAACTTCCTCGGAGCTATTTGATTTTCTCTGATGATTCATCAACGCTACGTCAACGCACTACGCATGTATATATCTATGATCCACAATATGCGTCACGAAGATGCAATCGAGAATTATTGAAATTTCGTATTTATATTGTATCTTTACGAACGTGATCTACCAGAAGAATAAAAATCACTATCAAGCAAATAAAATTTATAATTATTTTTTTCGCGATATGCCGCATTTTTTAAATATTTTTACAGTGCATTTGCTGATGCATGTATAGCCGCAAGGTACATTCGCAAATGTGGTCTCAATATGATATCATTTTTATTCAAACGAACAAATTTTATTAAAGGATTATTCAATTAAACAGTACATTTTTTTTAATTGTTTCACATATTTCAAAATTTTCAAAAAGTTTTCAAAAATTTGCAAAGAGAAGAAAATAGAGATATACATGTACGAATAACGTTGCGCTTGAAACAAATGCATTTACTGGCATAAGATTCTCAATAAGCTTCGTCGCGCATAGCATTGTCGCATTAAGAAGCGAGCCGGATTCGTTCTCGTGATAACTTGGGCTTAGGCGGCCCAAAACCGCGGAAATCCGTTTCCAGTCTCGTAGCGAAAACCGCACTGTTCTCCAAGACGCTACCACACTGGCGAGTCTGGATAGCGCTACGGTCTGGTGATCACGACTTTATGTGAGTTTCTAGTACCTTGTAAACGCTTAAGTCGCTCACTACGACCACCAGCCGCAAACTCGCATCTTGAATAAATACGACTGCGTCTTACGTTTCCTATATAAGTATGATTGTCCTTAAGGAAGAGCTGCCTAAACTCGACCGGGCGCGCTCGTTACGTTTTAGTGCGGCAGCATACAATGGCAGAAGCATAATTACTTGCAGAACGTTATTTTAAGCATCAGGAATATCGTAAAGAATACTTGCGCATAGATGAATTAGATGAGAATAGGATCTTGTAATCTCCCCTGATATTAGGATTATCGTTGCAAATATTTTATAACGTGGAATCATTTAATTTTCAATTAAAAGATAGAGGGAAGAGAACACACGTCAATAAAATACGAGAAAGTCGACCTCTGATATATCTACGAGGATTTATAGGATAACATATCAAACAATAACTGTATCAAAGAACACAAATACAAAGGAAACGCGCTTGTAAAAAAACACATGGCAGCCGCGCATAAAAAGCTTGTGATAATTGATGCGGATGTCAATGCAACAATTTCGCTTTGTTGCCTCCTGCTTGTTTCTATTTCCCGATAATGGTCCCCGCTTTTCTGATTCTCGCGACTCATTTTATTCAGACAGACACGCGCTTTATTATAGCAACTATCGTGCTCGATCGCAACGTCCGAGCATCGGTTTTGCAACGGGACGAGTGTTGTATATCGATTCGCCGATTTGAAAGCGACCGATTTATTGTTCCCCGTACTGACCCGTGCGTTAGAACTCGGGTTCTATTGGATGAGCCGGGCCTTTCGCGTTCGCTCGGCGTCAAAGCCATTCCCGAGTCTGTTCAGCCGCATTGTTAACTAACGATGTGCGCTTTATGCGCAATGGAAACAATGTAAACACGTTATACCACTCGTCGAAGTGGACAAATGGACGCGTCCCTTTTCTGTCGAGCGATCGTCGTCCAGTCGCGTAAAACACGTTGCGTTGAGATCCCAGTTGTGATTTTACATTTCGCGCTCGCGTGGCTTAAGATCGATTTGTAACGACATTATCTGATTCTGACAGTTTCTCTCCTGACTACGGTTGCGGCAATATTCTGCAACATAATTGAACACATGATTTATATCATTTCTGTACATTACACTTGCAGAATCCTGTTTATTGTATACAAAAGATTATCTCCATGATTTTTTATCGCAATCCAGCAAGCGATAAAAATCAAGCGAATTATTGTGATAATTTTAAATTAGATGAAAAGCACACGCTATATAAGTATATCAATCATATCGAGAAAGAATAATTTTGCCTTTTGACAGACTCTCATTCTCGATAAGGCGATTGTCGTACCGAGGAATTTCCGTCTCCGAGATTTTAAATTATCAGCTCCTTCGTCGTAGAGACGTTGACGGATGATGGCGAAGTACGTTCACCGTTATCGTTATCAGGACAAATCACTAGTCGTCCGATCACCCTGTCGCTGCGTATCCCGCTGACGTCATTTTTCCCAGCAACGGATATTTCCTTCCATTTTTTCACGAAGATGTCGTCGTTCGAGTGACTGAGGTCACCCGCAGGGGTTTAGTCCTGCAATTCGAGCGGTTCTCGAGAAAAAAAGAGAGAGAAATAAAATCACACGATCCAAAAGTACTAGACATAAGAGAGAGAAAGAGAGAGAGAGAGAGAAAGAGAGAGAGACAGAGAGAAAGAGAAAGAGAGAGAGAGAGAGAAGAGTCTCGCGGTATACTCACTTACCTATCTATCTACCTACCTACGTACACCTACCTACCTACCTACCTATCTACCTCTAGCTACCTTGCTATCTACCTACCTCCGAGCGCCTTATCTAACTTCGCTTGAGCGAAGCAAAACACGAAGACGAGAGGATATGCCCTCGGCGCGTTCACACAAGCATCTCTGCGTGGTGCCTGCGTTCGATGTAACAAAGACCGCGAGATAGAAGGGAGAAAAGCTTCTCCATATAAGGGACGACAAAGTGCGGATAGAAAAGAGTACGTACAAGATGTAAGAGGCCACTTAAAAATCGATATCCGCCCGTTGCACCTTTACTCCTACTTGACATTTATAGAAATACGGTTTAAATTATTGAGGTATTTTATTCGAGGAAATCGACCGTAAAAACGATCGCGAACAAGGGCGACGGCAAAATATTAGCCTAATCTCGCAATAGATAAACATTATATAGGAAAATAATATTTATATAAAGCTAGTAAGATATACCAGCGACAGCGTATGTGAGATAAATATAGCTCTTACATGAAAGTTATTTATTTTTTAAGGAAATATTCTTCATCTTAATATTATGTCCTATCTTTCTGACGGATTATTGTTCTTAACTATACTATTTATTCATGTAAAACTAGAAATTATTATGTTTTCAATTATATTTTTTTTTGTAGAAATGAATATTTTATTTGATATGTAATTTTTTATTTAATCATAGGAATATTCTTCATTGAGGTATTTTTTTCTTATAAAACGGGAATGAATGATTTTGTGGTTACGCGATGTTATTCGATCAATGTAAAAAATATCGACACAACACACTCATGTACAGGCAAAACACATAATGTGAATGCACATGAAATATCGTGACCCGTTATTAAATAAATAAAACTGATTTTTATATTAAAAAAATCGGCGGTTTATTCCCGTTGGAACTACATCGTTATTTATCTGTTCGTTGATAACAAATCTTCTTCACGCGGATATTTATCATAGCCATAAAAAAATATGACTGGTTCAAACCAACAATATTCCATTATAATTCTTTCGCACTTTTATCGTAATATTTAAAAATTGCTTCGTTTTCCGCGCGTTTAATCTCCGTAGTTAGAAATCAATTGTTTGATTATTTAATTAATATCATATTTGAGAAAAGTATTGTTCATAAAATTTGTATTTTTTCGAACTACTATTATAATATTATATTATTTTGCTTTAAGCAGGAATAAATTTAAAAAAAATAACATAACAGATATTCTGAATTATTTATGTAAATATATATATATATATATATATATATATATAAATTATTAAATTAATAGATAAACAAAATGTCGCAACTTGGAAAATCATTAATATACTTGTAAATTGAGCGCGAAAGAAATATAAAATCGTGAAACTCAATCTTATGGAATAATCGAAATTATATATTTGTATTTGTAAACAAGGTACAGTACAGCTGACGAATAGTCACCATGCTGGGGGAAAATACTTTTGTGATAAATAAATAAAATGCGGACGGTTGAAGAATGGAATACTAGAAGCTACTTAAGTATATGTGACCCCTGCATTCTATATCGTCGATGCCTCGCGAGTTCATAAATATAAAAGACTGCATTTACATTTCGTTTTCGATGCCGAAGGGTGCGAGAAAACCAAAACGAATGAAAGGAATGTCCGGCAGACGAGATCGACAACTACGAATTGCAAAGACAACGCGCTTTGCGATAAGAGTCTGGTATCGTAAAACGCGATATGCGTCTTCCCTTAGACGATCGTGAAAAAGCAAATACCGAGAAAACACGCGGCGTATACATACGGGAATACATAACGCAGGGAAAATATAAGACGCGACAGAAGGAAGTGATGTTCCTCGTAAGGGGACAACGTGTAGACGGTGAAAACGCGGGGATTTCTTTGAGATTTATGATTACTAGAGTAACATCTGTATACGGAAATGTAAAGTGCGAGGGTAAACACGAAACACGGCTATTGCTGTAGCTATAAATAAATATTAGGTAGAAAAAAAGAATTATCTGAACATGATGGCAAACTGCACGTAAAATGTATAAAAACGTGCAAATACATAAATATGAAACGCATTCGTCGATCAAATATATGTACATTAAGTTTCTACGCATACAGAATATCCATCAGCTGCAATTGCATTATTTTTTAAGTATTGACCGTATTTGGCATTAAAAAGAGCGACATGCACGTCGAATAAAAAAATTCCTCGTAACGTTTTTGATGATGACAAATATTTTCTCAGAGAATTGTGTGAAAAATTTTAAAAATCATACGATATATAGTAACATTTTTGGCGCATCTCTGACATTTACGCTACGATTCGTTGAGCAAATGCAACGTTCAATCGATACTGTACAAATATCCAATAGCATCGGTCATTGTCACGTATGTGGCACGTTAAACACGAAATGTGATATCCGAAATTTGTCATCAGCGAAAAATATTCGACGATGACAAAAGTGACATTCGTAAATGCACTTATTCGAGCGCGTGGCGTCGCGCGTATTTTATGCTTTATCAAAACACTCGCAAAGGGAAGACGGATAAGATGCGATTCTGCAAGGTAGCAACTCGGATGCTGGGAATGTAAGACGCTATTGCGAAGATTCGCGTCTCTCCGGTACATGGGGAGGACAAAGTGCGGATGAAAGAAGAATGGAATACAAAGTACTTAAGACGCAGTGTCCCCCGACCGCAGTGCGGTCCTTTGAGATTTACTTCGCACGTCTAGCTTGAAAGATTTACCTTTTAGAAGTTACCTCCGGCGCGCTCGTACTTAGGGATTCCCGTGTCTTGTGTCGTGATTTAATCGGTGAGCATTAGCATAGTCTTCTCGAGATGCACCAAGATGGAGTGACATAATTATACCTGCAGTTTACACTTTAAGCGACATATTGAATGGAGCTCATCCATTTTTTCGACTTATATCCCATTTATAAAATCTCACAGTAGTTATCATGACGAAGCTTTGAATATTTTCAAGTGACAAATATATCGTTATTTATAGTCGAAAGACTTTCCAATAGTAAACATTTGAAATTTCAAATGAGCAAAGCGAGAGCTTTTTCTCTTTAAGGCGACGGTCTTTGATGTTCCACTCTAGAAATTCGAGAATCGCGTTGGTTTATGAGAAATTAACCTGATGGTTGCTGTAAGCAAACTAGTGGCGAGAACGAATCTCAAAAGGTGTGTAGCCAGCTTTCATATTTTATAATTACATACATTTATTTGAAGAGTACATATGTATAAAGAGTAGTCTGAAGGGTCCTCTCGATGGCTAGAAAATCACACAATCAAAAATATATAATTCCATTAAAAAAAATTATCTTGACCTTCAAATCTTTGAAAAAGATAATCTTCAAAAAACTTTTTCTGTTTCATAATTGTCTGTCTGTTTAAGCGATGCAACTTTTTCATTAGATCTTTTCATCATCAAAAACAAATATTATAAGATAGTCCATTAAAAGTGGACACTATCCTATACATACATATAAAAACCTCAAAGTTATTTATTTCTATTTTCTCTAGTGTTTTAAATCTGTCAGTTTTCCTAGAATATCTATATGTTGCATATGTTATATATATTGTATCATATCTAAAAATGCAAAAATCTACTTTTGTTTGATTTCGACATTATAACTAATTATAACACATTAATCATATGAAAATAAATAATCAATTTTTATCGAAAAAGGAATATTCAGTTTAAACGATAATGAATTAAATAATTGATATTGAATATTAAATAGATTATAACTGAATAATTAAATGTTATTATATGTAATATTTTGTATAATGCACGCATACACCTAATTTATATATATATATATATATATATATATATAGAGAGAGAGAGAGAGAGAGAGAGAGAGAGAGAGAATGAGAGAAAAAGTGAAGAGAAGAAAAGAGAAGAGAAGCAATATATATATATATATATATATATATATATATATATATATATATGCTATTATATATTAATATTTAACTCATCGTGCAGATATGTATACAATAATATTAATTCAAATCTATAAAAAACTATTTGAGTATAATTTATAGATTATGCTCAAGCAGTGATCAAGCAGTTTTAACACGATAAATATATACATATCAGTAAATTGTAGAATACACTAAAACATATCAAATTATATAAAGGCAACAAATATAATTTTCTTTTGAAACACAATTTCATATTATATAACGTATATATAATATGTGTTTATTATTAATCTCGTTCTATTAAATGTATTTTAGTAAAATTTAATTTTACGAGATTTAAATATTTTAGAGATATTAATCTCTTCAGTGTATATTATTGATGCAGATATTTCTAGTAATGCAAATATTATTTAAATGTATACCTCGAATTTGGTTACAATTTAAAAATTTTTCTGTAGCGCGGATGTGTAATGTAATATAATAGTATTAAATATGTGATACATAATAGTAGTATAAAAGTATTAAAATCCATCCACAAAATAATCTTCTATTACACATATTTACAGCTCTTCTCTTCCGGGAATACATTTTTGTTAATTAAATGTATATTAAAAAGTTATCTCTCGTTCTTTATATTGACAAAAGTAATTTAAAATATTTAAATGAATAGAAATTATTAAAAAATTACATATTTTAACTACATAGAAGCTAATACAAATAATGGAAAAGGATATTTTAATTAAATTGATATTCTGATTAAAGGATTGATTTGATAAAAACCGATTTCCGTTCGTGTCATTTATCACCGAATGAAACATTCCTGTCGCTTGGTAGAATAAAAGTATGTGAACCATTTAATTCTCCGCTCGGAGTGGCGTGGTTACTTTCAATGATGAATTTCCGGCGCGACGTTTATCCAACGATGACGCGAATTATGAAAAATTACGGTCGTCTCATATATGATACGCGACCGACGTGAGCTTAATTAATTCGCAATTTTCTTCGTGATACGCGAATTCCCGGCGCGAAATCTCGAATAAATCGCTCCGGCTCTCGTGCACGGAATTTAAGAAGATTCTACCGCGCCAGTTTAATATCACGTTCGAATGACGCTCTCGAGAATCGAAATGCCAGGAGAATCAGGCCCGGGTGGATAAGAAGGACTGGTTATATGATGGGAACGGAGATGGTATCCGTGAAGAGTGCATCCAACTTGCTCGCTCGCCCTTCCGGCAGACACCACCCTGTCCCAGACTATCGCCCTGCACCGAAAGGACGATGTTATCGAGATTCTATGAGTCCGATTGCCGTTGCCTTTCCATTTTCTCCGCCACGGGGGGTTATCGACACCCTGTCAACCATTTCGCGCCTTCACCGCGCAGGATGGCCCACTTACGAAGTCGATTCCCGACGGACAATAACATGGCCTTTAATGAAAGTGTGGGAAGGACACCCCAGCGGGCGATATCGGGATCCTATCGCGACTGTGGTTTCGCTGGTAATTACATTGTGCATGCGCAAAGGTAGCCTTTTGGCAAGCGCATCGGAAATTCGGCGGATTCGCCGTTTATTGCTTGCCGCTGGCAGTAATTTTAGATTTATTATCAAGCTATACGAAAGATCGTTTATTGATCAATATTAATTAATACGGTTAAAATAATTGAAATGAAATGTGCGACGTGGAAACGAGGAACATATATTTTTTTAAAACTCTCTTTCTTTATTTTTTGGCAGAACGAAATTTCATAATTAACTTTTATATTTAAATTCGCAAATTTGCAAAAGCGAGATTCGTATTTTAAGCTTTATAAGTGCAATGCGTACAACAAGAATAAATATTTTGAAATTTGCGAGTGATTACACGTGCTATTTTTTGCAACAGTTTCTTTGCAATTATTTCACTGTATGAAACGTGACCACCATTGTACGCCACTGGCTAACTCGTTTGTCAAGGTACAAACGAAATTTTTAATTTGTGCAGTAAACCAAGTAAAAATGTACTCAACAAGCTTCTCTCTAATCGTTATATTTTTATTGCAACAGATAGTTCACTTTGTTTGTCGCAGACCGCGGCTTTTCGTTTAACCATAATGAATTAACTTTGAAGGAAAAAGAACGCGTCTACGTTTATTCACACAGCAATATAATTTTATGAAAATTATATTAATTACGCTTTAAAAAAATTAGTCAAGCAAAAAGGGTAATTCAGCTTCAATATTTTCACTTATCTAGACAGATAGTGGCAAAGATATAAAAGCTGAAAGAATAATATATTGTGGGTGTATGTTAAATATAACAAATTTAAAAACATGTATTATGTACTACTTAAAAATCTGTTTTTATTACATCTAATATATTGTTGTTAAACTTCTATTATAAAAATATACTGCATATTATCGTATATAAAATGATCATCAATGAATATTGATTAGTTTTAGTTTACACGTTGTCCTTGTGAAATAAAAAAAATATCATTGCTAGATCTATGTATATGCGAGAGCTCCTTCACATGAATATATTTTTTGCAAAATACAATTCGAGGCACATTTATATGTACCTATAAATCCTTTTGTTCAGTTCTTGCACGTACACTCGCAAATATATAACTTGCTGTATTCTCATACGATAAATTATTCTCTCAGTATTTTTGTGTGTATGTCAAAAACAAGCAGTTATATTTACCAACCAGGTAAATGGTAACAAAGCAAAAGAATTTTTTTATTCTATAAAATTATAGCATAAACGATTACAAGAAAGATTGGATAAAAGGATTAAATTAATTTAATGAACATTATTGAAAATTGGATAAAAGGATTGGATAAAAGGATTAAATTAATGAACATTATTGAAAATTGTATAGGAAATGGTTATATAATATATAATATTGTAATATAATATTGTACAGACAGAGAACAAAAAATAGAAATTAGTAATTTATTAAATATTATTTTATGAAGCGTGAATAATAGGCAAAACGAATTCATATCTTTTATACTAATATAATAAAATGTTTAATGGTAAATTTGTTAATTTTTTAAATTTAACTTTATCTTATTTTTTATATTTTTATTTCATTACATTGGAACTTTTAAAATTTCAAATATTATTATTTTTTCTTTTTTAATGTTATTCTTGCATATGATTATTGCTTTTTATATGTGATTAAGTTTTTTACAACTGCCCTGCATCTAGAAGATATTATATTTGAATTTGTTTAATTTTTTTATTTTATGTCTTTTCGTGTAAGCACAATGTTTAGTTTGATTTTATTACAAATTAAACTTTAATATTATAAATTAGACTTTTAAATTGTTTAGGAGAATACTAGATTATATAAGAAACATATAAGCAAAATTAAATATTTTATTCTGATTAATTTTTTGTTTTTGGAAATAAATCTTTTAGCAATCTTCGACCTAGTACAATCGATCAATTTATATCACGAGTAATACGCATCCTATTTCAACGTACAATTTTATTTGACACAAAATTTTATTTTTTAAATGTATTTCAACTGTAAAACAATAGATTTGCAAAATTGCAAGATATTTCGCAATATCGATCAAATCACGATAGAAAAAATGACCACAATGGAAATAATTCATGGATATTTATATGTTCATAAAATACAACTATTCTTTATTTCCTTTTTGTTTCTATCTCCACTATATGTTTTATGATCTCAATTTTTACATCTTTATGAGAAACTTTATAACAATTGTAATGCACTCAACCATAGTGTCTCCGTAAAAATTCAACATTTGACAAATTTTATTTTTGCTTATTCGACTGGATCAAAACATAAAATTCTTCGTGTTTGTTGGCAGCATAACCGTGGTTCCTAGACCGTGAATTGCACTCTGCGCATAAGCATTAACTTCCGCATTTCAGACAAGTGTCGTGGTAACATTTCACTATGCCCCGCACGAGCTATTTTATGTCGCGCTATATTCTGTTGGTTACAGATTTTCGATTTATGGAATAAAATATGACTTGCAGATTATATATACAGGGTGTCCAAAAAGTCCCGGACCAATCGAATATTTCATAAACTATGCATTTTAGAAAGAAATGTTTCAGACAAAAGTTGTATGGCTTGAAGGGGGCCATCAAATAGTGGCAATGATTTGACATGGGAGAGTCATTTGAAAGTCACGTAAAGATCACCGTCAATTTCTTAAATGGAACTCCCTATTTTTTATTACATATTCGTGTAGCTTATCTCGAGAGCTTTCCACAAAACACTATAATAAAGTATTTCTTTATTGAGTACTTTTCGAGTTATGAAGCTTGAAATCATTTCTTAATTTTACATAAACCGTAAAATATCTTGTGAAATATTCATTTTTCGATTATCTTACCTTAATAATTTTATATACAAAATAATGAGAGAAATCAATTGGTGTAAAGAAAAAACATAGTTGTTTTTAAGAAAAAAATATGTAATTTGCAATTAATAATATATATATATATATATATATATATATATATATATATATATATAGAATATATCCTGATTATAATATATACTGATTTTTTAAATAAAATATAACAGTTTTTAGAAAAACATCATTTGAAAAACATCATTTGTAGAGAGAGCAATTTCAATGAGAGCATTAAAGTTAATTTGTAGTAATCGAATATCGAAGATAACAAAGTTATTTTTATCGTTAGTTAGTGTTTTAATGTTATAAGAAAATGTGTGAAATTAACATATGCAAGCAATATACATCATCATCATATCATTAATTTTAACTTTTTGGTAACATTTAAAGATATTTGCATACGTAAAAGATATCAATTTTCACGCACGTTGGTCCCTCGCCTTAATACCTTAAGTGCACGAACTCGTCTACGTGCTAGAATCGTTTACACCCTCTTAATACTTATAGCACATATACGTGCCGATGGCTCGTACGTGAACGCGATGCGTAACACGGTCTACGTGATTCAACAAAAAAAGGAGATTTAAAAACTCGCAAACTTATTCGATTTAGATAATATAATATATTTATTTATAACTTGCCTTTCGCGCGATATAGTTTATCGTGTTCGTACTTTCTAGTTTGCAAGCTTGATGAAAAATCGAAAAATTCTCCCCTGCGGCTGTTGTTCTTTTACAATGTAACGTTAATGCGCTTGCCAACAACTTCATATTTTAACCTGACAATTTTTGAAACGCGCAGAGTGGAAGTTTAGATCAATACTTTTGCAGTGATGAAAAATAAGATCTCTCGAGAGAGGTATTAAACTTTTTTTTTTTCACGTTGCTGTTGTACAGTGGGCAGAAAAATGAAATAGGACGGGCTATAAAACGAGGAAAACGCTTTACGGTACATTTCATAGTATTCTCTTCCCGACGATATTTTTCCTCATTTGATATTGGCGATGACAAATATCTTTTTACTTCGCGAGTTTACACATACAGTTTAGGCAAAACGATAAAATTTTTTTCATATATATCAAAGTCATAGATTTTTAATAACTCTATATCAGAGTTGTAGAGAGGAAAGTTTACTTGTGCTAATTAAAGTTAAACTTAAAATGTATCTTGGCAGAAAAGGTTTTATTTCCGTGAAATTGATATATATATATATAGTATATTATACATATACATTATTATAGTATATTATACATATACATTATTATAGTATATTATACATATACATTATATCACGCACGAGCGAAACGATGTCAAATACGACGTTTTAGTTTAACTTCAGATATATCAAAACTTGAAGTAGATCGTCATCATTTTCTATTGCGAATGTAAAACTGACTCGGGCACGATAAGCGGCAATCTGACTTACATGGAAAACTGATTTTGCGATTTTCTCGGACTTTGCTCAAATCTCTCTCTTGTCTCTTTTTCTCTCTCCATTTCTTTTGGCATCGAGGCAATAACACGCCCGCTATCTACATTCGTGAGCGTGGAGAGAATTTCGTTTGTCAAGAAATTTTATTTTCCCCTATTCGACGCGATCGAAATGCAAACTCCCCTCGTCGTTTCTGGCATCGCGTCGGTACTTCCGGTTCGCTCAGAGTGAGACGTGTTATGCACGTACATTTGAGATTCTTTGCTGCAATATGGATTTACGGTAGCACCGAGGAAGAATGAAGGAGCATTCACGGACGTCGTGTACTCGTGTGCTGCAGTTTCTCGCCGCGCTTTTTTACCCTTCCTGAATTTCTCGCGTACCTCCACGCTCTTCAACTTATCCTTTGTATTCATTTGAATCGTCTTTCCGTCACGCTCTTTTAACGCTTTCGATATTCTATCGCTTCTCACTAGATAAGAATACTTCATAAATATTCAAAGAGATTCCCCTCACCAGTAAATTAAATCGGAACTGAATCAGATTATTCTTGCATTTTGTAAAATTTTACATAAAAAAAGTTGCCATCCTTTAATTTTATTCCAAAACATAAAGATAGAACTGCGAATATTTTTAATCGTTGATTAAATTATTTAAGAACTGTTAAGAAAATGACTGAATAATTATTTTTTTATCCTAAATGAATTTATATGAATAATTAAATCTGAACGGTATAGTTTAACCAAATTATATTTACATTATTCGAGAATGGCTTGCTTTTGTACTTAAATTTGTACGGGGACGCAAAGACAGTTATGTCTCGTTTATTCGGGGAGTATTTCCAGAGCTTCAAGAAAATATTTTAGTTTGCGTTTCTCCATGGGGAGGACCAACATACGAAGAAAGTGGAGAAGAAGGAGGGGAGGTTACGGCGCATAAGTATCTCTCTTTCGATCGCGCGCACTCGCTTCGATGCTTACATTCGTCTGGGAATATACAGTTACGGCAAAGGAAACGTTTATCCACACGCAACGTGAGATTTTGCCGAGAAACATGGATTTGCAAGTGCTCCATCGCATGAGCGCGGAGAAGCTTTCTGACAGGACCTCCCTTTTAACCTTGCTGCTCCGTCTACGCGAATTCCCGACACACATTTCTCGTTTCTTCCTTCGTTTGCTTTATAGAACGCCTTTCGCGATCGCCTTGTGTATTTTTCTTTTTTTTTTAAGTTGAGCCGCAAAAGATTTATCCATTCTAAAAGACTGAAAGTAACTGAAATATTGAAAATAAATCTTTTTCCCTCTCGTGCAAGTAATAACGCGAAATAATTTTCTCTACATTTATAATATTTGCTATAATACATTGTAAGTTGTCGATATGAATAAACTTTTTTTATTTCGTTTGTGATAAATGAATATTTGTTATCGTATCGATTATGAGTTACGTTTCGACTATTTTAGCTATTCTCTGAATAGCGTTTCGACATATGCAATCCATTCAACGCGCAAGATTTCATAACAATACGATTAAAAATAGAAACTGATATATCATACAGCAATGTATCATGTCTTGAAACACCTGCAGAAACCGTGCAAAATAATCTTTATATTCTTCGGGGGATTTTTCTCCATATGAAATGCATTCTTTGCAAAATATTATTGATTCAATCCCCAAGCAATCGTATATATATATATATAGAAAACAGATTTTGGCGATAGAATACCGAATATGCGCTCAACAATGCCGGTTTAGAAGGAGCAATCGCACAAAGCATCAAAGCTATATGTCATTTATGCAAAAACTTATTCACCGACCGACCACATTTTCGCATAGCTATCTTCCGTTCTCCGTTTCATCGTCATTCGCAGGGTCTTACACGTTTTGCGATGTCAAATCGGAGTACTTCTGCTCCCTCGCGTTCGGGTTATGCACATGCATTCGCCACAAGGAAATACATACAAGAAGAGATGAAGAAACGTTTCCACGGAGCCACCCAATCAATCTCTCTCTCTCCCTCTCTTCCTCTCTCTGTCTTCCTTTTTTTCTCTTGCCTTTTCTACTTCCTCCATCGGCTTTAGAACTGCTTCACACGCTTCCTTTCGCACCCATGTCGCTTCGTTTATTTCCTTTACATCTGAGACAGGGCTTTCGATCCGCAACTTTTACTTTGCCATGCCAAGCGGCTGTCGAAGTGTTTTGTAATCCTGGAAGAGACGTGCCCCGTGAGAAAATTGATTTTACACCCGGACGCGCGCTCTGTCATGTCCTAAAATGCATCTAGCATCTTTCGAGGATGACAGGTAGCGATCCTTTCCGTGTTCGTTATATTTCTTCGTGTCGCAAATCGTATATTTATAACAATAGTGATTCGTAATATAATAAAATATTAAGCAGACGAATTTTAATTTAGTTATAAAAAGAAATTAATAAAAATATTCAAGTTTTTACTTGCATACAAGAAATAAAACAGCAATTATACTTATTGAATATTGATTCAATTGAATTCAAAGAAGAATTTTTATTCTTTTACATTTTTTCTGTCTCACTCATCCTCTTCTGACATAACTTACGTATAATTAGAATTCGAACAAGTGTCTATAAAAGACACACAAATTTTATTATTTCAGAGGGAATAAATGTTTTGCAGTGAAATCCAATAAAAAGAATATAGCGCTTTCGCAAGAATTTTTGGATAATGAAAGGTTAACGAGGTATTTAATATAAAATCGAATTTTTATTTCTATTAATATATAAATATTCCCAATCTAATATTATCAACCTATTGCTAATGATAGGCGAGACCACAGAGTATGTACAATATTTATCATTCGCCTCATGCTGTTCGAATCATTCATACTACCAATTACCAATAAATTGCATGCGGTTGCGGTACTATGGTTGCGGAATATTCGTAAATCTAACGCTAACGTGGTTAAAATAAAATAAAATTTTCAAAAATATTTAAATACAAAAGTCTCAAAAATAACATAATCAAAAATTAGATATGTGGCTTATGAATACGCACTTTATTATATCTACGGAATGTGTTTACGCATGTAATTATCATTTTTTAAATATTTTAAATTAAATAAAAATTGATTACGTGAGAGAGAGCAATATTTTGTAATATTTCACGATATTTCAAAGTATTCATTCGAACAAAATTAATCAAATAAATATTTCAAGAACAATGTATCATAATTAATTACCGCGAAATTTCAAATATGAAACTATTAAGCGTCTTTTAATTTCGTGTGCACGAGGACGGTTATGAAACTATATTTTGTAATTCGTTTTAATTGCACAGCATATTTCTCCTAACTTCAATATGTATCGACAATGCAACAGCAGGCGGAAATTTGTGATAAATGCTATGGCGAATCATCACATGATAGCATATTGAAAATTTTGAAGTTGCGTGCTTCAAGTTAAGTGTTTTTGTGCGCCGATCGTTTAAATCATGATTATACGTACAAGAGTCCCACGCGCCAATACAGAACACATTATATTCCAAATAAAATGAAATTTAGTAGACCAATTAGCAAGATAATAAGCTTTAAATATAATAACTGGCTAATTTAGCGCGCCAGGAAAGGATTATTAATGCAAATGGAATCAATAAACGGATAAACGAAAGGTTGGCCGATTTGTGCACGGCTCATCGAGTTGTGCATCGCGTTGGGAGAGAATTTAATCATAATACTTGCAATCGTGATACTTGCAATTTATCCTTATGTATCATATATCTACACAATTTATTTATATATAATTATTTATATATATATTTATTTATAATTCTCGCACATTATTATTTTTTATTTTCCTTCCATTTTATTTTCCTTGCATTTTAAAAACAAGAATTCAATTCAAAATCGTTGAAAAAATGTTTTAATTATCATGAATACTATCTACTTCAACGTACATACAATTTAAGCGAATTTCCTGTCAATATTTTTTTTTGCAAAGTCAAGAAAGATGTCGTTAAGACTCCTAGAACAGTGCAAATACGACCCGTGAAAAGTTTATTTTCGAAGGTTTTCAACACAATCGGAATTCGGATCAGATCGTGGAAAGAAGTTCGTTACAGTAACGAACTGGCAAACCTTTTACCGGACCCATGCGCACCCGACTCTTTCTTAATTTTGTTCTCCGAGTGAAAGAACGTCGAGTTTGTTGGACAAATCCACACATTTCCAACGACAGTGGATACATTTTTTCAAACAAACGACTATATAAATGTGAAAAATATACTTTATTTCAGTTTTTGCTATTAGCTAACAGATAGTTATTTCGGATAATTTAATATGAAAATCTTCGAATTTTATTAAGTTTTAAAAAATTATCAAAAATATTTCATGGGAATTTTCACGATAATGACTAAACTTTTTAAAATGTAAAAATAGTTATCGCGTTCAATATCATAAATTTCTGCTTCTGCTAATGCAACTCCTCATAATATAATATAATAAACACATGAATTGATTTATAAAAATACAAATCTCAATATCAAGGTATTTTATTATTGTTCAGGAGCAACGGGAGTTTCATTTTTTGTTTCTCTCCTTCTCCATTGACTTCGTGCATAGGTTTATATTGCAAAAGGCAAAAGTCCATTTCTCAACCGCACTATACTTTTATGTTCTTCGTTCTCTTTTATTCACGAATAAAAAGCTTTCTATTTTCTTTCTGCACAGAGTTAAGGGCCCAGTGACTCCTTTGTCAACTTTTTGTCGCAGACGGAAGTGCATCTAACCTTCATTAAGCGTGCCTAGTAAACGCGCGCGTTTCCGTAAACTTTTTTCTTTGCATGTACTTTCTAAAGTAATAGTCTATCACAATAAAATGCAACGCATATGAATTTTGAACAGATTTTATTTTATTTTATTTTATTAATGAAAATTAATGTGTCTGGAAAATTATATGTAAAATATTCCTCGGTTTTTTCAGAAATTATTACTAAACTACAAAAATTTGCATTTTAATTTTCATATCATCGGAGAAGGTTCCTGGTATTTGGCCTGACGTTTTGAAATATAAAAGCTTTATCATAACAGAGGATTCTCGAGTAAAACTGACGTGCTTGATAAATTTAATATAATACAACAAAAATAATATATAATATTTAATTGAAAACATTGAATTAAATGTTTCAATTAAGCTCTGATAATTACAAAATTATTGCACGTCTAGTATTTAAAATAATCATAATATAATTATCAATAAAATTATAATATTTAAAATAAACATTGCATAATTTCATAATTTTACCTAGAAAATTACAAAGACAGCTCGAGGCTTCGTTGTAAAACATATGACGTAATTTCTTTAAGAACAGCTATTTCACAATATGCACAGTAAAGTTTATCGCCTATGATTACAATTCTTACGTATATGGTAAAATTCTTCTGTATTTTTTAGCTGGGGAACGAAAATTTTCTTTCTAGTCGCGAACAAATTGTGATTCCGTGCTCGTGAAACCCTCGAAGGCACGCTTCGCATTTCGCTTCATGGAACTTTATAAGTTCCATCTCATGGTTCTCGTTGGCATCTGCGTAGAAATTTACGCGCGGTTTCGCCATAACGTGGCCATCGACTTGCCGTCCACGGCGAATAAACTTGCTTTAATGGCATACTGAATCGGTTTAACATCCCCGGATGCCGGAAAAGATTTTTCTTTTGCCAAAGAAACGCCGCCGAACGCTTTCGTCTAATGCTTTCCAAAATTTGCATCCTAATCTTCGTAAACCCCGGCAGGGATTACGGCCGTCTTCTTTCATCGTGCCGAGGATTTGCTTAACCTCGGCTTTCTTTGAGAGGCAATCCTCGTCCTACCGCGATCGATATAACATTTTACAGAGTCCCCTGTAAAGTGCATAGTTTGTAATACGCGCGCATAAAGGTATATAGGTAAAGCATATAAAAAGATTCAGTTTTTAAATATTGATTATAATTAATTAATATATATTTATCACAATGAATTTTTTTATTTTACCTAACGAAACCTAAGTAAGATTATTAATATCGACACGTTTACAATAAGCCTGTATTACATAATACACATTGATATTTCAACTTACATGTGGCTATGAAATATATGAAGGATTAATAAAGACCCTTAGGATAATTTGGGATTTAATGAAATATTCGAACCTTGAACGTATGAAAATCCATCGTAAATCTCATATAACATCGAGCGATAGATCTCAATCGATCTCTGAGAAGTGGTTGAAACTCAATGTAAGTTCAAGCGGTCCCATTAATCCGTAAATTACTGTAAGTACTGATGACATTATTAGTAGCCGGAGATGACGCAAGTTTCGCACCGCGAAACTCGTGGGGAGGTGACCGCCGAATTGGCAGCTAATCAAATACGCGGTTGATGAAGGTAAGAGATTTATTTATAGTAAGTAAATACAATTAGGAAAGTCACGAGTGCTCCGAGTAATCTTTAGTCCCAGCTGACGCTATATAACTTGACTATAGTCAACCTAACTAAATAATCGAATTAAAGGCGTCTTCTGGCGCGCGGTGCCCTCCCTGTTAGATCAAAGTTTTATCGAATTTTCCGCATTCATTTCTAACTTGTATCCGCCGTGATCTTCGGTTCATGTTTGTAAAATTAATCTTGGAGCAATATAGATATAATATTGATCGTAATGTATTAAAATTAATAATTTGACAAGCATGATATCGCAACGGTCATTCGTTGAGCATAATCTTCGAAAAAAATGCACTTTTAAATAGAAAATTACAGATATACACAACTACTAAAGAGATCTTTAATAATACTAGCAGGAGCTGCTAAATTTAAATATCACCGAATATAATACAGATGAATTAAAATATTTAAAAAATGAGAAAATTATTTTTTCTTTAATTAAAATTTGTTTTATATATGTATTTAATAATTAATTTTCTCCGATAATTTTATATTTTACGTAATTTAATTTTTTAAATTATTTCGTAGATTTTTTGCCTTATAAATGATTAAGAATCACAATTCTTAATTGTACTATTGTAAGGGAATTAAAATGCACAATGTTTCTCGCAAAGCTCGGAATTTCTTTGCGACAACCATCCAAAGTTTGAATATCGATATCCAGATATTCGGCACACTCTGCCAGCTTTCTAAATAGTTTTCAAGCGTGACAAACAATACCTTTGGTTCCCGATGAACATTTGATCAATCTCGAAGAAACATCGTGCTGGTGCTTTCTTTAAAAGAGCAACTTCTCACGAAATATATAACTTTTCTGTCATCTACAAGAAAAAGTTTCTAGACTTGTAACCATTCGCGATAACGAAACTTTCGCGTGTCCGAGTTGTTAGCAAGTGCTTCGCACTTTGTGCATGACATATTGACACGCATTTCAAATGCACTCTAGTTCAATGCGCAGATATCTCAGCAAGATTTCGTATGATCTCAAAAATCGGTAAAATTAATCGAGATTTTTTCGCGAAATAAAAAAAAAACAACACATGAAAAATTATGATGAATATTTCCTTTCATAAATACTGATAATATATGCAATGGACAAGTTATTATGATATGTTATTAAATTTATCGCTTGCATATTGCGGTATATATAAATAGATAAGCGATTATTGATTTATAATAATTGACAAATGGTTATATACCATCGTTATTCATCTCGTTATTATTATATATCTGCCGAATTTCTTGAAGCTCGTTTAAAAGACTTTTTTATCGACAGAAATCTCGGCAAAAACGGCGCAATGTCCGGCCCGTCAATAAAAGCACACATCAGTGATTTACGATCCGCATGCAAAATGATGACAAAAACAGGCCGCAATAAATCGCGCGACTACATCGGTCCCGTGGTTATTTCCTGTACATCACTTTGAAAGAATCCGTAAATTTGTCTGCCGTGAGCCAAGATCTCGTCATAAATACCGTGACCAGCATAGGTAGCAGACGGTAGCGAGGCATGCATGCAAAAGGCGCATACAGCTCCGATGTAGGTGACCCATAGTAATTTATCACGCTAATATTTTCTTTTATTGTCGTGACGCATAAAACCCGGCATGCATACTACGAGTTGCAGCATACTTATATATGGAAACGCGCGTGTTTCAGAATAAACGAGAACACAACACGGTCCCAGTTCCTGGCCTACTTCAGCTTCTCATCCAAAGCGAGTACATCTGTCGGCTGGCCGGTGAGGGGCGGACATCCCGTTAACAACACGGGTAAGATGTTCAGATTTCTCTCTTGCAGTGAAAAATGAAATTATGTTACGTTTCAACGCACAACTTTCTAATATACTGTAATATAAATTTCTCACACTGGGTTTTATAACATGCATTAATCAATAGACTACTTCCAAGCAGCAACATTTTCTTTCTTTCTTTTTTTTTTAGCAGTACTCGTAATTAATTTTCTGTAAAATTATTTCAATTGAAAAACTGATAATGCATTAAAACTCAAGAAAAATTTTGAAATTTACTCTTCTGAACAGCAAAAAGTAAAATTTCTTTTATGCTTTGCATTTCTATATTTCTATTGATATCTCATTGATATATTGATAAAACGTTTTGAATCGCAAAACCGATAACACACAAAGTCACGAGACAATCATACAGTAATCTGTTAGACAAGTGAGATTTTGGTGTTGCGTAAACTTAATCGCCAGATTACTTCCACTAACGCATCCCATTACTGACGGCTTCTATCGTAGACTATTGCTTGAACTACACGCCAACAACCTAGTTCACTATCATCTCCCATGACGGTAACTTCATCTTCTTGTAAATTACACCTCCGCGATATGTCTTATCATGAAGTATATTCAACACCGCAGGCGATCTATATAGTTAAAATTTTTCTTAATATCTACGTGAAAACTTTACAAGCTACGAAAGTAAACTTTTCCGATATACAGACACAATCATGTAATTTTTTAACTCGCACTATTTTTCACGAAATGTGGAGCGACATTTTTTCGCAGATTTTCAGCAAATAAAACATTTTTCGCGATATTTTTGTGAATCGAAAAGCACGAATATTTCCATGAATGATTTAATGAAGCAATTTTACTTGATTCTTTCGAAAAAGAACGTTTTTGTATCGGAACGAAAACAAACTATTTAACTAACTTGCTGAAGCGTAAACTTTGTAGTATATTCGCAAATTATCGACATGCGTTTTGCATGTGGAATTGAGTTACTATACGCTAACTCAGTTGCCCTTCTCGATTAAAGCGTACGTTAACGAACGTTCGCCGGATCTTTCTAGCGCGTATCGCCTATAAAATTCATAATAAAAAAATCACGATAAAAAAAAAATAAATGGAGGTCGGAGAAGAGAAAAACGGTTTATAATGTCTGCAAGCTGTAGAGCGAATTCTTCTTTCTCTCAGGGAGAAATCTGTAGGTAAATTGTGAGAATGGCATAGCTTTTGGGTATCTTCGCTCGAGATATATTTTGCAAATAATTTTGGAACCGGGCAGATGTGAACAGCAAATTACAGGAAAAAGAGAAATAGATGTCAAGGAAATTCACTTGCGCAAATTTACTTGCAAAAACCCGATGCAGAAGAGTAATTTCTCCCTAGTTAGAACGAAAATTATAGCTTAAATGCGGTTCGAAAGCGAAGGAGGAAACTGTTCGGCTCCGAAACTATTTAGCCATCGTAATCAAGAGCTAATTAAATCTCGAGTATCGATCCATCCTCGAGATAACTGCGCGCGATCTCTATCTTTAAACGCGTTTCTAATTTTCACTGCAATCGATGCTGCAAAGAGCTGCCTCGAAACGTTATAAAAGTCAGTTAGAGTTATGTAAAAATGATCAAGATAAAATATTATGAAGCTATTTTCGATGCTTTCCATAGCAAAAAAATATCAAATAAGTGTAAGATAATTTAAAATTGAAAATAAATTTATTTATAATTTATAATTCATTACGAATTTCTCTAACGAAGCGAACGCATTTTGTATAAGTGTCATTTTTTTGAGATCGGTATTTACAATCGATTATTGACTACTATTTGATCACACAGTGATTTTTCATGGCTTTTATGGCTATTGTATGTAAGTTGGAGAGGTAGTCAGGAAATTGAAAAGCCCTTTTAAAAAAATTGCACAACACTCTTATGAGAAAAGTTTTATATATATGTATCTTGAACTTTCATATCTAGTAATATTATATAATGACATACTAGAGTTCTCTGACCTGCACGTCACCCCAGGAAACATATGCCTCATTCGCAAACAAACAACGCTGAAATTGCGAAGAATAAAAAATATGTAAAAAGAACGCATTCATTATTTTATCTCTTATTACGCTGTAAAAAAATACTTATTTTATTTTATAATGTTCATATTACATACGTGCATAAGTTAAAGGCGCGCTTGTTCGAGTAGTATTTATTCTTCATCAGCTTTAAATTTATAAAAAGAGGAAAACATGGAACTATTTTTACAAAATATATATTTTTTTAGTTTTCATATTTATTAATACATATTTCTTCCTCCATTTAAATTCGCTTATCGCATAAATTTGAGTTTATCGATGATATGTTACACACACAAAGAAACTTTCACATTTCAAAATGTCCTTAAATATACCATTGAGCGATCATATAATGCTTATGCGTTTCGCAAACCTCAGAAAACGCATAATACAGAAATCAGCAATTTCTTTCTCGAGGCAGAACGGCTAAAAAGAGCGCGACGAAAAAACGCGAGAAGCGCAAATCTTTGCGACGGATTTTCGCACAGCGGTAAAAGCAAAGACCCCTTTGAAAGCTTCCCTTTGCGCGGTGAGATTGTAACGAGACGACAACGATTCTCGATTATCCTCGAGGAGAAGGCCATGGCGATCCATATGCGCGGTACGTACGACCGGGAAACGTGACTGCCACTCCGCCATCCGGATGAGAAAGATCTTTTTTTTGACGTTGGCACACGGTCCCGACCCTCGTCCTATTGCAGAACGTGCGAAAGAAACGGACGGAAGGCAAGGACATGAAGAAGAGTAGAGGAAAAGAGCGTGCTCTTGAGAGAAGAGTGAAAGGCAGCCCGTTTATATAGAGAGAAAAAGAGAGAACGTGTGGTGGCGCCACTCGATTGACAAACAGATCAATCGTGGGTGGAAAGACGATCCGCAGTCTTACCGCTCGACCTGGCTCCAGCTCCCTTTCTTGGTTTCCCCACACGTGCATTTACGCAACCCGCGCACACTCGCTCGACGAGGGAAGTTGGCTCTACCACTCTCGAATTTATCTCCCGCTCGGAAGAAACTGGCCGAGGTGATTTATATAAGAAGAGAGAGAGAGAGAGAAAAAGGGAGAGAAAATTATTGTATAGCGAAGAAAGAATTTTACTGTGTCTAAAAAGAATATTATTTTTTGGAAATAGTGTAGTGATGCATCCTTTACGCATAATATCATAAAAGAATATCAAGATAATATCAAGATAATATCATAAAAGAATATCAAGATAATATCAAGAAAGAAGAGCTACATTTACATATAAGATTAGTTTAGTTCTATTGAAACTAAACTAAAATTTGATTTTTTTATATGTTTATCTTATAATGAATTATTTTAGAATGTTTCCACATTTATTTATCTACCGTTATTAGAGCACAAAGTATTTAACACACAAGATCGATCAATATAAAGGTAGAATAGTGCACCTCCGGATAAGAAATGTAAGGGATTGAAAGATAAAGTAGATGTTGCTCGATTGACAAAGCGGTTGGTTGAGACTCGGTAAGAAACTCGACCAATCTACAAGCTTGTGCTACCACTTGGTCAGTCTCTTTCTTTCCTTTCTATTTGTACAATTGTACGATCACATAAACTAGCACTTACAAAAGAAGTGCTCCTAGCTGCCGCATTTAAGATAGATTATTCTACTGAAATTTCAGCACGGATCTCGACGCGTTTACGTACGATTCTATTGAAATTCCAATAGATTTTGATTTATTTAAGTGTAATATATTAAGTATTATAATTATATAAAGCTATAGAAAATTATATAATTATATAAAACTTATAAAATGATCAACAATATCGACAAGTTATAAAATTGATACAGAAACCGAGACAAACAGAAAAGCTGAGAGAAATATATATGTTTCAAATAAATAAAGAGTTATTTGTTTAAAATATATTTTAATAAATTCAAATATGTTTTTCATAAACTTATAATTGGATGTTATATTTAACGATATATGTTTCTGTACATGTTATTTCAATAATATGCGGCATACAAGAATACAAGTAGTCTAATTTTCCATTTCGCAAATATCCATCCGGCAAGTAAAACGTGTCGACAAACATTCGCATTGAAATATGAGGCAAGTATTACCACGAGATATTCACGCGCCATTTCGTCACGTTTTCCCATGATTTCCTATATTACTGTCCGTTTAAAAGCCAACATGTATCGTCAAACGATCAACGATCGTCCGTGAATTTTCGTAAAAATTGCTCGCACGAAATTATAGCCGTAGTTAATTACGTTAATATTTGTCAGAATGTGGAAACGTTAATTTCTATCCAGTTAGATTTTAAACGGACACCGAACAGAAAATTTGTATCGTGAAAAGAGTTTTAATTTAAATTTCATGTGAAAAAAGCTCGCGCTCTTATTCAGAAACCAGACATTCGTCGAAAAGTTAATTGCGTTTATCGCAAGTTCGCCGTTGCTTATTTTTCTCTTTCACTGCCTTTTGCGTACAAACGCCTATGCAATTTTCGCGGCTCTCCTGCTTCATCGCGCGGAGCATTCGCCGGTAAGTGAATAGAGCGAAAATAAAACAGGGGAGAGCCCCCGTTCCCCTAGGAAAAATTTTGTCGAATCGGGAGAACTCCATAGCAACTGTACGCGAAAGGAATAAAAACATCCTTTTTTTTTCTTTCCTTTATTTTTTCCTTTTCCTCGCTCAACGTTTCCATCTCGGGTTTATTACGACGCGCGGCGAAAGAAAGTCTTCGCGCGTCTTGCGCGGACATTTGCATAGAGTCCTCACTTTCTCTCATCTCTTCTGTCACTGCATTAAAGCGTTTTACCTTTATGATCTTAAACGCACGAGCGAAAAGTGAGTTTCTCGGTCAGCGCGTATCCATCGTGATAATTACATTATATATATATATATATATATATATATATATATATATATATATATCCGATTTATGAAAAAAACATGCATAATCGCATAAAAAAAATGTTTCTTCACACTCATTTACTTAAAGCGCGCTCCATAACTTTATTTCCGAAGAAATAGAGAATATCATTTTAGAAAAATTGACTTTTTATTAAAGTTCATCAAGTTTTATCAAGTCGTGTAAAATATTTTATTAATATTGTTAGATATATGATTGATAGATATATATATTCGCTATTATAGGAAAAGAATGGTATATAGTCGATGAAAAACATTTATTGTTCTAATTATGTTTATATTCTGCAGCAGTGTCGTAAAACTTTTCTTTTGATGTCATTAACCCAACTCGGTGTTTGAGCCTCGCCTGCGCTAACGAGGCAACTTTTCGAGCAAACTAATGCGTGGGTAATTAAACTCGATACTCTTTCAATTATACGTACAATTAACGAACTCGAAACTTTTTTTTAAAACCAAACAATTGACGTCCGTTAACTATACGGTCCAATTATCATCCGATTTGATCGAACAGTATCTAAGAAATTAATACTAGTTATCAAATAATTAGCGACTCAGTACCGTTGTGTTTTCTTTGATTAATGATTAATTTAATCAAGTTACAAGAATCAAATTTACAAATTTCAATCAATACTACAAAAAATGATTTGTTCTTTCAAACGGGAAAAAACCCTTCAAGAACACACGGAAAAATGAAGAACGAAGAAAATTATGCGGTTTAAGGTAGAAAATGAAAAAAAGCGGGACTGTTTATGGTAAAAGTGCGCTGAAGAGTTTGTGTAAGAAAGGATGGGAGATGCAAAGGGCATTTTATTAATTGAAAACTGTGTGCCCGAAGCTAGACACGCTTCATACCTAATGGGTCCAGCCATTATGATGATTGCATATGCCAGAACTATAAAGCTAAGCAAACAACGCCAAGAGGGCGGTACACAATCAACTGCGTTTTTTATTGTGGAAGAAAAATTATAACGGATCTACCATGCGCGCAAAAAACTGTTTGCTGAAACAAAATAAAATCGCGATAACATGTCAAAAATCTTTGCGGTACGTTAAAAATGTCTATTAAACAAACCTCATGTGTCGCTATGACATTAAAGTGATATTAATGCCTTTTTCGTATTTGCGTGCAGCTGGCAGTAATAAATACGAGTTTATTATACGTTTATGGAAATCATGTGTTTGCATATGTTATGAAAGTGGAATAATTGAATTGTGTAATGGATTGTCAATCACTGTTTGGATATTACAATAATCGTCGCGGACACATTGATTTGCCTATTCGAAAACAGCTTTGAACTTCAATATTTTCGCGTAATGCGAATATTGGTTTAATGACGCATATCTCGATTTATGATAAATCATATAAATCGCTAATAAAAAATTGGAACTATTAATAGATAACGGAGATATATTTGATTTATTGATTATAATATTTATTTATATATGAGAGAGATGCTTGATCTATATATATTAAAAATTTTGTAAAATAATTAATGGATTATAAATCCGTGTCTCTCTTGATGTTTTTAAAAATTGATGGTATAATCAATTAATTTTTTTTATAAATATCTTATTACATACATACACAATTTCTATATTCATATAAATAATATAATATAATTTATATTACATAGAGAGAGAAATTATCATCGAAGCGGAAATGCAAACTGCTCACATGCTGGGAATTCGTGGCCCGTGACTAAATTGGTAACCTAGGTCGCGTATACCGAATAATCTATAATTTCGGTATAGACACTTAGATATAGAGTATTTCGGATTGACCCTCGAAAATATTAATTAAGAATCACATGAATTGGATGCTGCTTGGACGCATCTCGTTAGCGCGTTCTATTTGATCAGCGTGTTGCTGTTGATGCATCTATCTGCGTCCTATTTTTTTGAATTTTTTATGAAGCCGCCAGACGTATTAATTATTTTCGGTCTTTTGCAAATCGTTCAAGCTTGTCTATCGAGCAGCCGGAAATTGAGATGGACCGTCGCTTTAATTGACATTCAATACATACTGTCTCAATCATCGATTACTTACTTTAATGAATTTATAGCAAAAGTTTCACTGAGAATATTGATACTTTAATTATAATGTTAATATTAAAATACTTCTAATTAATATTAAAAATGATGATTTATTAAAAATATTCATTACTCTTTATCAACAAATATTATAATTAAAAAATATATAACCAAAATTTTTCATATATTTTTCTATATTATAGAGAGATGAAACTTGATGATAAAATTAATTTGAAGAATATAAGAGGGAAGAATTATATATATTTGTACATGTAAAAATTAAGAGAAAGAAGAATAGAAATTTTGATTTACTGACATCTCCTGTTTCTGTTGCAGAATGTGACTCGGTGTACGAAGATACGGATTGTCACGACGGATGCGTTCTAGCTAGTCCCGGATATCCGGGATTGTATCCACCGAACATCCGTTGCCGGTACCTGATCACTTCTGGCTCGCGAATCTCCATTGCCATCAACTTCACAGCGGTGCTTCTTCCTTCCAAGTAAGCACGATTGTTCAATAATGTTAAATTTTTAGATTTTTATGTAGATAAACGCTATCCCTGTGAATATCGAGCATATTGACGAAATTTCCATTCATGGATATTTATTTGATAGTTTGTATAAAACATGTATTTTAGTTTTATTTGATTCTTACATGCAATGTAATTATTACATTGCATGTAATACGTCACATATTAATTATTATACTATCAAACACGTTAAAAAACTTAAAAACTCGTATGTAGAATGCTTAATTATGCACATAATAAAATAGCTCTGTTAAGAAAGAGATCGAGGAAACTAGTTATACGAATACTTAGAGAAAACGATTTTCCTTTATATGCGGTACCCGCGCGGTATAGCGTCCATTTCAAGATTTCTTTCGTATATTTACAGCGCGTGTCCATTTCTTTTGCGGCGCAGCCATGTGCCAGGAAAAACTACTCGACTTTCATAAGCCTGAGCGAAACAGGCTGTTGCGCGACAAATTAAAACCCCAGAAAAGTTGAGAAACAAAGAAAGAGAGAGGAGAATTGTACATGGTTCTTTGACGAGCTCACTTTTCCATTAGTACCAAGATTCCGTTTTGTAATAGCATCTCGACTTGGGGGAAAAAAGTGGACACCGGATACAATTCTCGAAGATAACCGAGTAAAAGAATAGCAAAAGCATAAAAGAAGCAAAAGTGAAATTTTTATAGATTTTTAGATGAAACTTCGAAATGTCATTCATTGATTACAATGAATTAATCAAAGTATTTTTCTTTTTATCAAGATAAAAAAATATTAATAATATTCAGTTTGCAGATTATTAGCATTACTTTGTTTTGAAATCGCAAAATTAAAAAAACTAAATTTTAAAATAAGTATATTAATAATTTTAAGTATATTAATAATTATATTAATAATAAGTATATTAATAATTTTATAATTTTAAAATAAGTAATACAGTGAAATGAATAACTATCTTTTGATATTGTATCAATTAATACACAAAAATAATATTATACGCATGATAAGTATACCAGCTGAATAATTCTGTATCTTTTGTATTTTGTGACAGATGTTAGTTAGCCTTCACATCGAATGTATCTCTTTTCTCTTTACCGTCATCGCCGGCCCGGATTATATTAGCGCGTTTCCGGGCAAAAATGAAAGAACAGCCGGAGAAAAAGAAGGGGAAAAAAAGAGAAATTTACCCTTTTGCGATTTTTTTTAGCCCGGGTATTTTTAATAAAACCCGTTTAAACGCAGCTCAGCTTGCATAACAAGCGCACGGAACTCTCTGTGTTAATCTCCCATGCATATAAATCATTTTCCACTTTACCGAAGAATCCGCGAACGTTTTCGAGCGTGAATCATTCATTTCTGTTTTTTTATTGCACAGAAATTAATTATAATAATATTCACACATCTTAAGGAAATTATAATTCAGGGATTAAATAAAAGATAAATAATATCATCTAATATTATACTTGAATATCTAATGCGTTAGTAAATAATTCAAAAGATTAAATAAAAGATAAGTGACATCAATTACTTGAGTACCTAATGCGTTAGCAAATATTATAAATACCATGGAAAAAGCTCCAGAGAATATGACAATAAAATGTGGACAAAATGATAAGGAATTTATTTGACATGTCGGCGTTTAACAGTCGCTTCAATTGATCGCCGTTTTCTGGAATTCATCTAAACACTCTTAAGAATCCCCAACGATGACTGTTGTATACATCTTAACGGCGCGGGAAACCAGTTTGTCGACACACGGTGTTCAATTCTGTAGCGCACACTCACGCGAATGTATGCGCTCCATGCGAAATCTGGTCTACAGAAACGTCGCGAGTCAATACGCATCCGCTTTGCACTTCGCCAAGGGTAAGAGCCCATTTTGTGCGTGCTCGAACGAGAGGGCTGCGCGGAAGGGGCGCCGGCGCGTATTTCGGCGCTTGATAATGCATCCCTCGTCTCGTTTCGTTGGCTATGTCAACAACCATCTTCCCAGCGTTCATCCCTCGCTCAAATTCATCCCCTGAGCAATAAGAATACACTCACACGCGCACAGAACCATTGTGCGTTTCGAATTACTTATTCCATGACGCACCTACTACGGGCACAAACCCGCGTTAAAAGCGTTACATTGTCATTCTCTGGATTTACGTGCTGTCAGTAATGCATGAAACTCAAAAATTCGATAGTTTTTTTTTGCATATATATCATATCGAGAATTTCATGCGTAAATCCGAAATTGTAACTTTACAGGAATGAGAAAAAATGTTTTGAAATTCAAATTTTATACATAGAAATGTAATTTTGATGTTCGAATGAGAAGACATTACGAATATTAATATTTTATTTAATATCATATTTTATATAATATCTTAATATTTCATTAATTATATAATGAATATTTTATTTTTCAAAAAATACGCCTCTTTATTTTAAAATTCTCAATGTATAATTTATATATTTCGTGAGAAAAAGCGCGAAAGAGAGAGATATTATATAGTTTGCTGATATAATTCTTCATAGAAATTTATTATCGAAAATTAAATCAGCCAAAAATAATTATCTACTTTGTTTGTGAATACAGTCTTTCTTATGATTTTAATGAGCGACCGAAACATACGATTTTTGTGAAGCAAAGTAATCGAACTTGGCTAGGGAACTCTCCGCGAGACGAGGAAATGCGACAAAGAAAGAAGTACGACATAGTCGCAGTAGGAAGGGCTCCCGCACTGCAGCTGTACTTGCTTTTTCACAGCAGTTCGTTGCAGTTGTTCTTCAAAACTGGATTGGCTGGCTGGCTGGTTTTTACGCCGCTGGAAAGCCATTTCGCGCGCAGAGTCTCGCAGTCGCGAATACACCAAGCATTTCCGTTCTCTAAAGACGGCCGTATTTTAAACCTCCTCCACTGGCATTCCCGTCTGCTTTATTTGCGAAACTGCGGCGGGCAGTAATATTGAAATTGACGGCCGGATGATCGTCGTAGAAGCACTTAGATTTTCTTCTTAGCCGCCAATTTCGTTCTCAACGCCCGAATGCTTTCACTGGTTGGATTTTCAAAGAAAGAAACGCGGAAAAATGTAACTTTCACTGTAAAAAATGCTCTACACATATGTTCTATAGATAATATTTAATTTTTTTTTTTAAATATATAATCTATTTTTCCTAAATCAATTAAAGAATCGATGTGCGAGGAAAATTGATAAGTAAATAAGAAAAAATGAATATGCCTCGAAACGATGCTATAGAATGTTTGTTTCGTTCCCATCAAAATATTTTAATAACGATGTGTAATCACGCGGCGAAAAACTCTGTTGAATTCTCGCGAAAAATGTATCGTTTTTTTACAGCAACTGCGCATTTGCTTTTGCGGCAACTATGCATTTGCTTTTGCGGCAATAATAAACTGTATTTTCCAACAGGCTGCAGTATGTAGGAAAATAAACTTGCGTAAACTGCCAATGAATTCGCTATGCCATTTCATTTCGATCGAATGGTAAGGTTCGAGATTATCGAAATCTTATTTCGAAATCTAATTATAAAAAGAGATATATTTTTTCTTCAATGCAATGGAATACTTACTTGTGTGAAAAATAACGATTATATTTCCGCATTTTATATAATTCTTAAATAATCGTTCAGAAGCAGCACGTTATACACATGCATGTGTAATAAGCGTACGAAATTTTAAACTGTCTATATGAAACTTTTTTATTAACTTATTTAAATTTTATATAATAATTTAAATAAATGCGAATAAAATATATAATAAAATAATATAAATAAATATGTAATAAATTAATAATATATATAATATATTGAAATAAAAGCGTATAATGTAATTAATTTTTTATAGAAATTGAATTTTATAGAAATTTAAATGTGTGTCTATTGATTTGTGGAATATAAAGTACTGAGAAAATTAATTTAAAAAAAATTATATATCGAGCAAATTATTTTATTTTGAATGATAAAATTGAATAATTTTCCATTATTGTATATCTTTTTTTCTTTTTTTCCTAAGTACTCTGTTTGCATGTTATATTATTGGGAAAAAAATACGGCTAATAAAAAGAACTGCATTACGTAACTTGTATGCAATACCGACCATATATTTTTTTCTATTTTTTGTATATTTGTTGCACGTGTTATACGTGAACACACAGATATAGCAGTTTAATTATCGGTTTTCGCAAATATTTTTCTTAGATTTTGCATACATACAAAGCATGAGTGATAGCAGTCATGAGAGAAGCTTATAAACGATAGAGACATAGAGTAAAGGATTCGCGCGATCAAATGCACATTACTCATATACATATATATACTGTTTTTTTCATAATTCTTTTAGTGCATGTAATTCCTCCAGCGCAAAACTTTGTGGCAACAAAAAATCGCGATATTGATTAACGTTAATTACGAACCTCCTGTTTTTTCTATGTTTATTCACGCACATCGTGAATATAACCAATTCTAAATTAGTATACGTGAATTAATTTCAGCAAGAGGTTCTATATTAGAAAAATCGATACAGGCATTAAATTAACGATACTTTTACTTCGTATACTCCTGCAATGTTTTTTTTTAACATATGTCAACATACATTTCAGCATTAATACATATAATAGGTATAACATTAACAATTCTCTCTATAATATGAAAGATCATTAGTATTTACTATTTATAACTCGAAATAGCATAGTTTCTCATTAAATTATGCATGCTTTGTTGTAATATCATGTTATTCATATCGTATGTCATATACATATGTTATATTATATATTACAACATTATTACCTTATTGTTGCGTGACTTATGACTATGGATCTATTATCATCTAAATAGCCACTTCATATACGTAAAAAATAAATGACCGTGTATATAACGACTGACTAACTTATAGAAACATATAGGGATCAGCTCCGAAAGATTTGCGGTTGTTAAATGTACGAGAGAAAAAGAAGAGAAAAAAAAGGGAGAGCGAGGGAAGGAGAGAGAGAAAAAGAGAAATGTGCTTTATTCATGTTAACTTTTAAATCATCCTGGCAATCCAAGTCTTAAAAAAAGTAGCTATTGAAGTTGAATTAAAATTTATTTTGTTAAAAGATAATTTTATTTAAAGTATTTTGAGTATTAATGATACTCATTATATCATTAATAATTATACTTATAATGATTATCTTAAAAAATGTAATAAATATTGCTCTATAAAGACATAATGTCAACAGAAATATTATACAAGAAATTTTTAAATTTTCATTCTTATTTCCATACATTCGGTTATTTTATAATTTGTCTTAGTTAAAACAGTTCTTTCTCTTACAAGATTTATAATCCTTTTTCTTACATTCGTGTGAAAAAAACTTTAATCTCTATTAAAACACTTTCCATATATATATATATATATATATATATATATATATATATATATATATATATATTCTTGCGTTATCTCTGCGCGACATATTCCATGTCAGATGTTCATTCGAATCTCCTTTTCGCGATAGGAAAAGGTTTACCAGTATTCAGGTAACGACTGAACAACTTGCAAGGAACATCTCGTAAAGGATCAACCTTAAAGGATTCGCAACGAGAAAATCTACGAGACATCTCGCCCTCAAGCGTCATACGGATTCATTATTCAGACTTAACTTTCGCATCTATTCTCTCTGTCTCTCTCTCTCTCTCTCGCGCGCGCGAGTTAAAGGATGACAGTCGGAATTCGCCATGTGGTGTACCAAATTCACGCCGCGGAAAAGAATCCTTGGAGGAAGGAAGAAGGCTCAGGAAAGAAAGGGGTTGAAAGCAACGATAGTACCACCCTCATCCATGCAAACGTCGAAATTATTCCAACTACATCGCGGGATTCCTGAGGCAGCGATTTTTTTCCTTTCTTCCTCACGCTCTCTCGCCCTTTTTCCGTTTCTCTCTTCCTTCTTTTTTTCCTCTTTTTTCTCGTCTTTTTTTGCTTCACTGTTCGCAAATAGCCGGCTTTCGCCGACACCGCGACGACAGTTTCCCTTGTCAGCGCGCGCTATCGGATTTTTGAAATTTCTTTTTCCGTCAATGTTTAATCATGTGCAAAGGTATTATGCAGCATTCGCTCAAAGAGCAAATTTTCTAACAATGTTGAAAAGTTCCATATTGTATCCTACACACATGATTATATTAAGATACTATCTTATGAATATTGTTATCATGTTAGCTATCTAATATGATTGTCAAACAATGTTCGTACTGTTACGAGAGCATACAGAAATCTTTGCAGAAATAGCGATGTGTAAATAAAATGTTGCATTCCAAGCACATTCAACAGGTTATCTATTCTGGCGAACAAAACATGATTTTCTTCTGACGTAATCTTTTACTTTATTTATTGCTTTTTATCTCTTCAATTATGATTACTGCAGTTTAAAAAGTCCAATATCGATTTTCATCGTATTAAGATAATTCCATTTGAGATCTGATGTGCTGCCTAAAAATTAATTAATCACTTAGCGCGTCGCAGAAGCGGTTTATGTCGATATAACTCGTCACGACGCGACGGTCGAATCGAATCTTTGGCGTGAAAGATGGTACAGGCGTAAAATAATGGCGCGCCTTCGCGCGTGTCGCATCCTTAGCGATTCTCGTCGACTGGAATTTAATAAGAGCCGCATAAAGTTAGGGCGGATTCCCGTTTATTCGAGACGGCTTGCCGCACCACCCGCGCGCGTAGAATGTGGGATACGTACGTGTGTATAAAATGAAGGGAGAGGAAAGCAAGGACGGGATGAAAGAGAGGGTTGAAAGCTTTTGTACTTCCCATCCTCTCAGTCACCTACCTACCTACCTACCTACCTACCTACCTATCTACCTACCTACCTATCTACCTACTATGATGCAACTCACACACTCTCGTACCAGCCACAAGCCGTTGCTTTCAACGCGTGCTATTGGCTGTTACTATGTGTTACCCCGGTTGCTTTTCTTGTCGGCGAGCCATCACTGGTTTGCGTACCTTTCTTTGAGGCACTAGATTGCGGCAAGGTAACATGTGCGTTAACCGCTCAAGCACTGTTTAACTTTAATCGGCTGGCTGTGCAAAGTGTACTCAAAATGGCGCATTTTCTCTCGACCGTTGATTTTCGAACAAATGTTTATAGTTTGTGATTTTATAACAAAATTTTTATTGGACAAAAAACCTCTTTACAGCTTTTAAAAAGTTTCCGTTTTTAAATTTGATATAATTAAAATTTTATTTCATCAAAAAAGTCAATATAAAGCTTTATAGGATAAAAACACTTCATGCACTATTCAGAAAATATAACAAAAAAACAAATAACTGCAGGAGAAACAATTAATGACGTAATTGCTTCCGCAAACAAAAAACGACGTGCGCCCTTGTAAAATTACAAACAAGAATCGCAAACGCTGTTGGCAAGTTTCAATTAACGTAATGCAACATTCGCGAAAAATACAATAGCGAAAGGTTCGTATATTAACTGCGAGGCGCGGGCGGATTCCCGCTCGCGTCGTCCGATCTTCGTGACATTGGTGGACATTAATTAAATTACACGGTAAACGCGCTTCGATAATTAATGAAGTGTCACGAAAATCGAACTACACGCTGATACCGTGGCCTGCTCGTTGCGCGGGATTTGCGCAGAGTAACAAAATCAAGTTACATCAGGACGCATTGAAGGTATTAACGATACTGAAAATCACTTTAATACCGACGCTCACCGTTTACATAGTGCGCGAGCAAACAATGTTATCGAATTTGTAGACAATTGACATAAATGTGATATCCTTCATTTTGACAATCAGTTTATTTAGTCTATAATTTCGATGAAATTAAAAGCATATACATGTGAGGAAAGATTCGTTTATTACTAGGAAGATAATCGCACGTTCGCAATGTGTGTGTGTGTGTATGTATTTTAAAATTTATTTCGAAAGATAGAAATTTTCATTGCATTTATTTGCGTCATCGCGATTCTTCTCTTCCGTTAACTTTTCTTTTCTTTATTTTCAACGACTGAACGTCGGAAAACGAATTGCCGCATTGTAGACTGACATTATCACTGACATGAGATTATCAAGATGATGCCAATTTTGCACAGGTTTTAACGAGAAAGATTCCATCGGATTCTTGTGATTTTTCCGACATTTTTTATCCGCATGAAGCATGCAATTATGCGCTACACCTACGGAACGTACTTAGCGCTATCATTCATGCGTGCGCGTAATATTACGAAAGTACTCTGGATCTACGTGCTCGCGAGCTGCGCGTAATTGAGTTTCGCATTTACGCGTTGTTGAATCTGCGAGACAAAAATCAGTGTACAACGCGTCAAAAATATCGCTCTTCGTCGAGAAAATATTGGAATATTTTCAAGATATTCGAGATATAATTATAAAGCTCGAGAGTCGAAGAGCTCGAGAATCAAAAATATAATAAAAATTCATCACACATTTCGAATGGATAAGTACTATGTACTATAATTGGATAATGACATAAGCACACATTATGATTCAAGAAATATTCTTATTAATTATTTTATTATTTATCATTCTTATTAATTATTTTATTATTTATCATCACATTGATATATGAAAATATTATTAATGATATTTAAAAAATAAAATAAATGTCATATAAATAATTCGATCCTATATGACTGCGTAATAATAATAGAATAGAAGCATTTTACTCTCTCGATCGATGTTTAAAATAGAGCCGTAATGGCGGAATTAGCGCCGACGTGAAAAACCGAGATTTCTACCGCGACAGGGTAATACCACATGCAATCGTAATTTTCCCGTTTCCTTTTGATCGCGATAGAGAGTGACATGGTAACGAAATTCCGCCAGCCCAAGCCGGTACACGAGATTATTACAGTGCACGACAATGCGATATTACTTACCTCCCCTTAGCGTCGGAACAGCACACGGAACTCTTCTATCACACGCGGTACATTGTGTCACATGTCACGCCGCGGGCGCACTCATGCTCGTTAATATCTGTGGCTACGCTTGCATGTGCAAACCTCGTGCGGAAAATTCATGTCAGCATAGCCGTACACGTAGGAGGCTTAGCGTGTCCTAAGGGTATATACTAGCCATACGTGACTGAACAATCTCATATTCATATCGCCACTGACAGAATCCTAATACGCCGATATCATAATGAATTTATAGATATTAAATCGATAAAATTGTATAAGTAAAAATTGAATGCTAATTTATTATCAAATAACTTATGTTTTCCTTTCAAAATTATTAGTTGATGACGAAAATAATTATTGTTATCAATTTATCATCAGGTTTTAAATACTCTTATGCTCGCGAATTATTATGTTATACACATAATATAATGTTATATTCATTTTATAGTAGTGTATATTATTTATTATTAAAATATATATTTATCCCTATGATAATTTTATTAGTGGAATATTATAATATGCTATTATAAGATATATATAAAAATACTATTCGGAAATATCTGTACTTCATCGTGATATCAGTATCCCGATTATCAGTATCCTGATACACAAGCACATTAATGCAAGTTAATTATCCGCATGCATCTATTCTTTTTCATCCTTTAATAAAGCTAACGTAAAATATGTATGCATCTGAGCGCGAGCGCAAAGTTCTGCATATCCTCAAGCCACAGTTCGGCCTGTACATAATTGGCGTATGAGCACAGCTGTACGGTTTGCTCACCGCTCGGCTAATTTTATACGCGAATTCTATTTTTTTTATTCTTTTTCCTTGTCTCTTCTACGCCATTGTTTCTTGCCATTCTCGGACATGTTACTTCCACCTTGCTACGTCCGCTTTCAACGGCAACTGGATTTAACTCACAAAATGAATTTTTGATGGCGTTCGCCGACCGCGGCATTGAAGCCTCGTAAATCGCGTAATGAAACACATCGCATTCTTTTCGATTCCGAATATTTGGTACGAATTTTGCGCTAAATTACAGAATTTTCAAATAGAAGGAAAAAAAGGCTTCCAATTTCAATACATTAAAAGATTATTAATTGAATTAAAATTAATTTATATTCAAATTAATTAATATTAATCTTGAAAATTTGATGTAAAGAAATATTATATACACATATGTGTGTGTGTGTGTGTGTGTGTGACACATTTATTGTTATGACGTTTTTTACTTTATTTTTATCACATATAATTTTATATGCTTATATATAAATGTAAATATAGAACAGATTCAATTTAAAATTTCCTCTATATAGAATTATCATTAATATAAATTTGATAAAATCCAGTTCATTCATTATATGATTTGCTATAATTAATCCGTTATGAGCAATCTGAACAAACTTTTCAGACATATTAAATAATATCTAATGAGAGAAAGAAAGAGAGGGCAAATCGCTGATCATTAATTATCAAGTCATTCACTTTATATTTCATGCTTTAAATATAAACGTCGCTATTATTTAATTCTGCAACGTATATATGTCTAATTGCGAAATTTGTACAATGTTATTTATAACATTCGGGAATTACGTGAAATACCACACATTGATTTCATTAAAATATAACAATATTAAAATAATATATTTATAAATGTAAAACAATGTACGCATACATTATTATCCAATTATAAAAATACGTGACATTTTAAATCATTTTCACAGATGCTCATTACAAACATCGATTAACATTACAAAATTAAAAATTTGCTAAGTAAAAAATATAAAAATTTATAATTCTTACGTATGAATATTATAATTCTTATTATGTTTTTAATTGCTGGGTAATGTTATAAACCTACTTTGTCTAATCATTTTCATAACGTTACTTCAGCGAATGTTATTCAAGCACATTGAATTACGTCGCAAGCAACACCGACGTGTGCGTGTCGTCATATTGCATGCAGCCCCGCATGTTGTTTATACGGCGCTTAATACTCGCAAGCTGCGGTCGCGGCAACCGCACGATGTTGCACCGGAAGTGGCTGCACACCGAGACACGGTAACGCATGGAATGTCCGCGAAAGTCGGTGGTCCCGGTGCGCCGGCAAACGAGCTCACTATTCCGTTACGTCCCGCCCGCTGGACATAAAATTCTTATGACGTTGTTACGACGCCGGCAGAAGAGACCAGTGGCGCGTAAATTCATGATGTAATTTGCGATAAGAATTACGAGGTAGGCTTTTCATGGTGTTGATGAATTAAAATGTATCCAATTACATTTGTTTTATAATTATTTTCAGTAAAATTGCGCGCGCTATAATTATGTTATTGTTAATTTTCGGTACAATCCGGTGCACGTTTCTCTGCGCTTTCAAACATGATTTAATAGCAAGCGTTGTTCATTTTAATTACCGACACTATTTTCACTTTGATGTATTATAACGAAGAATATACATATTTGTTACGAACCCGCGAGCGTGTCGTATTCCACCGCAAGTAGATAGAATCCGTGGTTACATATTATCCCGCAACCATCGCAAATGCAATATCGCCATGCGTGTTGTTTGAAGGTGCCCCGCACATTCCCTCTCTCGTACGTGTCTGCAAAGTGTAACTCTAAAATTCCTGTGGTGTATAACTGGAACGTTTACTCCACGTACATGATTATATCACATTTTCAGACCAAACATTATAACAACTATTTTAATCAGCTATTAACTCAGTTTTTTACTCAGTTATTTATTAATAAAAATCCAAGAATCTCGTTATATTTGCTGCTGTTATTGTAAAATTGTTTAAAATTGCTTGAAAATATTTGTAAAGAACTTGGGCTTCATTTGAGCATATTGATAAATAAAATAATCGAAGTTATTGATTTTTATGTTTAAATATTTAGAACAAAAACTGAAAATTTAATTAATAGTAATTACAAAATTTAATTAAATTACAACGTCTCTTTACCGGCTAAATTTTTTCATTTCTCATATATACGCTTTATATAAAGTTACATAATTTGGTTGGCGAAAACGACTTATTAAGTTGTGCATCATTTCACCACGCGCTCACGGGCTTGTTCATCATATATACCATTACGCTGGAAATAGAAAGCGGTTACCGCACTATTCACCAACAGCCGGCCTCGTCGCAATATTGCATCGGATAGTTCGCAGGCACCTCGTCTCGCCGGTCCGTATAACGTATAAACCTGCGTAAGCTTCACAACTTCGAAGTTCTGAGGTAAATAATGTACACGTGCTCTCGCGATAATCCTGTAACTGAACTTTACAGTGAAATTTCGTTCCTCTAACCGAACAGGATCGACATTTTTCATAAAAGCGAGCTAATATATAAGAAAAACTAAATGTATCGTACAGTCTCACGTGCAACTTAAAATCATTAACTATTTAATTATTAACTATTTAAAAAATTGAATTAAATATCAAACTTTTCGTTCAAATCTAAAGCTGTAAATTTTTTGTCAATCTATATTGAGAACAGTTTGGTATTATAAGTATAATGAATCATCATTAATTTTTTTTAAATTTAATATTTAATCCAATAATTAAGGCTCAATTCTGATTTCTCGATACAAAACAGCATAAACAATTTCTAATTAAAACAATTTTTAATTAAATCCATTTTAATTAAGAAATAAATACTAGCAAAGGATATTAAGCTAAAAATTATTAAATGTGAAATAATTCGTGCATGTCGGAATTAATTAGTGCGTATATTCCTCGGAAGAACGTTTAATTGGAAAGTAAACGCAATTATCGTAGACTACGATGTCACATTTTCTATCGCATCTCCGGTCTTTCCCGGGAACTCGAAATAAAACTGTGATCGACGCGATAACCTCTCTAACCAATTGGAAAAAATCGAGTATTGACAATAATCTCGACTTCTCTGCAATGCCGTGAATTCATTCTACCATCTAACATTACCATAAGAACGAAAATTTCCGCGCGACGACGAACTATCTATCGTTAGATCCAATTATTTTCTGAATCATTTCGTGGAAAGAAAATATCTGTGGAGAAGTCGCTGTGCCTGATAATCGAGGTACTTTGCATATTTTCCTCTCGCTCGGTACAGAACGAGAGATCGACTGAATGAATGGGAATGAGAGACAGATCGCGAAGGCGATCGAGAAAAATCGAGCGATCGTGAAAAGAGAGAGAAAGATCGAGCAGAGAGAGGCACGAGAGAGAGAGAGAGAAAGAGAGAATAGTTTTGCGAGCGAAGCAGATGCAAGAAGTCGCTGTTAAAGAGAGAACCGAACGACAGGAGCAGTAGTAGTTCGGTTATTTAAATCGTCCAGACGCTTGATTGGTCAAAGCAATGTAAATGCTGCTTCCATCTTTCTCCTCGGCTCTACGCCATCCACGGCGACAATTTCGCTAATGCGAATCTCAGCTGCGGGGCTCACGGCAAGGATCTCAAGGAAAGGAAAAGAGGGTTGAAAGAGAAGACTTGCTCGTGAGGTATCTCCTAGCGTATCTTTCTCCTTTTCGCTCTCTCGTCCTACTACTCTTGCCGCTCTCCCGTTTTCGTATTGATTTATATCTTAACGTATCCTAGAAGAAAGATAACGCGCGCGAGAGACGAGATAACGTCTCGAATCTTACTAGACTCTTTCAATTTATCGCTGCATATCTAGATACTTAGCTTTGGTACGCTCCGTGTAAATTAATAGACTTTAGAATTAAGAGAAACTAGGAAGAAGAACAATTAATTTAAAATGAAGGAAAAGAGAGCTAATGCCATAAATAAATATGCATAAAACATCAAATTACAATCGAAGATTTTACCTTTAAAATTAAGATCGAAAAGAGATCTTGAAACACGCTTAATTTTCATAGACCTTCTCTCTTTATGTGACATCGACAATGTAAAAAAAATCATATAATAACGTAACATCCTCGAGAAATAATTGACATGTGTGTAAACGGGGGCAATAACATTTAAAGGACGCTCGTGCCGCAAATTCCCTGACAAACGACGACAGATTGAGATATACGACGTCGGTGGCCTTTACTCACCGAGAGATTTTATTAAGGTCCTCCAACGGCGGTGTAATACCCGCGCAGCCAGGTTACATAACCCCGGGAATAGATAGCGCCCTGCCCTTCCGTATCCCAAAGAGAAAGAGGAAATCCGTGCGCGTATCCGAGCGACGCGAAATATCAACCAGCGATGGCGCACATTTACGGGATTGCAACTAAATTCCGAAAAGATCGTCCTCCGCCAAATGGACGAACGAATCCTTTCCGCCGACTAAGAAACGCTTTTTCGGACGAAAAATAAACGCAAAAATTCCCTGCCGGATTCGTTCCTGCGGTCGCCACTGAAATTCCTCGCTCTTCTACGATTTACCAATATATATATATGACACTATGGCTGTTCCTCGTCGCCTACGATCGCCGGTTTTAATTCCGCGGAACTATCTACCGCTGACTCTCGGATTTGTGCACTTTGGGGAATAATGGAAAATCGTGAGATAATAAAGAGGAATGCATTTGCCGCGGCAACTATTAAAAAATTTCCTTACGAAAATTTCAAGGAAAGTAATAAAGTAAGAAAAATTATTCTTCATATTCGATATTAAAAAAATAGAAGTTATTTTATTAAAACGTTGCATACGGATATTTGTGTGATTATTTCGAGGAGCGATATATTAACTATATTTGATCTCAAGGAATCTCAGCGAATGGAATTCTGACAAGTGTTTCCAATTTCAACGCTGCAAATATTAATATTGCATGAATTTTCCTATCTCTATCTATGTATATTATATTTGTATGTATTATTTGCTATATATTGTGTGGTATCCCAGAATGTAATTTAAGTTTCGCAGCGGGGGAAGTTTCTCGACCAGTAGGGGAATTCCACTATAGAAGTTCTAAACACAACTCTCGCAGGATCTGGTCGACGTAACGAGTGCCAGTACAGCTAATGATCTATACACTGAAGTTCAGACACGGCGCCGAACACGGATAATACAAAGTACGCGCAAACAAATAGAACAAACATCGTATACTTTTTCGATTTCACTAACGAACCTCTTTGGAATCCTGGCCACACCTAACTGAATATCTGTATCGTGCTTGAGGATTATAATATTTGCTACGAAAAACAAATGTTTATAAATTAATCTTATCAAAGAGATTAATGTTTCATTTCGCTTAGTGTATTATTTTTCATAAATAATTAAGAGGTCTGAGTTTATTTGCAATACTTTTATAATTGTGCCCTTTAGTTTGATCATTAAATTTTAAAAAATTAATCATTTATGAATTCGGATGAAATAATCAGGTTCATAAACACACAGATTTGCTCGTATATTGCTGGCGCATAATTGAGCAAGCTTCCGCTTACGAGTCCCAACAGATTCGGTTATTCGCATGCTACATTAAGATATTTTCCGCGGAATCATGATCGATGCCCGCGCCGCGCGTAACCGCGAGTGGTTTATAGCAGTCACTATGGAAAGGGGGCAGAGGATCAGCAAGAAGGGAGTTCGAGCAAGGCCATTAATTCGTACGTGTTGGTGTCAGCCAAGAACGGATAAGTGCGCCCAACGGAAGATATATATCTCCATTTAGGCAGAGATGGGACTTACTCGTTAAAACCAGACCTTATACCGGGGGCGCGCCGGCTCTCTTAATAAATCCTCTCGTTGTGCTTGCGAGTCCGGGCTCTATGGAGAAATCGCAACCCCCTCGCGCCATATTAAGATTATATTCATCCTCAATTATGCTAACATCTTCACTGTACGAGCTATCGTTATCCTCGTACGCGAATGATATTCGATAATTATTCGTGTCCCAACCGCAAAGAGCAATTATAAAAGTATGTGTCATAGTTTTTAATTAAAAAATTGTTGTGAACTTGTTAAAATTATCATGACACGCTCGACGAATTTTGTGTGAAATTTATTACGGCACAGTCATATACCTAACCAGATACGTAACTTTGTGCATCGGTGTAATCCATAAAAGAATTTTAAACCTAATAAGAATTCGCGGGGGCAAAGTTTCTTGTAAGAATACCCTTCTGTATCATTAAATCGTGAATAAACAGACTGAAGGTAAAGATAATCCGATTGTACGCATTATTGTGCTAACGGCAATTAGTTTTCTAATTAGTGTAATTGATAAAGAGAGGTACAATTAAAATAGTTGAATTTGCACAAAACATAATATGGTATTGTATAATGTTATTTATTTTTTCATTAAAACTTTTGGAAACTGGTAAAGTACACATAATTTTGCTTCTCTTTTTCCAAATACTTTTCTTAAAGACAAGCAGAAGAGAAATGGAAAGAAAGAGAGAAGCGAAATGCGCGGCTTAATACGACTTTATTTGGTTACAGAAATTTCTCCAAGAGATACTAAATTGTCAAATGCGCATTTGCGTTTAAAAGAAAAAAAGAAATCCGCTAATACATTTGCACCCGTCTGGCAAGATACGAATTTAATACATTCGTATCCGCCCCGATCTTATCGAATCTCCGACGGATTTGATTTCGTCAGAACGCGGGCTTGATTGAATCCAGGGTTTCGGAGCCAATCTTGAGGACACGATGGCTGCGATATCACCGATCGATATTCGCAGCAAAATTGCACGCGATCGATCGTTTGGGGATCAGCAGCTGGGATGAGAGGTTACATATAGAATAATCCTTCGTAATCCCGTATAATGTATAAAGAAGGAGAGGGAGAGAGAGAAAGAGAGAGACAGAAATCGCTGCCTTGCTTAATGATGCTGCGCATGCTTCCCTAAGCCTCTGATTGCGCAAACGAAACAATCACTAGCAAGACTGATGCCAATCAGAATAACATTACAATGATACAGTCGCGGTTAGTTAGTGATAGCTCGTAATAACGTCTATAAGCTGCTGATTGGACACTAGGTGCGATCTGGACCCACGATATGCCGCAATCGGGATAATATTGCATCGATGTAGTTAGCTTTACGAGCGTATAAACGATATTGATTATGACTTCCCTGTGCGGTCAATAATAATCGGTAAGTCGCAATCGTCGATAATACTGTCATGCCTATTATTATTGTTAAATGATTATAATTAATGATAATTAATAATATCATTCTTTATGAGTAATAATTTGGAAATAATTTGTTAAACATAATTTATCAAGATAAATGAACGTAAATTAATGTATGAATTTAATATGATATTTTTAGAGATATTTCTACATGTTTTAATTTATAACAAGATAATTCGATTCGCGTTCATTATTTCAAGAGTTTACTCGTATTAGACAGGAATCGGTATCCGGAAAATCGGCTTATATTATGGATACCAAACGCAGCTTTACAAACGAGCAAGCATCCGACAAGAGAAAGTTACATAATCCAACGTAATCCCAATTAGTGCACCGAAGACATAATGTCCTGGATTAGTTATATACACATATTAACCATATCTCGACTATCATAACAATCTGCGAAACCGTTTTGCTCGTTTCCGCAGCAGTAATGTATTGTAATTTATAAACGCAAGCTTGTTTTACATATATGATATATATATATATATATATATATATATATATATATATATACTATGAGAATATATTGTAATTTTGAGTCTCCGAATTTATTCGAATTTAAATATTCGCAAATCAAAAGTATATAATGTATCGAAAATTGATGAATATATTTATTGTAATTCGCAAAAAATATTCGATTTAAATTCGAAAAATCCGCCATCTCGCTCGACCAGTAAAGCAAATCTTGATATCTTATCAAGGTGAAAGACACCGGAAAACTCGCGCTCCGAGGTCCCACATCTCCGAAGAGAATAAGACTTTTATACGAAAAAGTTCCGAAATATTCCAATGAGAGACAAAAATCCATTCCAGATAGAGGGTTGCTTCGGCGAGTCTCGAGACCGAGGAATCTTTTTACGCGAATATCAGTAGTCTCTATGCAAACACATCACGTAACGAGCGCGTCGACATTCAGCTTTCACTGATGCGTGTATCTACCGTTAAATTCATGAGATTTATTACTTGCTTCGTAATCGGATATAAATCTATGTTTAAACGCATTCGCGTTCGCTTGCTTCAGCGTGAATGCCACGTAATTTCCTCTTCAAGCAAGAACAATACGGTTCCTCCAATCAGCAAAATTACTGAGAGACTCTCGAAACAGATTGAAAGTCTCGACTATCATCCGAATTATTATCGAGATCGGGAACGGAAAAGATAACGTATAAAATTATCCATGTTCAAGATTAGCATATTTATTAGAAAGAAGTAGATGAATGAATAAATCAGTGTATTACTTATTAACATTTAAAAATATTATATTTATATTATTCGCGATAAATACATTATTCATGAAAAATGGAAAGTCGTGCAAGAATTAGCATAATGTGGCAAGCAGCTGGTAACAAATATGTCGCTGAGAAGATTATTAATATCCGTACTTTTTATACATGTATTTCTCGTTATAATTATGACAAGATAATATTACATTTACCTCAAGCTTATCGCTAAATTAACGGAAACTATAATCGATTCTATGTGCAAACATATTTCCTGAAGCGCGAAGGGAATGAGATTTTAATCTACTTCACTGTCAAGACCCTTGTGCGGTTTCAAAGAGAAAAGACACAAATACTAAGGGCCATTTATACCAGGCAATAATCAACCTTTCCGCTTAAAGCGCGATACGATCATGAAAGATAGCACTTCTCAAAGACAGCGTTTCATATATAAATCGAATCTTTGCAGCATTTTCATCAAAAGTACGAACGCTAACGAGCCGTAATAAGAAAATGCAAGTATAACGAAAATTAAGTTTGAGGAACTTTTCGAAAGAGCTTCGAAATTCGACTTCGATAACGATGCGATAAACGAAATTAATAACTTACACTTTAATGAAGGAGATACTAACTATCGCTTAATTGATATCTGCCGTTTTAGACTTCGTTCAATTTATTATCAATTCTTTATAATTTATATTAATGTAATATTTTTATCTCATTTGTAACTTGCGAGCTTATTCGCTGACATTAATCTTCTACAGCCAACCGCCTGTCTTCTGTCGCTGTTTCATTTACAAGACTTAGTTTCTCGAAATACTAGCATTTGTACCGATGTATAACTTCTCGTCGGGACACCTCGTAGAGTTATATACTCTGTATCTCTACAGTTATATACTATTCCGTGTGTGTAGTACCTTGTCTTCTGCAGACAATCCTTCGAAGCATCCTCGATTCTATCACAACGCTGAAGGAGCATCTGCAGACATTATAGGTGAGATGCTGCATTAATGGCTGGATTGTTCGAAGATGGTTCGTAATTAACTAATAAGCGCGTATGCGCGTCCTACGACGGTATTTCCTAAGGCGTCAGCGCAAAGGGAGCTATCGTCGACGTGAGGGAGAGACGTGCGATTTCAAATACTTGTGATTAATGGATACGCAACGAAACGACATAGAGTGGAAGGTAATATATAGTAAGAACTCAGCAGCAAGAGTATTCTACAGAATAATTCGCAAATGATTTACAGAAAATCTCATATAAAGTCGCAATACGAAATCGCATCGAAAGCGTAGAAGTCTACATTATGCCAGTTAATTTGACAAGAATAACAAAAAATGACAGCGTATTAATAATTTTTCAAATATTTTCGATTTTCATAAAGTTTCTTCAAAACTTAAACTCAGCTCTATAACTTCTTTAAGAAATTAGTCTGTGACACGAAAATGTTGAATTGTCGATAAGATATTACATTGGCTTATATTTATAATTATAATGATTTTATAATTATGGATTTATAATTATAATGGTGCCAACTATCATTTCTCTTTTTAGTATGTCTTCTCTATCACTTTATGGAAATATTGCTGATATTTTCTCAGTCATACACTCAGATTCAAGAATCCGATAAAATAACGTTACTCATATTAAACGAATAAGTGACACGAATTGGATTGAAATTTTTTTGCTGTTATGCTAATGAATTATATATTTAGTTTATTTTATATAGTGTTTCTCTTGCATATCCGTTTTATCATCCAGCGAAATCTGATCCTGTTGTATTAACGTAAAACTAATTATTGTTATATATAGAGAGACATTAGTTTTGTTGTGTTAATAAACCGGTTAACTAACGTGAATGCGAGTTATTTCTTAATGAGGTCATCATTTCGTTATTTATGTTCGCCCGTCTTCGCGTATCTCATTTGTTATCTCTTGAAACTAACCGCCACACTATTATAAGATTTCTCCTTGGATGAGGTCGAGTACATATATATCGCGCATTTCTTATTTCTCGAGACACGATTTATTACATTTTTCGATCTCCCAATTACGGCGCTTGGAACGTGTCCTACATAGTTTTCCCTCTCTCGCTCCTTCTCATATCTTTTCATTTTAATGCCATTTCCATGATTACAATAATTTTATTCCATAACTCATATTTCAGAGAATCCAAAAGAAAGTTTAATTATTAAAATGTATATGTATATATTTCTGTTGAATTATAATTAATTATAATTAATTATATATATATATTAATTAATTATATTATAATTTTAATGAAGATATGAGAGATTTTCTCGCAAAATATTTCATAAAATTAAAAATTGCGCGTGCAGCACAATATTATCCTTATCATTATAAGGATGAATTCTTCCACTCATCCATTATCGTAATTCTTCCGCGATTTTACCTTTTTCCATCTTTTTCGCCAATTTTTGAAGCGATCCGACACGCCATTTTCTACCTTCGCCATCTGGGGAGGTCAAGTGTTCATCGGGCATTTCCCGTCCTCTGTCGTTGACCGTAGAGAGTCGCATAATGCTCTCCTTCGAAATGCAAGTCCTGAACACAGTCGTCTATTGCGGCACGATCGATCCTATCCGTCACCACATTCGTTTTCTCGCCCAACTCGCAAGTTACATGAGCCGACGAATCGTATAGCTTCACCGCGTGATTTTCTCTTTCCCATTTCGCTCGCTTTATTTCACGGGAGAAATTCCCGGAATTGGGAAAACCGACGGCGGAATAACCGAGCCTTACGTTACCCTGAGATATTGGAAATAACGACAGATGCGAAAAAGACCACGAACAGTCTCTTGCAACGGCAAAACGCGAGGGGGATCTCATCATTGATTTGTCGTCGAAAGGAACGCTATTCCCGTTGGAGAGATTACGATTGCGAACAACAAAAGGGATTTCGTATAAAAGTCGCATGATCTGGATGAACAGAAAAATATCATCATATTGATACTGCTTAAGCCATATGGAATTAAAAAATCATCATAAGGATAAGTTTTTTTCTTTTTACACGTAGTTTTTTCCCTCCAACTCGAGAGTTAAATTAAGCGAATTTAATGTCGAAATCAATAATAGTTCGCAAAACGTAGGCTCAAACGTAATGTAATGTCTGCCACATTGAGGTCTCGTTGCAAAAAACGTCTCGATACTGCAGTAATATCGTATAAAATAATCGCCACAGTTGCAATAAAACTTTACTATGAGTAAAATCATAACGAATACATCCGCTTTCCTCCCTCGTAAAAACCATCATCGCATTTGTAGAGAAATATTGAATATGCCGACTATCTTAAGTGTCTTCCAGGGTGTCACAAAAGTTCTGTTATTACTATTGTTGAAGTGTGTTTCAAATCATTGTCGTCATTCTTCGTTCCTATCCTTTTGCCAATAAGAAAGATGTCACTGTGTGTGTGCGTGTGTGTGTAATAATCTATTTGTGAGTACAACTTCCGAATCGCCTGACGCGTTCAATGGATACAGTGTCAGTCTCTTGATTTTTTGTTATTTATTCAATAAATTTGTTTTTATATGCAAAATACAGCTCTATAAGTGTTACCTCTTGTTTGGCATTTTATTTCATCGTTTAAAAATGCAAAATAATCGCGTGATTAATCTCGCTTCTCTTTCAGTGCCTTTATTATTTAATTTATTTTACATGAATCGATGAAAATAATAATTATTCTATTTTTATAAAATTCAAATTTTTCTCAATACATGCTGAGTTTTATTTCAATTTGATCGCAAAGAATATCAGTAAAAGGGCTTGAGATATTTTAACAGAGAGATAAACGAATGAAAAATTCCAACTGCAACAAACATGGGCATTATTGCAGCGGTCAAATATTTGTGAAAGAAGCTTCCTGTGCACGAGATTAAATGAAAACACGGATCAAGTTTGGCTGGCGTAAATCGACAGCCGACAGTTTTAAAAGTAAATATTAAATTCATTATTTGCCGCCAGAGACGCGTATCGATATTCGCTTTATTGTGTAATTATATTAGAAATAACCAAGCATTGAAATATATATTTTATATATATATAATGCTGTCAATTAAAATATATGTCAAAATATCCAACACTTGTTTGTCATCGCTATTTCACGAACAAAATATCCTCTAATATTTGACGAAAATTTATGCCGTTTGGGCGAGAAATGTGAGGAATGACAGATAACGTATCGAGCAGTTTTTCCCAAATAAAAGTGATTTCCGTACATGTCACGTCCGAGAACATTGCATTATTCCCAATCCGCGGGGACTGAGAGAATCGGGTGATCTCCAACCGATTCTAGACGTCCAGCGAACGAAATATCGAATTGCTCTCAAGACGCATTGTCTACACCCGGGAAAGGTCTCGCGTTTATCTCCTTGTTGTCCCATAGACGGAAGACAGGATGACCGTCGCGGGAAATGGAACGTCACATGGAGAAAGTGCAAACTGTCGGAAATTTATTAGACTCGAGCGATAATTTCATGTTATTCATTTCGTGTCTCGAAACCTTCTGATGAAATTGAAATTGGAAATTGAAAAATTATCGCACAATTTTTTCAATGTACTTATATTTAGGTGTTCACATTTATCGGAATAATTATTGTGCGGCTAAAATAATTCACAGTTAATGATGTATAATCATCTTTTCGTTTTCATAATAATTATTAGCAACACACCAAAGTATTCATATTTATTACTAGTCGCATAGCAATATTGCAAACTTAATTTCCTCATTGCGGAACGTCTTAGTGGATTATTTGTCATTTTGCCGTGGCAAATACGGAGCGATGTTAGAGACTTATCTCTCGTGCAGAGAAGAATGTTGTCGCGTTTATTTCGCCACTGGTCCTGCGAGCGAACAGTCGGATGACCGTCGCGAGAAATAAAATTGTCTCGCGAAGAACGCGGACTGTCAGGAATTTATTCGTCTCCTTATATCGAAGTTTCTCGCAGGAGCGAGGTACTAGACGATCTCAGTCGAGCTGCTATAAGATCCTTTCTCTACTCTTCCCTTCGAGAAGCATCGTGGAGATGAGGAGGTATGGGATTGTGCCTCGAATTTTCTAAATTTTATCCAATGCGCAGGAGGTACGATGTCTTGAAACGACGAGAGATGGAAAGAGAGAAAGATAAAAAGAGGCAAAAAGAAACACGACAAGAAGCCGAAAGAAAAGTCGCACTTCGGAGGAGCGACATGACTCGTGGCAGGATATTGTGTCCTGAAGTCTGCCGCGTTTGAAACAGCTATGTTCGATCGGTCGAAATTGACTTCGGTGACACGGCAATCCTTCCTTTCTTTTTCTCTTTCTGTCTTCCTCGAGAAATTGAGATGTTGCACGCGCTGCGTGAGAGATGCGGATCGCCGACGCGGAAGTCCGTTCACCATCGTAACCGCCGTCGGCGCCGTAAATTCCAAGATTGGCAATCAAGGACTATCTTTCAATCTGTATGTATGCGTATGAGAAAGAGAACATGAGAGGAAACAGACACGATAAAATAGGAGTATTGCGATTTTCTCCGGAAACAAATTTTTATGTAAAACGAAAATGTCGAAGGAATTCTATATTTTCTGATTTCATAACTCTTTAGCGTTAGTTTTCTCAAAATTAAGCCTAAAATGGGATAGAGAAAAAAATGTATGCAGTAATTTTATATCTAAATAAGAAAAAAATCAATATTCTTTTTTATCGATATATTGACGTTTTTTTTAGATATTTATTATTACATTAAATTATTAACAGTCTCTCAAATATTAAATTTAATTATAAGTGTTAAATTTTAAATATATTAAATATCGAACATTTTCATGAATTTCTTATGGAATTCGGTCATTCGTATCTAGTATCGTCATATTCTAGTGGCCATATTAAAGGTTGCTATGTATAAAGTTGCCTAAATGAAAAAGAATAATTTAAACATTTTAGTAAATATTTAAAATTCAATCATGACATGATATTGTGTCATTTTTTTAGCAAAACATATATTATTATTTCATATATACTTTATTATTAAACTATATATGTTTATACATTGTATTATATTATACTATTATATGTTTATACATTGTTATAGCATTTACTTTATGTGTAACAATATTTAATTTACATTAGCGATGTAGTACGAATGACCGAATTCGCTATTAGATACGAGTATTTTCGTTGCTTTATTTTTATTTATACGCTAATTTTTATTCATCTATTTTCTTCATATGTTTGCAGTGGAATATTTGAGTAAAACTTGCCGCTGTGATTGTCTTCTTTTCCTTTTTTTTCTCTCTCTCTCGGGGTCATGTTTATAAATTTAAATCCGCGTGCGATAAACGAATCAATATCGATGCAGATGAGGCGAAAACCTGGAATACGGTCACCAAGCGAGCCCGTCGTCCGACCGAAAACTTTCCGAGAGTTACTTTGATTCCAATCTGACCGACTTTACGACGACCAGGCGCTATCTCTAACGATTATTTTTCCGCTAGAGTTCTTGTGCTGCTTGCTACAGCTTAAGACTGAGAAACGAAACCAGGTCATGACAACGTAATTTCGTAAACGATCTAAATGAGAGTTGAGTTTGCTTCTTGGTTTCCCAGATTCTCCATGTCAAATTTCGAAATCTCAAATAATCAAGAATGTCATCAATCAAAACTATTTAAAGTTCTGATTCTGATCTTATACAAACTTCAAAAATTTCAGATGGATATAATCAAATTTTAATTGATCTTTTTATTATCTAATTAATATTTTCTGTAGTTTAAACGATTTTCTGGCACTAAAAGTAAAGAGAAAAAGAGAAAAGAATGCTTGCTTTTAATGGAATGATTTTAATGATTATTTAAAAGGGAAATTATAAGAGAACCATGTATTCTATTATATAACTTGAGATATTCATTAAAAGCACACATAATATAGATAAGAGTTGATTGATTTCCAAAAGTTGGAACACAAAAGTAATAGTTGGACAATTCATTACCCAAAGAATGTGTGTCACAGGAACAAGAGCCACCGGGAATATCACGAAGAAAAGATGATAGCCGTAAAATAGTGCGCGAAAAAATTCTTTCATCGCGAATGTCGCGACCACACCTTACAAGGCGAAGCTGGTTCGGGGCGTCTTATCCGCGGCAGAAACTTTTTAATGAAATGTTGTGACAAGCGCATATAATGCCCGACCACGAACGAAACTTCCTGGGACGGCGACGTCGTAAGGAACTTCGCTCACAATGGTCCACGGCGCAGCTCGAGTTTCTGGCGATCGTCGAATTGTTAAATTTAATTACCGAACTGTGTAAATGAGAGCAAGAGAGAGAGAGAGAGAGAGAGAGAGAGAGAGAGAGAGAGAGAGAGGGAGAGAGAGAAATGGTGAAGGGATGCTATATACATCCGCTTAACATTCGCTTCGTCGCCTGCAAGTGCGATCGAACTCGCGGAGCGAATCATTGAATATGTCGGGCGTGAAAGACGACGATTTTAACCGAGGCAACGAAACAATAATCAAATAAATTTCTCTCTTCGAACTATATGAAAGTTCGCGAGAGATTTTCGTTAAGGTGTTCGGCGAATGCCGCTAGTAACTCGAAAGCGGAACACGATGTCTCGGAATATCTAGCGAATATTATTTCGCACTAGTTTAACGAGAAAATTTCTCGCGATGCACAACATTTCAATAAACATTCTGTATACAAAAGAGCATTCTCAATGTTTACAATATTCCTATTTCGAAAGCATAGTAAATGCAAAGAAAGAAACAAAGGGTTCCGACTTGAACTCCATTAAGAAGTAATTCATCGAGGATTGTAGAACGAAAAATCATTGTGTCGTGATAATTATTATTTGTAACTTACAAGCAGGTAAAAGCAAGTGACGGATCTTAATTATGATGATTTAAACGATTTTTTTTATATTAATATATTCTCTTAACATATATTTTCTTAGCCTAGAAATTTTTTATAATTTACTAATAATTATATGTAATAATTCCTTCTCTCTTTGATAATAATTTCTACTCTCTATAATAACGATTTCTGTAAATATATAAGTAATTAAAAAATTTTAAATTTTGTTCGCGTAAAAATAAACACAATATTACAACAAAATAATGCTTTAACGTTAATGTCGAATTAAATAAATCTGACATATAATATTATCTTTTTGATAGTTCAAAAGCAATTTTTAGAAAAAAGACTGCGTAAAACAGACGCTCTCAGGCATTTTTACTTTTACTTCAACGTCTTGAGCATGAAGACGCCTTCCGCAGGCGCTTTTAATAAACGTAATAGAGTGTAAAGCTCTGAGATAAAGCATACCTCTATCTCTGTGGCAGTTCCTCGACCCGACATCAACCACGTCTCCGTTTCATGCCTCGCCTGTTACCCCTAGAACCTCGGAAACAACATTTCAAGGTAAATCCGCAGGCCACAGTGCCAATGGCTACCCTCAGCGAATCCTCTAGGAATACTGAATTGTTTCCAGGAACAATTACGTAGCTCGAGCCTTTACTAAATTGCATAATTATATATATATATATATATATATATATATATATATATATAATTATTAATTAGATTTTCAAAATGTACAATAATAACAAAAATATGAAAAAGCCCAAACTCTTTCTTTTTTAAAATATATCTAAAAATATAATCAGTTATTTTTTAAATAATTTTTATTTATTATTATTGCTATCATCAATATCACGTATCGTTTTATTATTATTAATATAATAAAAAATATCTCTGAATTTTGATATTGTGTTGCGCATGGAAGAAACCCTTGATCTCATGTTTTTGAGAACATTCTATATATCTCTGGATAACGGGAATATATCAGTTTATATGAAATATATAGAGTATGAAGATTGTAAGAAGCTCTTTGACGTTCGCGAGTGCAGCTATTATATTTTATCTTTGCAGATAACAAAAAATGCATACACCTATTCCATGAGGTTACTTCGCGCGAGTATAGTAATAAATTGAATATTATAGCGTTATGTACATCAATTCAATTTCTAAGTATAGCTATAAAATAGGTATAGCATATAGAATAATCTACACAAAAACCGAAATCGCTTTATAATGTAAGGATATATATTTCACATAGTTTGTAATCTTATGTATAAGTTTAAATGATGATGCATAATAATCTTATACGTAAGTTTAAGTTTTTTTCTCTAGAATATGTTATCGCGATTATTTACACTACAAATGTAAAAAACGTGAAGGCTAAAATTATTTAATTTAAAATGATGAACTCATTATGAGAATGAAGAAAAATCTTTTAATCATTTGGCTTGGTCAAAGAGCGTTGAAGAGAAAGAAAGAAGGACTCCAATGGCAATTCGTAGGAAGCTAAGAATATTCTAATTGGAATGGTAAGAAGCTTAATTAATTGAATTGAGGAAGCCTTTAAGTTTTCCGGGACAGAAATAAGATTTTACACTACAGCAGTGGCAACCCGGCGACGCAAAGAAGCTGCATTGCCTTGAGACGCTTCCATAAATATTTTTCTTCCTAATATTTAATGAGGGACTACTAAAATAGAGAGGAGTAAAAAAACAGGGGAGATCTTGGAAGTGAACGATTTAATTTATCTCAATTTATTTAGTCTCTCATTCTATGATAAGACAACCTACAGTATTGAATTATTTTATTTGAAAAGAAACTGTAATAATACTCGATATTTTTCGATTCTTAATCTTCTTAAATATTACTTTATGTAAACTGTTTATATATAATAACTATTAATGAATAAAATAGTTATTTCTCTTTTTCTCTCTTACTAAATATTTAATAAGATCAGATTGCAAATGTAATATAAAAAGTAATATATTCATGTACGTAAATATATATTAATATATATTAATGTAAATCATATATATATATATATATATATATATATATATATATATATGTATATATACACACTTTGTTTTAATTGTTTTATATTTTATATATTTTTTGCGAGAACAAAAAGGGAAATAAAAAGAAAATTAATTGAAAATATTTCTCATTAATAAGAAATTAATTTAAATAACTAATCAGTGAAAGATAAATTGTTTTTCACGTTTGCAAAATTTCTCAAATTTTCAAGGAACAAAGATAAAGCACGTTTACGTGTAAAGAGCGTTTTCTGGCACCATCGTTGCTCCCAGCCGGTGCCAAGCTATCGTTTCATGATTTCGCAGAAACGGTCTCATATAACAATGCATTTGCACCTAGGATGAATGGTGGCGTGGACGAAGACCACCGCTCGCAATCAGGGGTGAATATACAACGAGGCGCCGGCTCTATTTCACCACCGTGACGGAGCCGGGGACAACGACGACAGGATTAAATGCCAAGCTAGTCATAACCATGCCTCGTGGCTTAGAAATCCTTAGAACAATGAACGTTGCTTCTTAGTTTGACAAAAGTAATGCGCTTTATCCACGCTACGGTGTTTTATTATTTGAAACGCGGAAAATTGAATCCCACGTGTGTCATTTATACGTACAAATCTCTACGTTTTTTCTTTTTCTCTGAAACTTGGTATATTTATTTTGAACATATATTTTATGTATTACATTTTTATCACCAATCAGAAAAATCAAATTTACTTATCGCATAACTGAGCTATATATACGTATGTATGTATATATACATCGAAGTAAATAAAATGGATCATGTTTGTCTTTCTGTTTATTTTTCCGCAACATCGATTTGAAATTGGAACAAATGGTAAAAAGAAGAAAGAGATAAAACAAGAGGAATAATACTAATAAGCAGACACCTATTTTCCGGGATACACAGCAATTGTTCTTTTTTTACTTTTCTTTTATCGCTGATTACGCGGAGAAAGGAGATTATTACGGTATAACCAATTTCTTTCATTACATTCCATTGGGATTGCGATAGACAAGAGTGAAAAGTTGATAAAATGAAGCATGTAACAAGAATTTGGAAACATGTGATTATCGATTGATCTACTGGAACGAATATTTCTTTTTCTATCAATCACGCTGAAAGTGCTCATCGATGTATTTGTAGTCCTTTATTTTTCAGATATATATTTTATGTTTGATATATTTTACATTATTTTTGCGTTTTTTATTCATTGAGCAATATAGCAAATAAGTTTGTCAATGATTTCATAAATCAACTGAAGAGATGCAAAGATGACATTTATGAGAGTCTGTCTTAATACCTTCTCTTTCTCGTAATTTATTTATCGATTTTTTATATCATTTTATATAAAGATTACGTCATTAATTAAATTCTATAAATTATATAAATGTCAAGCACTATTTTTCAGAAAGTTGTAGATAATTACATACAATAAATATATTTAATTATCGAGTCATATTGTCCTGTGAATGACATATAGTGGAAGAGAACATGCATACACAGTTATCCGCCATTTTCAAGAAAGTATGATCGTGATAAGCAATGTATGACATGTTTATGCTACAGAATGACGATGCACAATCGTGTCTAGTCGAATCTAGTTAATAAATTTACGATCATATTTTACCCTAATTAACCGGTGACACTAGATGAAGTAAGTCGAATACTTGATTTCATTATGCCCCCAAGATAACTACGAAATGGTGACGTATCTATGCTGCATTAATAGTAGTAAATTGGATCTGGCGGTACATTAATATCGCATAGCCTATATAGTACTGCATTAGTTACACACAGTTACATACGATATCTGCTGGCACCGCTTTGATTGCGTAATATAAACGTGGCATTTACCCGTGTACCGCCACATCTAATGCAACTGTGTACGGTTATTGCCTTCCGCGAGATTATTACCGTAATTGCATTTGTTACAACTCCCTGCGCAATCATTTCGCCGATGCTGTCTTCAAAATATAACAGCCAAATATTAGCCGTTCTTGTTTTTTTACAAACAATGCAGATAAAAGCTGCACATGCTAACTTCATTATCATAGAAAGCGTAAAAATATATTTTTTGTATAATAAGAAACAGTTATAAATACTTAATGTGAAATACGGATAATAATAAAATAAATATTGAAAGAGATTTTTTTTTCAAAATGATAAGATCGCATCTCTTCTAAATAATACATATGTCGCAATAAATCGCCCACTGCGAATCTTAATTAAACCGGCGTGCTAATCTTTGTACTACATTTTCCTCCATGCACGATGATTAACGATGCAACAACGGCCTTTTTGACATTTAACTTCGCGCGCACCTGCCTTCTGTAACGTCATAGTAATTTATTCATGCCGTTACGGCGCCTTAATTATCCCGCGGAAGATAGAATTGCGAATCGTGGATATATCACGGTTCTTCGGTGGACGAAACCAGATCCACTTTTCTCTCGTCGCAATTCAATATGGCGGAAAGTCGCTGAAGAATCGTCACGACAGCGAGACGAGAACCCCCGCATAAAGATCGCTCTTTTCAGACCTGTCGCACTTTCTTCCTGCGGAAGTGGAATTACGGTCCGGCGCCTTTTCGACGATGTAATCTCAAGCAGATTAACATATACCCTGAATCTGTCTGCGCACCTTAGATTTCGCGCGAAGAAAGAACTCGAGGCGAATAGATTGTGGAGAGCAAGCTCGTGGAATGAATAAAACCAAGACGTCAGAGCAAGCTGCAAGAAACGGGTCCTGCGATTGCCGGGGTTTTTCGCTCGGTCGTCGTCATCCCCCATCGAAAGGGCGATCCGGATTGTATAATGAACCGCAAAGCTATTCCCTCAAAAGCATTTTCCGATCCCTCGACAATAAACTTGCCATCAGGTCACGGATATGCTTGTACATGTTTCGTATAATAATGATTTTTTCCAGACAGCACATATGTCTAAAAAAAACCGATAAAAATATCGTATCAGCTTTAGACATCTTTGAAATATCTATTAGCCTTTTTGTGCTGTCTAAATTTTTTATGCGAAATGTATTTATATTTCAAAGAAAATCGAAGAATCAATTTTTCGGAAAACTTGAAATAAAAAAGTGTGCAATATCTTTGATGTGATGTATTATATGTGTATAATTAAGAACATAATTAGGAAACATTCTTTTATATATATATATTCCTATTATTGCGTGAGATAATAAAAAATCATATGAATTTCTCCATCAGATTTTATGTATCTCTAATGTTGTTCATAATTAGAGACCACATTATGTTGCGCTCATTAACAGGAAGCAGAGCTGAATATAAGGTTACAAGTATTGCGGTCCTTTATACTAACGATAGTTCTAATTGATGCGCAAAAGGATAGTATTATCGACGATAGCGTTCTTTACATGTTCGTGACTGCGGCTACGTTTAATTAATAAAATCAACCTAATCGCCATAGAGCCTTTTTGCCGGCGGCTACATGAACATCTCACTATCTCCTACACTCGGATTTTGTCCCTTAATCACTTTATAATCAGTGGCGCTGAGAAGGCCAAGGCGAGCGGAAGCGGTTTTCAGTAAACCGCTATTATGTTTCCAAAGGCGTCGTTAATGAGGATAAAATATTTCGTGGAAACTTTATGCCCCTGAAAAACTTCCCTCCGTTCCTTCCATTTAAATCTTTGACCGAAATACCTTTTTTGTATAAATCGTGACTAAAAACGTACGTTGAAATCTCAAAAAATCGTAATGCTCTCGAGATTCTCCCGGGAGAAAAATGTGGGATAATGTTAAAAAAATGCCATTTTTCCGAAATATTGAAGGGTGCGCGAAATTCCGAAAACTCACAATATCGAAATGAAGGATGGTGAAATATCCCGAAAACATATGAGTGAATATGAGAGAATATTTATACGAATTGAAATGAAAAAAAAAAGAAAGATGAAAATTCAGGATTACACATTTTTGAGAGTTGGCAGATATTCATTCGATTTCAATATTGCAAAACTTTGCGCGCCCTCGAATAATTGCGCACAGAAACGATATTTCGGAACGATGAAGTTTCGCGACAATGTAATCACTGACGCGTTGTGTGCGTACTGTTTTTTTTTTTTTTCATTTCTCGTTTCCCTCGGATTTTGCGTGTATCCGTTTTGAATAGTCATGGGCATCGATGGCCTAAAAAATTATTTAGCGATTGTAACACTGGACGCGCGAGATATGCGAGGAGGACTGAGTTCGCAAACAAGAATATTTGCGCGACTGGAAAATCTGGTTTGCATAATGCAAACTCGCTTCGTTTATCTGGTGTTCGCGCCGGATGTGATACGAAGTGCCCATGCGAGTTTCGCGGAAAGGAGATCAACGCAGAGTGGGAAATTTTTAATTTACTCCAGTGGATTTGCGTTAAAACGCGCTTTATCTCAGGGACATTTTGTAACGTGTCGGAACATGACACACACGCACGCACACACATGCACACACAATAGTTCCGCTGTGGATGGAAGCCTATTCGCTTCTTCTTTTCTGCTCCACGATGGTTAGGGGCGACACGAGCCTCGCGCGAAATGAGGCTGGAGGAATCCGATTTTCTAGTGTTCAAACTGCTCGGGCGGAAAATGACGTACAGAACTATTTCCGCGGCAACGATCCGTTCCCGACCGACAGTTCCCCTTTTCCTTCTTTCCTTCCCTTTCCTTCTATCTTAATGGAAATAATTACGGTCTGTTCATTGTTCGCGCCATTCAAGGGGTAGGATCTAATTTATCGAAAGTGATGAGCTCGTGTGAAAAAGCGTTAAAAAAAAAAAGAGAAAAACGAGAAAAACGAAAAATTTTCAGTTTTAATACCGCCGCGGGAAACAGCATATGTATTGTAGAATAGAATAAAGACAGAAAAAAATTAAAAAAAAATGAATCAATTAAAATATATTTGATAAAATAAATTTGAAAAAACTTAAAAAGTCTATAAATGATTATGCACAGAGACACATAATGTAAGGATCATTAGATTAAACCCTGATTAAACTTAAGTGCTAATACAACGTATAATATGTTGTAATTAATTCATCACAATCCATGTTGCTCGTTAATGCGCATTGGGATAAGTTAACATAATCTGGAATAATGAGAGATGAAATAGCGAGATTTGAATAGTGTGGAATTTCATTTTAACTACAAAATTTAACTGGTAAAATCGAACTATGAGCAACAAAGTTTTCCCATTAATTTCTTCGTGCTCATACTTCGAAGTAATTAATTAGAATTATGAGAAAAGTTTTGTAAAGCACCTGTTACGTGTTTAGAGCAGCTTCTTCAGAATCTTAGCGAATACCATTCGAATATTTCAACATTGACATGCTCGCAGCACCTACTTAATTGTAATAATATCGCTGATGGACCAGAAAATATATTTTGGTTAATATTCAGTACGAAATTCATTTACATTTGTAGATTCAAATATATCTTAGAGAATTTTAAATGATTATCTCTTTTTATTTGATATTATATTCTTCCAAATAATATTAAATAGAATATTATGTAGATTAAATGTCAAAATGATAGTAAAATAGGCAAAAGAAAGAATGATCATTTTACTAAAATTTTTAATTTATGTAACATAATTGCACGCGATGCAAAAATTGAATAATATTTATTGAATAACATATACATTTTTAAATTTTAATTTTATCTCTTATATTTGTATCTTATAATATTTTAGTCTCTCTACTATATTTTATAATATTTGATTTTATAATGAATTAAGTATAACATCTCAGAATATTAAAAGCAACAAAGCAATCTTTACTTTAGAACTAGTCAATAGAGCATGACATAATGTTATCGGCGATAATTGTGGGGGAAGAGAGACTGCTTTTAATCACCGCTCGTCTATATACGGTAATCCGAAGGTACGGCCAATCTCCTCCAGGAAAGCCACGATGACCCCTAATTGGCCACATTATTAAAATCGCATTTTCGTGATCCCAGCTGCGAGGGATCGTCCCTGCCGAGGATCGTACAGGCGCGATGAAGTTTCCTCGTAAAATAAATCACGCCATCCCATCGCGGTAATTCGGCGCAGCCGCTCTTCGCCTTACCGGTAATATTGGATATTTTCTTAATGGCAAAACTTCCACGGCCTCCTCTCGAATCCAGTTCATCCTCGTGAATTCCCTGATAAATCGGTACATGATTCTCGACCGTTTCGATAGTCTCTCCTCCTCTCACGCCCTATCCATTTTTATTTTCCATCTCTCGTTTATATCGGTATTTATCCCGACAGAAGATGAAGAGAGTATCGAAGCCCTTAAACAGCCCCAAATATATAATCACATTATAAAGATACTTCTATTTTCGTTTCAGCCATTGTACCAGTGATTATATCGCTGTTTATTCCGGCCCGACCACGTCGAGTCCGTTGCTAAAGATGCTCTGCGGCAAGGAAAGAATAGCATTGATGTATGACGGTCAAGAACTTCTCGTCGAGTTTAGGTGAAAAATTATTTTTTTTTTATCAAAGCATGAAATATTGATCTATTGCAAACGTTTGGTTAATTTAAATATTTTTTTGTTTTTATACATCTATAAAAATATTTTTCTTATTTTACAGAACTGGTCCCGAAGTATCACCTTTCGATTACAACGGTTTTGTCGCGACACTGAATTTTATAGAAATGACGACGGAAGTTCCAACAACGATTGCTATTGACAGCATGAATAAAAGTCGTAAGAAATAATAATAATACATGTTACATATATTTTATATAATGCAAAAAAAATAATGTTCGTATCATCTAGCTAACATAAAAAAATAATTAGGATTAGAAATGTTTATACTGCGTAATCTCCGTAAACAAAATTTATTTTTATGTCTTTGCGAATTTTTGTTTTCATTTTAATTTTTCTGGAAAATAATTAAGAATTAAAAGTAGATTCTTGCATTATATTTAGAATTTTTAGAATCAATCTTTTGAATTTTTATCTCCATTTTAATTTTATATCATATATATGAAAAAAAAATTATTATTGAAGTTCACTCGATTATCTAATCTTCTAGTTGAAATGATGAAGTCCGGTTATAACAACCGTGACTTACATGATCATCGTAAGGACCAAGGTGCCATGATCAGCAGCTGCGATCTCGAAGTAAGTGGAGAGAAGGTACGGGCAGGTCACCATGATACCAGAGGCAAGCCAAAGTCCACGACATGCAGACTCGTGTTGCGTGGTCGCGCTTATGACACCGGACATGTCTCTTTAGCCAGTTACAACCTCAGGTAATCCTATTTTCACCCTTTACGAATTTCCAAGAAACCGTACATCGAAACGCTGCGATCGTGATTGGATCGGGCGAGAAACTGTGTATCTTCTACATCGATGTGTTCTACCAATCGCATCGTTCAAAGACCAGAGAAAATTACAGTCATCACGTAATGGCGAGCACGATGCACTGTACGGAATTACTTTTTGCGTTTATTTATTGATTGTTTTCGATCGCGTTTGCTAATCTTTACAAATTCACGACGATATACCGACGATCAGAATAGTTCAAAAAAGTCGGTTTATTCTATTGATTAATACAATACTTTTACATCCAATTCAACTGAGAAAATACAATACTTTTACATCTAACTCAACTGTTTTCTCCCACAACAAAATAAAAAAAAACAAATATTAAAATATTTAAGAATTTTCGAACGATAAAAATTTTGAGCTTGTATAAAGATAAAAATATTAATTTTCGATAAAGAAGAGTAAGTGAATATCTATTTTGGATAACGAGTTAAAATATTTAACTTGAGATGTTTTAAATCTCTTAAATAGCTCTAAATCGTTATTCATTTTTTTATTTTGCCTTAATGAAGGAATCAATTGAATAGGTATTATAAAGTTATAAATCATAACACGTCGATGCCTTAATAGAAATCCGAATATAGTGAAACGTCAGGATCTTTTAAGAAAATCTAAAATATTATTCAACATCTATGTGAGAAAGTTAGCTATTCCTCGATCGCGCCGTTACGTTTGCGCGGCGGGATCCTTATTTCACAGTTAGCGGTGGCTTGCGTAACTTATGGAAACGCGGAACCAGGGAGAAGCCGCCCCGAGGCTCGTCGCGGAAAGTAGCGTTAAATCACATGGGATGGCAAAAAGGAGAAAAGACACACAGTTTGCATTTCACGTTCGTATTCCGAGTATTTTCAATTATCATGCGAGACGCCGGCGACATGCGAAATGCGTAACCGCGTCTTACAAAGATTGTGTTTCGTATGCGCCAAGAGATAGAACACGCTTTGAGAAAGGAATGAAATCACCACTCTCGGAATCAATAACGATGACGATCTCGTATCTCTGACAACAATTTCGACATTGCCACTGTCTCCAAAACCGCTTACTATATATATAATATAAAATTTGATATAAGCTGAAGGTATGCTGCGCAAAATGGCGGATCTTTATTGAAGATAGTATGAATTTTAAACGGAATATTGTAAATCCGAGCGCCAGGTGAACCGAGAAAATATCTCGGAGTACGGGGAGAATATCGCTTCGTCTACCCGATCAACCACGTGTATATTTCTCTTCCTCTTTTACTCATTTTCATGCTGGTTGCACGAACGAGAGGGCGTAATAGCGATATTGATGTCGGATTTTCGCAGCTTTCCAGCTTCCTTGCTATGTCTCTGAGGCGATTAAAAGCAACAGAAACGTAGCGCGCGTTCCAACATTTCGGTTTACATTTGCAGATTATTTCGGAATAGCAAACACAACATGTTCAGCTTCTTCAAAATTAAAAAGAAAATTGAATGCAAATATCAATCAGTGCATTAAATCTGCTTTTTTAACAACTCGATAAAATTGATTCTAAAAAATTGCAAATATATTTATCTTGAAAATATATTAATTAAAAAAAAAATTCTTTGCGCAAGGATTTGCAATTGAAACATCGATGTTGAGTTTCTTTAATGTTGCTTTTTGTCGAACTTTTATGGCACGCGATTTATCATAAACTCTATTGATAAGTATAAATGCTCCCCATTATCGATTTTACAGTGCGCAGTCCTGTCAATCGGCGATCGAGATATTCGACGGTTCGCCAGAGATACTGGATACTGCCAACTCTTTGGAGAAGATCTGCAGCCCTGCGCAGTGGCTCCCGCGGGAACTCGCGGGCCAGGATAAGTAAGTGGATTCTCCCCATAGTTATTAGAGCAGTCATTAGAGAGATACTATCGTATACGGTTTATTGGTGATGCATTGTAATAGTGAGTTGGTAAATTTGGGGATTTCTCTCGGCAACTCGCAATGCGCGCAATGTGGCTTAAACCGGTAGAGAACTGGTTAAGTCTCCTTATAACCCGCGGCATCAAAATGGAGATTAGTCCTCTTAACCAAGATACAGGATACAAATCGCCTAGTGACGCAACAGTCCTACTAATGCGCTAATTCATGTACGAGTCTCGTTGCAAAATTTCGTTCACTCCGATGCTCTTAGGTCGACGTGAGACCGACGCATTTTTTTTCACAATGTATATACATATACTTTGAAATTTATTCATTATATACCTCGGACACGTATCTCCCGAGACAAGAACTGAATTGACGCGCGAAATAAGAATCAGTGCCTGTCATCATATTGAAGAGGAGCAGCAAGAGATCGTCGGTACGTAATCATAAAACAGCCCTGCCAGATCCATCATCCAAGAGCTAGGCGCGGTATGCAAAGCGATACCTCATACTCATCTCACCGGAAGTCAAAGTATGAAAGATGACTGCGCCAGACTCTCACACGCTGTGCATTCCGTGGTTACGAGGCCATTTATAGTGAGTACATATCCGAATGAAAAGATGTCACAGAATGCACAGAATGGTAGTTATCTGAAATCGTTCAGTCGTTGCCGCAGCATTACCAAAGTCCGGATGCAGTTATTCATGCGATATCTCGAAAGTGGCGCGTCCCTCGATTTTCTTCAATGAATGATTCTTTAACAAGAATCTTAGTGCGCTCAATTTTTTATTTTACTTATTTTTATCTTATTAACTTTTTAATCTTGCACATTAAAAGCCGAAGTTTATTAATTTCATTAAGAAACTTTCATATTTCTTATTTTTTTTAGATAATTACGAAAGTTCCATCAATTATCAATATTATATTTTTCTGCTCTATAAGCGGTATATTTTTTAATTCGATTTTAGATAAGCAACTTTGACCACAGAAATTGTGTCGAAATGTGTATTTTACAGACATAGTGCTCTCGCGAATCAATAACAGTACGGTTAAAGTTGTAACTATTTTATTTTTCCTCAGCTGTTTCCAGTTATATTTAATTCCACAATATTGTCACAAGACGCATATAAAAGAGCATAACAAAAATTTATAGCACAACTCTGGAACAGCTGGTCGGGCGTATGTACTTTTGCTCGTAACGTTCCTGTGATAGCGTGACTTTTACGATAGAAGAATCTTTTGATTACATCGTAAATTTTTTCGTTTGATTACGTAACTTTAAAAAATGCACGAGAAACACATATATCGAAAACATATTACGTGAGTATTAATATCATGCGAAAGCAACTGTTAATTAGTTAATTCAATTTCCGTTCGTTTTACACTGGTTTGCATTTTCGCTTAATTTTTCTATAAAATTGCGTAATGTTCTCAGCTAAAAATGTAATAACATATAATATAATACATATCATATAATAATTATTATCAAAATATGTTTGAATGTAATATACATATTTAACGAAGTCATCATGCTTTGTAGAGTTGTTTTACGAACCATTCTTTCGATGATATCTTAAAAATTTGATTCTGCGTAAAATTATACGACGAAAAACACGTAAACCGCGTAACTTTATGCTGTTCAATGTCACGTTACTTTCATTCAAAAGAAAATGGACTCTTTGTCGCGTACCGTTTATGTGATACAAATCCCTGTACACGACAAGGCTACTTTCCACCTTGAAACGCGTTTTATGAACATGGTTCTTTCGAACATCGTAAACATTTAATGCCGATCGATTTACTGGCGCGAATAATAATAAATGTGAGCACGAGCTGGGCGTTGATAGAATACCAGCTAATCCGTTTAATACCTCTCTCCCCTCTTTCATTGTAAAATTTATGGCTTGCAATGTTTGATAACAAAATGCTATCATACCAACCCGAATTAGGTGTCTATAAAATAAAAAAATTTTAAAAATTGAAGCTTGAAAAACAAATTCGAAAATAAATATTTATTTTGTAAAAAGAATGGTATGTAGTGGTAAGTAAAAATTTTACGTAAATAAAATTAATGAATATTACTAAAGCGAATTATTATTAAGTGAATATTAACAAAGCGAAATGATTAAAATAGTATATAAACTTATGAAATATTGAATTTATTAGAAATATTTGAGAATGTTTGATAAAAGATTTTTATATTTTATTCTATCTATGTTGTCGTCGTTATACGGTAAATTACTACAGCAGATATTTTTATTCGTCATACGTGCTTTTTGCAGTAAAGTCGAGATATCGATGTAAGAATGAGATGCTTGATAAAAATTCAAGAGAGGTAGAATAGAGGTCATATCAAATGAAAAACGTGACGAGAAAGATATTTGAAGGAAGATTTTTAGCCATACATATTGAGCAGCGACGTAGCACGTGAACAGAACGAATTGCATTCCGGAATTTTTAAAATCTCTCTTTAAATCCTTATTCCGACAATTATTCGATCAGATGTCACGACATCAGATGTCATGACATTCCTTTCTCCCATTTACCTCATGAAATTATGAAAAACGCCAGATGATATAAAATGTAACTCAGAACGTGCTCGCAAGTCTCTCTCGTAGCGAAAGATAATAAAAAACTACACGATTTTATAAAAATGAAGACACATTTGTACCTCTAAAAGAAATATTAAAGCTATCTCGTTTATTCGTATTCGCGATTTGTCCGTCTATGCAGGACAAGTTTGCCGGCAGGAACTTCGATGCCGAAGCCTCCAGAGACGAGATTGGCCAATCGGCCGTGGAAACAGACCGAGAGTCGAGTGACGACAAACAAAGGTATCACATGATTCCTCTCGAGGCTGGAAACCGGTGGTGATCCGCGAACCAGGATTCCGACCGACTGACCGAACCCAGAGAAAGAAGAAGAAAGAGGGAGATGAGTGCAAAGGGGACTTTCAAACGAGCGAGCGAGACGTCCTAGACGTCCTGCAACAGCCAACAGCCGCATGCATTATGCAAGTCGTGGGAAATGGACGGATGCGAAATGTCTGTCGCGCGGACTCTGCATCGGAGGTGAACTTGATGCGACCGGCGCAAAAAGAACGAGAACCGACCAACGAATGGTCCAACGAGTGATGCGCGAGTGGGCTAAGAGATTTCCCAGAAGAGATTTCGAAGCGCCATCGTCCCGGTCCAGTACCGATATGGACTACCGATCGATTCGCTCTGGTCCTTACTCTCTCTCTCTTTCGTTCCCTTCGAAACGAGTAAAAAGTCTGAAATATTGTGATACTCGCACATGTCTCGAATGCTGGGAAATCTCCAAGTGAATTCGAAGAATCAACTAGCCACGGAAGGAAGCTTTTCTATAGACTCTCGTGCAAGAATTTCATATTAAAGAATTAGCAAAACTCTTATAAATGTTAAATATTCAAAAGTATGTGTATGCATAGAAAAATATAAGCCGTCCGATTATTCTCATGAGATGCAAAATTTACTTCTGTGAACAACAATTACACATGATCAACATTCATTTGCTGGCTCGATGTTGAAGAAAACTAAAAGTCAAACACGCTATATCGTCGACCTTCCATTCGATCTCTTAAAACAGGAAGAATTGTTTTTTCTTTTCGGGAAAGAAGAAAACTATATTTATCATGCGCGCGTTTTGTCTTGCGCCACCTTGCTGACGCCATTCTGGCAGTTTTTAATCTATTTTAATTTCTAACGTTTGCCGCGCACCCCAGCCGGTCCCGAGACGATTTATGCTCGGCAGCAAGCAACAGCAGGCTCGACCGGATGCAGTACGTACGTACGTGCCTATGGGACCGCCGCGTGTTTTATGTCGACTAATCTCGTAAAAATTCATGCGAAATAACGCCCGTGCTTCATCCGCCCAGCACGTTCTCCACTCCCGTCGCCGCTCGCAGTCGAGCACGTATCCCGCCGAATTTCCGGTTTCCGCCTTCCGTCTTTCGCGATACTCCCGAAACGACATTAAGGCGATACCATATAAAACGAGATTACAAAGGTTCGCAGATTAGGACTTGGCGAAGCAAACTTTGAGTTTTGCCGTATAAAGACCATAGAATTACCATAGAAATACAAGAGAAATCTAGGATAACAATTTGGAATCTTCATTTAGAATTCGAGAATATAAATGTTGAGAATTGTATTCTTAATTTAACATTGTAGAGACAGAATTTAATAGGAAAAGCAGAGGCATATCTTGAGCATAATAGCAAAGTTAAGATCTAAAAACGATTGCATGCTAATGACACGGTTCTATCACGTTTTGTAAACGATACTTACTAAACAAAGGGATGAAAGGCTCTAATTGGCATTGCAATTATTCAAGTGAATTGCCTGGAGCACGCTCTATTTAATCTCTACCCGTGCATGGATACTGGATACACCGAGGATCAATCCGGAATAGCCATCAAGTAATTTAATCTTCATGCACGCCATATCCAACTAAAAGCCACCCCCTGTTGGGAGCAGCCAATGAACCGACACAGATCAATCGTATCGAGCCATCACTTTATCCAGCGCACTAATAAAGTAAACTATCATTTAAAGATTCCGTGATTTGTTTTGAAAATAATTATGCCAGCCTTTAATACAACTTAAATATGCCTTATATCTTATGAGCATCACATTGTGAAAAAAATTAATGCAATTCTAAAGAGGTCACGCATATTCTTGTAAAATATAATAATTTAAGATTTTCTGTCTATATTTTAAAAAATGATGAAATCAGTTTATTAAATTTGATATTATCTATTACTCTTTATAACATTTTATTGAACTATATTTAAAATTTTTTCTTGTCAAGTCGCGATCGTCTTTTAACATTTTTATTTCCATTTGTAACAGTTTCATTTTTATGTTTTTTTAGTTGTATAGAAAAAAAACATCAACCAATAAATTTTGTGTTTTGGCAAAACATATCTCGAAGAGATATGATTCACTTCCAATGGATAGTCTCGATAAATTTATCTAAAGAAGCGTCAAACGTCACTAACTTTGAATAATGTCAGATCGTTCGTCATGCGGAAAAGTTGCTGCGGTGTTAGAAAGTCGACGACGTAGCTCCGAGCACTCATTCGGGCGACAAAGGGCCGGTCCTCCTCCCGCGATACCACAGGGTGGCGAAGAAAAGGGCTCCGATTTATCTTGCAAAACTAACTCATAGGCAATTCTCGCGCCGGCGGACTATCGGGAGGCGGATCCCAAGACGTCCATTTACAACTTTGCCCGGAGAAAATAGAGTCTTACGTGCAAGATTTACATCCCGCTTTGTCTCGGGTTCTCGTGCAACTTCCGGCGGAGCACCCTTTCGCGCCCTTTCGTGCGCGTCGCTTTGCTCTCGTCTGCTCTTCTCTCTCTTCGCGAGATAATGGTGAATTAATAATTCGCGTCGAAGTTTCCACGTGTCCTAAATTCATCTCCGGTGAAAAATGTCATGAATCCTGCATGGTATATATGCGAATATAACGTACATACAAACGGAAATCGGATCAATCATTATTCATAATACTGTTCCGGCAAATGCAATTTGTTCCTTTATAAATTGTATATGATCGAGAGGCAAAACCATTTAGTTATCTCGACTGTGTCATTAATTCATAAGATAAATTTTATATATCTGAAATAAGAATTCACGATCTTTTCATGATCAAAAAGCTACTTAATTATATATTTTATTTATTTATTTATATGACAGCAAAATAAATCCTTTTAGTATAAAATAAAAATAAATATAATAATAATCAACATTTGTAAACTTTTCTTCATTAAACCGACCATGGTTTATTATAAACTAAAGTTAGGTCTCGATAGATATTCAAGTATCGACGCACTTGATGCAAAATGTATCCGAGCAAGTATTTAAATACTGACCAATATCTGTCTCAATAATATATAAATATATACTATAATAGAAAATATATACTATTGTCATTTGATTTATATCAACTTTCGATCTAAAAAACGAGCGGAAACCACTTTCGCGCGAAAACGTGAAAAATCTTCGGCGCATCGACAGCGGAAGTTTAAAACGAGCGTAAATGACATTCTTTTAATTCTTCTTCCAGGTCCGTCGAGCCAAAGCGTTACTCGTCCAATGGCCGAGACATGACGGTGGTTTTAAGGCGCGCCTCAAACAGCCCCACTGACGAGGAGTATATGGAGGTCTCGTACTACTTTCATGACGGTGAGTGCGTACGCACCCTCGTGTCGTATCGTAAAAAAAAAAGCGTCGTCAGATGAGAACGAACGTACCGCGGTTCGTCGCGCGGATCCGGAGCAAAATAAACGGCCACATGTCAGAAATTGGATTATGACATGCGCCGTCGCCGCGCAATCAAGTTCCCTGCGTGTAAGCGCCGCGAAATCGCGAAAAACCTCGTCAACTTTTTCGCACCGTGCTCTATCGCCCTCGGCGCAACTCTTTTATTTTTTTCTCTTTTTTTTTCGCGAGTTACGAGCGCAATCGCGTTCTTTACGCGCTTCCGAGAAAAGCTTCTTAGTTTTATGTCTCCGAGTGAAAGTTTAGAAAAGAGAATAAAATTTATCCTATAATGTGATGTTTCTCAGACTTTCTTCTCGAGCTGAAAGTCTCTCTTGAAAAATCGCATTTTGTAGTATTTTAATAGACAATACGTTTTATTTTCACTTAATAATGCGTAATTTTATGAATAATAATCATTTTATCCAACATCTGATTATTTATAAAACATGACAAATTCTGCCGAGTGCTCGATTATTATGGCAATAATCAGCATTATTCTCATAATCGGTGCAATTTGCGACCACTACCGTCTTCAGATCGATTCAAAATCGAGTTTTTGGCCGGAACTTTTCGAGTGATAAATCGCAGCGCATCAAAACCACCAATTACGAGTAACTAATTACCGTAAATACGGCCTGGCATATCGATGTCACAGTCTCGGTTCCCTTTTAATCGGATGAACATAGGCACGTCCAGACGGTAATCTTGAAATTCGCTTGGCACTCAGCCGAGGATTCTGGTTAGTTGCCGGAGGACACATTCGCAATATCGACGTGTCCGTATCCGCAAAAACAGCGGCCGTGCTTAATCCCGTTTCAAAGATTAGATTTAACCCCGATTAAGTAGCTACGACCTTTCCTTGGCCAGGCAATTCCAGAGATTAAAATGAGACTCCGAGTGTATTACGCGCTCATATCAGGTTACCCTTAATTAATTGCGGTCGGATAATTCGCTCTTGCGACTGTTATGGCTACTTTGTAAACTAAAGCCAGGGATTATTACAAAGGAGCTCAGAAAGCGAGATCAGAACATCATATTTAAATTCTAGGCTAAAATAATGGATTTACTATAATTTTTCACATAAAAACTTCTTAGGTAATTTTTTACAAATAATTAATTAAATGTGTCTGAAAGATATATTGCTAATTTTTCACGGTTTAACTTTAATTGTTTACAATGGAATATAATAAAATAATGATTTGTTTTTTCTGTTTCGTTACAATTTTCTAATGTATTATTTGTGAAAATTTAAATTTTTGCTTTATTTATCTATAATTTTTCTCTCATAAATTTTTAAGCGTCACGTTTCATTGAATTTGAAAATTGATTATTCATAAGCGCAAACAATTTTCAATAGTGCACGAAATGCAAACTAAAACCGGATTATCACAATACAGAATTAGCACGAATAAAATAGAATTTTAGTAGAACAAAACACAAAACGCGGATTGAATTTTAATATCGATGAGATTTTAAACATCGATCGAATTTTACGAGGCGCATCGTATCGACTATGAAATTCGCATTTCGACGGATTTTTTAAATGGCTATCGGCAATACCGTCTGGTATCCATTCCGAATTACAACAATCGTACAAGCGAACAACACTCAAATCCAATCACGAGTCATTATAAAAAAGAGATGTAAATGACAAGAATCAAAAGTCATGCCCAATGACAAACTACTGATGGGACGCTGATTGACGAGAACGACCGTGCCACTGGTCGACGTTATTACGTTTACACGTGTTACACATGTTACGCGCGTTTATACCGCCATATCTCTCTGTGCTCGCAGCGATCGATGAGGGAATTCTGAGCGTTTCAAATCTTAAATAAAATTGTTGTATTTATAAATGGGAAGGTAAAACGCACGCCGAATGTCGCATTCGAATCAATCATGGCTTCGCTAGTTTTTCATTTCGTGTTCATAATGGCGTTCCTGCACGGATTTTCCATTACTTTTTTACAGAGAACATCTCTCTCTCTTTCTCCCTCTCTCTTCTTTTTTTATTTCTTTTTCTCTCGACGACCATCGAATACGAAGATCGAACGTTTTCGATCTCTCGGAATTCTGGAGCCTACCTTATCTCGCGCCGGGTACTATTCGGTGGAACATAAAACTTTATGCGATCCGTGGAGACCGATCTTCTTATGGAAAAGGGTCGAATTCAACCGGGCGATCCCGAAATTGCGGCGAATGATCATGCGAAATTGCCGTGTAAGAAACGAAATGAGCAAATTCAGTCTTGCCACGAGCTTTGGCTTGAAATAAAAGTGCTCATAGGATGTTTATTCATCTTTAACTCACTGATGTATATATATTTCGCGCTGTCAGAAACTATCTTGCGGAAAAATTAAGCTAAAAGGCGTAAAGGAAAGAGATAGACAGTTACGAGAGTCTCGCGAGAATTCCACGAGCGTAGTACGATAAAACGGAAAGATATCTTATATACATTCGAGATCATTTTGGTAATTTTCTCAATTGAGATCTGCGAGTAGATGCACAACATGATTACTTCATTATTATATATTGTACGTTTCTTGTGTTTCATTTGCTAAAGTAATAATAATTTAATAACGATTATTGTAAAAACAGAATTTTTTTATGAAATAATAGAGAAGAGAGAATCAAAGATACCGTGTTTGCGTATAGATGGAAATTTTCTTTCAGTTATTTTTACAAAGCGGAAGCTACGAGGTAATTTTTCTCGACAATTTTTCTCGACTTCCATAAGCAACGCATTTTTCTCTGACGTTACAGAACGTGAGGGTGGCACTCAGCAGCCTGCCAGCGTGTGCGACGTCGAATATTACGGATTGACGTCACCGGTGGAAGGCTCGGTGGTGCATCCGGAGCCGCACCGATTATTCGCTATGGAAGGTCCGGTGAAGTGCAAGCAGCACTTTATACCGGCGCCCAACCAGTCGGTGGTCATTACCGTGAGTTACCCGACGAAATGTTTAATCTCTCTATCGTTCATTTAATCGGCTCCGCCCCGGGGAAGAGGAGGGGATTGAAATCGTAAATTTATTCCCGGCCTTTAAATGCTGTGCCGCGGGCATTTCCATCGCGAATGAAAATTTTCGCATTAGAGTCGACGTCAAAAAAAGAGAGAGAAAACGTCACGAGCAAACATTACCGTCAAATGGAGGGTATGCCGGGGTGGGGAGAAGTTTTATTCCGAAAACTAAAACTTTTAATCTCCATTTGCACGCGATGCCGGCCTTTAATCCGCGTTTAAATAATATTCCGTTGCATCAGACATGGTTTCCCGAAGGCGAAACAACGGTTTCAGCGATTCTCTGCTGAGAACGATTAAATGCAGCAATTGAATTTCCGGTGGAAGCATAGCGACTGTAATCCCGCGCTGAACGATATGCATCGCATTTACGTTACAAATTCGTCGCACAACCGAGAGAATCGTACAGCTTTAATCCCGCGCTATATAAATCGTTTTCATAACATATATTTAGCGCACACAAAAGCATCTTAATCATAGGAGAGATAGCAAGCCAATTTTATAGACGTGAGATTGCATTATTTTAAAATTAATCGATCGTGTTTCCGTTATTTTTTTTTCAATTTCTTCCATCTACGCGGATTTTTAAATTTTGTCATCATTTTGCATTTGCTTCATCGATGCGTCTGTTTATAGATAAAAGGTAGCACGAAACAGACTCCAAACAGTCCGTGCGAGACCAAGTGCGGTGACAGCGGCTGCCACTGCGTCAGCAAATCCGTGGAGAACATGGACCACCTTTTGCTTGTCTCCGAGACCGGACACATTGTCACATGTCTCTGCGGAAATTACCAGGTGAGCGCGCGTAAACGGCGGAAAAATTTTATTCATGGATGGACACATCATGATGTTGCCGCTTTGCATCTTACCGCGTGTACTTTCGCTTCTTGAATACAGCGAGATAAAAGCTATCGTTATTGCCGCGACTTTTATCTCCGTATTGTCACACGAGAACGCTGGCGATGTCGTTAAAATATATTGCCCGCTATACGCAATTTTCTGTGAACGCGATCGTTACCGTCTTTGTGCCTGTTATATCGCTCTGAGCGAAATATGCATTTTTTCGAAAAAAGGGAAAATTTATTACATACGCACATTTGAAAAATCTAAAATAAATTTTTCGCTACCATTGATAAATTAAACATCCTAAATTAAATTCTGCGCAACGAAATTGTTATGGAAAATTCATTCAATGCAATATGTAATACATTGTTATTAAATACGTCAGTTTTACTAATGCGCGAGCATATGATATCATCATTTTTTATAATTTATCATAATATTGTATAATCAGTATATAAATAATTAAAATATAATATAATAATCCAAATGACTTTTGTGATGAATTTAATATACAATTGTTGTGTACGATCAATACAGACTGATGCAAAAATAAAAAATAAACTCGTGTTTGCAAACGCACATAAAATTTTCTAACGTTTTCAATTCAACGTGTTTATGTTAAGCTGAAAAAATATGAAAGAGCTATCAACGCTAGATAATTGATCCAATATAAAATTTGTTTGCGTTCATACACGCGTTTATAATTCGCACACGTCGTACAACTGACCTGACTTTAACTGTATCCACACGATGATTATTAATAGACGTATTATCAGATTACCCAGTCGAGTGTAATCGTTATGGTGAGCTTATAAACGATTTCGATTCGTTGAATCATCATTTTACTCATTCAAATACTCATTATTTCGGTACAATTGAAGCTATTATGCAAAAACAATAAGCTAAATCTGTGTAATTTAACTGCATAGGATTAAATTCAAAATCCGCGATTGACAATAAGCATATGGCTTAGTTATTGATAAATCGTTAATATCATTTTTTTTTCTTTTCTTCAATATTGCGGCAAATATCGTGCGATTAAATTTATAGTCTCCATTATGTATTTATCTATCTTTCGCGTATTCCATCCCAGCGGCTTTTTATCGCCGGGGCTCGTCTTATTTTCAATTTCTTAACGGCTCTTTTAGTCCATATTTCTCGTCGCGCTTTTCATCTTCTCCGACCCGCCTGCCATTTTCCACGTCATATCCCTCGTGTCCCATTTCATCCGTTTAACGGGCTCTATTATCGCGCAGGACTGGCTTCCGGTGGGTATCCGTAGCTGGACCCCGGTCTACATCGAGTGGTCGAGGTCATCAAAGGCGGGCCTCAATTTCCACGCGGCCTACAAGTTTATCAATGACACTTACTGCGGTGATCACACGATGGCGGAACCGGAAGGCGAGGTCAATGGTGGTGATCTAGCGAGTGCCGGGCTCAAGCTGAATCAGTATTATCAGCAGAAGTGCACGTGGATCCTGGATTCGACGATCGACCGACAACTCATCATCGAAGTCAAGTCCACACAGAGCAGTAAGCAGTCCTTTCTACAATCCGTTCAGTAATTACGTCCAAACTTTGTTGGCAAATTTTTATATCTTTTCTACAAAATTTTATCCTATCACTTCTTTCTCATACCTGCTTTTTTTAACATTATCTAAATATCTGAAATATATTTGTAATATGACTAATGTAATTTAGCTCTATATTCTAATTTTTTTAAAGTATAACAGCAATACTTAATTATTAAACTATAATTATTTTATTCTACAAAATGCATTTTTTTTAATTTTTACACGAAAGTATCATGATTTAATATATCATGATTCAATAATAAATATATTAGCAAATTTCTTAATTTTATTCAAGTAAAAAAATTAGATATATCTTATTTAATCGATATATTTATTAATAAATTTATTAATAAATAAGTATGATTATTAAATTATTTCAAGTATTATTTCAGAAGACTGTTGCGAATCGCATCTTTTTCGCAATATTTACTAAAAATTTATTATTATAATGCTTAGAAGATTTTCTTGGAAAAAATTCAAATATATTAAATGAAAAGAAACATAGATGAGGCCAACCCATTGTATCGAATATTATATTTATTATATATCGAGAATATATTTCTTTCAATTATTCTTAAAGATATTCCCGGTCCTATAACTCCTTTAACTTTTATTTCGATAAGCAGAAATTCTCTTTCTATCCCGCAATAGAATTCCATTTGTAGAATTCTATTCCAATCTTAGTCGAGGCTCGAGAGAAAACAGAGATAGATCATCTTGCACACGACGCGCTCCATCTCTGGCGACGACACGGAGAAATCTTCCCTCGATTGCTTTTCTTCCGAGAGACCGCCAGAATTTCTATCCGCGCCATTGGCTCCGCCGTCGCCGTCGCGGATGCGAAAGGGTGAAAGTTGTGGAAGAATAAAGTCTAAGGGTAAGAGAGGACGTCGCGGACCCGACCGACCGAGAAGACAGAGGAGCGCGCCGCGAAACGAATGGCAGTGGGTCGCGAGATTAAAGAGACCATCGGATTTACTACGACGACGAAAGCTAGAGCTTCACTTTGCAGAAATCTCCCACTGTGTCCTCCCTCTGCCGCGCGCGTTCCTCGCGTTCCACCCGTTTTTCCGCCTTTTCCGTTCGTCGCCTTCTCTAGGCTCCCGCAGTAACGTAAGTCGTCATCTTACGAGCGCAGCAAAGGCACACGGCCACCCCATATCGCATATATATGTATATATATATATATATATATATATATATATATATATATGAGTCTGGGAATATTATGACTGTTCTTCACGGTGTGAAATGTGGTGCAAGGAATATTGTTCTTTCTAGCATAATATTGCATTTGTATGAGTGAACTTATGTTTGAAGTTATGTTCCGTTATGTTCTCTAATCGTATGAGAGAAGTGATGTAATTTTTTTTCTTTCGAAACTAAACGTTTGATATTGTCACTCTTTCGTTATTATTCGATTATTCGATTAAAACGTGTCAAAAAGAAAATATTTTACTATTGTGAGCTTATTCATAATTTCTTTCGAAATACTGACGGCGATTGATCAATACAGCAAAATACATAGTAATACAATGAGCCAGAGCTGATTTATACGTTCGCATAATATAAAAAAATTCTATTACATACGAAGCGTATTCTCTGTACAAAAAAGGAAATGGTTTTATTGAATAAAGCTCGTGAATATGAAAAATTACGAATGAATCATTATGGAATATTAGTAAATAGGTTGGATATCAGAAATTGATTTGAGAGAAAAGATATATGATGCGAAAAGTTTCTATCGAAAAATTCATGTATTTTTCTGTTACCATTATGAAGTAGCGAGTATTTACGCGAGTTATGAAGTAAATTAATGAGATTTTTATATGAAACAGTCTGTATTTTATGAACGGGACTACGAATCGAATTATTTTGATGACGACACTTCGTTCGAAACTTTACAATAGAAATTGTTTTTTTTTGTTTCCTCGTTTCTACCTTCATTCTCATTTACTTCCCCTTCTATAGAACATTATGAATAGAGTACTCGTAGAAATCATAATCAAAGCCTCGTAAACGCCGGAAATGGTTTTAATATACTTCTCAAATCATAGCACGAGTACGTTTCTCTCTCTTTTTCTTTTTTATCTTCCTTCTTTAACCAATCACTTCTCTTGCAAAATTTAATCGTTGAGTGCTATTTTCTATCATACATGTGAGAGTTTCACTAAAATGTTTATCCCATCAACAACAATCCTGGCAATAATTTTCATTGTTAACCTATTTATGTACAGCGTATTACAAATTTTTATAGAATAAAAGATAAGCAATGAAAGAAATATCTGTTCGTATAATTTCAAAATGCAAATCATGAATTATAAATATGTACTTGAATAATGGAACTAATTTAATAAACGAAAAGAATATTTATAAAAAAACAAAAAATATATATATTACAATGACAAATTTATATAAATAAATATTACTTCGATGATTAAAAAATCTGTAATTAATAATATTTTATATCGTGCGAATTTTTTTCGCTATATATAATTTTTTATCGCTATAAAAATTTATGAAAATTTACATATTGTGAAAATATAGATATTCAACATTCAAATTATTCATATTATTTCTCTATACATCTTAATATTTCAAAAGTAGCATGGATTCAAAGTTACATGGTTGCAATATTAAATTTAATGATACTGTCCGCCCCATGCTATGGTTTCTCTACTTAACAGGACCCTGCACTGCGTGGAATCTGACAATACACGAGTACAAGAAGGAGGGCGACCCCGCCGGATCTAAATTGCACACGTTCTGTTCGAGGGATTCGCACAAGAATTTCACCCTACCGTGGAAGATGAATACCGTGGTGGTTAGGTGAGTTTCCCACTTCCGTGCACTCGCGCACGGGCCGATTAACCCGACGAAAGTTTCGTCGCGCGCGATCTTGTCTATTAGGTACATTTAACGGCAGTTTTGCGATGGTTCCGACGGGAGATTATGACATGTTCGGTTGAAATATAACGGCGTTTTGCCGGCGAACGATGGCACCTCATTTCGTGTACCATCGCGCTCGCATAAAACCGAGGATTGATGCTCGTACGATCTATTACTGTCGTCCCGCGTGAAGAAATTATCCACTGATTAACAATCGGCCATCGTTCATCTCGTCTTACGACGAATTCCAGATACAATCGTGGCATCATCCCTCCCATTCTATAATCCGCGGGATAAAAAGGAAAATTTTAACAACAACTTTTCTTCACGAGATACCTTCTGTGATTATGATCGATGCGGTTGAATCGAAAAATGGCAGATCCATTTTTATCACAGAAATAATAACTTTTTCCGAGTCACATACTATGAAAAATTGAAAGAAAGAAAACATATAAGAAGTTAGTTTTTAAATTATATAAATCAAAGATAATGGCAAATTATCACCAGGTATACATTGATTTACATAATCATCATTTATTATTTTTTTTTTTAGATCAAGTTCGAAAAAAATACTCTTTTGAATATAAAAAAATCTTATTGTTAGTCAATCTCTTTATATGTATATATATATCGAAAATAATTAATTCTAGGTAAATTGCATAATATTAATTTAAATATATATAAAATATATATATATATATATATATATATATATATATATATAAAATAAGCAAAGAGTATCTGTTTTTGAAAAAACGGAAATACAACAAAATAACTATGCTTTTCAGATTGCACGCTCTTGGTAGAACTGCGCCCCAATACACGATGAGATGGCGAAGTCAGACGGTGATCGCCAATACTCGCAAAAGCGGACCATCGCCACCACCGAACTGGCACGCGAATTTCTCGAGTAAAGCTGAACCGAGAGAAATGACTTTTCTCATTTTCGTCATGTTCACGATTTTATTCGCATGCTCGTTTGATTGTTGAGACTGTAAACTCGAGATAAAAAATCACGTCTATATACCTGTTCCTGTTCGAACGAGCCTACGTTATAGCGTCACATGTACATAAATTTGTGAGGACTCACGTCGAAATCCTCGTTTTACGTCGCTCGATTTGTAAGATGGTTTTAAAGTGGACAGCACATGGTGCATTGATCAAGAATCGAGATTTTCGCCGGTTGGCTCGTTAATTCCTGACTGCATAATTTTTGCGAAAGAAATATTTTAAATGCAGAAAGGATATCGCACTGTACACGCGACGAACAATTCCGAGGAAAGAAATTTTAACTGATCTGTGCTATATTTTTCACTCCACATACGAATTTTTTACGGTACGATAGAGAGTTAACGAGTCAATTTGCCGTTTTTCTCGATCGAATCGTACATATACATATAGATATACATATATATTATACACATTCATACATGCGCGTACTTAGATAGAGTGATGATCAGTTTGTGACAAGCGATTAGCTTGCACAACCGATTGTCACTCGAATCGAAGGAGATGGTTCTATGAAGCCTTTTAGATCATTATTCCTCACCCAATTAGTTTAAACATTTTTATTCTACGCGTAAATAAATAATGATATTGATTTCAATTTTATTAATTAGAATTTGAGAACTTTATCAATATATAAATGTTATGCTTTAGTATTTTAGAACCCGTTTACTTCACATTTTCTATTTTCTAAAATTTTTTTACAAATCGATAGTTGCTAAATAAACTAGTACAGTATAATTGCGATTCATGTAATTATTTCTGAAAATATAGTAAGTAGTGCAATTTTTTACTATGATTTTCACGATTTCCGAGTTTTTATTTAAGTGTATTAAGGCCAGAAGAATAGCCTTGTGTATATATTATACATATAAGAAGATTAACATGCAAGAACGCGATGCACGGATTTGAAATAGCGAGAATCACACACGAGTCACCCCTCTCTCTTTCAGGCGAATGCCAAATTACACGTGTAAGAGATTACAACCATGTAGCGACCTGTGTACATAGGTAGTGGCGTTAATAGAATTTGTACAGAACACACGATTAATTGTGTCTACCCTAAATCTGCGAATTACTGTAAAGTAACGATAAGACAATTAATCTTACGCGGCTCTGCGGGAATGAGAATGAACGAAGAGAGAGTGTATTTTAACGAATGAATTTCGCGTGTGCCCAAGACACTTAGCGATTTATTGTTATACGGTTTGTCGATCGAACGGAATGCCCTTATCACCACGATGGCGTATCGATAATTATCAATCTGATTCTTTTTTCGAGGAATCGCGAATCGAGCAGTCACACCAAGAACAAATTCACTGTCCGAATATCTTACGGAAATAGTCGATCCGTTAGAGCAAGCACGCGATTGATTGATTATTACCGAAGAAGTGGAAATAATGTTAGAGGTCGTAAATACTTAATGTACGTATTTGCTAATGCCAGCCGGTAGAACGAATCGCGTACCCCTAACCAGCTGTACAACAATGCGAGAATGTTTCTACAATTTTCCATTGATTTTATAAAATGAACCTATGAGATCTCATCGCGTTTTTTCTTTCTACGGCTAATTAAGATAATGCAACGTGTGTTGGCCTAAGTATAATAACACTAGTCATCTTTATGCACTTGCTCTGAAAGAGTCTTTATATCGAATGTATTTTAATGTAAAAAGGAATTCATGCGTTATTTTGTTGCATCGACACATTTTATTTTATTATTTTTTATCTTATATTAAATATTATATTATATTATTAAATATATATTATTAATATATATTATTAATATTATTAATATTATTAATAAATATATATTATTAAATATATATATTAAATATTATATTATATTAAATATATATCTCTGATCTCATTTTAAAAATACGGATATATATTTGCTGTAATATCAAAATTATATTTTTCGCGATCATTCCTTCGTTCAATTTTTTCTTGAAATTTATAATTCGTATCTTTATTTTTTATATTTTATGCTTAGAATGTAATTTATAAAAACATTATTTAAATTCTTACGTTTTCTCTATAACCAAAGAAAGAACATTTGCATTTTCAAAATAGATATTGAGAAAATTAATTAATTAACTTGAAAAAATGATTATACATTATAATCATTATATTATAGAAGTTTTACTTGAGGATTTTATTTATCATATATTTTGGACCGTATTTATTATATAATACATCAAATTATTTTTATAAACATTGTTATTAAATTCGCATTATTAGCGATACACAGAAAAAGGCACTTATATTAATATGTTGTGTTGTGTATATGTAATTTATAAGGTAAAGCGATATTATATTCGCCGAGAACCTCGTCAAACCAGATATGAAAGTCGTTATCTATTTAATTATCGCGAGTGATGCAATGAAATCGAAATCGACGCACAGCAATGTAATTTAATATAAAAAAACGTAGATGTGTGAGAAATATGTTACAGAATTAATTTTTCAAAGAGAAATATGACAAGTGCTATGCGCTTCTATGTTCAATATTTATATATTTGTAGAAATTACGTTCGACATCATTATTATGCATTTATACAATAGCTGGCCTTTTATTTGGAAAGTATACCAATTTTACACAAAACACGTGCGACCTAATGAAAGAAAAATACGTGTTACATGTACATGTACTAGCCACGTATATATAAGTCACAATAAATAGTCAATTGTTTCATATAAAGTCTAAATAAAGTGAAATGAAACACTAACTTGTCCTTTTGTTTAACTTAAGCCTATTTATTACTTGATCTCGTTTCAAAATAAAGTTTTATTCTTGAAATGGCAAGCAGCTTAATCACCTTTACTAGAAATTAGATTATTATAAAATGCGTGTTGCACGCACGCCATTTTTTTCTTACGTCATCATTATGTCTCGTATATCATTTAATAAATCGCAAAATCAAAAATAAAAATGGATGCACAAAAGTGCAAACATATCATTACATATAAATATAACATATCTTTAAAAAAAACATCATATTTATCATTTTAAGAATGAAAAGTGAGCAAAATAAAGTGTCTACGTAAAAATGCAATACTTCGTTATTTGATATATTATTAAAAAAGATTCATTGCAATGTATATGAAATTGAAATAATCTGCAAAAAGATATCATAAATTGTCGTAAAACATTATTTTAATTTATAAATTATTAATTTATAAATAATTTATATTATAAATCTAATAAAATTTTATCTTATAAAATCGTATTTCCACATTACTTCATGTAGAAAATTTGTCTACTTCGCAATTAAATATAGGTACAATTTAATGCATTTAATTAAATATATATTTGTTCACATGTTATTTTATTCCATGTGTGTTTCATATAATATAAAATTATCAATAAATATGTGTATGTGAATGAATAGATTATGAAAAATTGGAATATAAATAGCACATTATTAAAATTAGAAAATAATCATTAATGGTTAACGGTATTCAAATGAATTATTCCGAATATATTCCGAATATGATTGTAGATTTTCCAGTTTTTCTATTTTATTTGTGTTCACGACATACGCATTAAAGATTTTCTAATATATTGTTCTTTTGTATGCATTAATTTGTGTTTTTTTATGTAATATTTAATCTTAAAAAAATAAAAATAAATAAAGAGGTACAGATTTCTAAAAACACAGATTTATATATTATCGAAAAAAATATTTAAAAAGAAAAATAACGAAAAGGGAACAAAACAACAAAGCTAAGTAACTCAACATTATTCCCTATAGTAAGAGAGAGTATTTTATAAATATTAACTTACTTTTTTATTTCACTTAAATATATAAATTTTCTTATTCCAATCTTTATTTTACTCCAATCTTCATAACAAATGTGAATAAAAAATTTAATATTTTTATTTCTTCAAATTTTTATGCATTTTTACATAAAAATAATTAAATAAAAAAAATAATTTTCTCTCTCTCTCTCTCTCTCTCTCTAACAATTATTTTATTATCACTTTATATCGATCAAACTCAAATTGTAGAAATATTTTTTTAGAGTAAATCACCTGCTCAAACTAATCAATAATACATATAAAAATGAAAATAAAAACATGAAAATAAAAATAATATCCAAGTTATTAATTATTTGTATAGCATATTATTTGTATAGCAATTATTTATATAGCATATATTTATACACACATTGACAGATAATTACTTATATTCTATTAAATATTTGGCCCAATTTATCCTAGTCTCCATTTTAAGGCATAATGAATTTGTGAAGCATATATATCAATAATATTTCTATATTCTTAAACTTTTATAATTTTTAAATATAATTTTTATTTTTTAATTTTAAAATTTTAAGATAAATAATGGCTTTTAATATATATCAAATAATTTATAGAAACAAATAATTAATAAGATTTCACTAATGCATTTATTATCATTGCAAATTTGTATATCATAATATAATAATTATTAGGAAAATATTTTAAATTGTTTAGTTCGTTTCCAATATTCATTATCTTATAGATACATTTTATATACACATTAGATAAAATTTTCACAAATCCATTATTTCATAAATAAAATAGGAAATAGTTTAAATGATTTAATTGGTTTCATGCAACGGATTTACACTTTAATACGCATCTATAAAATACATAAATATATGTATTTAATATAAATTGAAACATGTGTGTGTATCCAGACAATATTTAATAATTCGAAAAATAATTATGACGCGCATATTATAAATATTTATAATTTAAATTAAATATATATATTTATGTATTTTATAGATGCGTATTAAAGTGTAAATTTTTATTAAATTATTTATAATAAATTATTCATATTACTTTTTTTTATTTAATTATATATATAATAAATAAATAATTACTCACTTCTCACTTGATGTCATCCCAAGCCTGCTCCTTCTCTCTTATTTCATCATTGTCGCTCCTTCCTGGCGAAAATTAATTACAATTAAACGCGTGCTTGCAAAAGCAATTAATTATGATTACGCGCGCACTAATCACACCCAAATACAATTAACGAGCACGCGGCACTTTGCACAGCACTTCCGACTTTAATAATGACAGGTGACGCGCACTTGATTATGGTGGGATAACGCCGGAAAAGCGCGCGAAGCTCGCAGTATCTCTAGACTAACCTCCTTTACGCGCCAACAACACAAATTTAAACAAAACATAGATAATTATATATATACCATATTTATATCCTACGCAGTCAGAAACTATTAATATATATATTAATTATAAAATATGATTCCAATTATGATTTATTCAAATTCGTTACCGAATACAGAACGACATATTTGCTTGAAACAATATATCGATATTTAATACGAATAAAATGCGCGAAATATTTTATATTTGTTTGAAAAATCGCTTTGATATACGAGTTATTTAATCATACAAGTCAAATATAATATATTTATGCGAAATAATATTCACTAATCACCTGCCGGAGAATGATTTCGTGATATTTCTCGCAATCGCGCCTCGAAAATTAATGCGTAATATGAAACATTACATCGCTGCTTACGTTTGCTGAATGAGAATGATAACAATGTAACCGCGCATAGAGTGATACGTCAGCAACGTCAAATCTATGCAATCATCCTATACAATCAGAAATTATTAAAATATAATTCAATTATAATTTACAATTAAATCACGATTTAGGATCGATCTGTCCCGCACTCACAACGTTTCGCTACCGACTCCGGAAAGACGTTAGGAAGAAACTTGTTGATTGGCGGGAAAGTAACGCAAGAAAGTGGCGCGAAATTATAAAAAAAAACAGGAAAATTAATGATTGATGTTCAGCTCTAAATGTTTTTCGGAAAAAATAAACGCTTCTTAATCGCTTTTTGACTGTATTCCCTCATATAAAAAAACCAATTAATAATTTTAAAAATCTATTAATATCTATATATAAGCAATTATCAATAATATATATTTCTAATTTTGTTAAATTCAAAATTAGAAATATATATTTCTAATTTTGAATTTTCGTTAAAATTTAATAACAATCTTAAAGAGAGCATGTTAGAAAAATAATTGTTTTATTTTCTTAATCATTTTCAAATTTTTCAAATTATTCTATAATATGTATGACGATATGGAAAATTATGACACATATATTATTAATATAAGAATATGCAATAAATCGCTTCATTAAGAAAAAAAATAATTTATTCACACATGTAAGTAAGAACGCAATCTACATCCATAATGTAGCTATATATGTATAGTATATAATAAGATCGCACGATATTAGAAGTAACAGATATTGGAAGAAACATATTTCAATAGATATTATTTGAATTCATTTAAAGATTTAACAGTACAATATCTATCTGACATAAAACAAGAAAATATAAGAAGACTGATATAATTATAATAGGATAAGAAATATGATCTATATTTAAACGACATCATTTTATCTCTAGATAATTTTAAGATCTAATAAAATATATACATTACGTCATATTTTTTCCACATTATATTAAAAAGAAATATAAAGTATATATATATCTGTATATATAGACACAAAAATCTCAAAAATGATTTTAAAGACATGAGTTAAATCTCTTATAACATATAACGTTCAGGTGTCATGTACTTATATTGTAACATATAACATAACTTGATTAAAATTTACGATGCATCAACTATCATTCTTTTACATTAACAATGAATGATTGGACATCAACATTTTGAAACTCGTCCATTTTTAGAATATCTAAAATTTCAAAAAATTTTTCTTACACGTATTGTGATACAGTCAATTGATCCCTATTAATTACCGTGCTTTCAATAATTATATTAATAATATCGATCACAATTATCTTCACAAATAATTAAACAAACAATATCACCTGATTCGCAGATACAAATTTTAATTTACTCATTTTCTGATCGTATTGTAAATTATCATTAATATAATATTATGTATAACACATATTTTACAATATAAATTTCAATATTTTACAATATAAATTTTAATAACTTTTATAGAACTGAAATTTTTGAGCATGTATTGTTATTATAAAATTAAACATTGCTAAGATATGTTTTAAACAATTTCACATGTTATTTTATTTACATATATGAAGTAAGAAATCGATTATGTATATATATATTAGAAAGAATATAATATCAAGAATGAAAAAATTATTCCCAAATGAATAGATAAATGTGTATATATATACATACATACATGCATATACATACACATATACATACAAATTAAATATATATATAATACAGAATTTATATCTGTACATAAAATTTTACAAATGTATTTATAAATACATTTTATATAATTATATATTTTGTTTTAAAAAATCTTTATAATTTAAAAGAAACTGCATAAATACAATTATGACTTTAATAACATAAAACAGATATATATATATATATATATATATATATATATATATATATATAAATTCGTAACCGTTGTAAAATACTACAATCTTTATTTAATGTATCCATATGTATGGATACATTAACTAAAACAATGATTGATCACATAAAAAAGAAGAATATTCTAACACATTAGAATATTGCCTTACAATATTTTAGTAATTGGAAGTTTTAAATGATTTATATGTACTATATTTACTATCTTTTAATGGATACGCTTAATTCTTCTATTTATGTAACAATATTTATACATAGGTAAACAATGCAATTTATGGTACAAATTCCTTGATGGCTAATCGATAAACCAGGTCGAGAACCTATATGATAAAGAGGAGAATGATAATGTTTAATGCCCTAGGTATATTTTACTTTCATTAAAATTAGGAACAAAACCGTAAAAATGCCTCGGGTTACCCACTCGATACATTCTCGTGTCTTTAAATGCCTGTTAAGAACACATGAATATCGCTACATATATATTATCTTGGAGTATCAAACTGAGATTCGTCCGGAATAATACGGAAACTACAAATACATCTTAAGTTTACGTGGATACATTATGTAAGACTGCAGAAGCAGAATTCAGAAGCCCCAGTCGCTGCTTTTGCTTTCGTTGCTCCGTCATCTTTTAAAATAAAAAAAATACGATTTGTATTTGAATATTCCTTGAGTATTTTTTCTAACTTGAAGAATAGCTTTTGAAGTAAAATTTAAAGGACATTCTCTTGACATACCTGATCACGAAGTTCCATGAGTTGTTGTGATAAACATTTAACTAACAGCTGCGTGGATTCTAATTGCGACTGTAAACTTCTTAATTCCACTTGCTCACCTTCACCTTCATCTGCCGCCAATGACTTGGCCCGCAATCTCGGGAACCATTCCAAATTTCGATCCTGTGAAAGTACATAGAGCTTAAAGACATAAGCATCGCCCAAATTTTTCAAGCTCTATGAACTATTACCTTAACCATAGCGTAAACATATGATTCTGGGCCTGTGAATTCTGTCGGATCTTTCACCTTCACCAAGACAATAAAGTAGAGGTAATGCCACATGTTATGCTCATGCTTTATATGTTCTTCAAAAGAAACTGTTTTATTATCGAAAGCTGATCTATTCAAACCTATAAAAAAATACATATATAAAATTATAAAATATATCCTATGGTATATGAAAATTAAAAATATGAAGAGAAAATATAAAGCACACAATACATAAAATAAATACTTGCCACAAATGAAACACGTATTTTTCAAAATCAATTCCTTCTGTTGTTTCTCTGATCTAAGATCTGCAAATGTATCAATAATCACACCAAAGATGAGATTCAAAACGATAATTATTACAATGAAGAAGAATAGTAAGTCATATACAACTCTTGCAACAAACAAAGGTTCCTGAAAGATAATAAAGTTTTTGAGTATAAAATAATTTATATAATTATTTTTATAATTTCCCTTTCTCTTACTTACAATGCTGGATGGTGCTCGTAGAATATCTCCAATTCCACCACCATTCCTCAGCCCTTGATTTAATGTAGTAACGATACACATAACGAGTGAATCACAAGCTCGTTCCTTCAATTCTCCACCGATGTTAATCACTTCAGCTTTATTTTCTTGTTGGTTTGCTGAATTATTTAAAAAATTTATTTCAGAATAAATATTATTTTATATTCAAGTAAAATAATTACATTATTTAAATTATATCATTGCAATATATCTACCTTCACGAGCATATTGTGATATAGTTTCCGTTGCTTCGCATTTTTCCTTATCACCAATACTACAAGTATCTGCAATTTTTTGCTCAATAGAAGCTACAAATTATATAAATTTTGAGTCATTTTATTTGTAAAATTAAAAATATCTATATAAATTTATATGTAATATCAAACAGTTAAACTCACATATAACTTCCTCCTCCACAGGAACAAGAAAATCATCTTTAAAGAACATAAAACCAATAATGGAAAACATATAAACTAAAATCAAGGCTAACACAGCCGTGAGTATGATAGATCTTCCATTTCGAGTTACAGATTTTATTACATTGAGCAAAGTCTCCTCGCGATAAACCACATCAAAGAGCTGAAATAAATGACAAATATTATAATTTTGTATATATTTGTAAAAAGAGTGTAAAAATAATTTATCACTTACTAAAACTGAATAGAAAAACGGATGCATAAAAATTCCCAGAACACAGAATATTAAATACAATACATGATATAAAAGTTCGATATTAGTTATTATTTGCTCTATACTTTTAGTCAGGGTACCCTGATTACCTATAATACTTATAAGATGTACAACTTTTAATAAAATCTGCAATACAATACATGTAATATATATTTAAAATCGTAATATATTTATATACACATAGTTTTATCATATTTTTTTACCGTAACAAAACCGAGCAACCATAACGTTGGTTCTGGACCTACAGAGAAAATCAATCGCAATATCGTTGATGCAACTAATGTACGTATACCGGATTCTCTCGGCAAGGTAATAACGATAGCAGCAGATGCGAGCATAACTGTCCAAATTAAAGCTGACAAATGATAACTGAGTTCTATAAATAAAAAATAAAAAATTACATGTTATATATCATTGTATTACATGTTATATATCAAGACAATTTAAGAAATTCAATTCTCTTTTATATGTATGTGTGTTAATTGAAACTCACTAGGCACAGAATCCACAAATGGATAAAAAAAGGCTACGATAAGATTTATAAGAACGGCGCAATTGAATAAAATATTACTCCATAATGACATATAACTGCTCATCCAGAATAACATTGATTGCCCTATAAATTACAATTAATTTATTATTAGAAATTTCAATTTAGTATCCTATTTTGTTTAATCAATAAACATGCCTCTAAGTTTCTTTTGCCATTTCATCTCATTAAACATGTCTTCTGTCCTCTCAAAGAAATCGGAAACTTTCGATCCTTGGTCATCTCGGTCTGTAGTATTTAATACTTTTATTTTTGTATCGACAGTTATAAGTTCGCAGATCTCCGGAATCGGAAAGACAATTTGCTCGAGCGTTCTGTCGTGTCTCACAATCTGAAACATAAAAATATTTTATTGGTAAAATATATTATATAATAGCATTCTCTCTCTCTTTGTGAAAAAACTATTCTCTCAAAAAAAAACTATTTTTATATTTACACAAGAACTACAGTACCTCTATTTGAGCTGTATGAGATGCATAGTACTGCAATGCTTTATTAATTTTTGGATCTGCATTGTTCTGCTCTGATGGTTTCAATATTACTGCCAATTCCTTATTGTGTTGCGCTAATTGATGACACAAGATGTAGATATTGTGCCCAACCTAAAGAAAAATGCATGTTTAATTAAAATAGATAAAGCAATTATAAAATAATTATAAAAATAAATCAATAAAGTATTTGTGTTATATATCCCTACTTCTTTAGGAGACACTCCTTCTTCTTCATTTGTCGAGGAATCATCAACGTCACTATTATCATCTAACAATTCCTGATGGAAAGCTTTGCACGCCACATCTACAAGCTGTTTCGGGTTCATATTGTACATGATTCTTTCGGCGTTCTCGCTGTCGCCTCTGCTTTCCATAATCGCCAACAATAATTTACTGGCATTATTTTTTAATTCCAGCACCAGATCCATTCTGGTCTTTTCTAGAGGATTTATATCGTTCAGTATCAATGCTGTTATAATATCTAAACCATTGGACTCATGTGTGGCAATACAATTTTGATTATCGTGGCATGGTCCCTGACAGTATTCTGTCAACGTTTCCAAAGTTTGATTAATCAACGCTACATTGTATTCATTGATGTACAGACCGAGGAGACCTAATCCACCGGTAGTAGAGCCGCAGATGCAGTCCAAAAACATGAGTGTCTCAGATACCAGATTGAAATTTGTTTTATTATTTTGATTCCGTAGGAAATTCTATATGTTAAAACAATAAAAAATGTTTTATTTATATCAGAATGTACCGCAGCAAAAATACAAATTCCAGATAGATAATAGTACCTGTAATTCTCTATTGTGATTCTCGCAAAGTAGTTGCAAGAAACGCAGAATTGGTTGCATCACTAAAACTTTAGGGCTCAATTGACCCTCGTCGACCTCAGGCGCACTACTTTTATTCCTATCTAATTTTTCACTTATATCTTCTAACGCATTATTTGCCATGTCTTCGCCAGGCGCAAGACCATTTTGCATGTTTGCATACACCTGTGCATTGGACACTTGATTTAATTCTTCACGAACCTCGTCAGTTATTACCATTCCATTGGGCTTCCCTATATATAAACGCATATCTAAGATATCTATTATGTGTAATTAATGTATACACTTATACATATGCTTAAGTTAATGCATGAAGTAAAAATTAAATAGATAGATTCATAATAGCATTCAGCGTAGCGACACTAATTTATTTTATCTTTTACCTAATTCAGGTTTTCGGGATATCTTATCTATCTCTTTACCCTCTTTATCCTCATGTGCTTTAGCCGCCATATCGGATGTATTTACCGTTACGGTAGATTTAATCTCTTGCTGAGCATCTTTCATTTTATCATAAAACACCTGTGCAAAAGATAATATAATAAGAATGTTGTTGTATATTATACATTGACAGAATATGAAAAATTACCTTGAAAAACGATTGGCTCAAATCGCCTCCCATTAGTTTATTGAACATACTCTTTTGTATGATGGGATTTCCACCCTCCAATAATGCAATACCCAATTCTACAGCTTCTACGAATATGCTCGGAGAATGTACACTCTTAATCACCAATTCTACCACTAAATCTGAAGCTCCTTCGCGATCAAGATGGGTTTGCACTTCGTGTAATGTTCTACCAGCTCGACTTAATATTTTCGCTGTAAATAACAATTCTCTTCTTATTTTCGACAGAAAGATATTAAAAAAATAAATAAATAAAACTAATTATGTCTTATGACTTTACCTCCTGGACCATGGGTGATAGTCGCACTACGGGATACTCCAATATCAATATTTTCCGGTTTCTGTATAAAACCTTTGCCGAAGTAACGCGTCAGAAGATTATTTCTCAATACATCTCCCTGGGGAAAAAAATAGTACTTTATGTCAGCATTCTATTATGTGTTCAAAATCAGAATGATGTACCAATACATAGTGCACAACATTAATAAAAAAGAAAGGTCTAGTACAACGTTACAAATATTCTCTTTGTATATTCACAAACATATTCTATCATAAATATAAAATATGTATAAATTTAAATCGTATATTTACATAATCGGTGCTTTATGCTTTATGTGCTTAAAAGTGTAAGAAATACTTGTGCAATTTAGGATGCGTGTAGGAAATCTCATTATATTATTCATGTAAAATTTATACAGCCCGAGACAAAATATATGATAATTAAAGTGCAACATATGAGAGAAGATAAAAATGAAGTTAATGCGTATTGCAAACAACATTCATATATTTGTACATTAACAATTGATGAAGATCATACAAAATCGGAGATTTTAATAAAAGTTTAATTTGTGTGAGATAATTTATATATGTGTGTGAGAGACATTTATATAGGTGTGTAAGAGATTATATTTATAGATCAAAATATCCTTAGGTAAAAGCACGCAAAGGAGAATAATAGTAGCATACATATTTTGGATATTATACATACGATTATATTTTAATATATTAATAAGATGCCGATATACTTCTAATTAAAGTGTTCAATATATCGATTGAATATAAACTATCTAACATTCATGTTATTGGAGAGAATAAGGAAAAATTAAGGAAAATAAAATTCACACAAAATATCACATTTATATAATTCCGATCTAGGATAATTAAAAGTAAAATATATAAGATATATATATATAAGTAAAAATAATTATATCATTATAGAAAGTCAATGTGTAATCATTAGAATGTTAAAATCTATTATATATATTGTATTGGTACATCTCTTACTATATAATTTATATACATTTAAATCTATCTCTATATATAAAAGCTTTTAATTATATTTGTATTTTTATATAATAATATTAAGAGAGATATATATATATAATACATATATTCTCTTTATATAAACAAACTAGTTTAAATTTGATTAAACAAAATAGAAATAATATTTTCAGATGTAAAGTAAAAAAATCTTCGATACACGGTAAATTTGTGATGAAATAATATATATTGCAAATCTTTTATAAGAATATAAACAGTACTATATGTTCAACAGTACTATAGTCATAATAATTATACATTTTTTTAATTGTTTATTATTTTATACCGTGAATCAAAATTACTTTCACATATAAGATTAGATAATTTTTATATACATTGTGTATTTTATGTATGTATATATATATATATATATATATATATATATATATATATATTCTATAAGATATTCTAATATATATATTAGAATATCTTATATTAAATGCAAAGTATTGTAAACAAGATGAAAAATGATAGTAAGAAATGGATATATATCATAAGAAATGGAGATAAATAAACGTGCATAAATTAAGCGACATGCATGAAAGATCTACACAACGTACATTATATCCTCTACTTTACGAAATTTTACCACACCATATACGACTTGATGTGTATGTATAACATATAATGAACAATCATTTAGTCAACAACTTAATCACACAATTAATCAATTACAATTAGCAACATATGTTTATCATTTCGTTAGCTCTATAAGATGGAAGATAAATTATGAGATTTGTTATGATTTGCAAGTCAAAGAGAAGTGTTTAAAATAAGTAAATTAGATTCTTCTTTTTTTTCTGGTGAGTTACTTGCAATGACTCTTTTCTTATTTTTAAAAATGTATGCAATATGTCGTAGTGGTGTTAGAAGTATTCTTTATCCGCGCGTCCTAAATTACATCACGCGATATCATCAATCTTTCTTTTCAGCATAAAATAATTTTGTTTCATATACGTTGTGCCCACTTTTTTCTATCTACTTTAATTTTTACCGGCTCTTGCTGAGTCATTTGTCGATCATTCTCAGACTGATCATTGGAATCTGTTCCAACTTGTAACTCGCTCTTCGTTTCAGACTCCTTCTCTTCCGAGATACCTTCGTTCTTCATTCGCAGCATGAAAACATCTTTACCTACATATCTATTCTACCAGATCTACTCACCCACCGCTAAGACTTTGCGTGGCGTATATTGAGAAATCTTATTAACTTTTATATTATTCTTTTGTAATTATGCGACAAGCCAAATAAATATTTAATCGCGTAATAAATATTTAATCGTCTAATGTGCTTATGAGCGCTCAGGCATTCAGCTTCATTATGAGAAGACGCGACGCTAAGTTTAGCCAAGCATTACTTAATACAAAGTAAGAAATTTTTCAACTTTATAAATACTCGAATCACCTTTTCGGAACAATGCGCTTATATCCCGAGATATTCTTGTATTATTTAAGCAATTCTCTTAAATCTATCTATATATTGAACTGAATGCCCTTTTTCGCGATGCTGTGTTACCTTCCTTAGTATGATAAATGATCATATAACTGCATGCAAAACACGATTATATGACGCTCACCTTTTCTCCGTACTCGGGATCAATAGCCATCATTTCACGAAGTGTCCTTAAGACCTTGACACATAATTTTTCTTCCGTTTCTTCTAATAACTTTTCAGTATGTTTAATTAATCTGCAAAGCAAAAATGCATAAATATATTTATGTATTATACTATGCGTTAATATTGAGTTATTATTATAATTAAAAATTGTACCTTTTGATAAAGCCACCATTTTCGCATCTTTTTCTGGCATCAGTTGCTGCAGGAAACAATAATTCAGGTCGATAGAGAATATCCACTAATAAAGACAATTCGGATTGTACTAATGGTTTCAATTGTTCCTCTAACAGACATACTATATCCTGGAGACCTTCGATAATGCTTCGATCTAAACGCATAAGCTAAACAAAAACATATGTGGTGTCAGTAAATTAGACCATTACTATTTCTTTAAATAATCAAATTATCTTGCACATACAAAATTTTTGTACAATCTACACTACGGAATAAATCGATTTACGATTCGAAAATTTAAATAACACAATCTCACAATATAAAATGTCTATATATCCCATGATATATCTAATATTCAATACTGTTACACATTAAAATATTTACTTTCCTACTTATAATTACTAATGAAATATTAAATAAATTATTTTATAATATTATTTAGATATATTATTTAGATGTAATTATGATTATATATTTTGTATATATATACATATGTAGCTATGAAACAGTGATAATTAATATCTTCAAATATATGAAGCCCAATATGTAAATCTCTATATATAATAGCTAGTATACTAATATTAGCAATCGCACACTACATATTGCATCTCTAAACTAACAAAATGCTACGCTTCCGTGAGTGACCTTTACCTCGTTGTCAGAGCCTTCCATACAAAGTAAGTCACTCTATACATTTAAGTAAATTTATTACATAATTGCTCTTTCATGGAACGTAAACGATATTCAATTATTCTAATTTATTCCATAATGAGAACTAAATTACAAATTACCTGACTTTGACTACGCTCGATCTTTGGTTGTTTAGCAGCTTGTAACCATTTGCTGGTCTGTCTACTAAGCATAGCTGCTTTGTTAAACATAGAAGCTACTTGGCTTTCTAGATCAGTCGGTATAGCGATGCCTCTTCCTTTAGCTAAGAAAAACAACATTATTTATATTATTTACATAAAAATAGGCATTATTCTTAAAGAGTGATATTTTACAAAAGATATTACTCACCTACATCCGATAATGTTCGTATACAATTCTCAACATTAAATCTTTGTCCAGCGTTTAACCATGCGCATTGTGAAACTTTAAAAGCCGCATGAAGCAATTGAACAAATATAGGTTGCCTTGTCTATTCCATGAAAAATAAATGCGAAAATGTATTAAAATTGTCCGTATTATAATAGCAAAATAAAAAAGAATTATATTATTGGATTACTTATATAAAAAGCTTATATATATATATATATATATATATATATATATATAAAAGCTTTTTTTAAATATAATAAATCATATTTTTAAATTATACAGAAACATGATATCAAACCAATAGTATCAATTCTTATTTTTTAATATTAAACAGTATTCTTTATGAGACAATTATATTATTTTAAATTATTAAACATCTCGTTATATTATAATTATTTTCATATTTAGCAAATTTAAATTGCCATTATATATTCTATTTTTTGTTATACTTCTTATTTACATTTAATAATTATTATTATATTATACTTTTACATTAAAAACGTCTTGCGTAAAGTATAACACATTCACTGCCAAACAGTTTATAGACAGAATAGAAAGATATTACATGCCATATATAAATTGTAAATTTTTCTTTATAAATTAGAAGAATTTAGAAAACATATAGATAGAATGAGATAACATATTTTAAGAATAAGGTAGGTATATAATAGTCATAATTAATAATAACAACAAAATATGTAGTTTACAAAAATGATTGCATTCAACAATGACAATGAATGTGTTAATTATATGCAAAGACATATACGGTACATATAAAGAAGAAAATGCAGTTTGTATTTACAACATCAGTTATTTTGTGCTGCTAAAGCTTTCTATAATAGCCAACATCATAAATATATAATTTGTGAATAATTTAATATTCTTATATTCTTTCTTCTGCCTTGAAAACAAATTCTTATTATATACAGTTAGATTATATAAGTCACTTTCTCAATTCCAAAAAATAATTTTGTAAATATTATATGTAATTTTATGACATTATAATGCAGACATATATATATACTCAAAATTAAGATAACAAATGCATTTGAAAATGATTAAAATATCAATTTCTATTTTTTGATAAAAAATATATCATTTCCTGAAACATGTTGAATGCTATAAAAAATAATTTTTGAATATTTCTAAATATCTCCAAAAAGATGCTAAACATATAAAACTAACGTTACAATTTTAGAAATAACTTTTCCTCTCCTATAAAATCATAATTTTCGATTTTTAAATATCTTTTTCTTGGAGACACTATTATTCTGTTATTTTTTTTCTTTATTTAAAAATAAAAAACTATACTTCATGACCATTTGGTTTAAAAAAATTGTAATTTTGTCATTAATTATAATTTTATCATTAATTACAAATATGATGAAGTTATCAAAATTGTTGAAAATTAATTTTATTTAAAACTATAATTATAATTCAGGAAAAGCTCAGCAGAAAAAAATCAAAATATAGTCATATAAGAAAACATATAAGAAAAAAGTGAAAAAATTTATCCATGATATATTATTCGATATTGAAAAAATGGAACATAAAGATACATAGATAGAGTTTTGTTATATAATCTAGCAACTGCCCCCTTAAGAGAAGAACCTAGCATTCAATACTCACATAGCCAGAAAGATTATTATCTGTATTCCGATCGCACTCCTTGATGTTCCAATACAGTCTAGCCTCGTGCAGATGTTTCTATTAGTAAACCAACCCACCACCATATAGACCGATAGCACCCATAGACCCAATAAACCAATGTTGTTGAATCAAAGAAGACCAGGAGGTGTTGCATGCCAAAAACACAGAACATGCCACTGATGCAATTAGCAATGACCAAGCACACATCATACACAGTATATGATTACTAATAATTGATATCAATCATACTGCCTATTGCTCTCTTTTTTCCTATATGTATATGTATGTGTGTAATGTGTACTTAGTTAATAAGTGAGCTTAATTTAATGTGTTTACATGCAAAGCGAGAGATTATTAAACAAATGAATGTCAATTATTTTGCATATTTATTATAATTAGAATTATAAAAATATTTTATTTCACATTTTATCTAATGCTTTATTATATATTGATTTTATTCTTATGTTATTCATACATTAATTAGAAACATAAGCTTTTATATTATACAAAATCTATGCTCTATCTTTTATTGAATATTAATTTTGATAAATTTTGATTTCGCAATGAAAAATTTTAGAATAAAAAATTTTTTATATACAATTATATTCTTAATAATTATAATAAAAATTCGCAAATTAAATATGAAGTATTCTCTAAATATGTGTAACATTGACTGAATATATTAACTGCAAGCATATCTTTTATGCATATTCTTCTATGAAAAATTGTATATCATTGAAATAATTAAATTAATTCATTTTTATGAATAAAACTTGTGCAAGAAAATTTCCATCAAGAAATTTTAAGTGCAGAAACAACACCACATAAACCTCATTAATTTTGAAGTTAAGGAAGCATGAATCCCAAATTTCTCCCAATATGAATAAATTTATATTTAATTTGGTGTTAAACAATTATCTTATAAATATTATTCCATCAAAAATAATGTATATATATTCACCGAAAAAAATTAATATATCAACAAGATATGTAACATGTAGATTAATTAATTAAAAAAAAGAGACAAGTATGTGTTTGTGTGTATATACACCATGAAAGATAATGATAGTTCTCATAATGCAACAAATAAAGACATTACCTGCACAGTGGTGCTTTGATCGGAAAATGGACTGCTGAAAAATGTGGATATAATATTCATTAGACAACTCGTCACATAAGTCTCTAAGGCTATATCCGCATGTTGTCGATCGTGGGTAAACGAAGCAATTAAACCCATATCAACTATAAAAGATTTTTCAAACAAGGACCACATATGATTTGAAGTATAAATTTCCTTCATCTCGACTTCTGTATCAATATAACAATGATTGAGAAAATTGATGTACGCTTCCTTCACCTATTTATAAACAATACAAAATATATCAATATATAATATTATATGTAGAACTATATTTTAATGAAATATAAACATTTTTAAAATTTGATAAAAAAATTCACCTCTGGTATACAGTCTGGATGTGATACTATAGCAACGATGTCGTCTAAAGGCAAAAGACTGTGACATTTAATCTCAGTATTGACATTCTTACCCATTGTGCAGCAAGCTAGAAGTTTTACTAATTCTACGTGATACCTAAAATATAATACTTTCTGTGTATTAAATCTTCTTGTCAGACATTCAAATAATCAATAGAAAATAATCACATTCAATATATATATATATATATATATATATATATATATATCTCATATTAGAATTATATCCAAGTAACTTACTGAAGTGGGCTACTCTCATCCATACGATGTCTTTCAGATCGCATCATTTCCACAAAATGATTAAAGGAGGCTCTATCATTATAAAAAATTAGGACATCTTCTCCCGATTGAACTAACTAAAATAAAAATAAAACAAGTAGAAAAATATTCCACATAAAAGTTATATGTATATAAAATATCTCACCTCTTGCATCACCATTTCTTGACATTTTCGGATAAACTGATTCTCAGCTTTTACTATAGTTTGCAAAAATTTCAAATATTGTACATGTTTTCCATGTGTTTCTATGCAATGTACAAAATGCTGTATGACCTTTCCACTGACTTCATTGCAGAGAATAGAATTATCTTGGAAGATACTGCATACTGTTTGTGCTTCCCTTATGCCAGGATTCAAAAACAGATCTAATTGCTTATGCAAAAGAACTTGATTTTGTTGATTCGACAGGCAAAAGTTTTGCAGGAAATCATGCGCCAAACGCATTAACTCGTTCATTCTGATATCTTCTTTGGTGTCGTATGGAACTTGTAGAAGATCCAAAACGACAGTGTGTACTCCGACATTGCGTAAAAGTCTCTGTTCATGTTTGCGCGCCTTCACTTGACCGCCCGGCAAAGTTTGAATACACAATTTGTTCATTCTTATTAAAATTTGCTGAATCTTTTTGTATTCCTCAGCTTGATCGGCGTGCAACGGTGGACCGATATCCAAATCAATAGCAGAGCCTTTAAAAGAAACAATTGTATTAATTTTATCTCGCTTAAAAAGTATTCATATAAAACAATTGACATTTTTATGACATATATAAAAACCTTGTTTATCCGATAGAGATAATAGAGGTGGTCTACGAGGAGTTATGCCATCATCCTCCTCTTCTTTACTTTTCTTTTTCTTATTTCCATGTTCCTCCGTCGCTTTGGATTTATACACCCAAAGCTCAGATTTCTCGACAGACTGACGTAAAACATCTAAATCCGCCTTTATTTGTTTATAAGATTCTACGTCGCTATCCGAAACCAGAAGTTGCACCTATTAATTATGTAAACATTAATATAAGTAAAATCTTTCTCTTGATAAGTTTTAGAATACTAGAAAAGAATCTCACCTGTTTAAATGCTTGTAAAACTTCTTGTCTTTGGCTAAAATGCCTAAATAATAAATGTAAGGCTCCGGAAACTAACGGAGGATAATCGTGCATTGCTAGATGCAGCAGAACACGTAAAAATGTTCTGCCTCCTTGACCATCTAAATCTAGTGCTGCACATTCTTCGCTAAAAAAGTACAATCTCTCTAAGATAACTCTCTCTTTCTCTCTCATATATCACATTCAACAATATGTTACCTGCTCCCAAATATTCCTTCCGCATGTGTGCCAATTGCTTCTAAATCAATAGTTTTCTGTCCTAAAATCACATCTCCAGTCTTCTCAGCTGTCGATGCTGTCTCGTCAAATTCTTGTTTAAATATACTCAAGAGACATGAGATTCTGTAATCCAATCGAACATCCAGAATAAATTGTAAAATTTCGATTATTTTCAGCTTTGTATCCATCACCAAAGGATATTCTTTCTTCATTAGTGGCTTTGGTCTTGGAGAAGAACTGGGTAGCACTTGACCAGCTGGTCCTAATGTTAAATTTGTCATCACAGCACCCATGTCGCCAATACATCTAAGAATACCTCCTTCAGCTATTTGAACATACCATAACAAATAAAAAAATACACATTAAGATCATAAATAAATGAAAAACAATAGTTTAGCACATATACGATATTATGTGATATTATGTATTTATTGTATTTACGTATGTCACAATGTTAAATTATAGTGCATAGCAAGCAAATTTAATTCGTGTTAAAAGATACTCTTTTGTATAAATTAATATATAAAACAGCATGATTCTGTCTTTATTATGTTTTTATTTTGTTACTTACTATGAAAAAGATAAAAAATTCATTTCAAAATTGTTAAATAAAGCACACAATGCTTATAAAGATATTCAATAATTAAGGGTATTACATATTATATGTTAAACTTTGATATTTTTATGCTTACATTTCTTAAAATGTGTTTCTAAAAAGAAATTATAATAAAAGAATATTTAAACAACTAAAAAAGCTTTATAGACCTACATCATACATTGCATGCTATATCTTCTTAATATCCATTCCACATTAACACACAGTTTAATTAGCTTTTAACAAGCTTTCTAATAGGATATTACCTGCCTCCTCAGGATCCACTGTATCGGCTGTGATGAAATATTTACAAGAGTAAATTTATTAGTTTCAAACATATTTACCTCTCATTCTACATGTTATAAATTATTTAACTTAATTGTGTAAAAGATATATTTTATTTTCAAACGGATTTTCCTCTAAAGCATGGATCATATATATAGTATCAATATGTTACAGCATCTCTCTCATATGAGAAAACGTTATATACAAATTTCCGAAAGCGATACTTAAAATCAGAATATAAAAAATTGATCGTATATAAAAAATATTTGAAAATAAGCAAAGGGAATTTAGTATATCAATGATACATCAATATATATAATTTTATAATAATGTAAAAAGGAGATAAATCAAACTTTATTGCGACTGTAAACTACTACCATGCGCGCGAAATGTGTATATATAGATGAATTGAAATGACTCTACCACAAAATAATATTCTTATGGGGTTCATTGAAATTTAATCAATAAAGAGATATAAAACAGTTCATAGATTATATATCTCTCATAAAATGAAATTAATAAAATCATAAACTTACAATCAATATCGCCCGTAGGTATTTTTCCATCGGTAGATTCATTCTCCGATATACAATCCAAGATACTAAGCAACGTCTTTGTTAAACTTAATAAATCGTTAAAACTGTAGAATCCAAAATAAATTAGATCACGCGCTAATTTAACAACCTGCAAACAATATATAAGAATAATTGTGTGCGATTGAATATAATTTATTTTATATATCTAGAGATAAACAGAAAAACATATATATAAAAAGAAGAAAAGATTGTATACCTCAAATGTAAGCTTATTCTGTTCTTGATCTCCAAAAGACCACATTTTCGCAACAACATTACAGAGATAATCTTCAACAAACATAATTGTCGAACTAAATTTAGTACGAACAGCCTCTTTACTATGGTCTGGCATTTTATTCGTGTCATAACTGCAATTAAAGAAAATAAATAATTTTGAGTACTTCTCTCACATATTCATCCTACTTAATGCATTTTTTATATTTACATACTCGTTTATACTCATTTTTGACGGAATTTCAGACCAAAGACGAGCATATTTTACAGGGGTTACTTGTTCTTGTGGATCTCTATCTACGTGAAGATGTAACATAAGTCGGCAAAATGATGCGCGTAATTCGTATGGCACTGTTTCATCTTCCATACATCTGTAAGAAAGAAATGCGTAATGAATAATTTACAAATAATTCATAATTAAAGATAAGCACACAACACTTACTTAAGTATAAGATCGATATCCAAATGTGGCGACAGATTATTTAATGCTAGATATTGCCTATTCAAACACATATTACTAAATAGATTTAATTGATGTCTATAATAGTCTAATATTGCAGCATCTTGAACATTCCCCATTTTTGCTCCTCTAGATAGTTCACTCAAAGACATTGATTTCTGCATTAAACATTACATTAATTTGTATAATATTATATTTCGATAAATTATTATTAAGTATACTAACGGTTCTATTATTCCATTCCAATACAACTTCAAATTCTTCTATAACAGTAATTCTTGGTTCAGCATTTTCTTGCTTCTCATCAATATCTTCGACTTCTACTTGAGTCTTCACCATTCTAAAATAAATAATTTATAGTTTATTAATAAGATTGATATCATTCGCATGTTTATCATACTTACTTTGTTTCTAACAAAATATCCTTATTCTTTTCACTAAGTACGCTTTTGCAAATTAATTCTTGTGTCACAGCTATTGCTTTTTTATTAGATATACATAAATCCGACAAATAATCCAAAAATCTCGACTCCCAGTTACGCATATTTTTTCTGACAAGACCCACAAACGTTTCTATTTCAGCAGCTGTTATATGTTTCTCCAGCAATTTTCTGTTATTGTGCAAAAGCGCGGTGATGGTATCTTCCGCTAGTATATCGTAGCCGATTTGTTTTTGCATAAACGCAAAATGTTTAGCAATGTATTCCTATATGTTGTGGAACAACGATGTAGTATTTTAACAAAATAAATAATTAAATATAATATATAAAATTTATATTATATTTCGCATAATATCACGATACCTGATTCTTTCTGTAATCTTGTTGAGAAAGCCTGAGTATTCGGTAGCACAGACGAAACATATACTTGTATGGCGCGTGTCTTGGATCGTTAAGTTCATCTATCCTAAGAAACGGTCCTTCACCTTCTGCAGATTCCAAAAACGGAGCCTGTAATTAAAACTGTATTTTGAGATATCCTTCGCGAAAGATATCTGTGCGCGATCAACACGTCGAGAATACCTGCAATATTTTAAACAATTGTCCAAGGATGTATTGTTCGCGCAATAATTTCTGACGGTCCCTCACAGCATTCGAAACGATTAGCTCCAACGCCTCAGATTTATTTTGTTCGCTCTCTAAACCAGCTATAAAGTATACAATATCTTGCAGCAGGCTAGTGACAGCTCTTCGTTCGTTATGTGAAATTGTTCCCTTTTCCAGCTTGCTGTTCATAGCCGTCAATACCTTGCAGGCATCGTTTGCGAAATCTAAATCGCGCACTTCGACCGGTGATACGGACCTCAAAGCGAAAGCCTCTTTATCCTCTTTACTGATCGCGCAACCGACCTTTAAGAAATAAACGATCGAATAAAATAAATTTATTTCCTTAATAAATATCATTCATAATTTCTTCGATGTACGAATTATAATCGTACCTTCGACATTACAGGCTTCTCGTCATCTTTATCGATTGGTACGCTTGTCGAATGAACCCAAGTATTTGTGCATATATGATGTAATCTAACAAAGGATGATTGTGGAACTAAACTATCTCCTCGAGTTAAAGTTGTAGGATCTAGTTCGAATAATGAGCTAATTTCGTTGCTATGCGGCACCGACACTAATCTATAGACCGGTCCAGGTGGATCTATTAAACCATCAATATAAATAATTGATTTGCTATTACTTCATTAATCATGAACGCCAAGTGTATTTTTAGAAAAATATGTTTTAAATTCGATTTAATCATTTTCCAACTTAATATATCTTAATACTTAATTTCGAAATATTTGTATACCATACCGCGTTTTCCTTTTACAGGTTCCCGTGGCTCATCCGTATCAATCTCAGCAGCGAGATACTGGCCAGTCGCTAGATGTTTAAATCTAAAAAGTGAATTCCAATGTCCGGCGCCTCCTCTACACGGATCATGTTGTACCACCTATCAATGACAAATAAACGAAGAAAATTGTTTACATAAGATATCCCAAAAATGCTAAAAGAATAACACACAATAAAAATTCAAATAAAGAAAATCTCAAAACTTTAAAGGATATTTCAATAAATACGTGAAATATTTTACACATAATAATATTACACATGTATAAATAAATTTTAATGATTATATAAAAAGATAGCTCACCTCGACTTCCCACAAAGCCTTGCTGCTGGTAGCCGCGGTAGCGCTGGTTCTGCCCGTCGTCCGTAAAAATACGTGGTGTTTCTTCTTGTACTCATCCATCGTCAGAAATTTTTCTTGCTCAGCATGAAACAGTCGCACGACATCGCCACCTTTCAAGATTTCCTCCTGATTCTCTCGGTGTTCCATAAAGAGGGTCACCTTCCAAGAGGTGGACAAATTCACGACGTTGACTTCCTTGCAGCCGGGATTATCGCTTAGTTCGTAATTGGCGGCCACGTGAAGGCCCTGACGACCCGCGTTTACCGGTTCCATAATCACTTTATCGCCGACAACGACGCTGTCACCGTCGCTTCGCAACTTATAGAATGGCATTATGTAGAGCCACGAACCCTCATTTCCGTTTGCATCCAAATAAACCCTCATCGCGTTCTTCTCCAGCAATGCTGGCAGTCTCTTGTTCACCGTCAGGAATTTGTTAGACTTGAGGTGCAGTAACTGTAAAAAAAACAGATAATAATCGAATACATGTGTGTATGTGTGTGTGTGTGTGTACATGTATAAAGTAAATGTTGATACATTATACGCGCGTAATAATGTCGCTTAATTATTTCTACATTAATTATTTATATATTTATCGTGTTTATGAGCGATGTACATAACTCGAATAAATTTGTATTATTATGTAATTATATAATTATTCTACAAGCTAAACACAATAAACACGATTTAATTATTCTACAAGCTAAATGTAAACATTCTAATCGTATGGAATATTGAGGTGTGTATATGTATATATAAAATAGAATATAAATTAATTAATAAAAGTTTATGTATTGACATAATATATAAGAGATGTGCGATAATTCAATAAAATTCATACATTACAGCAGACATTAATTTATCTAATGATATCCACTTTGCGATCGAAGGTATAATCGAAATATATAATATTATATAAAATACATGGAATATATAGTGTTTAATATATAACGTTATCTCATTTAGCAAAAAGTACGAAGTGCTACATTACATATAATTTTTTTAATTTTCTTGTAACGACGAAAAGGAAGTTGAATTGTTTGCAAGAAACTCAACATTTATAACGTTTGCTTCTATTTTTCGACACGGCAACGATATCACCGAAGAAGGAAAACTTGTTAATTGGCAAACACTTATCGCACGCTCTATACAAGGCAGATAACTAGTCAATACGGATGGGTGTACCAGACAGTTTTTATGATCGCTTTGCAAAAAAAGAAGGCGTTAAGGGAAAAATTGCTCCCCTAGCAGTATTGATAAATCTATTATTATTCATATACCCTTTCTACGTTATAAGAATATGCAATCAAGCATAAGACGTTCAAGATATACTTCAGTAAAATTAATGTCACTGAGAAGCGACTTTTTAAAGGAAGAAGGATTATTTTTTTTCTTACCTGTACGACGTTACCGTACGAAACCACGGTGCCCAATAGTTTCTTATTTTCGGTCTCATTTTGCTTTTTCTCGATTTCAGCTGCATGCTGAGTTCGAAATAAATTAATTATATAATTATATATCGACATAATTTATATGTATATGTATAACATATTAAAATAAATGTAAAATATTGCATTAATTTTTTACTTTTCAAGAATAACACACATACTCTGTCAATCTCATTCTCATTAATTGGAAATATTAAAACACTGCGTAAATAATAAAGTTGAATTAAATAATCAATATCTGTCGTAACAAAATCGGTTTGATATTTTCTACTTATCAACATTCAATATATGTATATACATGCGTTATCACGCATTTATTTTCTCAAACATGTGTGTTAATATGTTTTTCACAACTTTGAACGTAAGATTAATATATTTCCTTGTATAATCTACAATAAGAAAATTGATTAAATGGTCCATTAATTTTACAACTCACATGAAGCCTTTTGAGAAGCACAGCATCTGTACCCGAACTTGCGCTTTGTTTTGCTGCCTTCCAGAATTGCTTTTGGGCGGAATACCGATTCATGGGACATATTTTGAAGAGACAATCTAAAAAACAATTATTGTTATTGCTTAACATTTTTACATTATTTTATACTTATTTGAATATCGCTTATCTTAATTATTCGCGATAGCGAATATTTAAAAAAATTAAGATAACGATAACGAATATTTAAGAAAATTAAGAAAATATCGATATAAAAATTATCAGGAAATTCATTGATATATTTATTGCAATAAGAGTTAAAGAGTATAAATATCTCAAAAGATATAAATTACCTCTGAATTTCTTCGGCGGGTTTGATAAATCTCCAGCTTCGGGACATACTACACACCTGTCATCGACCAATCTAAAAATAATATACATTGCCAAGTTAATAATCATGCGAAAGTAACATATTAAAACAACGAATAACACATTATTATATCAATTTCATATAGTGTGTGTGTGTCACTCGTTTAAAATATATAAATACATTTCTCGCAAAAGCCAAGTAATTATTATCATATTCTACTACATGTATTATACAAAAAAAAATATTCTTTGATTATTTGTTATATATTATCTTTGCTTCTTTTATTTTCTTCTCGCAATGATTAATCATATCACCTAGCGCATTATACGTGTCACGTAACATTGATAATACACGAAGTTTCGGAGTGATATAGATACAATAGCCGCATCTCCGGCTTTGTAACTATGCAATGTCGACATTGCGGGCGAATCATTATTAAATAAGCAAGAGAAGAGAAACGACCCCCGATGTAGGTCGATATTGAAACAAGTCCTTGTCTTGCCATTTAAAAGGATAGCTTTAAAACGTTGCATAAAAGGGAAGAGCTTTCTTGTAATTACCACAAAATTGCTTACTTTTCAATTATGAAGTATTGTACAATACTTCACACGTGTGAAATGAGATATATCTGATAAAATGAGATATATTTTAGCTACTATATTTTTTATTGAGCTCTGCTTTTATATATCATAATCTTATCGACTTTGTTGCGTGATATATGAAAAAAAAACATGTCACGGTGTTAGTTCTATTTTTTATACTATATTATATTTATCACGATTTTGTGTAGTATTAGATACGCATTGGACGTATTGTTTTATAGAGAAAAAAAAACTACAATAGAAATGTCAAAGTAGAATGTGGCTTCCTCTTGCAGTAGACAAAAGGGACGAGCGCAACTCGGTAGACGACAAGCAAGCTATTGATCCAACTATTTTATATTAATGGAACATGTAGATAATCCCATGTCTCTTGCATAATATATAATTATATGTACCGGCAGAAATTCAAGCTCGAATAATTAGGAACTTTGTAGAATTAAACTTGTTGTTAAGTTTTGTTGTACACGAAACTGCTGCATTGACATTAACAGGAAATTACAGCATAACTTCTAGTTACCACGTGTTCGGATTGCGGCTCAATCTCAAGTGCAAATCGAGATATCGTCGCTCGCTTATCTGGGCTCACACACAAGCACAATAATTAAGATAACGGCGCAAGTTAAATACCACACACGCTGATTAATATTTTATTAATTAAATACGTATTATGCGTAATATATAAGTATCTCTCAAAAGTATGCTTCCAGAGTATAAATCATAAATCATAAATCTTATCGCGCAATTTAGATTACTATTAGATTAATCATCTACGTTACTGTGTGTTTACATTAATTTCGTAAATTATTGTCAAACTGCATTTTTCCATGTCACTCATATAAGCTCTCGTGACTTGTTAACAAGATTACGATTAGGCTTCTCTTTGCAAAGGTAAGCTTACTGTATATTATAGACGAAGAAAATATTATTCATCACGAATCATATCTTATCCAAATTTGTAAATTTCACAAGGATGCAAAAATCATTCATCTCTACATATTAATAAGATAAACATATATAATTAAAAATACACACACAAAGCATAATAAATAAAAAAAATATATATATACATTTTATTTAAAAGATATATAATAGAAATATTTAAACAAAATTTGTGTGTGTATCAACATTATGTAGATTTTTTTATAAGGAACAGCAAATAATTTCATGTTTCAATATCAATTTTATTTTAGGAAACCGTCAATGTAATACAAATTGTATTACGTGCTTTTACGTGCGCCTCTTCATGCACAGTAAATTAATAATAAATCTAATATTGCGCGTACAAAGAGGAAAAGAATAAAACTCGCTCTCAGCAAAAAATTTCAAAAAGTATCTCACAATTTTCTTAAATTTGTTCATTACAACGGAAATAATTGTGAGGATGCATGTTTCGAGGCTTCTGCAATTAATCGAGAGCGATATGCAACCAACGTTTTATCGATCCTTTTATATTCTGTGAATATATTGGATATGGTGATGATAGAATACCATGTGTGCGATTCCTCTCGTGGCAAGGCTGTCAAAACAATAAGTCAATTGTACGATAAATTTCCAAGGTATGTATGTCGTCAAACGAAGAGTTTCCATCCAATATGCAAACACGGGTGGAGGATTTGTGCGTATGATCGTGCATGCCTGCGGCCGCAAATATGCGTGTAGTTGGCGTGATTAACGGCGGTGCAAAGCACCGCCGTAATTAACGACACTTTGCGTTTCTGGAGCCGCCGCAAAGAAGAAAACATGAATTTGCTTAGCCTTACATAACGAGACAAATAGTGCGAGAGATATTTAATGCTCTCCCCTTTCAATCTTTTGCGAGTAAAATTATATAATATATTATCTGGGGAAAGAGAGGGCTTCGAAACTGATGCAATAATGGAAAAATTAATACATCTAATCATACTTATTTTATCTAATTTTTTTTTAATGATTCTTTTAAAATAAATTTAGAAAAAATATAGATTATAATTTAAGTATATACATTATTGTGTTGTATTTGCAATATAAAGGTGTAAGTTTAAACAGCGTATTCTTTCTTCCCACCTTGTCATTTTCTTCAAGAAATCTATTTTCTCGTCCGTAGAATATTACGAATATTAATATACCGTATGGAAATAACCATTCACCCCTTGAAATATCGTAATGTAATTCATCAACACAGCAGCTAATGATAATATTTAAGAAATATTATAATTATTTTAAATGGAAGAATAATATATTAACATTGCATGTCGAAAATAGTTAATTTTAACAAGACGGAACACCATCGAAAACGATATAACTCAGAATATTATTTAGATCGGAAGGCGCTATGACGGCTATAGGACAGCAAAATCCGATATTGTTATTTCTAGCGACGACGTGTCACCGTTGCTGCTCTGCATCATGCGCAGCTGGGATTACAAGAGGATCACCGTTGTCGTGTAGTTGTTGCTGTGTTTGTTGTTGGAGTATCAGAAATGAAGCGGAAGACGAGCAACTCGAGCGTACGCGAAATTGCAAATATAAAAATATAAACTCTTTAGGCGGCCGATATACACCGCGACATTCTCATATTTTTATCTATCAAAGCAATTAACAGATATGAAAGAATAGAAAATTTTTCGCAAATTTAAAATAGCACAAAATACAAATCATTTTTCACAGCGGCAAGAGAAAAAATTTCTCTCGTATAATAAAAATCAGGAATGTTTAGAACAGACAAAAATTTAATCGAAATGAATTATTCATAATCCGTTTACTATTAATAATCTCAATGATAATATGCGATAATGGTAAACGAAGCATTTCCGCCTAGAACGTGATTTGGATTTCTATGATTCGGATTCGGACTTCTATATTGTTTACGTATATGTATACGTAACGCAATTAATTTCTGACTAAATGCATGCACAGTTCGAAAATGCAATAATCCACCAATTAACATGAAAATTTATAGAACGATTTAAACCAACAATAAACATCTCAATATTGTCATTATATATCGGAGCAACAATAAAAATTCCAAATAATATAAAACTTTCACTTAACGTTTCCGTATTTATAGCATATTCACGATAATGCGTAGCAATATACGTGAAAGCCCCCTTTTTATCAATATCCGATACGGTAACATTAAAATACTCGCACGAGAGAAAGAGACGCGCTCCGAAATACACGTCGCGTGATCGATGAAAGTACATATTGAACGTGAATATTAAACGCGGATTTACGAAACGAAAACAAGTTTGCGCTGACAATTATTTTCAAGTCCAGCTCCGATACTCGGTTTCGATGCTCGGCCCATCGCTCGCACGGACGGCATTAATTACCGTCCCTTTCATCTGCAATAAGTTACCGCGTTATCGGTCGTTCCGCGATGACAAGCGTGCGCGGAATTGGGATGTCGCATCGAGGGGATCACGTTGAAATCGGTAGTGACGGGAACGATGCAACGGAACAAATTACATATCACGTTATCTGCATTCATCCGCGACAATCAATTTCGCGACGCGAAAGAGCGAGTACCGCAAATTGATCTCGGACGCAATCTTTTTTTTATGACGACAATAGCAGAGATTATTATACAATGCGAAAATGGACTGTAATCATTGAACATAAAACATAATTTCTATAATTTAGAGAAACATTATGTAGGTGTGTATCATGACTTTCATAAATTTATCATGCAGAGGTAATAATATGAAATTATTATATCAGTAGAATATTGACTTATTTAACAATTGCACATATGTAACAATATAATACAAATTGGTATCGTACAAATAAATGTTGCAGATGTGTCACAATTATATTTTCATGTGACGGCAATAGCAGAGATCGTTATACAATGCGAAAATGGACTGTAATCGTTGAACATAAAACAGCAAAATTTCTATAATTTAGAGAATCATTATGTAGATGTGTATCATGACTTTCATAAATTTATCATGCAGAGGCAATAATATGAAATTATTATATCAGTAGAATATTGACTTATTTAACAATTGCACATATGTAACAATATAATACAAATTGATGTTGTACAAATAAATGTTGCAGATGTGTCACAATTATATTACACGCACCATATCTCGAAATTATTATACCGATGGTATGATCATTGATTTATGATACTTACATGCGTTAAAAAGCACAACAATGCGTAACGAGTTCTGGAACAAACCAGTTTAGATGATGAAGTGACAATATGAATTAATGATCATCACAATTTATCCGACATGACAGTCGCGTTGCGTGGCTAATATCTCGGAATTATTCTTTTGCTTGTACGATTTATAAAATGTAAAAAAGCGCATTATGTGTAAAAAAAAATGTGATCCTGACGAGTATAAAATATTTAAAAACATGTCGAAGTAATGACGTGTAAACTCACAGACATCACCTTTACAAATTGATCTTGCATAATAGACTATACTTGGTAATTGTTATGCTAGAGGCGAGAAACCGACTTGCGGTTTGTAAAAATCTACGATTTGACACACCGCGAGTTGGAATATAAAACTTTAAGTGTTTGTTCGCCTAAGTAACCATAATAATATCAATTCGTAAATGTCTACGAATGGATCACGCGTGAAATATTGATACGCTTGTATCAATTATTTATTATAATTATTATAATTATTATACTCTTGATTTATATACTATCGATAGCTAAATGCTAAATCACAATTTACAAAAATAGCGATCAAATTCTATGTATGTATATATTCCCTCCCCTTTGCACAGATCGTTATGCACATTGGATGCGAAATTTAATAAAATTCCGACCTGCTTTGTGGCTAAAAAATAAGAGCAATCTCATCACGGTTATAATCGTGCTTCTGGAAATAGTCCCGTCATCGACGTCGTTAAGTAAGTAAGTATATATCTTGGACAGCTCTCTACAGTCGCGATATATACTCACATCATTATTATCAATGATTTCGTGCGCCGACGCATTTATCGAGCCACAAATTAGAGGCTTTTCATTAGCATACACCGAATCACGCAGATTTCAAAATTCTCTCTCTCTCTCTCTCTCTCTTTCTCTCACATAAACGCACATACATCTCTGATCAATTCTGTATCTGCACGTATGTTGCAATGGAATGCGGTAATTAAGGGAGTGAAAGGAGGCACGCAACCGCGTCTCTCGTATGTGTTTGCATACGCAATATTAATCATGATAAATCTAAACGTTTAAGGGGACTTGAAGAGCCGCCAGTCAATGGAAATGCCCTCATAAAACTTTAAGCGTAGATACAAGTATTATCTGTTTGTATAGTTGAGAAGCTGGAAGAATGTAAGCCCAAAAGCTTCTTCCCAGAATAAAGAGGAATCAAAGATGCGCATTTTGATGATAAATTATAAATATGGATACTTTCAGCCAAAGACTTGTATACCAAATAAAACTTTAAAAAACTGTGGCTTAAATAAACATATTTAAATGTTTCTGCTTTGAAAATATAAATTATCTGTACAAAGAAGAGATTACGACAACTTTAGTGTGACATCGATATTATCGTATCTACTATTTTCATTTAATCTTGAGCTTATAAAATTTGTTTTTCTGATTTTACTAATATAAATATGTCAAAACCGATCTCTTTCTATCTCAGATGGCTCTATTTTAAATCCGCTTCCATCCACTTCCAATAAAACATGATCCGATTTTACTTGAATATGAGAGCAGCATTTATTCATAAGTACGAGAACAAACTAGGCGAAACGTGTGTAACCTACTTTCATGATGCAGCGTCAAAATGCGCTTAATGGATGGATCCCTGCTGCTCCTTTCGCGGATCATCGAGAGAATATTTATCCCAAATATTCCGCAACATCAAAAAGCCATGTGGACGATAAAGTATGAGAGTGAGACTTCTGAAAACGCCCGCGAAACAGCGAGCGACGAATTACGAGGATGGGGCCCGAGTGATGGACCCCTGGCCGCCTTGTGCAGCATCCGAAAATATACCGTGGTTTCGAAAACACACTTTCTCATGCAAGATTAGTTATACAAAAGGCTATCTTTTTCTTTCATTTTTTTTATCGTTTCCTCGTCGCGAACTTTTCACACACGCTATGACTTCCTTTTCACGATCGAAATGAAATTTTATAAACATTGACTGACATACATTGAATTTAAATGGTAGCTGTCGGCCTTTGCTAAAAAAATAACGTATCTAACTCTTAACTCGACACGTTAGCGCTGACTGTCATCTGTCGTTGATCTAGCTGTTTTGCAAAAATATTCGTGGATTTATCAATCGAAATATATTTTCTCAAAATTAGATAAGCGCATATCAATAACACGCAACAACAGAAATAAAAAAAAAATAGAAGCGACGCTGCAATCCGATTTCATGGGTTAAAGGTTGCATTAAATACATATCTGATCTGTTTTGTCATACATGTATGCATATGTCAATATGCACAAATAATCCTCTGTGGGAATAAATAAAAGTTTACATAAACCATTTCTCTCGAGATAAATATCTTTTATAAGTAATTTACAGGATACATTTTTGTTAGTCATTCATATATTAATTTGGTAAAAGAATAATAAAAAGATTGCATATTTTAAAATACGCGATTTTTTTTATTATTTTTTTACCAAATTAATATACGAATGGCTAAAAATGTAAATATTGTAAAATGCTGCTAAAATTAAGACTGTTTCTGTCATGGCTACTTATTGACGTTGATAGAATTGACATGCTCTAAATTTGTTAAAATGTTTCGTTGTATGCTGATGCACGTGTGCGAAATCGCTTTTTTTTAGTCGCTGAAAAAGCAATTCTCCAGTATGTTTTTAAACAAACAGAATAATAGCCATCAGCGAAAAAAAATGTCACAAAAACTAATATTCCGCGGATAGTTATATTCACATTAGCAATCAATACAGACATCAACGTTTATTGCGGCTCTCTGGGCATTTATTTCATCCGTATTTCGTAATCAGGACAAGATCGAAGCTATCGGTTCAAAGGTATTACCGATAACAACGCGTATCCTCTTGGGAAAAATTTGCGCAGTTGAGTACGCGAGATCAGTGGCGATATCAAAGAGAGAGGAAGAGAGAGAGAGAGATCTCGCCTTATTACCTGGTGTGACGTCGGCTTGTCGGGTTCATCAGTGCGCGTGTAATACACATCCACATACACGAGCAGCTACGACGATGACAACGTTGCTAAAGACGGATGAAATAATTGCTCATCGATCGCGAGCCTTATACGCAGGTGCGAATTTAATAATACGCCTGCCTGCGAAACCTATATTGACGTAGGACCTACGCGCGGCATTCGCTTTAATATCCCCGGGAGAACGCAATACGGAAGAAACTTTACACTTTTAGATGCGAATCTCTCTTCGGTCCAGTTTCACAACTTACTCTAACCGAAGTTTTAATTTATTAAAGGAGGATTTACATTGCGTCCCAAATCCACTGCATCCAATCGGACGTCATACATCGGACATTGGACGCAATGTAAATTCTCCTTTAACGAATTAAACTTCAGTTAACTTAAAATAAGCTGTGGAACTAGACTTAGCGAGAAAGATGAAACTTCTCTGCACAAAATAACAGATACAGTTAACGTTATAAGGCTGTGAAATCGCCCGTGCAGCTGAGCCGCCCTCGCTAAAAACGTCAAATTATAATTGAAAGTTCTCGTGTTGCGCACTTTAACGTAAAACATGGACAAAGAAGACTTAGAAGAGCGCGATACGCGATCTTCTTTAATGACAGAAATAAAACTTTACTGCACGATTATAAAATATAAAATGTGTATATATTTATTCTATTTATATAAATTTCACGAAATAAATTTTATACGTAAATTACTCGCAACAATCATGAAAATATTACTTTTGCAAGGAATGTACATATAGATTTGAAAAGTAAATAAAGAAATTTTATAGATTAAAAGTATATAAATGTGTACAAATTTTTAACGGATATTACTTTTAACTACATATTAAAAAAAAAACGATATATATATATATATATATATATATATATTTTAACTGATTCTTTTGACAAACTCTTTAAAAATTCGAATGCTTCTTTAACCAAGATTTTATACTTGAGTTGACACTTGTTGCAATTTTCTGAAACTGTGTGAGAATATCTAATAGAGATGTGAAATATATTGCAAATAATTTATGCATAATTTCTCTGAGAATAAAAATTTTTTTCTATTAATACATCAATACGTAAGCTGACTAGAATATATGTACAATACGTATGAGATCAATTTTTCTCTATGTTTGTGTGTCATACTAGTGTATAACGAATAAACAAATATTGTATAAGCAAATATAATCTCGTTTCTGTGTGTAATATTTGTTATATGAAAAAAAAAGAATACTGTGATACAAATCTACTTACTGCAAATTTTTACGAAACTATTATATCGCTAAAATCTGCGCAATATAAACATAAAACATAAAACGCGACAAACTATACAACACAATAAATAACTGTGTAATCATTATTGTTTATATAATAAAAAATATGAAATTAGCAAAATCTCTCCTCGGCAAACCAGGCAGTAATAAACTTGAAAGATATGAAAGAGATATGTTAATATTCTGCAATTAATTTGTAGCTTAATTTTAGAAGAATATAAATCCTTTTTTCATCTCTTCTTTCTTTACTATTATACATGATTTTAAAAAAGTAGATAGCCTTCATAAAAACAGACGCGCCATTAATGAACATCTCTTTAAATAACTAGATGTTACATCATCAGTAAGCATCCACATAAAATGCCGATATTTAACGCTAATTATTTTTATAAAATATCAATAATTTATGCATATTTAATATTTTTAATAAACAATGATATAAATAAACATTAAAAATCATGGAAGTTACAAATGAAATAACTTCAACCATGCTTTTGATGTAAAGCTATGTAATATTCTGGAAAGAATAGAATGGATATGGAGAACTACGGAAATAATAGTCAATAATCTTGAATGGATGCAAATCATCTCGAATAGATAAATATCTAAGATTAGAACTCGTTGCTAGAAATGTAAATAGGATCTAGATTTCATAAGAAAATCTGGCTTTTAAAGTTGTTTGATGCTGTAAACCATTGAGGTATGTTTCAATATGTTTGAATCTCCACGAATCTCTTAGAAATATAATAATGCTTGTTACAAGACAATCTGACAATTTGGCTACTAACAATAAATAAATTCTAATGTCTATTGATTTTTTACATTAACATGTTCTTGTTTAAAAATAATATATAAAATTTTGAAAAATTGTATGTTTAGAAAAAATTAAATTTCTTTCTTCTGAAGAAAAATTTTATGAAAAATCTATGAAAAATGATTGGAAAATTTAATTTTTGTAGTTTTTTCAAAAATCAAATTTTCCAATCATTTTTGTAGTTTTACAATATTTCCTATTTAATATATGTGATGTATTAACATCTTAAATTGTGTCGACAATTTTCTATTTTACATTCATCGTGTAACATATTAAATATAAATTTTAAATTAAAAATTTTTAAGTCGAGAGTTATTGAAAAGTTATTTTCGATTGATACGATTCGTTTATAGCTGTATGTATTTAAAATTTCTTTGATATTTTTCTCTACTGTCTGGGCTTTTTTGAAGAAATAAACATCAAACAAAAAATTACCGTCACTTTCTCACGAGAAAAAGCTCTTGATAGTGTAGGTCGTGTTAAAGAAGCTGCCACGTTGTGGTGCTTAAGTGACAGGTATGAGCCGTAAGAAATTTTATTTTTCACTCATTTTTCACTTACCCTAATGTGGAAAGAAACCCGGATACATTTCCCTCGGCATAGAGGCTGACGATATCGCCGAGGTGAAGAAAGCTCGCGGATCCTAAAAGCTCACCCATCTCAATGCCGTTGTTTTAGTCTCCTTCAAAGTCGAAGAAACTCCTGTGTTGGCCACTTTAACTGAGTGAATTATTCATGGCTATGCCTAGAAGAACGAAATAAATCATTATAGTAAACCGAAGGGAATACAAGTTATAGATAACGAAATCGCTTCCAATTGGATTATGTAATAAAAGAAACATACGTAGAATACATATCTTTCTCTTTTTTTATTTCCCAACAATGTTGTTGGGATGTTTTATCTAGCCGATAAAATAATAATGAAAATGTGTTCTTAATGATCGACAATTGTATATCTATAAAGAAATTGTGAGAATTATTTACAAATTTCGTGTGTAACTTTAAAAATGTATACCATGGAAAATTCTATAGGTAATACCATGTTAATATAAATAACACAATAAAATATATATCAGAAAAATGTAATATTTTTATGAAAATATTTGTTTCCTTATTATTTAGATTATATATAAATAATAAGGAAACATATTTCTCTTATCAAAGCAAAAAAAATTATTTTATTAAATTTTAATTAAAATGCAGATACATGAAAGATATTTTTGTATAAATGTTCCACCATTATTTGCTTAAAGAAATACACATTTAGCTCAAAGAATAAAAATATAATACCAATGTCAAAAATGCAATAATAAATATGGTATTTTCCATAAAAACAGAGTACCTAAATATTTCTCTAACGTATTCGTGTCTATGATATTTCAATTGTACATATAATCTTTGATCTCGCATGCTGCATTTTGGCACCACTTAATTAAATATGAGTTAATCTAAAATCCGAATAGCAGTTTATCGAGAAAAAAAATATTATTGGAAAACTTTGTTATGTGAATCATTTCGGATGTAGAAACATGGTATGCAGGCTAAATCGTATAAATGCAACAAAGAACGAGACTTAATTGCTCACTGGTGCCACTGCAAATTGCTAGATGAAGTTATCTCTCTAATAGATCCGCGATGGGACGATAAACGCGAATCGTGAGATTTTTTCTTTTCTCTCTCATCAATGTGAGCAGAAATATTTTCCACTGAACACACGGAATGGATATTAATCGCATAGTATATTACGACGTTACTGCGTGCGTAGTAATTAAAAGCTATTTATTTCCCACGACAATCAGGCTAGTTTTCCTCGTATCTTAATTTTCATATCTTTAAATATATGATAAATACTTAATATCATAGCATCTATACCCGATTTTTGTCCCATTTATTTATTGAATGCAAGTTTTATATCAGATAAATAACACTTCGAATATCGAGTCGTCCATTCAGCGCTAAATAAAGATCTTAATCTCAATTTTCATAATTGCAAGTTTTTAATTAAAATGCATGATCAACAATTACCTTAGTAATTAAAAGTCTTTAGTTATCTGCAAGATCAAATCCTACCGATTCATCGAAAACTAAAACTAATACATATCTTATATGAAATCCTATCAGTATCGCCTGGAAATAATTCACCGATAAATCGAAAGCGTCTCGATAAAATTTACTTATTTCAATCTTCTAACAGAGAGATACTTTGTCTAACAATAAACTCTGTAATCCTTTGAATTAAATTGACCCTTAACCTTAGCGTACATGTAAACAACCATAACTACAGGCATGACTATCGGCCAGGTTTTCTTTTACAGAAAAAATCGATTAAACAAATGATATTATATGTGTGTAAATAATCATTTGACAAACTATAATCTAAATTATACAGAAAAAAACTGGTAAAAGATCAATATAATTATTTATTATTTAACCATTATTTTTTTAGTTCTAAGATTTTTTAGTTTTAAGATTTTTAAATATGCATCAGAACTTTAGATATTACATTTTTGAAAACTTTACATTGAATGCATAAATATAATTTTATTCGTATTATTAAAAAAATAAGAACTCATTAAAAGAATATATGTAAAACATATTTTAACTTAAAGTTCTAAAAATTTAAGAAGCAACATATATTTTTAAAACGCGGCACAATGTGTTCAATTCGTACAAAAACACTATCGATTGCTTTATGTAAAGACACGCTTATCTCACGGTTACCTCATTCGCAGACGTATGCTATTTTTGGATCTCATTCATAGAAAAACTACTAACATAAGAAAGAATTATATGCATGTTTCTTTGTCGATGAGTTTCAGTCGTAAAAAAAATTAATCCTGCCACAAAAACATTAACAAAAGTTAATAAACATCAAGATATATATTGAAAAATTCATTGCGATAATTTCTATTTCTTTGAAAAAATGAAGTTATTTCTTTTTGTTATCAATTTATATTAATATATATACATCGAATCTTAGGTAAAAAAGATTTAAATAATTTCTGATATCGTACTACATCAAGTATATCGTTAAATATTTGAACATCTCTCTAAAATTTTAACTCTGAAAAAAATCTTGGTAAAATACAGCGAAACGAAATTGACAAAATTAATTTTGCAAAATACATAAAGATTCTTAGAGAAGGTTTCTTAAAGAACTTATATTAGTAAATAGTTAATAGATAATAATAAATTAATAGATAATAATTAATAGATATTAATAATTGAAATTTATATTTTTTAAATACGAAAATGCAACGAATTAACTCATCTGATTTATAATAGTCATCATATACATTCAAAAATATTAAAAATTCGTATTATATATATTTTATGTATACGTATGTTTTTAAAATATTTACATATTATATTTGTATAATATATTTATAAAAAAATTGTATAAACTCCAAGTGTAACAATTTCATGAGTAATATAATAGTATATTATGCAAATTTGCAGTTTATGCAAACAAAATTATGAGAAATAGCGAATGTGTTGGCTTTTATCATGAGATAGGAAATATTTTAAAAAAATAACATCCATATAACAAATTGCAAGATATCGCAATAAGCATTTTAGATAATTTTACGGTCTATTACTATATATGTATATATGTATACATATAATATTCTTTCATATACTAGGATGTGCACTAATTGTGAGCGATAAATTTTGTTAAAGCATCATTTTATGTATTGATAACAGTGCTATGCAATGCATGATTCTATCTTCTACTGCGTAAAAAAAGTTATCATTGAAGATTCTGCATTGCAGGGACATTAAAATATTATTAAAACAATAACTGTCACGTGCAGATAATATTACGTATTGCATGATACACGAGAATCTCTTTACTTCCGACGGTATCACATGCTATTATTCGTTTCAACAAAAATTTTGTCCATAAATATAGAAAATTTTCGCTTTTTTAATATATCTATGAAAAAATATATATTCTTTTCATAGATATATAAAAAAGCGATCATTTTTCATATTTATGGATAGAATTTTTGTTCAAATATTACATACATGAAAAAAATTTGTTTTTATTTTAATTCTGTTATAATAAATATTAATATAAATTATAAATATAATAAATTAAAATATTAATACAATGAATATCAATCATATTATAATTTTACATAATATTCTTTCACATTATTCAATTGTATCGCATATTATCAAGCTATTCCACAATGATATTACTAATTATTTCTATAAATTGATTTCAACATATTTATTAAAATTTTACTTATTTATTCCTTCCCAATTTTAATCTTTAATTTGTATTAAATATTAAAATAAATATCGCGATCAACTTTTATACAGAAATTTTCTATTCAAAAGCAAGAATTTTGATTCTTTATGCGATATCCGCAAAAATATCAATAGTTATACTAATTGTATAATGCAACGAAAAAGCGAGCAAAGATATTTGCTCCGTTCTCGCTTCAAACAATACAACCGTCGGACAATAAACTGCCAATTGACTATCAATATCGTCTAATGAAACCGTATCGTTGCATCGCGATAAGAGAGGACATGCAATTCTATCCACTCTACCATTATTCACTGAACAAAACGCTGTTATTAAACGACGACATCTAATACGATCCCAAACACACATACTATATTATTACACATACAGTGTCTCTGCAAGAATCCTCGTGTAGATGTAATCGTGTAATTCTTTTGGTATAGTTTCCGTATTATCATAAAAGAAGCTCCATATTTTTAGCGATATCGCGGACTGCAAACTAACAAGGAAGATAGTAAATGCAATTTTCTGCTCAAGTAGTATTAATCTAAAGGCGTTCGATCAAGAGATTCGCTAAAAAAAAATTAAACAGCTATTATATATTCCGAAGAGCTGTCGGCAAAGTTGTCATAATTAAACACCACTTCGTTACGAATATCGATAAATTAAAAGATTGAATGAATTATAATGATAGCTTTAGCATTACAACAACTTTACGATGCATAACACTTGCTATCATACTTCGTTTTTTTGGAATGCAGCTTACGTATCCGTCATCGCGACAAGTGCAACGAGCTTATCCCATGATTGGTATGCAACGCGTTAACCGAGACTAAGGTTTAACCTGACGCATTACGGCCTACAATGCACCTTGACCTCGGATTGCCCCCAAAAGCCATGCGCGGTGTTCAATTTCACGCAGGGAGAGATATCGGGTTTTCATGAATTACGCAACCGAGACTCTCACGGAGCTGAGAAACGGGATGTCACAATTCGCGTTCGTATTACAAGATCCAACAGTTTATCCTCGCGACGATCCTCATCGGGACCGTCTTACACGTCTCTCTCCGTCGTGATTTCCCCGAAAGATCGACACCGAAGTATATTTATAATTATTTGTAATTTTCGGATTTCGCGCGAATAAATTATTTCATATCGAGCTAAAGATATCACGCTGTCATAGAAATCAAATCTGTTGCATTATACATATGAATATATTATGCATAATGACAAGAATCATGTGCATATCTCGAAAAAAACACGCTCTTTTTTTACTTCTTCAGGAACATCTTTGAGATTATTCACTTTGAACAAATAACTGAAAATATTGCCATGTTATGACATTAAAAATGTCAATATAAGAAATATACTGAAACGTGCCTGATGACTTTTTGAAAAAGTTAATTCTGTATTCCTTAAACGAGATATATTTATTCGTACAGCGTGTGATATTTTTTCCATTTGGGATTATCATCCTTGAGGTAAAATCAACCTTGAAACCGTAACGTAAGAATGTATGCCGCGCTAAAAATATGCTCAAGCGATAAAATGCATCAAAATCATTTAGCTTTTTTTAAATTATACCTTTCACTTCGTATTTCGCGCATTATTTCCTTGTTCATGAAATTGTACACATAACGCAAATAAATGTGTGCGACAATTATGTTGCAAAACATTGGAACTATTATATTTTTCTAACAATAAGATTGATTCACATCTCTTTCTGCAATTATAATTTAACATCTAATACCACAATTCTATTATTATAATGCAATTACAAAAATTTATAGTATAAAAATATTGCAAATATAATTAATACCATATAATCACAAACTTAATCTAAAAATAAAATTTATATATTTTATATATGATATATACATAATTTTCAGTTCAAAAAAGGAATTATTCTTTTAGTAACATGATTACTAATATTTTATTTATGGAATATTTACTTCGCTTTTGCCGCAAAATGTTTCACTAAAAACTCTTACGTTATTCTCAGTTCACCTTATCTGAACCCGGATATGTAAAAGAGGAAGCAATACGCTATTCGTCCGCCAATGTCATTAAACCTTGCGAAAAGAGGGGGGACGTGGAGGGAATTTATGGAGCATGTATGACCCAACTGGTTGGTCAATGAAGTATTATATCCGTTTTATGGAGAACTTCATGTCATGATGAAAACTTGTCGAACTATCATTCCGGATATGTCCAATCGATACTCGTAGACCCCAGGATCAAAATAATCATACAGAAGTTATATAAGTGTGTTCCTGCATCTTTTTATTCGAAAAATATTCTATCAAGAAATATTTGAAAACGATTTACTTTTATTGAGGTTCTTTTTTAATCAAATCTTTTACTTGTAGAAGATATATTTTTCAAAAAAGGATTGCTAATTTTTTTGTAAAAATATTAATTAATTAAGAATATTAAATACACAATGTATTTTGCACAATATGATAAAGAAAATGAGAATTATATCATCTACAAGTTGACAGTGGTAATCTCCAATGTCAGCTGATTTAGCTGATACTTTTTATTAATGATAATGCGATACTTTTATTTGTGATATGCAACATAATAACATTAACTTACAGCAGCAAAATTTTAAATTGAAACACATGTATTGAAGATATAATTACGTAAAATTGTCAAATTTTATCAAATAAAAGCATTATAAAACAATGATAATTTAATTATGTGTTGTCATCTTATATTTACTAAATATTTTTATATTTAACATTTTTATATTTTATATTATATTACTTTTATATTTTTTTAAGAAATATATGATTCCAATTTGCAAGTTTGTTTTTGTTAGCGTTCTGGTCTTTATTTTTCGAAAAATATACGATGAAGGAAAAAAGTTGACCTTATTTTGTTTTGTTACGTTCAGAGTAAATATGACTACCTAATCATTTAGTTTTCATTGACGTGTTATCAGGAAAGCTAGCATATATATATGCTCACATACATATGCAGGAGCTACTATATCAACAAAACAACTAACAATAAGCGTGCAACGCTGAATACGAAACATAAATATTTCTTACACTCGCAAACTAAGATTTTACATACGTGTCAAATTCGGGCTGTTATACGTGCTCACGAATTACGTACGTGATGATGAACATGCCGAAAATACTATCGATAAACATGAAAAGTCGGAAATGCACACTTGAAATATCATCAATATTCTCTCTATCCTCCCTTCCTCTTCCCTCGTCACGTTTTTTAATTTCAAAGATTAAGTCCTGTTATATAAAAGACATTACATGATCACTTCCTCTTTTAATTGAGATATGGATTTCTAAATTCTGTTTAAACATTAGGAAATTCCACAAATGCATAACATTAATATCTACATTTCTTCCGATTTTTCAAGAATAAAAATACTGATACAAGAAGAATCGTTTATCTTTGGAAAATATTAAAGAATAAATTTTTAAAAATGTCAATTTTTTTAATCGCGCCGATTATAGCTTTTGACATTCTGATTCTTAAAAGAACAATCATTTCTATGCCTAAAGATGTAACAGTTTCAATAAAAGAATAAATTAAAAAAAACAAGAGAGAGAAAAACACAGAATGGATTCGCGGAAAGATGCCTTGCTGGCCTCCGATAATTGAGAGATCCGGTCTTTCCATTCGCGCAATCATATTCCACGAATTCGTTGAGAAATTCATATGGTGCATAGAAAGATTCGATTCGGAATTCGATGCGTCTTTATTCATTCAAGCAGATATTCCGCAGACGACGAAGACGCCGGCAGTATTTATCAATAGAAATAAATCACTATCGAAAGGCACTGTGTTTTTTCGATTCAACAGCTGCCGAGAAAAAAAAACACAGCATCTTCCTCGCCGGACGACTTAATGAAACGGCTAAATACGCATGCGAATATCGCATAAAAATATCACCGCGATAATTTTCGCCGCGAATAAAAACCAAGCCTTCTCCACTTCCGCTTACATTCGCGTATCGCAGGAAGGAAGAGCGACAATCTCCATCGACGTCTCAAGTTACTCGTTAAAACGCGCGAGCGAAATCGATTTATCGGAAGTCAAGGACTGCACTTTGTGAGCCGCGTATCTCTCGGGCTGCGGGCGACGACGAGCAACGGGCGCGCGAGGAAAAGAAACAAAATATAAAAAGTGTTTACTCACTTCCTCGCGGTGGCGGCGGTGACGGCCGCAGACTCCTCGCCCAGCTCCGCGCGCTGTCGATGAATCGAGATCGCTCCCGGAACAAAAGTCCGATACGTCGCACAGCCCGCTCGGCTCGTATGCACGTACGAGTGAAAACGCCGATGCACTTCCGTCTCCTGATATTCGTGCCGAGGAGATGCAGCTCTTCTTCGCGCGAGGAGTGACGATGACGACGGGCGGACAGGCGGATAATCGGTCGATCGATGATCGGTCTCGAAGGCTGGGTGGACGAGCAGTCGCCTACAAGCGGTCCGGCGATCGGTGTAATGATACGTATGCGTGTGTATGTGTGTGTATATATATATTTTTTTTTCTTTTCGTGAATACGTGTATGCGCGGGAAAGTGCGTGCGTGCGTGCGTGCTCGAGTACGTGCGTGCGATGATAAGTCAACGGCGACAATCGGCGATCGACGCGGCAGATTTACATACTGTGACGTATCGTGACGTGCGTATACATATGTATCTCTCAGCGTCGATCCTGCATGTCTCTCTCCGCGGGCAGCAACCGCCAAGTGTCACTGGCACGTACGCGATCGAAACAACGATGTTGACACGCACGACGTGATACTACGTCCGCACCGCTCGGTGGTCCCGACACGACTGACGACTACCGCCAGTGCCGCCGCGATTGACCTCTATAGTACACTGAAGTGAGCCGTATATATTATCCTATAGAACATCGGGCCCGGAATTAGGAGACGTGTATATTCTTGGATGGATCTCCGTCTCCTTTTACATTATATCATCTTGACATCTAAAAAACATTTCTTAGATATTTAACAATAAAAATGATACAATAACACGCGGGACATATTGGATTTATTTATCAATTTAAAGGTCGACAAAAATGACACGCTCCGAATTGATGTTGGAGACCTCGCACGGTGACAGTGCGAAACTCCGGTTTCAGGGTTACCAACGCTGAGAAATAAATTTTCAATTTCGATGATAGTGTATGTCCATATATGTACATACACATATGCACGCACGATTACATTGTCGCGTGCACTGTAGAGAGGAAAGATAAGAAAGGATCGAGGATCACATTATCCTTGTTCTTTCAACGTATCGCTTTATCCAAGGTATAGCTTGAAAATGCTTTCTAGCAGAAAACAGTAATGCAACAAGGCTAATAGGCACCTATTTTTTTATAAATTTATATTTATGTATGTATGTATGTTATATATAATATTTAAAAATTTGTTTGTTTCAAAATTGTATAATAATAAATAATAATAGTAAAATAATACCTCATAAAATGAACAAATATACGGTATAAAAACACGGGCTTATTAGACGTGACAACTTGTTGCTTTTTCACTATTGATACTTGCGATTTCAATGGCTAATGCCCATCTATATATTTTATATGTCTATGCACGTGACCAATCCGTTGCGCTTCTCCGGAAATAATGGCACTCAGTAGACGATGATTGGTTGATGCATGCCGCGTTCTGAGATGCGTGCAAAAGTTTGTTGGATTGCGCATTAAGATGCGGCCTCATTGACGCTAAAAAGTAGCGTCAACCATTGGTTGAACAATGAAGCAACTATACTTACCTCCTTGTTCAACCAATGGTTGACGCTACTTTTTAGCGTCAATGAGGCCGCACCTTTAAAGATTGATCGCTGTGAGGCTTGATTGTGTTAATCATGACAAATTGCAATTTAAGATAATATTGCATATCGGATCAGATTCCGTGAGTTCTCTGATAAATTGCATCAGTTTTGAACGAATAGATATTCGCTTCTAGATATGTAAATCATGAATCATATATTGACTTCGAGAAAAATAGCAACATCGCCAAACAATCTAATCGATCGCAATATAATGTAACTTTCAATTGTTTTTTGTTTTTCATTTAATTCAAATTAATTCGATGACTATCCAATGATACGTGACACGACATTTCTATCGTGAAATATTTAAAGCAGTTTCTTTGCGGAAATTAAAATAAATGTCATGGTATGTAATTACATATAATTTGATGCGCGATGACGATATAGCAATTGAAAAACATCTTAGCTTTCAAATGAAAATACAGAAATAAATTGTCCTTTCGATTTAGATATCTAGAAACACAAATCTTAAAATAAATAGCGATTTGATTAAGTAATATCCGGTAAAAAATTATATCAGAAAATTAAAAAAATTTTTTTAAATTGTATATACTTAAACATGTCGAGTATGAAATGCATGATTATCTTAATAAAAATTTCCTTTGTGAATATAAGAATTATATAAAAAAGAGATTACTTACATGTAAATTGCACATTTTTCGACTTAAATGTATATAAATGACAAATACAATTAATAGAAACCATCTAGAATCATACATAAATGAAGCATTCATCGATAATATAGAGATTTTAGAATACAGATTATATATAAGAATAAACACACACACAACATATATAGGATATTTCACAATCATTGTACAATACTTTACTATATAAATTATTTTAAGATATTGTATCGTGATTAATTCCATGAATAAATATCGTATCTGGAAATTAAAATCAAAAATACACAAGTATAAAGTTTATCATAATTTTCAAATTATAAGGAAGATTGATCTATAGTGACAGAGAAATGTGAGTATTTATATATACACATATATACATAAATTATAAAAGAAAAATTATATTATAAACATAATCAATATAACATGTACATGCGTGGATTTTTCAATAACACTCGGACAATATTGGTTCTTTTCATTTTATTGTACCAAAAAATTGCATCTTGTTCAATCATCGTTAATTCAATATAATATATTTATATATATTTATATTTGTTATATCTTATTTATATATAATAAATATTTGTAATAGCGTAATGTTCATTGTTTGTCATTGTTTTATTGTGTTCATGAACCATGAGAACGCGAATTTTCAGCGAGTTCGTAATCATCGTCATGTGTTAACACTAGAAAGACATTCTGTGTGATTGGTCAGATTTGGGAAATCTGTCTGTTAAAACGATCTGTTACAGATCGTCGAATTGTTTTTGTCTCATCCTTGTTTTTTTTTTTCGAAAAGGCCGGATTACTCGAGATATTCTATTCTCTCGGCATACTCGTCGTCAACATTTTTGTTTCTAACAGTACCAGCATCTTACATAGACGATTCATACATCGAAACAATAGGTACCTAAGAAAATTTTACATCTAGCTTTGAGGCGCCCGTTCCCTTAAATTCGTCTTTTAGAATTATTTCACTGATCTTTTAGAATTATTTCATGGATCTGTATGAAGCATAAGTCCAAAAATAAATCATTTTTCTAACTTCGACAAAAAGATAAATCTATGCTTGAAATTATTACACAATTGCATAATTACATCACAATTACGTAAATTTGTATGTTTATTATTATTTATAAAGACTCTTTTAAAAATAATGCTGTCATAATCCTATCAATTAAAGAATATATTTTATATTAAATATTTTTTGAATTTAAATTTATTAAATATTAAATGAAATTAATGTTTAAAACATCCTACTTTATTTTGTACCATATTTTTGGACCATGTATTATTTAAATATTTTGTTTTTATAATCTTTTACACAATTTTTTATATTTTGAAACGTTACTTAAAAAATACATTTTATGAATTTCTAAAATGACTCCAATTTGAATTCAAATCTAACTCTCAATCTTCACTGGTTTACAAAAATTTTAAGGATATTGCAATGAAATCGCTAAACATTATAGAATTAAAAAAAAAAGTCCTGAACGATTTTATTGTATTACTTTACGAGATGTAAATATGATCGTTTCTGAAATCTCACTTTTTTTCTTCGTTTCTGAAATCTCACTTTTTTTCTTCGATTCGACATTACGACCAATTCAAGAAGAACGGGTCCTTCACGAGCCGAAGCAGCGCTAATTACCATATATATACCGTAAGAAAATATATGTACCTCTACAGACACCAATAATTCGATCTTCACGATTGTACATGGAACATAGAAACAGTTCCCGAACAAATCCTCCGAACAAGTGTTCTAAACTCCATCGTCATCGTCATCATCACACTACGTTAATTTATAAAGCTTTACTTTGCCAATGTTAATTAACGAATATCTCGTCGATTCCCCGTAAACCCTGCAGTACAACAATCTTTGTGCCAATTTTTTTCTCGAGAACTTTTAACAGCTAATAATTCGAACACATTAAGAGATATACTTTTTTATTCTTTTTTTCTCAATATTGTTCGGCAAAAATTTTCTTTAGCAGCTCTCCGGTCACGCTCTTCACGATATCGTCGTCAATAAGTATGGCAGTGACTAGGAACCACTGGGGAAAATGTAACGTTACTGCAGAGTTAATGACGATCGTCGTCACTACGAGTTAGTATAACTCCTTAGTTTTTTATTACGTCGCTACATGTGTTACGTTTGAAAAGGATCTGTGTGCTACCAGCAATATCGAAATCTATATCAAAAGAGTCCGTCTCACTGTATGCGATTGATTGGAGGATCGCGAGCATTGAAATCCTTCAATCTTCTAAATTCTTCGCAGCGCGCACCAAACGACGTTCTTACAAAATTGTACAATAATTGTAATAAAATATATTTGGTCTAAATACGTTACCAATGTGTGTGTAATATTTCTATGTAATAAATTTATCAAATAATTTTGATTTTTTAATGATATAGCAAATTTCATTTATTATTTAATTCGGTTTTTGTTCGCCAATTATTCGTCATTTTAATAGGTTTTTTATATATCTGCGTATAATATTAATTTCTATAAACACACTTAATTATATTTCTTATTATATTTCTGTTTTTCTAATTAAAAACAGAAATAACAATTAGAAAAACATACGTTGCAGTGCGGACCGCCAAGAAAGTACCCCAACCTTTAATTATGCTTGCTCATTAGTCTCTCATCACCACATAGTTGAAATATTAAATTCTTATCATTTCCAGATGTATAAGCGAGCGTAAGCTTTTTGTTGGTGAGAGTATTGTTCCTTTCGTCACAGAAAAATACTTAATTAAATCATATTTCGCTTTCTTTCATCCGTAATTTTGTTTCTTTGCAGTGAAGTCATTTTCCCTGTTAATGTGAGTACAAAACTTATTGCAATTATTTATTTCATTTAAACGTCATAAAAAAATGTCTCAATAGTCTCGCTTATCTATATGGAAATTGTTTAGGTATGTTCTCGCACAATCGATGAATTTAAAGTAGTAATAACTCACGTGTGTGTGTGTATGTGTGAAACTCCGTCCATTGCATCATGAACGCCGATATTGTTCAAAGCAATAGTACATTATTAAAATGTAATATTCAACACGTGAAAAAATTCGAATAATAAAATATTACACGAATTTCTAGTTTCAGTTTTATATCGCCAGATACGGAGAAAAATAAATACGAAATAAAACGTGATGAAAATAAAATGCATTTAAATGATCAAAGCAGCAATCGTTTTTTACTCGTGTTTTCCACGCTGCTCAATTATTATCTCACTATTGATTCATGGCAATGTCGGCGTCCACTGTCTAATTGGCAAATACCTAGATCATTCTCGCTGAATCTAAGTCGGGAGATTAGATAATTGGGTTTGTGCAGTCCCATTTTCGGCTGAATAGAGTAGAGAGAAACGAACTTGCTATTGCGCTCGCGAATAAATAATTTGCCGAGTGATAAATATATTCCGCGAGAGAATACAACTGCATCGTGTCGTTGTCAGACGACTAGTTCCGATCGTACGATCGGTTTAATATAACGATTGTATCATCTTTATTACAACTTTAATCAACCATTATTGCAAATGCTCGTGCTATTGTAGGCACGCTCAATAACATTGATGAGATATAATTATGACATATAAGTAGCAAAAATATTGCTGTTTCCTTGTTCACCGATGAAGGATATCTGAAAGCGGAGAGGAATGTGCGTTCATCACAACACATCTCCTCGATTACCTAATTCAGCATAGATTCTTCGCAAAGAAAACAAGAAACGTCAAATCAAGAAACGTGCTCCGCCGGCGGTACACGAATATAATGATCGTTCATTTATCCTTTTTATTCATGATATAATAGAGAATTCTTAAAAGAATACTTGATATTTAACCATGTTTAAAGGAATTTCTTTGATAAGCGCTCTATATCTCCCTATATTATTTCACAATTTAAAACAACGTTATACTGAATTAAATATCGTACAGTGAAAAACCCGATTATTCTATCTCCGACATTAAATATCTTTTTTCTTTCTTTTATATTGAAGTTGCAATTTCAAATATAATTCGCACAAAAACCGTAGACAATATAGGCTATATCATAGCGCAAAACTTTTTGACAAGTCTATTTAAAATGTACATATGTATCATATATGTGCATATGCAACATATATATGTCAGATGTTCAAGAATCGATTAAAATAAATCCCTCGCCTTTCGACGATTACGAATTATTGACATAACTTTGGCAAATATAATACGTGGCATCGCTCGTCACCGACTGTTCTCTATATCGGAAAATTGTCATTTGTGTAAATATATTTTCATCATGTGCGATATTAAGAACACATATATAAAAGAGCCAATCAGTCACAATAATCGTAGTTTCAAATTCTCTCGTTTCAATTCTCTAGAGCTTAATTTATTATCACTATAAATTATGTTTCTTGTTATACGTAATGACTCCTTTGCATCTTTTAAATGTACAATTATTCATGTATTTTCATAAAACATCCGACGTAGCCTACAGAGTTAAAAGATCGATATATAAACTATGAAGAAGTTGTTTATGATTGTAAAAATAATTGATATGTATACAGGAAAAATTAAATGGCAATGAATTATATGAGACAAAGAATTATATTGCTATATTATATCATTACAATATATGTATAAAAATATGTCTTTAGACATTAATGTTACAACAAAATTTGAACACAATAAAGGCAATGAATCTTTGTATTAAAACGAAATATTAATAAGTATTAATCTAAGCATTAACTTGATATCGGTTTACATCCACAGCAACAAATTCTTCATCTTTGTTATAATAATGAACGAAGCAAAAAATAGAAAGAGAATACCAATACTTAAAATAAAACACGATAAGTTACTAGAGTTGACACAAGGAAAAACAAATAACACTTGCAAAAAAAATAAAAAATGATTATTAAAATTATTTGATCACTTAATTAAACAATTCGTTAGCAAAATCATGTACATAATATGAAGAGTTATGCGAATATATAATTATATGTATAATATATATATTTATGCGTATAACTAGTCAATAATTCTATATGTTACATATACAATTAGCAACGATGTGAGATCTGAGAGTACGACTTCAAAAACTCAATCGACTACTTCAAACGCATTTTCTGACAATGATTTTTAATTCTCGATCGAAATCTAAAAGTAATAGTTATCGGCGAAAATGATCATATTAGCAAAATGCGGGCGTTGTAAAGCTATTATGCTAACTTATAAAAATAAAGTAGAAGAGACACGTTTTTGTGTGCGAAGAAATACAGTATGAATAAAAAAATAGCAAAGTTCTTTTTTTCTCTAAGTACGACTGATAATTCATCAGACACCTTGCTAAATATTCACCCTGAATAAAAGCTGTACATTTCTGTCATACATTCAAGTGACGCATATATACTTTATTGATTGCACATCAAGTTTCAAAAGACATTAAAGTATTAATTATTAAATGAAGAATACGACATATAAATATAAAATGAAAAGCAATTATAAGATGAATTTTTAAAAAAGGTATCGCACTATATAATTGCACAGATTAAAAGAAGACACGAAAAAGCATCAAATTAAAAAAAAAATATTAAAATGATTAATAAATTATGTAAAAATCACATGATCTGATTTCAATTAATATCTATAACAATTTTCTCGATTCGATGAATACATTGCAGTATATTTTGAAAACAGAATGAATTCGCTAACTTGATCATGTATGTTTTAATGAAAAAGTAAATCTTATATAATGATGCTACGGATAAATATATTTTTCTGTATGTATAAATTATGTAGTCTTCTCTTGTAAAACAAAAAAATATAACGTTAAAAAAAACAAATGTAACATAAACGAATGTTACATAATACATTCAAAATCTGAATATAAACTTTATAGTTATGATGAACAAAGTTGTGACTGTGAGTTTTTATATACTGAAATTGCAAATATACGTTATATTGACTGAAAAATTATAACTTTTATTTTACTATATACATTTAAATTTAATTGTTGTAAATACTGCATGTATGGTCGTTGTGCTTGCGCGAACAACATGATATAGAAAAATTATGAAATATAAATTATCAAACATCAATTCGATAAAGAGAAAGAGAGAGAGAGCGACCAAGGAGTGTGTTTATCTAAAATTCTAAAAATTGACAATCGTTTTATCAATGAAATCTTTTACATTTTTCCGTTTTTCTCGTTTCTGTTTAATTACGTTTTATATATTTCAATTATTATCGAATTGTGTGTGAAGCTAATAATTGCTTTCAACACATATGTAATTACTTTATCTCTAATTTCGAAAATAAACATATCATAAACATATTATATTAGTTTGCAATGCTTTAAATAATCAATTTTATTCAGATTTATTGACGCGTTAAATGCTCGTCGTATGCATTCATATATTCCAATGCAATTTGTCACAGGAGACCCATATAATAAGGCACGCTTTTCTGCCTGAGAAGGCACTGAAATATAACGTCTATACTTACGTATAGTTGTAATCGCATTGCATACACGTAAATCATGCAAAGGAGGGAGATCAATTTGAAACGAGATACTATTGAGCGAAGATTATTGTGCATTAAAGTTTGTACAATTTTATATTCTCGTAAATTTTTTTTTACAATTTTCCTACACTGCCAAACACAATTCTTTACTCTACTTGGTTCTTTTTGAAAATTCAAAAATTCACTGATATATATCGTCAATCATAAAAACTAAATTTTGTATTTTCCTCGTGTGCTTTCCATCTCTCATAGAATTGTTTTCCTTACCTCAGCGATGCTACAACCACAAGTTTTTTTGTTTCCCAAACAGAAATTCCCTGAGATCTTTGATTTCATTTCCTTTAATTCTAATGTTCGAAGTAAACTGCATAGCAGATGGAGACAATAGCAATTAAATGTTTTTCTTTTTTTTTAACGTAAGGATGTTCCCAATTCCGTTATTCGAAGTTTTCAAAGTATTCTTTAGAACATTATAACAAACTAATTTAATTTAATATATACGTCCTTGTATTAATAACATTAATCTATATAATGAAATCTATAATATAATTCAAATAACAATGAGATTAAAATAATACAAATTGACTTAAAATTTTTCGCGAGCGATCGTTGAATCGCATCCGATCCGCACCCATCGGGATCGATTACAATCTATTACATTTCACTTCCAAAGAATGGATACATCGATGAAGATGGTCCTGCAGGTTCGTTTGTTTGCATCTCCTCCGCATTATGCTCGGCCGATGCGCACAGTTCGAGACAGGACGCCGAGGATGCTTGAAACGCATTCAGAGTCTCGTTTGCACTCATTCTCCCGAGATAATTCCACGATCGCGCAGTCTTGAATGGCGGCTGCATTATCCTGACATCGTTCGTGTCACGGTCGTGCGGCCGTTTTTGTGGTAGATTCGATCTTTTCCCCGACGACGATGATAACGACGACGACGTAGCGATCGGTCGCTGATGCGAAGCCCTACGAGGGAAATGTTTGGGAATGGTGATGGTAGGAAAAGGAAGACGGTGCTAGTACCCATACTCCATTACATTTTATGTGTCTCACTGTTGCTTAACAAAAAACCTGTCTTAACGGAGAACCGTAAAATTGACATATGTACCGATGCTTTTTTTATTTATCTATTGCGAGGAAAAAGAAAAATATTGCTAAGATAATTTATTTTTCTCTCCTTTAAGCAATTTTCGACGAATTTTTCAAATTTAAAAACGCGGAGAATAAATAACAAATAATTTTTTTCTCTCTTTTTTTTTGCGAAAATATAATTTCTTCTTTTTAAATAAATGCTAATATAATCTAAGATAGAAGCAAAAAGAGTCGTTAGCCATGGAGAAGATGCGATCGTTGTATAATCAGGTCGGTCAGCTCGTTGTTAAAATTTTTCGTGTCGCATTTCTCCGATGTGCTTCTTTATTTAATCTTTCTCTCTCTCTCTCTCTCTCTCTTTCTCTCGATAACGCGTTTTCGAATATCACAACGATGAGCGTGTCTGCGGCATTCGGAAGAAGAAACGAGAAATGAACAAGGACGAGAGAATCTCAAAAACGAGAGAAATGTAACCGGACGAATATATTCTGTGTAATCCTTGATCGTACGATAATATTACTGTGTTTCGGTCGCTTCTCAATTCACATAGAAATGCATATAAACACAGTAGGTGACAACACATCGTTTGCTCAATTGCCGAGATACGAATAATTTTGAGAATCGACATTACGAATCTCAACCGGCAGCAGAGAGCTCATAAATCCAAACAACGGGTCCTCTCTCTTTTTCTCTCTTTTTCATTTCCTTACTTTTCCCCCCGCACTCGGAGGAAGAAAGATGATTCTCTGTTGCAAAGAAAAGTTTCGCTCATGCTAACAGATTACGCATTGATGAACGCGTTATCGTTATCATGATCGTAGCAATTGAACGCAACAAACGATTGATAAAACCAATTCGAGAGAATTTCGGAGGATCGTAAGAAACATCGTGATCGAAAACGCTCCTCGATGCACGCTCGGTAAGAAGAGCGCGCAATACACAACCCCGTACACGATTCTCCGTTTTTTACCTCGTTCACTTCTGTCGCTTTCACTCTCGTAGAGAGTTATGGGAATCCCCCCGTCTCGTTTGTTGGGGGATGCGAGTCAGTTAGGTACGAGCGACGAACGACGGGAGCAACGACAAGTAATAGGGGCTCGTCGCCGTCACCAGAAGTGAGGCTCGGAGTCTCGGGTGTAAGCATCTATTTGGTAGTAGGACGACCGATCGGGGATCTTACAAGGGATCGAGATGATTAAGGATATGGGTACGGATGGTAATATATTTGGTTACAACTCCATATCTTGCGCCTCGTCCTCACTGAAGTCGCTCATCGAGGACTCGCTATCGGAGGACATCCCATTACCGGTGCCGCCGTTTTCCTGGTCCCTCAGCGCCTCCTCCGTCGCGTACTTCCTGACGTAATCTGTCGAGATAGAAGTCAAAAGAAACGGGAAATTGCATTGCGAACAAAATGTCGACGTTTTAAAAACACGCGCATACGCGATATGGAAGCAAGAGGAAGTTTTATTCTGAGAAGAAGATGCAAGCTCTGATTGGCAGCGATCGAACTCTTATAATAATCCGCTATTTTATTCTATCGCGTTTTATTACAGGGAAACTTATTAAACTGGCTTATTATACTCACCCGCTACTTTCTTCTTGTATTCTTCTGGTTTATGAAGATACATCGCGGCAGCGTCACCGTTCAGGGGATCAATTGGATTGGGATATGTTAACAACTGAGGCAGAAAAGATTCGAAAATATTTGACAGATCTGAAATGATAAGAGAGCACGTCATCGGGGTATAATCTTTCATAATTTTATATAAATTTACTCGACAAAGACGAATCATTTTCATGTCGACCAAACTTAATTTATAGATACGAGAGAAATATATATCGTTGAACATAGAAATAATTTTCTCTCAAAATGACATCTAGATTAAGTTGAGTCTTATGAAACAGTTAAATAGATGGTCAAGTAAAAATTGCACTTGCGCTATTTAAGGGTTTCACCGAATATAATTTTAAAAGGTTAAACATACCGTAAAGGGCAGTCCAAGCCTGGTTTATAACATCTAGACACACTGTGCCTGAGACTTCATCAATGTTAGGATGATAAACCTTGTTCATGAAACCAATCGAAGGAGATTTGAAAGGATAATGCTCTGGTAGATGAACCCTTACTTTCCATATTCCACCTTCATAAGGTGCTGAAACATAACGATTACATAATATCATTAATTAATTAATCTAATTATTTTAATTCCCGTCTTTCTTTTACATTTTAATAACACATATTGAACATGATGAACAAAGTATTTGTCATACTTAAAATGTCATTGCTGATAAAATTCGATGTATCGCAAAATGTAATTTTGATTACAAGCGCACAAGAATTGATAAAGTCTATGTAAATATGGATCAGAATTCAGTATTCATAATGCACATAATCTGTAACGAATGATAAATTATGATAATAGCTCCAAATCTGCTTTTTGCGAGCGTTGCTAATTATTATCGTATTAGCGTATTATTATTATTACTTGGTTCGGACACGAAAACAAAATACATAAAACATGCTACGCATATGCATATCAAGATTCAGCTCATTCGTTAATTTTTTATCCGAATTTCATACGTGAGCTGTCAAACTAAATAAAAATCGCGAATAACAGCACCAATAGTCTCGGAAAACAGTCGTGTTCGTTATAGAATCGGAGACTGAATAATCGAAACATCAATAATTCGTCAAAATTCACGAGTTACAATGCAACGATCGTGCACGTAATCATTTTTCATCGTGCTTGCACAATTCGACTTCACAAAAGAAGAACCCACAGCAATTGCACATACAGTTATTGACGATACACAATTGCAGGACAAGATGATCATAACGAGACGGCGCGTATCTCATAATTTGCGATAGATTCTCGAAATTGGAACGTCCAACGGTAAAGCTACTCTCCGGAATATTTCTTTCGTTCGGAAAGAAGAAAATAATATTTGTAGCCGCGTAGAGGAATCATCCATTGTCACTGAAGAATTGAAACACAGCTGTTTTCGGTCAAAAGTTCGTTAAGAGCTTTCTATTTTGATAAAGATTGCGAAGCTTCGCACGGAGTTTTATAGAAGAGAGAGACGGTATCTCATAACAAATGGCAAGTGACAAGACTTGTAAAGAGTCCTCGTATACTTCTTCCTTAGGTAAATTACCCTTTCAATTTGTGAAAATACTTTCTTGATCAAATGTTTTCTCAATTTAGATTGTAAGAATCATAAGAAAATAAAACATTTAAAATTAAAATTATGAATAATCGCGAAAAATCAGATTATTAGTTATTTGCGCGATATAATATCTTCAATCTTTGATTATTATTTGATTATTATCGTATTTAATTTTTTGATACAAGAAAATAAAATAAAGTTGACTGAATATATATAATTATTCATTGTCTCTACAATGCATGAAAACAGAACAATTCAGTATAATGATTCGACTGACGATATCAACTGACTTGTCGATTAGACTTGATGAATTCAATATATGCTCATCACTTAAAAATAATATTCGCATACAAATCATGTGAGAAGTCGACCTTAAAAGGAACATGAACAGCATTATTCGACTTTGCTGCTCAACACAACATAGAATAGCAAAGTCGAATTATGTGGATTTGTCATCATCAATATGATATAGTTTATTAACAACAAATAAATCAATCATTGCTAAAACATTGGACGATAATTGAAGCTCAAATAAAAAGATAAAATCAATTTTATCAAGCGAAATATAGAAATAAATCGTGCGTACCACAGTCATATCAATTAATTAATTGAATAAAAAATATAGTAATTTGAATTCTCTTTACAGTTTATTCGCGTTCGTAGGTATTTAATTATTTCACAGAAATTGTGTAACATACATTGATGTATTGTCTCGGCAAACTGCGCGTATCGAAAAACGGAAAAATCAAATCGTACTCCAGAGTTTCAATTCCCGTTCCAATAAAGAGCCGAATAGAATAAAACAACTTATACATACGAAATTTCGACGTGGAACTTTAAAATATAACAGGAAATATATTCCTTTAATCTATATAGTTTATTCTAATTCTCATATATCGATTCTCTTCCTATAATTTATGAATTTTTCACTTGACTTTTAAGGTCAAAGAATAATTATTGCACATATACACATTTGTAATTTAAATCCCAAACATCATCAGTCAACATATCAACATATCTTAATGTCAACATATCTTAATACTGAACATTACTGGCGTAAAATAAATTTAATTCTCGATACAATGACAAGTGACATCTGCTGTTACACATGTCTATGCATTCTTCTTTACGTATTTTTCTTTTTTTTGCAGTCATATTCGACTGATTGTTGCTTTCGAAACGTAAGGATTATGCACGCATGCGAAATGACCGCATGTGCTGCTTCGGGAAACGTGGTTCACCTGTGTGTGGACGCACGTGTGCACGTGTTCACGCTTCCTGTTGTTGGATTCATGGTGAAAGTATCGATATTCATTGACACTGGCTCGAATCGAAGCATGACGTAAACACGATTATTGCGCCGGAATTTAATGAACGATTTTAAACATCTATATAATTTTCGTAATATCTCATTTTTCTTAATGCTCCTTCGGCACGCGTGAAGTATTTAAAAAATTTTTTTTTTCTTTTTTTAAATTAAATTTAGAGTCTCTATAAAATCATATGAAATCGTTCTTAATAAATAAGAGTAATGTGCAAAAAAGACATACATAAAACATGTATTATAAAGTATCTACTCAATCTTGTAAATCTCTTTTTCTTTTTTGCAAATTTATAAAAAAATTTCCTGAAAGTTCCCTGATTTCCAGATGTCTTTGTTCAAAATTCCAAATAATAGGAATATTTAAAAAAATTTTTTGATACAATTTTCTAAAATAATTTTGTTGTATTTTTCATTCATATGGAAGGAAAAAATACAGAGCCATTTAAATTTCGTAAAGATTGCAAATATATTAAAAAATGAATATTTTCGTTAAGATAAGAATTTTTAACTTTTCATTTTTTATCTCTAAAAATTAACATAAAAAATATATATTGCATATTTAATATTTTCTTTTCTACGATCTTGAATGTATAAGATAGATATATATTTATAATATATTTTAAGCACACATAATTGAATAATTCATAATTCAAAACTTGGAATCGGATTGTCAGCTAGTACAAGAGCAAAATTATCAAAAAATTTTTTTAAAATTCCTCCATTCAAAATTCCATAAGAATTTCATGATTTCTCCAGGCATAAAAAAAATCCGTAAAAATACCAGATTTTCTTGTTTTTCCAGAGAATAGATAGATACCCTGTATAATAATTTTAATAATTTTAATATGTTTAAATAATTTAATATAAACTTATTTTTTTATCTATGCAATATTTAATTTGCACATGCGATCTCGTCAAATGCATAATATTATCATTACTGTCGGCGACATGAATGCGCCATACATCATTTTAATGCGAAAAGTTTCCATACTTTATAGATGCCTGTACTCAGAAAACTATTATTCCGGATAGAAAAAGAAGGTAGGAACAGTTTTCCAAATAGTACACGTGGATTATGCGAGAAATCGACATTTTCTCACAATTTGCAACATAATGATTAAAATACTATAAATAAATGAGTTCCATGACCTCTTGAGAAAAGTTTACCAGTTGAATGACCGGTTCCATCATTCCAGCAGTAAGTTTCATACACAGTCCCGTATCTTCGATTCTCCCACTTTTCAATCGGATATTCGTTCGAAAATATAAACAGTATCCATTTTACAGCAAAAACGTCCCATGCGTTATTTTTTTATTCGCGTATCGATCAATGTTCGTGTGACGACCGCAACAAATCTAATGAAAGAGCTATATCCGCTCTCGTTCGAAACAATCGGGAGAAAACGCTGAAAAAGTATTCCGATTGCTTTCTAGGCAATTTCTTTATTATGAAGACAATAACTTTTAATTAACGAACATATGTGTAAGAAAATTTTTCAAAAATACTTAAAACGACACCTAAAAAGGTTATTTTTATCCCTCAATAAGACCGTGTTAAATAAATGCTTCAAATAAAAGACTTTCAAAAATTTTCCAGAAAAGTACAGCACGAAAATACTGTTACGACTCATAAGCGATAAAAATTTATGAGCAATAAGTAAAAATCAATCAAGCACAGACGGACGATCCTAAGTATAGGCAGCTAAAATTGAACGAACGGAACGAACATAAATTTTTGATAGATCTGTATTCTACATTTGTGCAAGTTTGCGATACAATGTAGAGTTTCCATTGATATGTACTCTTGCAAACAATAAGTAAGTTTTATTTCCATCCAAAGACGCATAAAAGTGCTATTTCCATGCACTTAATAATAATAAAAAAATAGCAAAAACAAGGCGCTCCATTTCCGCTTGTTGTGATGCATATATTGTAATATTGTCTAAATCCAGGATAATAAAAGTTTACATTATTCCGCAGTATATGCAACATTTTGCATAAAAGTTCTCATGCATAGCGCATTTTCAGCTTTTATCCGCCGGAATAGCATTAATCCATGATTTTTAATGAGTTGAAATCAAGCCCGTTATCGCTTTTGTCCAGGAGTCGCGACAATTTTAATTTAGAGACAAAAAATATTAAAGATTTAAAATTTCATTGAATAAAGGAGATTAAACAGGAATAACGGATTAAACTTCTCCTAGTGTGAAAAATTAAAATTACCGATTAAATGATAAATAATCCTTAATCTCGAAACATCGCCATATTCGATGCAGGATGTGGAGATTATGATTATCGGTTAAAGGATTTATTTGCGGAATAAAGAGTCCGCGCATGAAATATGAAAATGGTAGCCGCTTTTGCATAATTTTATTGGGCGCGTGTTGTTTTCTTGCGAAAAAATTTTCGCTCGGTCTTCGCTGTTTATAAATACACTAAATGCTCGCGATTTTTCTCTCGTGACAACTCTGTATGTCATCCGCTGGGATGCACATCGAAAAGCCCAGCACCCTCTCGCTCGCGTGCAGATGCGGATGCAGTTCGATACAGAGAAGCTCGGATTGTAGCCGCGCTTGGCCCATTGACCCACTTCCTCGCTCTTCCGCAAGTGTGTACCGCACTTTGTCACGGTAATGCAAAGCCATGATACCAGGGAATGCCCGTTGCTCTCAGCTTCTACTTTCGTCGTTTCCACGCAAGCGTGATCCGAAGCGCGATGGGTGTCGTTTCGCGGTTTCGGTTGAGATGCACGACGACTCCACGTGGCAATTAAATGGCCGGAGATATATCCGACCATGAATAACTTGAATAGACTTGTTGCAAGTCGAAAAAAAGACTCGCGTATATAAAGCTAAGGGGATTTTTTTGAATTGGATGGATTTGCATAAACAACAAAAACGAGCGTGCAAAGTCTAAACAAAATATATAAGCAACACTGGATATAAGCAACCTAGGATGTGTTGCGCTAAATTTATTATTTGATTCAATTTATATATCATTTTTTTCCTCATTATGGATATTAAAAGAAATTAAGGAAAATCAACAAATTAGATTATCTTTTTATTATGGACCTCAAATTTATGAATTATTCGAGATTTAAGATTAAATGTCATAAATTAAAATCAAATCAAATAAAATTAATTATATCGGAGATGTTACTTCGATTATTACTTTAGTTTCATATTTGAAAATTATTATATCTTCAATTTATGTAAAATAGATTTCCTAAGAAAAAACTATGAGAAGGGGAAAGTTATATAAAGCAATAAATACAATAAACTTAGTAATGACCGTTAACAAATCATTTTTGAACGTATATGTAAGCTCACATGCAGACTCTGGATTTAATCCAATGTTAATTCGTCTGATCAATTCATTTATGATCGGCTCTACAAGATTACGAGGCCTTATGCACGAATAATTTCCAGTATGACGCAAGCACAGCTTCGACGTAGAAACTAGGTCGAGTAGAATTCTCATCGAAAAAGATTTGACTTTTTTGTATCGAGCGAAGGAAATAGATCGCTATTTTTTATCGGTTTCAGCCGTTTTTAACAAATGCTTTGCTCTGATTTTTATCATTAACACTGCCTGCACCCGCAGACCAAAAGAAAATAACCGAGAAATAAAAATCTTTTTGAGAGCATATACTCTCTGCGATTGAGACCTTTTTGCGCGCGACTGCAAACAGATCAAAGGCTTCCCAGGTAATTCTAGGAAAATAGTTACAAAATTAATCAAAAAAGATTTAAAAATTCCATAAAGAGCATAATATAAATGAAAGAAAAAATAAAAAGAAGAAAAATAAAATGGCAATAAATTTTTGAAAATTATAAATTATAAATAATTATCATTAATTGAAGAAACAAAATACTTATTTATTTTTTTGTTGCGAGATTCCTCAAATTTCTATACAAACTGACTTGATATTAGCATAGATTTATCTTTAACGTTAGCGCAATTACGATAGAATTTTACAATATAAATATAATGGACTGTTGAAACTTTAAATTGTCTGAAGTAGAAATCGTAAAGAAATAAATCATTAGAGTGTGACGGAATATGGGGGGGGGGATAATTTATACTGATTATATGTTTGCGACTCCGCGGTTCAACGTTTGATAAATCTAAAAAAAGACGAGATACTTTTCTTTCAATAATTCTAATTAAAAGGACATTGACGCGTCTGCGTGAGCGTGTATATAGTGAAACGAATAGCTCCCCAAAGATTAAAGCCATCGGGCTATGTAAACAATTTTTCTCTCCCGCCGAATCGATGTGCAGACGGTTCATTGGAAAAACGAACGATGTGAAACAGGCATAAAGTTCCCCCACGTACAACGTGGCACAGAAACAGAGTTATTATTTGACACCAGTCGATAAGCGAAATCGTCTCACTTTTTTATCTCTATAGCTGGATATATAAAGATTTCACTCCCCTCCATGATCACCGATGTGAATGAAGTTTGTATAATAAATTCTTCTAGAAAAGTTTAATTCTTTAGAATAAATTCTGCCTTAACATGAATGATCGTTATTTATCGCGCAACTTTCCAATTTGCAACATCAAATGGCTTGTAGAGTAACTTAGTTTGTTAAGAAAATTGATTGACAAATGACGAATGAAGAAATTATTAATGAAATTTCTCTTGCAATAAACACCTCGCGCGATATCAAGCAAATCATCATTCTTGTACCGATCACCGTCTTTACAAAGTTACACAATAATAATAGCTCGTCATCATTTTCTCGAAATCTTACAACTCGATAAAGTCGACCATATTCCCTCTTGGATGAATATAATTGAATCACATCAAATTCACGTCGATATGCCAACTTTTTTGCGAGAAAGTTTCGCGAATTCGATTGCTTGAATCGTGGGTGGAAAAAAAATGCCAAACATTAATATCTTCGCTGACAATCATTAAACGTTACGTGTTCGTGAGGATTTTTTCTATGACAAGATAATTTCCTTAAGTGACATCAATATGTATGTATCAATTTCGAAAGAATAAAAAGAGAATAGAGGAAAATGAATAATTACGTGATGGTGTTCTACGAATAAGACTCTCGATTTCTGCGTAATTGCGCGACGCTCATAATTACACGGTGAGTTTTACATAAATCCTTCTGATCTACTTTTCCTCTCGATGACAAGCACTTGCCGCTTCAAGAATTCCCTACGCTCGAGGATCGGACGAAGATACACAGGCATTGAGAGATTTCCGCTTCGCGAACGACGTATGCTAATTAGACCTTGCCACTTAACGACGCGCTAGACTCAACAAAGATTAGGATTTACTTGCATAAGTCCAGAAGCTGTTGGCGCTGTAACACGTGTATTTCTCTAATCTTGAATTTCCTAGATAATTATATTATAGAGTATGAATCTTTGAAAAATATAACATCTGCAATGTTTTCGATGCGAGAAATTTTCCATTTAATACATTATATATTAGATACAAAGTACTTGAATTATCAGCTGATAATAATATTTAATCTTTAAACATGTCTTTTTTGCTAAATAACACTAATTATTTTGATAAATAACAATCATGATAGCGGTGAATAACACTATTTACAATTAAAACAACGAATTAAATGTTGTAAATATAACTAAGAAGGTACTAATTATAAATAATTGATATCACATCAATTGAATTTTTTTACATAGTACAGTAATATTCGAAGTCTGATGATGAATTCATCAATTATCGCGTTCGATTACCATGAGTTTCATATCGGATGTCCATTATTTCGCTAATGAAACATGAAACGGGAATATGGCACACGGCTTTCTATAGCGATGCACGTCTGCCTAGAGCGTGACCGCTCCGAGAGAGTTTGCGACGTGATAGAGCAACGTGACAGAGAACTATTAATGGAATCGGAAAGACTGCCACCAGAGACAGAATACGTTCGTTCTTTGTCAACCGCCTGTACTTGGAGATTGCATATATAATTTCAGTAACCGCGTTAAAATTATCCGCCCGCGCTTCAAGGCAGATAGCGTGTGGAAAATGACGATGCGTTCTGGAGTGCATTAGATTTATATCGATAGCGAGGACAAGTAGGTACACAATGATATTTGCGTACGAACGATCCATCGATTCGTGTAGAAACGAGCAAAAATATGTCTCGCCAAAACATTTTGTTGCCTTCTAGTCCTTTGGCACTGTACAATAAAACTGATAAAAAGATATCTGCGAAAAAGTATCAATATATTATACAAATTAATCGATATAATATACAGTAGGCGCTGAATATACAGTTAAATAAATGATAGACATAATTCACAATAATGTTCCCATGTTTTTTTCTTTCGAATCACACTATTAAAAAAACAATTTAATTTAAAATTACTTCTCGATTCCAACAATACGAAATCGAAAGGAAAATTCAATTAGTTTCTCTTTCTATTGCTGATGTGTTTCAAGAGACACGTACGTTACCTCGCCTCGCAAGTTGAAGTGTAACATCCTGTATATTTTATGGAATACAGCCGAGTTACATTCCCGTAACTCTCTTAACAGTCATAGTATAACAGGGCCGACTCTCCTAGGGCGAGTGGAATCCTCGGGCGTGTTGAAGCATCGCGCTAAAGTGGGTCACCACGAAACGGAGCCTACGGCATCTCCGATGTAACGTCGTCAATCGCTCGTTTATAACCATTCCCAAACGACCATAGCGCTTTGTGCAATAAAGTGTACCATATGCGCGCGATCATATTTATCTACGTGGTAAATAACCGTCGCGAAATATCATCGTCGAAACGCCGCATATAACTGAATAAACTAATTTCCTCGACCAATTCTACCCATGCACTCTCACTTTTCATGCTACAGAAGCGCTCTGTGGATCTCTCATACTCTGAGAAAAAAAGTTGTTAATTTGACGAAACCGCTCAACTAAATTATTGTTTTTTTAATTTAAATATTTAAGTTAAATACGACATATTAAATTTAACATGACATCTATTTAACTTAAATATTTTAATATTTTAATTTAAAAAATAATAATTTAGTTGAATGGTTTAGTCAACAACTTTTTTCTCTCAGTATATATCATATTGGAGTCTCTTATATTTCACATATCAGGACATATCTCATATATAATATAAATTCTTCGATAAATTTTAGACCTGGGAGATTTCCTTCTCGATGAAAAAGTTCTCGATTAGAAATATCTTTCGATGTGTGAACAGTACTTAAAGCAATTCTTCACGCGGCTCAATCTTATCGACGAGCGCTTTTGCCGGTCTAATAATAATGCCACTCGCTTCGCAAAAGACGCGGTATCAGCAAAACTCTACTGGAATATTACATATTTAAATTGTACAAAATTCGTTGAAAGCTTTATCGAACTCAACAAAATATGCTCAATAAAGTGTAATTTCGCAAAAAAATACTCATATAATTTTTAAAGTTTTTAACGCAATTTACATGCCGTCTAACTAAATCGACTAACGAATAATAAAATACGACAGGAACTGGTTAATCATACAGCAAACAACCGCGCCTAAGCATCTCATTATGCTTTCCATGCATCAATTTGCATGCATAATGTGCAGACGACGTATATATTATTGCAGCAAACTATCAGCAAACGCAAAAGAGATGAAAGGAATACTTCTGACTGGCTTTCTTTCACTCGCTCATTCACTTATTCACTTTCTTCTCTCTTTCCTTCCTCTGTCTTTCTCTCTTTTGCCGGCAGGAAATAAAGTAATCTTATCATTCAGTAATCTTTAGCCTGGTTCGACGATCAATTACTTTTTTCCAAACGAGATATTGCCGCTTTGAAAAATGACATATGTTGCACATAGGCAATAACAGCTGATCGTGTGAATTGATCATTAAAAGTCATCTATTTTTTATTTTACATTATCACTTCGTAACATTTTCACCTCGTAATCGCTAATTTAAAAATTTGAGGAATTTTACAACTTTTAGATACCTCTTATTATTAATTCTATGCATTCGTGATATGTCGAAATTAGAATCATTAATAAAATACGATATATAAATTATTTTAATTGGGAAAAAATAAATATTTTTTATTAAACAGAATTACGTAAAATTAGATCGAAGAGAGATAAGATAAACTAATTTATTGGAGAAATTAATTTATGGAAGAGTGGAAAGAAAAAATCTATTTGATATTTCTCGCAAAAGTTACGAAGAATGTGCAAATCAACGGTATCAATAACGTTAATTTTAACATATTACGCGAATCTTAACAATTGGTAGTAATTAACTGTATCGTAATATGAATGAAATTTTTTGTTTTAATGCAAGACCTCGCGAAACGATGATTGGGCAAGATTATAGAAACTTTTGCGCATGCCTTCAATATAGAGACATTTTAAATGGAGCCGACAGCCGTTCAAGAGCTCCAATACATTAGTACGAAGTCAAGGTGAATGCATTATGCAATCTTAAAGCGTGATTAAAATCAGCGGAAAGCGATGAGAGCGCAATATTGATGCAATATTGATTTTTATCTAATAAACAACGAATATTTATACATCGCGTTATACGATTCCTCATGTCGCGTGATGCGATTATAAAGTAAATATCTCCACTAATTCCAAATATGCAAGCTCAATCAAACGTGTCTTTTTAAACAAGTAGGACTACTGAGCCAGCAGATTTAAAACACATTATTATTCTACGCATACACTACACAAACATACCTATCGTAATTTGAATCAATATATATAAATAAATAAGCAGATATCACAGACCGGATCTTCTTATTAAAGTATGTAATGCGTAATATCGATATTCGTGATAATTGGCAATTCTGCGATGTTATATTGTTCGAAAGATTATATGCATATCATATACGTTAAAATAAATTTGCACTTTTATTGCCTTATTCGCATGAATATTGCACGTTGTAAGCAAAATTACATTTTTATCTCATAACATATTATATCTGGCAAAATCAATCGAAAGATATGATTTTCTACCATTTCTCTCAATCAAATCACGTATAATATTATCTAGCGTATATAATATCATCACGTATAATATTATCTAGCACACATTTCTTTCGTGAAAATCATAATGCAATAAATTTTCACTTCTCTTTAACGAATTTCATTTCTATGTAAATCTTGAAATTGACTTTGAAATTTATCAACCATTTTTACAAGTTCTATGAAAAAAAAAATAATTAATAATTGTCGATAATATAATCCAACTAAAGTTCCGTCACGATTAATAATAAGTTCCTCAAAGTAGTTAGAATATTCTCCAACGATATTTGCCAAGTTTTAATCGTTCAAGAGAGGGAAAACATGTCGTATAGTCACGAATTTCTCAAAGTTTATGCTACGTTTGAATGCAATCGAGGAGGAACTGTTAAAAACCCTTGTTCACCGACATCCCGCAATTTGCCGTTCACCAAATCTATTTCCAACGCTTGTGTGCAGAGCGCGAATATCCGATATGTAACTGGAATTTAATTCACGTTTGAGAACTAATAGTCCACCGAAACGATTCTCGATCGAAATTTGATAATTATCTTTAGCAATTAATAAAGTCGTGGAGATTCATTGACTTGTATGAATTTATGCAGTAACTTACGTAATGAGGTATAGCATAAAAAAATGCTGCATCATTGTTACATATACACATATATATGTACGTATGTATTATATATTTACATACATATATACATTATATTTTAAATATTTAAATAAATACATACATGTATACATATATAATATATAATCATATATACGAAATGAGATTGCAGAGATCTTCAATAATCTTAATAATCAACATTAATTTAGCAATATCGGGATGAAAGTATCAATCAACATTAGTTTAGCAGTTTCGAAATGAAAGTATGAATATTCTATATCCATTCGAATTTGCAAGGGATATTCAATAGCGGTCCAAAGTAATTAAATGAACGAATTGATTAGTTCGCATTCTAATATATTATACGTTAACATTAACACACATGGCTGGCTAGATTTGAAATCCTATATTTGAAAGGATTTATTTACATTAAAATAAATATCCTGAAAATATAAGAGAAAATAAAACCACTATTAATTAACGTCAAAGATATTAGAGTAATTTCGCTAAAACAATTGGACAGAATTAGTGCATGATCTGTAGCAGGATTTAAAACGCTACAAGAGTATTTAAAAAAGTTGTTTCATTAGCGCAAATTTATACAAGTTTCTCTCATAATACGCTTTATTGTATTTAAATGCTTGTTTCGTATACATTTCCAGAATTTAATCGAACAAATAGACCGATAAAAAAACCGATAAAAAAAATGCGCAAGCAAACAATTATTTTATTTCTCGTTTAAAAACAAATCAAGAAATTTATTTGATATATTTCAATAATTTTAATTTTGCGACGAGATTCAAATATCGCTTGAAACAGTTTCTAATTAATTGATAGAGAGAGAGACACAGTTATGTTCTTTCTTTCTCGTAATTAAAAAACTTCAACAATATTCCATGAATAGCGCTAATAGTCCACTGCTTCCGTTCAACGCTTTCATCTATTTTACGACTGGAAAATAAACGCATGTAAACGAACTCGTGCGCAAGCAGCTGCATGATTTGCCGGGGAGAAGGGAGAGAGGTTTGAAACACGGATCTGATTTACATCATTCGGGGATAGTCCGATGATGCTAGTTCATTGACAATGGCAAATAAAGGATAGCCAGACAAGCGAAGCCGTACACGTATATGTTGAGAAAAAAAGAAGAATATATAAAATTGATTATGCGATTACGAGCTACATAATGATCGATCATGAAAGATGATATACTTGGATACTCTGTCTCTGTCTGATTGGCATCGCTCTTTCTTTAACAACCCAGAAATCAGATCCAGCAGATTGCTAAGCTCTTCTTAATCTATCGCAAATGCTACAATTAATGCAACAATTGAGAGCAAATGCAAAATTTTTCTTCAAGAATAAATTAATATTTCATTGTTGCTCCAAAAAAAAAGTTGTATTTATATTCTTTCATTTTCCAAAGAAATAGAATAACATGTAGCATATTAAGATAATGCAAGGTGTATATTTTTTTATATCAATACAATTTTTTAATAGAATAAAACTTTTTTAATGATGCTTTAACAACATGAAGAATATATTAACGTTTTAATTGCGTAAGTTAAAAATATGATGTGCTACATTTTATAATTCTTTTCCTATTTTAACTTTCGAATTTTGTACAGATCTTATACATATTTTAATGATATATAACGCAAACGGCATCGAATCCGATTACGTTGAATATCACGTTTCTACAATTTGTTCGGGCAATCCAGAAGAAGATTATCCTGCGGTACGTTCTGCCGCAAATGTAGCATATCTCGTCAGAGTAAAAGCCCAAGTCTCCCGGAGTTTGGTCTTAAGCAAATGAAGTTATACTCGCGGATGCAGCTGCACCGCTTCAAAGGACCTATCTGAAACGCGATCTAATTTAAAGAGTTAACGAACGAAGGTAGTCGCGCGATTTCAACTGATTTACCACGCGATCTGAGGGTCAAGAAACTTTCATCTTTGGACGGCATGCTTTCCACCGTGGCAAAGCGAAATTCATTACGCGATTGTAGAATTTCAGTCGACCCGCTAAAATGAGCACAGCAAATTGATGAAATCACGAATCCGTAAATTTGTTTCGTTCACTGTGGAATCGCGATTTCTTTATTCTCAAGCAACAACAATCCAATCTCCTCATCAGTTTACAACTGATTATCCTATTTTATGTTGATCATCACGATTTCCATTTATTCGATCACGATTTGAATTGAGAGAAAAATTTCGATTTTATGAATCTTTTTTTTTTTTTGTAATAAAAATTTACACAAATAAATTTTATGCGATAATCTCTTTTTCGATAGCTGTTTACGAAACAGTCTGCAACCTGTTATATCCGCAATAAGCGGATAAACACATACAGCTATGCCATTATCGTCGACACGATCTGCTTGAAAGCGTTCTCTTAAGGACAGCTGTATGCGTCTCTTTCGTCGAGTCAAGGAACTTTCTTTCATGAGAGACGCTTGCCAATCGATAATATGCTTCACACGTATGTCCAGCAAACCGAGAAAATCGCAAGTACGAAGTAGTTGCATAAGTGTTTCCGGTTCTGAGAGATGCGCATGAACTTTGGAATATCGTGAAGTGAAAACGTATGAAATGACTCATGTTTTAATCATATTCTATCTTAAGATAGCAGATGCGAAAACTTTAAACTTTACGATAGATTAATATTTAATCTATATAATGGAAATAAAAAGCATGCAAATAAAACTAATAAAATACATATCATCAAATGTGTTATAAAATTCGTTAAATTGTTAGCAATCTAAATTATAAAGATACTAGATAAGTGACATGCTTTTTCAGATACTAGATAAGTGGCATGCTTTTTCAGACATGTGGTTTAATTCTAGTAATAATGTAATAATGATAATAATAGCAATTCAAGGTGATACGCAACTACAATATTGAACGAAAACGCGAAGGACATCCATCGAGCATTAATGTGCCTTCAATATCAGATAAATTACAGTGACATCTTTGTCCGTAATTGCAGAATTATGTAGAATTTGTTGATTATAGAATTATATCGTATCTTATTTGAAGACGAATATACAATATCGCAATTAAATATTTTACCGAACCAAATTATAATAGTCCTAATTATCCATCCTATGTAACCTCAGTGAATTACAAAAGAAGGGTAATTCTAACGAGAATTAAATTAACTATTACAAATGTACTACAATTATTAAACGATACTATAAGTACAAAACGTTGCGCATAATGTGGAACAATTCAATTACATTCAAATGATTATTCCAAATTGATTTCAAATAAAATTTAGTTCCATATATTGCACGCGTTTCTTGTTTATAATATAATATTATACATATAAAATAAAAACAGGTATACTCACTCCCTCGTGGACCGTAGAACTTGACGGAGAATTCATTTAATCCTCCTAGGATTGTCACCTCGTGTTTGCTTTCTATTCTGTTTGAAGTAAAGAAGTTAAGGAAAACCATGTTTCTTTTTTTTTTCATCGCATTATGCGCGCCTCTGCACCTTTCTATGGCGGGAAAAGACAAATCACAGGTTAGCTGTCGACAGCGAGAAACGAGACAGTAATCAGTGTAACGATGCACTTGGAAAATTGAAACAGAGGTATAAGAAAAGATGTAAAACTGTGTCGGAGACCGCGGCGGACCGTTACAGCCAGCATACGACTATCTAACTGGCACAATACACATGCTGAGTGACAATACAAATCCGTAACATTTTTTTTTCTTTTCTCTTGTTTGTTTTGTTAAAATTTATATGATTCAAATGTGAATTAAACTTGTAGCAATCATCTTTAAATCACGCAATTTATAAGTTTATTACGTTTATTATGTACGTTATGTACGTTTAAATATAAATAGAAACGTGTGTATGTGTGTTAATTGTATATATATTTTTTTTCAATATAAATTTAAAACATATAAAATTTAAAATTTAAATTTCTTTTAATAATATAATTTCAATGATAAATTTTTTATATAAACTATGTCATGAAAATTGAAGTTTAAATTTACAAATATTTAAAATGAAATTTAAATGAAATGAAATTAAAATTAAATAAAATTTTTTATAAATATTTATATTATATATTTTTGTAAATACTAAATCTGAATTTTCAAAAATGTATATTTATATTCATAACTTAAATTTAAATTTTTGCAGATCTTAAAACCGTATCTTCTATTTCTAAAAAAATTTGATAAATTAATTATATGTTTTTAGAAAGAAAATATTAAAAATCTGTAAAAAAATATTGCAATATTCATTTATCACATTGCGAAATTATGATAACACAACATCCCTGATGAAGACAACACACGCTCAAAAAGGACAGGAAGTGCAGGGAATAAATTCTCGCATACATACATCATTAACTAGAACTTGCTAGTGGAGGTCGCTGGCTCGCTTATCGCTTGTGTAAGAATAAAACTTTCAATGCGTACATTAGAAAGTACTTATCTAAACGGTGTTGCGCGTAAAAAAATGAGTTACCGTATTGCTCTCTCGGGAGACGCAACTCCGTTGCGTATGAAACGCAAGCAAATTTTTAAACGATAATTATGTCGAAGCAAATCGCAAAAAACGATCTCGTTCGAACGCACAAAAATCTCAAGCAAAGAATTTTTCGCCGCAAAAATTAAGCGATTAAATCGAAATACCCATGCAATCTAAAAGTGTCAAATTGTTTGTTAAGTTTCGTGTTTACGGTATCACGCAATAATCTTGCGATTCTCTTTCGGAGAATGCGCTATATTGCAAAATTCATAGTCATTTATCGCAAAATCTGTATCGCGCGTGACGCGGCAATAAACCTATTTTAATTAAATTATTTAACAACCTCACTATGCACACGTAAAACGCGGAAGTACTTTTTTAACACGTCGGAATAAAAATGTCAATTTAAAATTCTCGCGTCGTAAAGCGACATAAAAGCTGAGATATCCAAATCAACCTTGTATATTCACCGTAACGTTAAATTAACATTATAATAACATTGACGTGCTTTGAACACATTTTTCATGTCTACATCTAAACACGTACAAAATCTATTGTAACACAAATTTTTCAAGATAATCGCTTATATTCTGTCTTAAATTTTCTAATTTTATCGATCTTAGATGCTTAAAAGCGGTGCCTTTTGCGAATAAAATACCATACTTGCAATTTTTTTATTCCTTTGTGGAAAACTATGAAATAAGGAAAAATCAAACGTGCATGACGTGTAACACGCATATCGTTATTCGACTTACGATAACACTTTTTCCTCGATGTTTCGCAGCGAACGGTTACAGGTTTCGTTCAATAAATGCGACTGGCTCTTTTTGCTCTCACTTCTAGAGACAGCTTTCAGAATTTTTGTTATTCGCAACATCACGCTTCGCGAACGCAATTCCGTAGCCGCTCGTGTTCTCTCAAATATGCGATGATGGCGCGTTGTAAACATATATTGCACGAATCCGTCGCGCAGCATCGTTCCCCGCGAACAATGAACGGATGCTCCGAGGAAATAACCTGTGGTTGTAAATCGCACGTGGGTCTCGTCCCGTTTACACGCGCGCGGCTTAATCGTTCTCTCGTTGCGACACGCGATAGCACGCCCTCGTCACGCGGCATCGATTAGAGCGACTATACCTCCGCCCCCACATTTCATCCGGGACACCCCAGCAGTCGAAGCTACAAGTTTCAGTGTTAGTCTTCTATTATAACATCGAATTACATAAACTATAAAGTGTTATGTTAAAAGTAGTAACGTTTCTTATATCACATTTGACTTTTACTGGCTTTTAATCAATGAAGTTTTGAAATTTTTAATATCTCATAAAAAATGCAGACAAGCGTCCATAGGTCTGTTGCACAAAATTTCACCAACTTGGAGGTTGTGAATTTCATTTTTGACTTAAATTAAAATTAATGATGCGTAGATTACGAATATGCAAATTTCCAGACGGATCGAGTTACCGTTTAATTTTCATCCTCATGAAAATTTTCATTTTTACCCTTGTAAAAAATACCGGCGATTTTCCATGGTACGATAACTCGATTCATCAAAAATGAAACTCAACCCCGAGTTGAGCAGCAGATGCTCTTTATAAAAAATTTTTACACTATTTAAAATTTTCTCTATTTTTTTATTCTAATTTTTATAAATTTGCTCATATCTACTTTCACGATTTTACAATGTTATTTCAACGTTCATGTTGAAAAATGAAGCGAAAGAGAAGCAATAAGTCTGCTTGAGAGCAGAAGATTGCTGGCAAGGAACGTGAGTTGACGTCACAATAAAAATTGCAGTCCGTACTTGAAACAGAAACCCGCTTGATATCTCTCCCGATGGCGAGACATGAAAAAGATAAGATATGCAACGCTCGAAAAGTACAAAGGAAAATTTCGTGACGGAAGGGAAGGAAATCGGGCATCGGGAATCACCGCGCGTTTGCATTTCGATTCGAGCCAATCTCTCATCGCGAATCATCGAACAATCGCTTTTCTTCGCGTATACAGTCCGCATATACGTGAGTTATCATTATCGTAACGAGAGAGAGGGGACCTGAAAGTCGTAGTTACTTTTTCTGACACGGAATCCGCAATCGGCCTTTCCCCAGCGCGTTATTCCATTATCGTAGAATAATGGAGATATCATCTCGCGTGTAGGTCTCATCAAACGATCATCTCTATTCATGTGCTCTAATATACACACGGCTGAATTAGCCGTGGTAAGCATTCTGTTACGAGGAACGGAGGCATGTGCGTCTGACAGACGCGCATCCAACGCGCGTTATTAGAGAGCAGCCTCCATATTTCAACGTTCAACACTGACATCGGAAGGTTGGAAATTGAAAAATCAATTAAAAAAGATACAAAAACAAGTTATTCCTACGATATATGAAAAATACCAGGTTTATCGAGAGATAAACAGAAAATATTTATCTTGAAAATCTTCCATAATTTGGCGTTCAATTTTACATTCTAATTTCGAATGTTTATTTTTACGCGATGAGAAACGAAATGTATTATTTGGAAACACGAGATGCGGAATTAAGGGAGAAAATTATGTCGTATTTGTTTCAGGGCAAATTAACGGTACTCGAGGTTTTGCGCGAGAGTGAGATAATTTCGAACGAAACAACTGTTGGAAACAAATTCACGCATCGACGAGCAAGCGAAATGCGTTACAACGATACAATAACAGAATCCCGGAATACGTTGTAGAAAATGAGCGCAACGTTTAAATCCAATTGAATGACACGCCCGTCGAAATTATCCGAACGGAAGTCTCTAACGGCCATAACGCTCCAAGGATTTCACATTCCCATCGGTGGAGCTGTAATACGCAAGATACACCATAAACGAACAGGGACGATGGACGGAAACGATTGCTCAATCCCGAGGGACCGTTACATTCTCTCATTCTATCCGCGCAATGTTGCTGTTTACAACGTTGAGCGAGCCGAGGACGCATTCGACTTTCCTTCCACATTTACATATCTATCCCATATACATTACTTTAATGCCATTTTACCGAACGGTTTTCGTAATTCTTTTTCATCTGTCGTGCTTCTTCAATATCATGATCATATATTCAAGTAAGAAAAATCGAAGCTAAATTTATGTTCCAGAAAATTAAAAAAGAAAAGAGCCGGAGAGGAAGAATCTATGATTGAAAATAAATAAAATAAATACATTCATAAATATTAGGTGTTTGCAGAAAAGCTGAGACTTTTATGGGATTTTAATTCATGTTTCAATCGTATACTTTATAGTGTAAAAATCTTGGTAAAAATATTATAAAAAATGTATATACTATAAGATAAAGAACAATTAAATGTAGCACAAGGTAGAAAGAAAATTCAGGAAAGAAATAAACAGAAATAATTAACTGCGATGAAAGTTAATGACATAGGAGGAATCGACGGAATAAACCTTCCGCTTTCTAACGCAAGTTAATGTAAATTATGTTTGAATCTGAAACACACGATTACGTATATAAAAGGTATCCATAAAGAGTACGATAGATGAAATGTTTGCCGAAAGGAATCGCGAGATGCGTAATGAGAGGTTTTTCATTTTCTAACGCGCAGCGTTTTATGGCTTTATGAGAAAAAAACGGGAAGAGAGTCGGCGATTTTGCAGAAATTGCGGACGTAGCACGATCGAAGGATTCGATTTCTAATTTCGCAGTGCGATTGTAAAGAGAGAAAAAAGGGATCGGAACTTTGCGATAAAATTATCAACGAGAGGAAAAATCGTCACTGACGAATTTTGAGGAGGGGAGGGGGTAGGATTACCCTCCCCCCTGCAAATTAAAAGAAATTAATTTTACTGAATCCCCTTAAAATATATACATAAAGAAAAATAAAGCTAAGCATGAAACCAAAAATATTAAATCAAATAATTTTGCAGAAACCCCCCTTCCCCATTTTCGATGTCAGGATCCGCTAGTGTCACAGATACATATCTCTTTTTTTCATCTCTTTGATATTTTCTCTCAATGGAAAGGCAATGTTTTGTCGACAGATTCAAAGGGAGAAAATATAGTACAACTTATGTTATTTCACAGGTATAAAATTATTCCAATTAGAAATTATAAAATAAATAAGAGGCATTCAAGCGAGACCTGCTCTCTGTTTGTAATGTGTCCGACATTCTCGTTGTTGATGTTCCATGTACTTCCCGCAAAGAGGCGACGCGATGCATTCCGTTTAAATAATCACACATGCGGAAAGACCTTCGACTGGCGACGGATTGTCCGCAAAAAAGCCGCAGACGAGATGGCCTGTATTTTTACAGCGCGCTCATCGTTAATTAATATCACATACGCGAAACACGCGGAAACCCATGTAACCCGTAAATGATACGCACTTTGCAGTGAAACCACAACGATAATCTATCCTATTCCACTCGTGTATGCAAAAGCGCTCTCTAGCCTTTATGGTAAGCCATTAACGAGGCTCTCGCCTCCCTCTCTCTCTCTCTCTCTCTATCGGGTGTGTCGTTAATTATGGCATAATTTGATTAATTTGATTTCGACATTGGACACACAAGAAGCTATTTCTCTACGCAAATAGCGCGTATATCCCAAATTACATTAGTCCGCAAAATCTATCCACATTGCAATGTCGCAGTCATGGCAGTCCCGCCGGGATTCATATCGATGTGATTTATCGCGATCGAGTATAACCCGGACGATCCCGCCATCGTCGCCGGTGATTTCGAACCGGCGAATCAAGCGAATCTGAGGAACAATATCGTAGATCGTTTCGCGATGTCGCATTAATGGATTGCGGATAAATCCGCTTCGCTTGCGACGAGTATCGATTTATGACGTGCAATTATCGCGGGTACATCTAGCTTGAATATAAACAGAGATGGATTTTAGAAAAATAACTATTAATAAAAAAATCGTAATAAAAAAGAAACAAAGTGTATAGTTCTCACTTGAAATGTTGCCGAATAAAAATCCTCTAAATTTTCCTATCATTACAAATTTAAATTTATTAGAACACTGTTGCTCGCATTAAAGGCATCTCTTATAAAACCGAGCTATTATACTTGACAATCTACACTATATATAGAAAGACCAATTATCCGTACGCTAAGTATTGAAAATACTCTGGTCGAGGATAGATACAAAGCTTCGAAGAAAGTATATGACATTAACTCGGCGCATACTCTCAAGCGACAAATAAGTATTGCGTAACGAGCGATAATCCCATATAAGCGGCTTAAACTGCAGTCGACGAGCGCGAGGAGCGAGAGAAAGCGAGAAATTTATCTCTAATAAGATCCGCATTTTCAATTATATCCGCGCTTACTGCGTCGAGCACAAAAGCGCGGGTCGTGCATCGCGTTCTGTTGTCACAATCGCCTCGGAAAATGCGCGGCCGTTTTTATCGCGGCTTCCCACGACGCGCATGAAACCCGTATATCATCGACATTAAACGAGGAACGCGTCTAATTACTCTAATTAGGTACAATTCACGATGTACGCCAAAGAATTCGACTTTGGAAACCGTTAGGGATAAACGTCGTAAGTTGCTCCGTTTACGGTGAGTACCGTTTCCGTCATCTTAAGAGACCTTGGAGCGATAATTAACACTCCGAGTACCTTCCGATATACAATGCGCATCAAAATTACTATACGACACACAAGAAACTAGCGATTAAGAGCCACCGCGGATGGTAGTGCGTAAATTTTTCTTAAAGATTAATTATTCGCGAAAATTTAAACACAAGGCAATTCCCGATTCAGCGACTTCGCCCCGATATTTTTCTCGTCTACATCTCTTCAAGGGGGGTTCATAGAATTCTCAAAAATGAAAAACTATATCTTGGTAAATGCATGCAAGTAAAATATATGCATATGCCTTGTGCACGTTTTCGCGAATAATTAATCTTCAAGAAAAATTTACGCACTACCATCCGCGGTGGCTCTTAATCGCTAGTTTCTTGTGTGTCGTGTTGTTAATACATAAAGAGCCGAATTCTTTATCAATTTATTAAAATTACTATACTTTCTCTCGACTATGAAAAAAGAACGAAAACTGTGTCAATGTATAATATTTTTTAATACATAATCAATGAAAATTGCGAGTTTAATTCTCAAGGAAAAGGAAAGAGAGAGAAAACGAGTAATGGAGTTGAATTTTTCAGTTTAATCGCCAACTAGAACTTCACTTGATCAAATTTTAATATAAAAAAGGAGAAAGTTTTCATAATTTTCTACAAACTTTAATAACTCTCTCTCTTTTTCTCCGCTTCTAAAATATCTCTCCGCAACCTAAAACACCCTGGATACAGGATGAAACGATCGGCACTTCCCACGCAATTATGCAGCAAAACACAAGGTCCCTCGTATCTTCGCTTTTGCAGCGTGTATTAAATGACGTCGTCCGCATGAATGGTACGGGAGAAGGGAAAAACAGAAAACGCAGAAGCAAGACAACGACGACGACGGTGGGGGAACTGCGGTAAGGTCGATCAGCTGGCGGACGAACAAAGCAGCGAGGAAGGAAGACAAAGAGTGCACGCGCGTCGGAGGAGAGGAAGTTTGTACGCGAAACTTTGTAATTCAACTGAATATATAAAGCATGTGTATAAAGCACGACGTAGGCGAATTCACCGAGCAGTCGAGCAAAGTGGGCCGCAACTTTTACGCGCCGATGCTCTCGCCACGGGAGAAGTAACGAAAAAAATATCGAGACGAGGTTTCCGCGCGTATCTGTCCCTTTAAAGTCAACGAGGAATGGAAAACTCGTAGACGAGAATATAAGAGAAATATTAAGAAATGTGCGTGCGATTCGATTTAATATACCTCGTATTTTTATTTTTCAAAAATAGTATAATTTCAAGTAAAAAAAAATTATAATAAATAAAATTAAATTATAACTAACTTAATCGACTTACGCAAAGTGTACGATTCAATTCGCGAGACAACTATCGCAAAATGAAAATGAAAAAGATAATTCAATGTACGATAATCTTTCGCGAAATCGCGATATCATTGACGTGAGAATAAAATAATAAAAGTTTATGGAGAGACAAGCAAAGTAGGAACAGCGAAGCACAGTGAGCAGGGCTTAAAATAAACTAACTGGTCACTGCTATGACTAATACATCGTTTGCCGTGCAAACGAAAGACTTTCCAGAAACTCTAAAACGCACTAGCGGAACAAACGGGAACGCGGACGCATCCAATTTGTTTCGCTCGTCGAGGCGCTTGCAACATTAATACATGCTTCAACGTAGCGTAATCAATATCATGCGGGACGAGAAAAAAAAACTGGCATCGGAACGAAGAAGGCATCGTTATTTAAGGTCGACACGCATTTAATCTCTTCATTTACTGAAAAATTATTTTGTTCAACCCTAAAGCGAAAATTTCTGGCCGCAGATTTCGAAACGTATCATGTGCATTCGTCTTAACCAGAAACATGTGTAAGAAACGCATCGCTTTTCATAAACATTCATTTGAACAGAGCGTATCGTGCTGTGCGAAATAAGAGATATCGCGTGATTTAAGGTCAGTTTATACATTGGTAGTAGTTTATATCCGTTCGTCTCAATTTAGAGATATTAATGCGTGCTATATGATTCCAAAATATTGCGAAATCGTAAACATTATTTCTACTTATTATGCCGGTCACGAAGAAATCATCGCCAAATGAAAAATATGATTTTAAAAATATATTGCTCGCATGTTTATGCACGTCTGATTATTCCTATGTTATCACGATAAACAAAGAATATTTATCAGTAATGAAGTAAATTCCAGTACGCTGCCCTCTGATAAAGCGGATGTTTTTCGATCGCGAAAATGTAATCACCCAATATAAAGCAGAGTCATATATTTCGATTCGTTTCTCTTTCGTGATCTTTCATGTCCTATACAAAAGAAACATCTAATAAGAAAGAAAAAAATTTCTTCCAAAATTAATAAATTTTCAACATAAATAATAAAATAAAAATAGAGACAAAAGTAATAAAAAAAAAAGAATGAATCACAAAAGGTGATTTTTAAATTCCAACATTCCTTAAATAATAAGATAATTAAAATCAAATTATAAATAAAACAAATTATTTTAAATAACAGTTTCTAGTGATTTCACTCTCTTTGTATATTCTCACTCTCTTTACATTCACTAAAGATTGAGAGAAGTCCGTGATCAGAAAATCAGAAAATCGAAGAAACGGTTGATCAAACTCTTTTGCCATTCGCACAATCATTTATTGTCATTTTCCACGCGTAAATGTAATAATGTCGTAAATCGCAGCTATTTCTCATATTTCTACATCTCGTTTAACCTGTAACCTCTGCCGAGAATGCGAATTTAATACGTCGTTATGGCGAAAGGACTAACGAGCTTTGCCGAGGTGCTAGTAAATTGGATAATCAAGCCGCGCGAGATATTCCACCTGTTATGAATACCAGCGAATACAGGACGCGATGTATGATAAAATTAAGCATGATGAGAGGAAGTGATGTGTATATATCGATTAGAGTCATGCATCTCATGCTCATTCTACGCACGCTCGTATACGAGAATAATCTTGATGCCGCGTGTTTGCGGTTCGATACGACACGAGCTACGCATTTCGCAAAGACCCCGCGGGCCAAGAAACAGCGAGTGTGCACGTTGTTTATGCTCGATTCTTGATATCTTGCAGCTAGAATAAGCCGCGCGTTCACGAGTCGAAAATTTCACTTTCGATCATCTAAAATCGTATAAAATAATTATATCGATTCTACAGATTAAAACAGCACGCGCCAATGTATAAGAAAATCTATAAAAAGTGAAGATATCCTTTAAAATTTTAAGCAGATATCTGTTTTCCAAGCGCTGCTTTGTTATTTATTTCTTCAATTTTACTTGCTTCGATCGTAATCGTTATTTTTGGATTCTTTTATTTATGTCTTCGTTATTTGTGTCTTCTTTTTCCAGGTTTTTTTACATATTGCGGTATTTCGATAGTGCATAATAATATCGTAATGTCACAATGGGCGACAAACGTATCGCTATATCAATCTTGTTCGCTTGCTCGAAATACTTTTCTTTGGTATAATTAAATGCATGATGTATTTCTCGAGAAGTATATTGATTCATGCATCTCTGTATCTCTTTCTCCATTTCTTTCTTTCTCTCTTTGAGTCTTTTCTTCGCTCTATAATAATTCCCGACCCGCATTGAATATATCATGATGAATAAAAGAATTATATTACCGATGAGCTATCATTCATGTCACGTAAAAAATCTGATAACGCGAATAAAAAAAAAGGAAAAAACTGAGGTATATCGAAGTATCGAGAATTGGAGTTCTCGCTCGTTTTGTAGACAAAGAGAAATGCTAAAGGCGTATCGCGAGATTATGGAATTAAACAATAAATGTTGATTACAAATCGGCGGAATTGACGTTAATTAAAACTTCTCTTCTTCTCCTTATCTGTGTGATTATCTCTCAAACGTCAGCTGCCTTGTGAAAGAAAGACACACATCATCTGAATAGTTATCTATTTCAAAATCGAATTCTCCAGTTGTTCGAACGAATTATTTTTCTAATTTAAAGACAAAAAGAGAAAAAGGAAATTCCGATCGTTTTCATCGTCATAATTCATCGCTTACTGATCGGAATTAATATAATAAGAAGCGACAATATATAACTGACCTTCGATAATCGATGTTGAAAAAAAGCGGCCCATCACGTTTTCGGACCGCATTGCATGACAAACTCTCGTCGCGAAATATTGTACATACATATCGACCCGTACGTACGTCAGTGCGACGAGAGATCATGCTATACACGTTAAAGACCATCGTCGCCGTTTTATTTTTACGCGCGTTTGCTAAGACGATTCTGTCACTTCGCTCGCGCTTCGAATTCACCGAACGAACGTGACGTCTCAATTAAAGCTGTTCTCTTTCTACGTGTCTCTATCTCCTCCTTTACATCTTTGTCTCCTAGATTCCGTCGCGGAATTCGAAGAGAGCTAAAGCGAAGACACCGGATCCCTCCGAAAGCAACGCTTTTAGAAAGAGAGAAATAAAAAAAATAAAAATAAAAAGAGATAGAAAAAAATGGAGAAAATAGACAAAAAGAAAAGAGAAGAAAGGAAGAAGAAAAAAAAATTATTTTCAATAAACTTGTATTTGAACATTGATCTCTCGGTTGCACATCGCGATAATCAGTGCTAAATAAGCGTAACACAGGTACGCGCTCCTTCTTCTCCTAATAGTTTTACGAAAGAGGAGCCCAAGATATTTATCTCAACAAAACAACCACTAAACCAACATATGTCCTCGACAATTTACGACATACAAGATTTTTTTTCACAAGCGTAAATAACAAGGCAGGTGTAAACCGAGAGAGGGAGGGAAAAAGTCCGAGTTAGAGAGAAGAAGAGAGAGAGAGAGAAAATGCGAAAGAAAAAGAAAGACAGAGAGGAAGGGAAAACAAAAGGAGTAGCGACGAGGCCAACCGAACGTGGTTGTCGTTAACGCGCGAGCGAGCAAGATAAACACGCTCGCACTCGCTCACGCCTGCCTCGCACGCACACGCGCAAGCGCCTAGAAGTCAGCTGGTTAAAAACAGCTGTGCCCAAACGTCGAAGCGCGGCGACGCAATGACGGATTAAATGTTCCCGCGACGATCGCGCGAATAAAATCAAATGCACACTGTATACGTAACATCGTTATCGCGTAAACATGATGTGAAATATTGCAACACGAGACTTAAATGGAGCAATATACACTAATAGACAGAAGAGAAATTGAAAATTTAAATGTAAAAATATTTTGACGTTTTAACGCATCACGTATATCATGTATAGGGTATATCTTGCTTAAAAATAGATATCTTTCTTTCTTTTTAGCACATCTTGTTATTTTTCTCGCGCCAATATAATAATTATCATAGTCGATAATCATGCTCGATAAGCGAGTCAGCGAAATTAGCACATACACATAATTTACACATTTTATGTACAGAGTGTTGGAAAAGCTGGATATACATAATTATTAAGATTGTATCAAGAATCGGAAAGATGGGAAGGAAAATCTAAAAGAATATATCTCTTTGTACAAATTCAACGAAACGTTTCAATCTTTACATAAACCATTATTTAAGATTGTTTTTATAATTTGAAGGAGATATATGTTTAATTAATTCATGAAAACATGTTTTTATAATTTGAAGGAGATATATGTTTAATTAATTCAAGGAAAAAATGAGAAAAGAAGTTTCGATAAAAATGTGATATATGAAACATATATGAAAAAACTTGTACACGCGAATGATATATTTTGAATATATATGTTCAATCTTTATTTACCGAACTCTAATCACGAATTTGAAACGTCAACATTCGAAATTTCAACGCCAATATTCTTAGAGTCGACGGTAAAAAGATTGGAAAATAGCGTTTAATCGAATTTTCACGAAGGAAAAATCGTGCAGTGATAATCAACAAATCTGAAATTGTGTATTTGTGCAGCTTTTCATACACTCATGCACACACACACACACACGCAGGACACAAGCACAGGCGCACGCGTGCGAGGAGGACAGAGACGTTGGAATCGCGTCCCGCTCTCACGTGTGCGCCACTACGCAAAAACGAAGAATGACAGGGGTACTTATCGGATACGCAGGCACAGCTTAGAGCGGAGAGAAGGGGAGTTTTTTTTTTAAAAAGCGGCTCTCCAAGGATACAATTTGATAACGTCCGTGTCCATACGTCGCTTGCCGGCGCTGGGGGACGACATATTTTATCGGTGCTCCTCGATCGTCGCGGTGCTGAGTTCGGCAGGAGACCTTCCTCGCCCCGCAGCGCTGCTGTTAGCGTCCACCACCACCACCTCCTCTTCCTCCTCCTCTCGATTCTCTCGCCGCGCGTGGATCAGCTGAGCCCGACAGACGATCCGCCGTGCCCCGGGAGGGCCTTCCTGATGAAAAACTCTTTTCGCAGAAAGAGTTCACGCTCTGCGGCCGTACTTCAACACTGTGGCAACGCGCACTTTTGTCCCCCGACGATAATGTAAACGGAGCGTTATATTCAGCACACTGAACGACCGAGAGAGAAAGAGAGAGTCAGCGTGAGCGAAGAAAGAGGGGAACTGAGCTCGAGCTCGGGGGAGAGAGAGAGAGAGAGAGAGAGAGAGAGAGAGAGAGAGAGAGAGAGAGAGAGAGAGAGAGAGAGAGAGAGAGAGAGAGAGAGAGACACAGCAGAGACGCACACATCATGCACACACATACACACACACATGGACGGACGGACGGACGGACGGAGGGAAGGAACGAAAAAAAAACAAAGACAACGCTCGCAAGCACGACGATCGACTAGTCGATCGACCGGATTCTCGAGTGAGGCCCTAACCGAAGGGCGAGAAACGCGTTTTACAATTCGACGCGAGTAAACGCGACGTGGAATAATCCACCGCGAGGTGAAACGTCGTTCTTAATCCTTCCTTCCTTCTTTCCTTTCTGCGTACAAGCGTCGAATGTCGCGTGTACATATGTATATATGCGTGGTGTCATGTGTGTTTATAAGCTCGTGAGAGCGATCCTTCTCTCTCTCTCTCTCTCTCTTTCTCTTCCTTATTCGTTATCCCGAAAAAATAAAAGCTCTACTACCAGACGAGAACGATTCGCCTCTTGCTCCACTTCCTTCCCGTCGTCGTCGGCCTTTCCTTGTGCGTGGACCAGGCCAGAAAGCACGGAGCTAGAGGATCATTTCGTCGTCGATAACGAGTCCGCGTTCGTCGACTGCCGTGTTTCACTCGCGACGGTTTGTCGCGCGCGCTCTCTTTGTCTCTCCCTCTCTCTCTTTTTGTCGCCTTTTTTGCTCGTTATCTCTGTCGTTCGCGTACGCGTACACACAGAAAAGAAATATTCCCGTCCTCCTGCCAGAGAGAGAGCCTATGCCAACCACCGTCGCGTAAACGCCTGTTCTTTCTCTCTCTCCCTCTCTCTCATGCACCCCGCGACCTATCAATCCGCGATCTTCGCCACCATCTGATTCCGTTCTCGTCGCTTGCACACTGGACTCTCCTGGCCTGGCCGACGCTGCTGCCTCTGACGAACGAGTCGAAGTAGCATCCCACGCATGCGCGTAACCTCTGAAAATCACTCGAGTGAAGTTATCGGCGCTCGCACTAGATGCGCCATTTTCCATCGTAGGCATGTGGCGGGAATTTAAATGCTCACCTTAGCGCGTTACAATTTACATATTATCAGATTTATTTATTAGTATCCACTAATATCTATTAATCCATCACATAAAATGCAAGGGACGGCTACAACAAATCTATTTATTTAAAAAATGAGTATATTAGTGTATAAAAATGAGTAATGTAGTATAAAATTGATTAAATTATGTAAAATATTAGTCGCAATATAGGGATATAATACGTTGTTTATAAATATAATTATTTTCGATACAATACATAGCATGTTTCGTAGAGATCACGATGATAAAACATTAGTAAAACACAAATATTAGTTAATAAAATTATTGAAAGACTGGAAACTAATTAGTAGGTTGCTTATATATAACAATTTAAACCGATTATTTATATAAAAGCAATCGTGCAATGTGATTTAAATACTACTACACAATTTAAGTAACTAATATGTATTAAGTTAATATATAAAAAACCTATTGCACATTATTTATAAATATATTATTTTATATATGTGATCACTACTATATAAATATTATTATTAAGAATGTCTCAGTAAATACATACAATCATTTGTAAATTATATTATCACACAATTTTTGATTTAAATTTGGCTACAGATTTGTGTAAACATCTCAATTTTTTATAGTGTATATAAATAAAGAACTTTATATATATAGTGTAATATATGTAATAAAAAACTGATATTATTAAACAGTAGACTTAAGTAAATTGGCACATTTCGTACTATCTGTACGAAATTTTTGTTTTTAGCATGTATGTTATGTATAATATGTGTTATATTATGTGCAAATACATATTATAATAAAAATAATAAATACTGATTTTAATACTATTAATCATGATTGAATGCATTGTTACAAATGATAGAGATGAATGCCTAATAATGATATGTATAATATACTAAGATATACGAGATTTTTTTATAATTTGAGTTGAAGCAAAGATTACATTCTTTCTTCATTTCTTTTCTTCATGTCTTATATGTATGATAAGAGATAATAATTTTAATAATATACTTTCGAATTCTTAAGATAAATATATCATCTACGTCTATTTTGTTACATTGTTGATTAACTGCAATAAATCACTTATACAAAAGTCTAATATTTATAACGTCCTATAAGATCGAAATAGAATGCTGAAATATTTTAAAATTGTATATTTTTTACTTTAAGAAAGAATAACTAACTGTTATAGTTGTAGCAAAATGTCATAGTTCTCATATTAATAGACGAATTATGTATTAATATCAAAGAACAATATTAGATTATTGCAGTAATGTTACATAACTCTCAAACGCTCATAACTCTTGTTTTTTAACTCATATATGAGAGTATATAATACTAAGAAAATGTCCTAAAATAGTATAAAACATATACCAAGAAAAAATGTTTTAACTTTCTTTCAACATTGAAATTTCATTAACAGACGAAATGTGTCTTATCAGTATAAGCTCTGTAAAAACTAATTATGTATGATAATCCATATATTAAGTACAAGAATTTATATATGAAACACACACACACACACACATATATATATATATATATATATATATATATATGTACATATATATTATTTATTATATATAATTATATATATAGTTATAATATAGATTATATATAATTATAAAATTAAGTACACGAATGTATATATGAAACAAATATATATATATATATATATATATATATATATATAATTATATATGTTCATATATCAATCTTATCCCAATTAGAAAATAATTGCTATTTGTTACATAAAGTCATCTCATTGTATATGCATATAAAATATTTGATTCAAAAAGTTTGATTGTCGTTTACCCACTGATTTTACAAAATTTAAGCTAAAAATGTAAAAAAAATTGAGCTAAAAATATAAAAAAAAATGTTCAATATGTTTATTAAAATATTAAAATAATAATTTTATATTAAAGAAAACACACATATATTAAAATATAATAAAATAATTTACATGCACTAGTTTTTATACTCATTATTTTTCAACATCATTTTTAAATGAACAATTTTATCTGTTAAATATCAGTTTGTATTTTAACATAATACACACACACATGTTGTGTATATTATATAAGTTTTTATAAATAATATATAAAAGCAGATCATATATTCATGTTTTAGAGCTTATACTTATGACATATACGAACCAGTATAAAGTGTGACACTATGAAATGACTTATGTATATCCTATCATAGATAATATAAATATGTATATAACATACAAAAAATATTGGAAGCAATAAATAATCGAATTTGGCATATAAAATTGTTATTATAGAAATATTATCAGTCATTGTGTTCCTAATAAATAGTGAAAAATCTAATATATAGTTCTATTTATAAATTCTAATTATAACAATTAAGTACATTAAATATAAGAACTTGCCATCTCTTTCTGCTGCTTACAAATATACAAATAAAAATATGTACTTTACTCTACTGCAGTTTTTCGTGCAAATGCAGTTAGAGACAGCATTTCATTAGGATCAGTTGGCAAGGGAGAAAATTCAATTTCCTCGCTAATACTGTTCTCTGGAAAATTGAAATATGTTTTATTCCAATGTAACAAATATTCCAAATATTTTAATATTAACAAATATTCCGATGTAACAGAATTTAATAAAATTTAAAATTTAATATTAACATACAATACACAACAAATCTCAAATATATACTAATATTTAATTTATAAATATAAATATATACTTACCAGATGGTTCAATTGGCCATTGCTTATGAGAAGGAGCGTAGAGACATAATAATGCAATGATATAAATGTTCCACATACCATATACACCAGTAAAGAAAGCAGAAGTCATTTCCAACTCTAAATCTTCATCCCATTTCCATTGACCTTCTGCAACCTATGCCACATTATGGCATTATAAAAAACGTACATAATTAATATTACATAATTATATATTAAGTTACAATTATATATAATAAGTTAATTAATATAGTTAGTATAATTTACATATAATCAAATAACATCTCGAATCGAATAACATTCATTTTTTTACCTGTCCTAATATAAAGCCAACAACAGTTAATGATGCGCATAATAATGTAGCAATCATCAAGAATTTGAAACGATATATAACTCCTTCATAATGCAGACGTCGTGCCGAACTCATGCTGGGTAAAACAGCCCTCTTTGCGCTAATATTCTTAAATACTTTCCATATCATATAAGACAAAAACAGCAAGTATATTCCAGCTGATATTCCAGCCAAAATAATAAAGGATAACTATTGTTTGTTTAAGAAAATAAATTTGAAGAATTATCTTAAAAATATCTTTTCAAAGGCTTTAAAATATAAAAAATAATTTTCGAAAAAAAAGGATACTGCCAATTTTGTTCCAATATCAGTAACCCAAATCGAGTAGAATGGATTTCTCAATTGTACACCGCGTTCACACATATCAAATATAAATAGTGAGAGACATCCAGTACCTACTGCAGAGAGATGTCGCCAATAGCATTTTAAAGAATTGCTTTGTTCACCCTCCTAAAACATACATTATTAAATTCGGTATCTTTCAACAATATAAAAATAAAGATTAGTTGTTATGGACAAAAAAGGCTCACCTGAATCTAATGAAGAACAAATGCATATATGAAACAAAAAAGGAATATAAATTATTGTTAATATAATAATTATCTGACAACGAGAATTACAAATAATAATTTAATTTTACTCACCATTAAATGTTCACCAGCAAACACAAGCCAGAATGATAACAATGTTGCATAAAATATTCCTTGTCGAATATCACCCAGCAAAAGCATAAATGGCATATCATAAGCAAGTGTCAAGTATTCTAAGGGCACTAAAAATATAATTTAAAAAATAAAGATTTACAGATGATTACTGTGACATAATTAGAAATATTTAGAAATGTACAGAATGTAAGTAACAAACATACAGTTTAAAAATGTTAAGGCAGAACCCAAGGTTAAGAGCATATATTCCAAAAGTGCAGGCGATCTGGATAGCATGTACACTCTTTTCCAATACCAAGTCAAAACACCTAGCACTATGGGGAAATAAACGGTTTTCAGACTCACCCATACTTTTGTGAACCCACCGTTTTGATTAATAGCCTACATTATAAATAACATATTGAATTAAATAATATCCATAATTAAAATTTTATAGGCAAAATGTAATATTTTCTCATACTCACTGTAAGCCATAAATCAACAATACGTCCCAATCCCTGGTTTTTACCAGTATTAGAAGGAAGACGAATATTTAACAAGTAATAATCATGGTATAAAGATCCTAATTCAAACAATGGCATAGCTTTGCAATTGTAATTATATTGTTCTCGTGGCTGAAAAGTATTACAAATATTATAATATTACATATTTGCATATGATTATATAAGAATGTGCAAAAAACAAGCTTATATTATATATTATTATTTTTACCATATCTATGCTGCAATCTAAAATTCTCTCCACAGTAGAAGAAGCATATGGTTTCCATACATCTTGTGGATCCTTGCTTCGATAGGCTAATCGTGCATCCAATGTTATCAATGTCCTACGAGCTGTAAAACAATAGAATATAATAAAAATAAATAATAATTAAAATGTCAATAAAATGTCAATAACAGCTTATATTACCAATTTCAACCTCGCTATTATAACGTATATCCACTTGTAAAACTCCTATTAAATTTTGCTGCCATCTTGAGTAATCAAGATCTAAATTGTTTCGAGGTACAGGCATCTAAAATAAAATTTATTACATTTCCATAGTTATAAATATTCTAGTAATTGTAATATAATTCTATAAATTATATACCTGAAATGTATACACAATTTGATATGGTTGTTGATGAGTGTCCGAACTAAAATGTGTATCGTCAACTGAAGTACAAGAACCATTTCCTCTTGAGTAAAACCATTTGTTTTCATCAGATCCATTAATACTAGTATCTTTACATTGCGTGCCAAGAATGTTCTGACTACTGGCAGGTGTAGGCGCTAAGGAGAATCATATCACTTTATGTATTTTCATACAAATTTATCCCAAATACAATTATATCCAATATAATATACTTTATTTCATTTCTTTCATTATATTCATTTCATAAAAAATTTATCACATATTACTAATAGATTAATATGAATACAAAATAAAAAATACAAGAAAATTTCCACACACAAACATCAAAAATATTAAATACATATAATTTTAAAGCTTATTAAAAATGAATTTCTATTATTACTTTGCAATATAAAGAAAGATATGTATAAAATAAAATGTAAAAGACTATAAAAGGAGAAAAATAAATGTGTTTACAGCATGCCATATATTTCTTATTATTCTAACAAAAACAGTAATGTAGCAATTATAACATTGATGAGTTTATTTATTTAATTGCTTACCAATTAAACCCCCTATCAAAAAACAAACTATTTGTGCAATTATCAAAAGTATCACAAGCAACGAGAGCTTCTTGCCGCTCAGATTTTCGATTATCGTGCCCTGCATTTTCTCACGTGCTTGTTCAGTGACTTGTATCGCGACTGACTTACTAACACGTGAACGAAACTTCAAAGCACACCGACGCCGAAACCGATCGAATCAACGTGGACGCGACAGACGCGGACAACAATAAGTTCGTCTTTCGGAGCCGGGGGTGGTCTTTCAAGATGGAAGCCACCATTACCACACAAAGAAAAATTTTCACCAAATCACGGCATTTTCACCACTCACGGCATTCGTGAAATTTTGAATTTCGAGATATCGAATTCTATTTGCTAGGCCATGGATAAATTTTCATCACCATCAATTTTCAGCGTCAAAAGACATCACTTGATTAAAAATAAAAATCAATTTGTTATTTTATCACGTGCTGACTTTTAATGCTGAAAATGAGCGTCGAATGTTCTATGAATTTATGCTTTTAAAAAAAGGATGACAACATCATTTTGTCCAAGCTTCCGTTTTCGAGTTTTCGATGATATATGTATCGATGTATCGATATTACGAGAAATTTATTCATTTTATCTGAGTGAAGCACGAAAATAAAAATAAAAATTAGATATTTTTTGTTTACAAATATTTCAAATAGTATTGTATTCGTGTATAAATTATGTCAATGATAATTTTAAGCAATATTTGTACAAAGAATTTTGACAGCTGATTTTTTACTGAATGTGTGTGATCTCTGTTAAGTAATTTTAGGTTAAATATGGTAAGAATGAGCTCTGATTTTACATTGTTGATACTAATGTTGGTTGAATGCGTTTCATCTCTGTGTTAGTTTCCTATTGATTGTGTTTGTATATTATTTTATTTCATCCGTAATCTCTGTATTTTCAGAGAAAATTGGTAGTATTATATTGCGCAACATAAAATCAAATATAATAGCAATGCAATGTTGCTTGTATGTGCTAATATATTTTTGTAAATTATATGTTCTTATACTCTTCAACTTATAGTTTTATATATCTCATTGTCAGAGTATATTTTTACCATTTGTATAATCTTTTTCTATTGTTCAATGATGTTAAATGTTTTGGAGTATATTTCTCTATTTTACTCATATTTTACTTGTATAGTTTTCTATTGATGTTAAATGATGTTCATTAAATGTAAAGGTGCACGTAAAATAAACATAGATTTCTAAAAATACACAAAATCTTAGATCACATAATATCAATTTATATAAATTAAAAAAATACTACATATTACTTATTTTTTATAAAACAATGCACAACTTACAAGTTGCAGTCAAAATATACAATTAGCATGACAAGGAAATATATTTTTTAATTGCATGTATTAAATGTAATTCTCTTTTAACCTCTATGTATAAATATATAATTATTTTTTGAATATAGAATATAAAATATTTGATGTAATTAAAAAAGAAAAAAAGATATCATCTCTGTTAAAAAGAATTCATCCAATTTACACTTTTTTTTATAATATAGTTGAACATGTTAATAAAAAGAAATAAGTCATGTATAAGCTTCTAAATTATATTCCCAAACTTCATATCCACAAAATATACTCTTAGAGACGTAATCTATTTTATCTAATATGAATTAAAAACTATAGTATCTAATGTTATTTACTCTGAATAATGTTATTACTGAATATTTTACAAGAAATTTTACCATTATATTGAATATAATCGATTGATATCGGTTAATAATTATGCATATACATGAAAGAATATTTTTTTATTTTGCAATATAAAAATTTATGATTTTTTTTGACGAAATAAATCACGTTACGCATATTATACGTAATTCCGAAGTTTTATTGAAACAAACGCAAATTTAGAACCGTGGCGGGAAAATATATATGTATATAATGTACCGACAATTTCCGAAGATTTCCGATTGCGAGTAAAAATGCACGGAAGCATCCAGCAGCAATCGTGAACGGAGATCCTCGTTATTGCCTACAACATACATGTATAAAGCAGGGTTAGAAAGTGACGTAAGCACGGAGAAACAAACAATTTATAGTGTAATATATGTCGGCCGAGAGACTACGTAAGGTGACGTAAATGTCAAAGGACTTCCGCGTGCGGTACGATTTATAATCTAGCGGACGTCTCTCCTCCCCTCCCCCGCTAGATCGTCGTGTCGAACCGGGATGTTCTAAAGATCGGGAACGGGAGTATCGCGGCCGCGTGCCGTCTCGGAAAATGTGTGAGGTAGCGATGGATGCGAACGGGAACGGCAAGCGCGATCCTCTTCACGGGGGTTCCGTGTATTCTCATCGACGTGCGGCCAGCAACGACGTGAGTGAGAAAATATCATTGAAAAATATCTCGGAATTTCGCATTACGTATAAGTGCACCGATGAACTAGATTGCCCCCCTGTCCTTTTGACAACGCTCACACATGGCTGTAATTTAATTATTCTTTTGAGTAATATATACAAATGAATAATTGCTGTGTTTATAGATGTATACAAATTTTGTTTGTTGTGTGTATGTGTGTCTGTAGTTTATTGTTTCATATTTGATTGAAATTTAGAAACTATGCTTTGATAAAATTATAGTAAATTTAATATAATGACAATTGAATATATTGAATATTTAACAAAAATAAAAGTTTTATATTACTATAATTACTATAATTACAAAACAGCTTTCTACCTGACTTTGTCTCATTATTACTACGATTCCAGGAAAGCAACAGAACTACAGATCTGGAATTTATTTATGATGACACTGATATACATGCTAATGAGATTGCTGAATTATATAGTTATACAGAACAGTATGAATTACAACTTAATCTTAAGGTATAGTTGGTATAGTTGGATTATATAATAATTAATTTATTATATGAATCAAAAGTGAATAAAATATGGCAACAAATATAAAAACATAAATGAGTATTTATTAATTCTAGGCTTTTGAAGATCAGATGGAATGGTATAAGTTACGACCATGGTGGCAAAACTTGACAAGATCGCAGCAAAAATCGATTATCTATAAATTGCTGGATCAATTGGAAGTTTCTAATAAACAGCTCAGAATGAAAGCAGCACGCTGCATCCTTTATTTAGCTCAGGGTTGTTGGGCTGAGGTACAGTCTGACAAAGAACAACAAGACTGGACTAGGACAAATGTAATGTTACTCTATGAAGTTGGCATTTTTCCAGCATTTGTTGAACTACTAAATATTGAGATTGAGTAAGATTATATTATATATGTATATTATGCTGGAATGCACTCTTTTTTTATTTTTTATACATTGAAGGATTTTTCCAGGAATAGCACAACTGCTACCTCAGCAATGAGAAAGCTAGCTGTTAGTCTTGCTGATTCGATAGATCTAAGAGTCATTTTGTCCGTTTTGTATATTATAACAGAAGCTATGAGAGAGGAATTAAGAAATATTGAGCACAGCGAGTATAAAGAAAATGTTGAAGGTTTCAAAGAAGATCTTGGTATGTTATTGTGTTTATGTAGAATATTTTAACAAATACTATATTACAAAGGAAAGTTTAATCTTTTAAAAAAAATGTCAATGGATGAATATGTTTTTTCCATAGTAAATCCATATGGAGAAGAATTGCTAATTGTTAAACTTCTCGGTATGGTGACGTGCTTCTGTAGTGGCTCGGCACCACATTTTCCTATGAAAAAAGTTCTCTTGCTTTTATGGAAGCTAATCTTGGTCTCTCTCGGTGGTATCGACTCACTTAGAGAGTTGAAGAAACAGTATCGCGAGGAAGCTGGCCTCGATACACAACAGGAAGACACTATCGAAGTTGCCAGAACAATGAGAGCAAGTTCTCCACCTATGAGTGCAGCAGATTTGTTAGAAACGCAAAATCAGAAAAGGAACAATCGACCTTTTCGACGGGTAATTTGTCAGTTTACAAATATTATACATTGCTTGTGCTTTTACAAATATTAGTAATAGATATTTTTTATAGAACTTTCTAATGAAACAAAGCTCATTAGATGATCCAGGCTTAGGTATGGAATATGAAGGAGGGGAACCTCCAAATAATACTACAACAAATGAAGGTGATGGTGAAGTTATTGTATTTCTGGGTCCTGGTGGACCTGGTGGCTGCTGGAATCAAACATATTATGAAGATCAGAATAATCAAACACAATTAAGGCCAGGTACTCCACAGCTTATAAAAGGAAAAGGTAATATGGGTATAGGTTATTTTAATCTTATTAATTCTTATATTAATATCTATTAATATTATTCATCAGGTTTACCATGGACACCGAAAGTAAGACAAAAAGATGTAGACAGCTTCCTTGAAGTTGCCAGACTAAAATTTGTTGGTTATAAATTACAAGGAGACAGGGAAAGTTTAGCGGGTTTGCCACAACCAATTCATGAAGGTGTTATTACCCTTAAAAAGGTATTTGCTTATATTAATTATATTGCTATAATATCACACTATATTCTACTAAATGTTACGTTTTAGCATATGTACACATCTCTAGCTGAAATTCAGATACGGAAGGAAGAAGAGATAGCAAGAAATCCTATGAGTACTTCAGAACCACCTTTACGTCTAACGCCAACAGAAATTCTTTATCAAGCTATATTACCTAACTTACCACAATATATGATTGCGTTATTAAAAATATTACTTGCTGCTGCACCAACTAGCAAAGCTAAAACAGACAGCATTAATATTTTGGCTGATGTATTACCAGAAGAAATGCCGTGAGTATAAATAATAATATGTTACATTAGCATGAGGCTTTTAAAATAATAAGAAATACATTTATATTATACTTTCAGAATGACGGTATTACAATCAATGAAATTAGGAATCGATGTTAACCGACATAAAGAGATAATTGTTAAAGCTGTTTCTGCAATTTTACTACTGTTGCTCAAACATTTCAAACTGAATCACATATACCAATTTGAATTTATGTCACAGCATTTAGTATTTGCAAATTGTATACCTCTTGTATTAAAGTTTCTAAATCAGAACATTATAGCTTATATTGAAGCAAAGAACACGTAAGGAAGAATGCAAAATTGCAAATTAAATTTTTAATTATATACATTATAATATTTCCAATAATTTGATAATTTATATTTCAATAGTATTCCTATTCTGGATTTCCCCATGTGTGTCATTGGTGATCAACCAGAATTAACTACTGAAAGTCTCGAAATCGGCCATAGTCAATCTTTTTCATGGAGAAATGTTTTCTCTTGTATCAATTTACTAAGAATTTTGAACAAATTAACTAAATGGAAACATAGCAGGATAATGGTAAGTCAATAACAAATATAATTATATATATATATATATATATATATATATATATATATAAAATTACAATATCATATATTACATATAATTTATATGTATTCACAATTCATTTATATTTTCAGATGTTAGTCGTTTTTAAATCAGCACCTATTTTAAAACGCACATTGAAAGTTAGACATGCAATGATGCAATTATATGTTTTAAAGTTATTGAAAATGCAAACGAAATATCTCGGTCGACAGTGGAGAAAAACAAATATGAAGACAATTAGTGTTATTTATGCAAAAGTTCGACATCGCTTAAACGACGATTGGGCATACGGCAATGGTATAATAAATTTGGAATATTTTATATTTGTGTGTGTGTATATATATGAGTAAATAAATAAATAAATATGTGTGTGTGTGTATTTTATATATACATATATCTATTTATTTATTTACTCATTTTTTTGTTTGTGTCTTTGCTTCAAATTTATGAAAACTTTAATATGAGTTTATTATATGAGTATTATTGCCTTAACCAAATTACAACATAAGAAATATGTAATATAATTTCATACTAATTAGATTTAGAAGCGCGACCATGGGATTTTCAAGTTGAAGAGTGCGAGTTACGTACATGTGTGGATCAGTTCAATAATAGAAGATACTCAAATACCTTGAGAGATGAAGAAATGGAACCAATTGATGCATCTGTAACGTCAGTACTCGGTGGTACAAATGTGGAATTGACTGAAGAATTTAAACAACATTATGAGTTATGGTTGCAACAGGAAGTATTTCAGAGGAGTATCAATTGGGATGAATTATTGGATCCTGCGGCATGTGAAATTTAAGCTTAATATAAGTAAAACCCATATAAATCGCATTTTAATTAAATCAGACCTGAATAAAATTGGAACATTTTTACGAATTACTATACTGTTGTGAGAAGTGTGTTCAAACAACAACAAAAACATTGCCATATCGACACTGCATAAATTTCAAAGTTACATTTGATATTGCAGTGAATGGTCCTAATCTAGAAAATGTTTAACGAAGAAATTTTTGATGAAACATGTAAAACATTTAACATTTCTTTTGTATTTAATCTGTGCAATGCAATATAGTGCTGCTAAATATTTTTTATTATTAAAAATCACTAATTTAAATGTATGATCTTCTCTTTTATATATGTAAAAACACATATAACAAAATATATATATATATAATTATTAAAATTTAGAATACATTTTAATAAAGTATCTGATTGGCTGTTAACTGTATCACAACTGAATCTCCATAAATTTGAATAATTCATATAGAAAAATAAAAGAACACTTATATAAAAATTAATTTACAGTTTTTATAAGAACATGGATTATAACGGCTGTTTTTGGGAAGTCGCTTTATGCGCTAGAAGCGTCGTTCTATCTTTGTTAATTTGTTAAAGTTACAAGGACAACACGTTCATAATGCTAAAAGCGTGCTTTCTGAATGCTTCCCAATATGTATTATAGATTTTTTTGTAGTATATACAAATTCCCAATTAACAAATTAGTACTAATAATTCTTTTATACACGATAAAGATATATTTTACAATCTGCTCAATTATGCCTAAATTCTTCTGTGGAATCTTCATAAATTTAAGATTCTACAAAATTTTGCCCAAATCAATTCAATTGATTATTTTTCACCTGCTACTATTGTTCTAGTCAATCGGCCGTATTGAAGTCGAAACTTTATTTTTGATTTTGAATTAAAAAATCGTATAATCTACTATTTTTTTCCTATATCAATGATATTTAATCCGTTTTAAGCTGTAAATTTATTACAAGATACAATAATCCATATCCTTTGTGTACATTCCAAATGACAATATTACGTGATCATAATTCTATTTATCAACAAATGTGCTCTTTGCATAATATTAAGTTCTTTTTTTTACTTGTTTTGATTACTAATTCAGAAAAACGCGCGTTACATCTTTTTTAAAAATTATATATTATGTTGATATATAGTAACTAGATTGTTTTATATATCATAATATATATAATTTAAGTATATAATATATCAAATTTTCAATTTCCTACATTTTATATGTTTTTTATATATTCTTGATCTTTCTATATCATAAATCATACCATAAATCTACCATAAAAAGAATATTAATATATATATATATATATATATATATATATATATATATATATATATATGCAAAGATTCAATTTTTTTTTAAGCTTCTACCATTTATTATACGAAAAATATATATATATATATTTATTTAATATATATTAAATATTTAATATTTATTAAATATATATAAATTATATATATTTTCAGTTCATTGTTAATCATGATATCAATTTATAATTCATGTATTCATATAATTGGGTTTATATAAGAGAAAGCTGAATAACAGAATTATATAATAAGTTACAAAATTTAGTGTGTTGTAAAAGATGCAAGATAATTTGCTACTGCTTACCTTTGTAGTACACTTTAAGTAAAATTTTTTCATAAGTATGTACATGTGTGGCAATTCAACTTTCTCTTGTTTATTTATAGTTATATAGTTACGTAATCTCACACACAAATCTCTATGTATAATCTCGCTGTATAATTTATTATAAAGATATTTGTACACAAATATGTCACATTTGTATGTTATATCACACATGTTTTACAACTGTCAAGATTTAATAAAACTGATCTAAATAGATTAATTGAATATATTTCTTTGCAAAATTCTAAGAAATATTCTTACTTTAAATGGAAATTGTCTCTAAATTGAGATCATGATGAAATTGTATGTAAAAACTTCACATATGCAGATAAAAATAGAAATATATGTAAAATTATAAAAACATGTATATAATGATCTCAAAATTTTTGAAATGCAGAAGTTTCTAAAAATTGTGCCTCTTTAGTAAATCTTAAGTAAATCTTCATAGATTTTTTAAAATTTGTACTTGCATAATATATAATGATTATGTATCACAGTGTCACGGTTTTACCCATTTGTATGAACCATAATAAGCGAAATTATTTCTTTTTGCCATGTCATCCGCTTCCTTGGGTCCCCGAGACCCATATCTAAAATTTTAAAAGAACAGTCATACATTTTGCGATACATATACGATATAAGATATACATATTTTGTAATACGTACTTATATGGAACGGGCTGGATTTTCTCTTTTTCGATTCGATGAAGTAATGGCGTAAATATTCGCCACGCTTCCTGCAATTCATCATTTCGTACGAAATGCATTTGCGAACCACAAAAAACATCTAAGATCAATCTTTCATAAGCGTCCGGTAATTTTAAATCCTGAAAAACGAAATGTAACATTTGTTTATGAAATATGTATTTGTACTCTGAGTGTGATATATTATTACTAAATATCTTTTCTTCGATTTTAATATTAATGTTAAATTCTTCATGAATGACGTATTATTTACCTTGTATCTATTACCATAAGTAAGATCTAATTCTGTTTCTTCCATATCGAATGTGATACCAGGAGACTTCGTCATCATTTTAATATATAATGCTTCACCTGGCTGTACTCTTATCACCATTTCGTTTCTCTTCGGCTTCCCATCAAAAATATCACCTGGTACGTCGTGATATTGTATTCTAACTTCTGCTTTGCGTTCATTTAAAGCTAAAATATCGCGTGCAATAATTAGAAGAGAAAAAATAACTACTTGTCGAGAAATAGATTTTCTCATCTTACCTTTTCCACATCTGAGAATGAACGGAACTCCATCCCATCTTTCATTATTTATTTTTAGCACTGCTAAAGCAAAAGTTGGTGTATTAGAACTTGTTGGTACCGTGGGATCATCCAAGTAACCTAAATGTGCTTCTGGATCCTCAGCATCCGGATCTCCGACATATTGACCGAGAATCACATTTTCAAGTTGTAGTTCCTTAATGCATCTCAAAACTTTTACCTTCTCATTTCTAATATCGTCTGGATGACAAGATGCAGGTTTCTCCATGGCTACTAGAGACAAAATCTGCAGCAGATGATTCTGCATCACATCTCTGATGATGCCGAACTCGTCGAAATAGCCGCCTCTACCCTGAGTACCAAATGGTTCCTTGAAGGTGATCTGCACCGAAGCTATATTATCCCGATTCCATGACGGATTAAACACCCTATTTCCGAATCTCAAAGTCATCAGATTCTGTACCATCTCTTTGCCGAGGTAATGATCGATACGATAAATCTGCTCCTCGCTGAACAGAGACGCCAAATTTTCGGAGAGCTTCTGTGACGAGATTGCGTCATGACCAAACGGTTTCTCGATTATTATTCTTGTCCATCCTCTAAAATTTTAATATATAATGCATTTTTCGTAATAAAACTGGAAAAATATTTTGAATAATTAATGAAATAAATTAATGATTTCAGAAATGATTTTCAAATATTTGTTTTTCTTTTAATTTTTTAATATACTTCAATCTCTCATTAATTGCTTTATTCCTCGAAAATTCCAAGTTTTTATGCTTACTTATTTCCCATGCAGGTAAGTCGAAGGCGTAGTGTAACACTTTCGAATACACTCGGTGGCAGTGCCAAGTAAAACAGCCTATGCGCAACTTGTCCTTGTTCGTATTTTTGCAATTCACGATCTAATCGCTCGAAGTCATCTCGCTTATCGTATACACCAGCAACGTAATGATTCAGTTTCCAAAATTCCTCATACTTTTCCTCTTCGCTTGACTTCACTTTCATATACGGATGACATTTTTCACGCAATTGCTGTACCGTCAATTTGCTTCTAGCATACCCAATGAAGGTGGTGGGTTTCGGCAGAAGATTGTCTCGAAAAAGCCACCATAGAGTTGGATAGATTTTCTTCTTAGCAAGATCACCCTTTTTGCCAAAATCAATATAATTAAAATTCGGACATGAAATGAAAGAAATATGAAATGCAAAAGAAATTAATTATCTGCTTATTATAATGTATATACTTCTAATATGTAAATATAATGTTAAAAAAAATAATTCAAAACCTATTTTAATATTGTTTGTTTCAAGAACATTACAAACATTACGATTGTTGAAAAATTTATTTCAAAACATTCACAATTAAATCATAAAAGTAAAATTATACGTGTATTAAAATGATAATATGTATTACGATAAATAATTTTAAACAAATATAAAAGATAAATTATTTACTTTCATGATTAATTGTACCATATCTTATTACTTTTTATTTACATATATCTTATATATTTTTTGAAATTAAACACTCACAGATGCTCCGAGAGTAACAAACAGATGCGGAATTAGCCTGTCGAAATGAGTTCCTTCCAAGTGATCCATTTCTTCCGATGTCAAGGATTGCCTGATATATTGCAGGCTCTCCTCCGTTGATGTCTCTATAGATTACATATTTATTTAGTTATAACACATTATATTTGTACATGCATTGCGGCTATTTTTATATATCGTTTTTAATTAGCGTTTCATATCTTAAAAAATCTTGATAAAAGAAAAACAGCAGAATTAATTAATTTCTCGTATGTATTTTAGATGTGAATATAAATAAAAACAATGCATACGTTTCGCAGGTGAACGTACAATTGTAAATGCTATGAGTTACGCAACAATTAATGAATCCGTTATTGAATCTAAAAAAGTTTGCATTTAAAACACAAGCTTTATTTAGTTTCTTGTTTTTCTCTTTGTAAAAGCAAATTATATGTAAAACACTATCATATGCTGTATGTAATTGTAATTACTTAAGTATTTCATTATTGAATATATTTATAGAAAAAAGGAAAAGGAAATACGTATATATACAGCATAATCTTTAATACTTAGTGTTTCACGGAAAGTTATTAAAATTAATTAATTTGTCATTTTTAAACGCAGATAAAGAACAGAAAAATATTTTCCAACATTTGGCAGCTTTATTTATATATTTACATACTAAAGACAATCGTTACTTAAGACAATCGTTATTTACATACTAAAGACAAAATATTTTTATCATCTAATAAATTTCTAAAAAAAAATGTCAACAATTTTAATGTCATAGCATATTCTTGAATTAAATCTCTTTCGGAAACAATAAAGAATTTTTAAAAATATTTTCGATATTCTGCTCCTCGTCAGAATTAAAACAGATATAAAGTTTCTTTTATAATTAATGATGAAAAATATTACATAAAGTTTTCTATAGTTTTCAATTCTTCCAAAATATATTACATATAAATTAAAATTCATTAAGATTAGAAGATATTTTATTTTCTCTGCACTCTATATACACTCTATATACACTCTATATACACTATTCAAAAGTATTTGGCCACCTAGGTAAATTGTGTTTAAATGACTATAAATAAATAAAAATCATTCATTTATATTAATCTATATATTTAATATCAAAATATACAAAAATTTTAAATTTTTGATTCATCCATGTGTCCTCCTTTATTTTTTATGATGGCTTCACAAAGTCTCGGCAATCTTCTTATTAATTTTTCTAAAGTTTCTTTAGATAAAACACAAAGTCTCGGTAATCTTCTTATTAATTTTTCTAAAGTTTCTTTAGATGAAACACGCGCCTTTGTAGTAAAAACTTAAAAGTATTCTAGGAAAAGAGCCATAAATACCTTATTTGACTTTGTAGCTATCTGTTAGTAAACATGAAGTGATATTTATAATATGAAGTGATATTTATAATATTGAGAACGACTTTCCGTTAGTTAAACAATAAACATCGATAAAAGGCAATAGATACAATTTCGTTTTCGAGTTTTCTCTTAAATTAAGGGTGGCCAAATACTTTTGAGCGGTAGTGTACGTTTAAAAATGACAGTTTATTAATTTCAGCAATTTTCTGTGAGACACCTTATATATCGGTCAATTATTCGAAACATAGTATTATTTTATAAAATATTATATATAAATATATATATATATATATATATATATATAATATTATTATACTGAATTTTTAATACACACGATATTTTTATATAAAATTCATCTAATTAATACAATTATTTAAAATCTTGATCGACTAAAATTGTCATTGCATACTTTATATTATTATTCATTTTATTATTACATAAACCTTAAATATTCATGAAGCTTAATCAAATGCGACGTAATCACTATTCATTGCACTTTTTCATTTGCAATTTTCCGGTCGTACGACAATCATAATGACTACGTCACATACATTAAATGTCAATGTCACTGTTTCGACTATATATATTTTATATATTTATATGTTTCGACTATATATATTTTACATGTAATATTTAATATTATATATAACCAAAATAGTGACATTGACATATTATACGAAATAAATAATGATTATATATAAAATTCACTCAATGAAATTACAGAGATATTTCACGGCAGGAAATTAAATGATGCATGAAAAAACATTTATTATATATAAATTTCTTATATTTTCCACGCAAAAAATTTATATATTCCTCTTTTTCACTGAACATTTTAATAACACATCAAATTTTTTTCTCTTAGAGACAATACTTAGAATTTTAATTTTTCACAAACATTTAGCATTTTAACACTCTCCAACACGTTTTTTAAAAGCTTTGATAGAATCTTGTTTTTCGTATTTATACTTTACAAGTAATTTTTTATATATGTATCATTTACATATTGTGTATCATTTAAATTTTTAATAGTCATGTGATCTTTTATATCCAAGTAAAGGTAAAAATATATTAAAAATGATAAGAGTTATTCTCTCGACATATAATATATTTTATCAGTTTTTACTATCTACTATACTATACTATACTATACTATACTTATACTTTACTACCTACTATTTATAAAAAAAGAAAAAAATTATTAAATTTTTGCTGTGTGAGTAGTATAATTAATAGTGAGAAGTAAATAAGATGAAATTCGATATATACATATATAGTAATATAATATTGCACTGAAATAATATCCACATTTCTTATTAAAATAGTATTTTGAATTCAAAATTTTTTAATCGCGCAAGAATATGACAAGTAGCATAATTTCATATTCCAACTTACTTGAAATACTCATGGTTTACGAGCAAGTTACACAGAAAACAAACTAAAAGATACGTGATTGACTATCTTGCCGATCTCTCTCGACAATCCTGTCGTTTCACTAGCAGAACTTCGACTAAATGTCGGATAAGCCTGAGACGTATGCCACATGCCAGCAGGAAAACGTAAATGCTTACGAGGCAATTGTGAATGATTCGTGACGACAGATTAACTGATCACGGAATTGTTATCCATAAATGAAATGTTTTCAATTTCTTCATTATTTCAAGGTCATATTTATATCATATATTTATATAATGTAGTGCAAATAACCTTTAACTTTAACAAATTACTCTATCATCCTTCGGAATTAAATGCTTAGTTTAGCAAGGATAAACAACCCATATAATAACATAATAAGAATATAATATATTGATTTTTTTGCATATATCCAGCAATTTCCAAGTACATTTACAAGTTAAATGAGTTTTTTTGTTAAGTCATAATTATAAACCATTCCGTTTACGTAATGGAATGATAAGTTTTTTTATCAACAAATCTTATGCGATAGACCATTATCTGACGCGAAATTTTTATTAGTATTAAAATAATTTTACAATTAAAAATCGCGAATAATAAATAAATATTTGCACAAATGTAATAATATATTGATGAATATAGATATTGCATGATGATCGAATCTTGTTCCCGTGCAAATTACAATATATACGTATATATAATGTACTGTTAAATTTAAACAAATTTCCTCTGCAATTTGTGCAAATACTATTTCTTCATAAATAGAAAGGCGCTAATGATTGCTGAAATCACATTGACGGATGTAAGTCAACGAAATACCTTTCTACGAGCTACTCTAAGCATTGCAAAATGGGAAGATTGTCACGTGAAATTGCAACAACAAATTACATGAAAATGTAATAGAATACAGGAAATGAAACCTTACAGATCATGCAGACGTAGATTGCCTAAAAGAGTTGCGTTAAATAGTAAGATGTCTTCAATCATAAAATAGCTATGTGAAATAAAAATTCGAAATATTTGTATGAATTATCAATATTAATGATATTAGCAGAGTTAGTTATTTATAACATCTTGATTTTATGATATCTGATAATGAAATATAAAGTGAATGTGTATTAAAACATGTATTTCACGTAATACATATATAAAAATATTTTATTTTATATTGTCTCAAGAGTATATTTTTAGAGTATTAATTCAATTGACATTAATAATTAACTAATTATTCTAACATAATTATTTTATTTTTGCTATACATGCATAAACGATAAATGCTAAGAGGGAGAACAAAACATACAAGTACATACGTAAATATACACACACATTACATTGTGATAACGATGATTGGCAAATTAACTGCCAACTGATAAGAATGCCAATGAATGCAGCTCTTGAATTGTATATATGACCACAATGTAATAAGTTTTCTTGTACTTTTATTTTTGTGATTCGACGAATTGATTGTAATTAATTTTATTATCATGTGAGCTTAATTTATTCGCTTTTTTGTAATTAGAGCTTCAACAAAATTTCTAACACGATCAATACTTAATGTGCAATATTTTATACTGAATTATTTAATTAAGAGAAACAAATTTTACAAAAAAATTAAATTTTATTTGCTTTTATTTTATCTCTTTTAATCAAATTAATATAAGCACTAGCACTATTCTATCGAAAGGGGGCGAAAAGAAATCGATCAATCAATTGAAAAAGGACAGGTGCATTAATTTCAATTTACTAAAATTAAAAAATTTCATGGCAATAAATTTATTAAAATCTTGATATTTACGAAAATCTTGATATTCGCAGCCCTTTTTTTGCTGTTACAGTAAATGTCAGCAAATGTCGAAATGCAATCAGATTTCTTACTTATATATAATTCATACATATCATTGTCACAAACAAAATTTTATTTAAAAAAGTTATTACGATTTTATATTATATATTTTTATATATTTTATTATATAAATTTGAATTTTTGATATTTTTTGAAAAAATAAATTATTTTCAAATAAGCATTATATTCTTGATTGCAATAATGTGTTTTGTTCACTTAACATGTTTGCATGAAACGATTAAAAACCGAAATAACGATTTTGAAATATTGACAAAGTACGAGACAATTTCGAAATTTAAATTCTTAACATTCACACATTTGAAATGCACATAAAACAATGGAACAATTGTATTGATGTAAAATATTATGTACGCATATATTGCATTTTGTGTAAAACCGCAAATATTTAATATATTGTTTCTTACATATAATACGACATCATAAATAACGGGCAATTGAAAACTTAATTAGACTTGTGCAATATTGTTTCTCATACTGCCTCTGGCATTAAAAATTAATGTCATAAACCTACTTTTCAAACTGACCTGGAATGAATTGTACTTGCAAGGGCGAAATATTAGTAAATAAAGTTATGTCAAAATTCAGGAAGAGCAATCGAGCAATTCACAATTTCGAGATATCTTCAAGTTTCTGTTCAACAAAAAAATTTTTGTAATTTTCTTTTTATCAGATTTAACTTTTTATTCGCAAAATAACTTTCAAAACTTTTAATTATTCTTAAGCTTAATTCTTTTATGATTCGAGAGAATGCTGTGATAATTCTTTAAAAACATTTAAAATTTTTGTTATTAATCATCAAAGCAATAATAATATTATAAGTATTTAATAATAATGATAACTATTTATATTTTATATTAAACTATTTATATTTTACATAAAAATTTTCATGATAAGAAATAATTCATATTTAAAAATTAAATGATTCATATATACATTAATAAATTTAAAAATATTTTATTAATTTAATAAAAAAAAATTAAATTTTGATATATTTCTCCATATTTATTGTCATATATTTTCATTGATGAAATTGTCGACTCTCATAATAATCTTTACAAAAGTGATAAGGCTAGAATTAGATTTATTATCTATAATAGATTAATTGTTGAACTGCGTAAAATTATTGAAAATATTATATATATTTCACAGTAATAAACAAGTATATATCTTATGATTGCTATTATCGTGTAAACGGAATTTTTCGCGATACGAGAAATCGTCCTAAAAAAAAAATGATAAAAATGCATCATACGATATTATCGTTTACATTCGCATAATGTATACGACGTCGTATTTTAATATCAAGAACACAAGTCCTCTTTCAATTTAATTTTATCTATGACACAACGCATTTTTTGACCTTGAAATGGAATATATTATCTTTATGAAATCTGTAAAATCGTTTAGCATAAAGTAATTTATTATTTATAATAAATTTGCAAATTTTAATAGCAATAAAAGTTTGCGTTTTTTCTTTTGTCCTTTCTTTGTTTCTATATAATGAGCCTGTTCTTTTTATTTGCACTGCTGCACTAGTGCAATTAGTTAGAGTGAAAGAAAGTATGTTTGTCTCTTTTCAACTTATTGCACTAGTGTGGCAGTGCAGCTAAAAAGAACAGACCCATTAAGAGTCCAATTATATAGAGGTATTAATATTTAACCGATAATTGTGAGACGCACGCACATTATATATATATATATATATATATATATATATATATATGTGTGAGTGTATATGTATTTAGTTAAAATATGACAAAATATGTTAAAATATGTATTTAGTATAAATATGAATTTTTATGTGTATATTTGTCCGTTACAATAAAAACGCAACAAGATATACTTTTCTACGTTTGACCAAACGGTCTTTTTTTTATCGTATCTTAAAAAGATTGATGCAATTCCAAAATGCAATTTTTGAAATAAAACTTACTTCTTTTGCATTGTTCTGCCATTCTAGATCCAAGTATCACTGAATAAAATGTATCACTGCCAGATGATGTTTCCTTCTCTTCTATTCTTTCCAATACGTATATCTCTGCTTTCTCACAACGTGTGACCTTGCCGCCAAAACTACACTGTCATGCGCAGTTTTGAGGTTAAACGCTACAGCTATCCGATAATAATCTTCCACAAAATAAACAATATTTGTCACGTTCTCTAAATCTCTCAACTTCTGTCAACAGTCTTTCAAGAAGCCACTCTTGTTTATTTTGATCACTGTAGCGACTCGTGAATCATTCTCCGATTTTTTTTATCACAACGATAAAGCCATGTTTAATTCTACCTGCTTCATAACACGATATATTCTCCACGATTTTATCCTATGTAAAATCTGTTCTTTTATTGCTCTATAAATTTGAAGTACAACAAATGCTATACTTACTCTGTGAAAAAGGAATACGTTATAAAAATAATGTACAAATATTAAATCTATTCTAAATTCAAATTGCGTGTACTTCAACATAATAATTATAACTTTATATGTATTGTATATGCGTTCTAATTTTCTTACGTTTTATATTGGAAAAAAGAAAAGTCCGAGAAAACAAGATAAAGTTTAACTAATTAAAATTTCTGTTTTCATTGGAAATAAAATAGTAAAATCACAGATTCTATTAATCTGTAGTAAAGTTACTTTGAGTATTTAGATAATAGTGCCATCTGTACAACACACGTGAAGTATTCTGGAAACCGATTACTACCGACTAAAACCGATTATAACCGAAGTGCAATCGTTGCAGCAGATGATTTTTACGAGTAACGAATGTACATAAATATTTGTTTATTATCGAAATTATATTACTAATTTATTATATTAATAATTTTATAGTTTTTATTACATATTATTATAAAAAACTATGGCATATTCAATGATTTTATACAATTTTGTGAAAATTTTGTAACCTTACTTTTATAACTTATATACATACATATACAAAGACTTCATAATTTTATATTATTTTATAGAAAAATGAAATTGACATCAATATTTTTCCGTACCGCTCGAGCGCCCCAAAATGAGAACAAAGTACCTTTTAAGGCAATGGTACCATTAAAACTAAGAGATCGTGTATCCTCAAAACATCAAAGTGTAGCAGGTTTGTTTCTTCATAAAAAGTCAATTTCATAATTATTAAATTATTATCTATTTTACTTTACACAATGTAGTTAATAATAATGTTATTTACTACAGTTGACAAAGTATTTATAGTATTTCATAAAACTATAAATTTTTATTTTATATTTTATTTCAGATCGTGGATGTTTGCAAGAGTTATTTCTGCTTTTAACATGCCTTGAAGAAAACGAATATGAAAACAAAAGATGTGTTCCCCAATTTAAAGTATTGGAACAGTGTTACAATATCCATCAGAAAAATATAAGGCGTACAAAAATCGAACAGGAACAAGAAGTACCTGTACCTAACAGTAAGAATTTGACATATAAACAAGTCACATATTTTTTACGAAGATATCCAACAGTGTAGTTTCTCATTTCTCATTTTAACGCATTAATATATACTTATATAAAAAGTTTATAATAGGCGTATAATATAAATGCAAAAAATGTTCTTGTAAATACATTTATCAAAATATATGACTATATATTATCATTCAATTATTTAACTATACATTATCATTCAATCATTTACACTATAAATTATTATTATGCAATAAAAATTATTTTCTTGATGAAATCTTTTTAGTAAGATAATTACTTAATATTTTTAATGTCAGTGATACCTTCTTGTTTACTAGAAACAGCATGTAATCGCCTTAATGTAAGTCGTTTGGAATAACCTAAATGTAATAGAGTCTATTATGTAATTTTATTTAGATTTATGTTATAAAATGATTATATATGAAGCACTTACGAATTGGCTCAATATTATTGGAGACAGCTACTGTCTTTTGTATCACATTCAACTGTTGTTCAATTCTTTGTAAAGTCTTACAATTTTCCAAATGTTTGTCTTTGTAATAATAATATGTACAGATTAATGTTATGGCACAAAGTATTAAGGCAATATTTCTATACAACCATGTTGTACTTAACAATTGGGCCTGTAATAATATCATAACACTCTTCTAATGAAAAAATTTATTCTAAAACTTTGTATTTATTATCTTATATTATCTTATTACATTACCTTATTATCTGGAGATTGAGGTACAGTTCTATTATAATATTGAACTAATATCCTTTCAATCACTATATTTAAACTCAAGATGCTAAAAAGTGTAACTCTCGCATCAACTGTTCTTTTAGAAGAACTGAATAATGCACAAAGAATACAGCTAACAGTATAAAATATAATAGATTGAAACCAAGACACTTCTCCAATAATCCAATTTTGAAAAGTGCGTATGTAAGAAAATATTTCATAAAGCAACTCTTTTTGGTCTTTGGCGGATTCTCTAAATTTTAATCAAAAAGAAGATTAATATTTATTACTTAATCTTTATTATATTATAAACTTATTTGAAATCTAACACCATATTGTTACTTACTTGAAATCTAACACCATACTGTTAACTGTCTCAGATGAAGTCTTTAATACAGTCCCAAGTTCTTTACCGTGATCTAAAAGTTCATTTTGAATACGTAAACCTTCTTTTTGACTATTCAATATTACACCTTGCATTTGTGATGCTTCCAATAATTGATCTTTCATTCGTGAAGATACTTGAAATAATCTGAATTCACATATATATATGAGTTTTTTTTATATTTAATTTTTAAGATAGGATAATACATAGTAAAAATATATACAAAATATTTGTGAAATAAGATATACTTACAAATTTATAGTATTATCAATCTCAGATTGCCAAGCTTCATGGTTCAAAAAGAAACAGATATGAGTTGCATGAATGTAGAATTCATTGTAAACACTGAATGCTCGATCTCCCATTTCATTAATGCACTTTCTGCAAAATAAATATTTTAACAATTGACATGATTAAAAATAATATTGAAAATTCATTAACAATAAAAAATGTTTTACCGACGCTCATCTTCCAACTGATTAAGATGACAGTCATAAGTTATGTGACCAGAATCTTCTAAAAAACAATTCGCTAAACGCAAAGCAAGGAGAGAATGTTCATAATCATTTAATTTGTCGCAGCTATCTTGTAATGTTTGGAGTGCCATATGCCAGCATTTTCCATGTTGTGGTAATGATGATTTTGCTACAAGAAAAAGCCTTCTTGTTATAGTAATAATGATTATTAACGATTTCTCATTATATATTAATTCTTACTTTTCCTTTAATTTCTTACCTTTTATTAAAGAATACTCTTTTTCTCCTAAATTTTTTAGAATTGTGTTGCCATTATTAGATAATATTTCATGAATAAATAAGAATAAGAGCCATATCATCTTGAAAATATATAATTTTCAGAATTAGTAAATTTTTTCTATTATCCAAGTGACATATCAAAATATAAAAATGCTTTTCTGTCCTTAAAGTTATATATATCTCATCAATTGCATGAAATACATCTTTGCTCAGGTGAGTGGAAAATAACAATTGGACAAATCAAAATAAAATTAATTACACAATATACTATTTGTTAAATATTAAAACTTATCCAATTATTTTTACTTTGTGAACTGTTTGCAATTGATACGTAATATTTTACATATTTATACTGATAATTATTTAAACACATTTACATTAATTCATTTTAAATCAATTCTTTTAATAAAAAATGATAAATGAATTCTAATTTAATTGAAACTGAAAGAAATGAATTTTAAACAAATCAACTTGTAACAGACAGCTCCATTTTGGCGCGATTCTACGTAAATGATAACATTAGGTTTGTTCCTTATTGCTGAACTTCCTGCACTAGTGTGCACTAGTGTCACCAGAGAGAAGACTGAGAGATAACCTGCTTTTAGGTGATCCCTGAAAGCGATACTCCCTCTATGGACATTGAAAACGTGGACGTGAACTACAAAGCCAATGTCCATGAATATTCTCAGAGGATAATATATAATATGCACAATTTCTGGTTTTGTTCCGTGCTATGAGTACGAAATGCCAGTAGCACCAATGCTGTATGACAAGATACTTATGTATATAAATTGATAGTAAATAAATTATTCAATCGCGAAAGATACTGTAATATTCAAAGATAAAATAAATATTTTTCTATATTCATTGTCATATTTATATCTTTTTATTCACAAAATCCCTGCTGTAGGATAAAAACATTTTTAATCGTATTTCTATAAATCTTCTTAATTAGCAATAAATTGATCTTTGATATTTATCAATCATTTTTTTATAATTAAAAAATTTAATTATTAATTACAAAATATATGACAAAATATAATACAAATTTAATATAAAATATAATTCGAAATTTAATACAAAACAATTTATTACATGAAATAATTTATTACACGAAAATATCCAAAATATACGTATAATATAAAATTTACTAAAAATTTTTACATAGTCCAGACGAGACTGATCAGCGAAGATTAATTACGCGACATTTATTATTAATAATAGATATGCAATAACAGAATTTAATACGTTTTATATAACATAAATAATCGTGATCAAAAGAGTCATTAATAAAATTATTGATCGTTTCTTCGATTGTAAAAGAAAGTATTTACATTACTGACGCATTTTGTATAGATTATCAAAAGAAATATTCAAAATGAAAAGATAGAATAAACTTCGAAACCAACAATTAAAAATTACTAAATAAATCGCAATTTAAAATTCGCGAGAAAACGCGACGAATAAATAAAAATATATAAATAAATCGACAATAAAAATATATAAATAAATCGACAATAATCGGAATATTCGATTGCGAGATACACATAATTTTTATAATATGATAATCGAAATCATCAATAGACACGCGTGCGATATAATTATTATCATCCAAATGATGACAGACGAAGATATTTTGGCAAACATTTGTGATCCGTATTGTTTATGAACATAAAATTCATTGTCCGATTTATTTGCGATTAATACGCGACTTTATACGAATTTCACGATTGAGAATAAAATACATATTCCTATTTCGCGCATGATTAACTGAATAAGATGAAATGAGCTCTATAACCTTTAAAATATAATTAAAAATCGCGTTGTGGCCACGTTTAATAGAAAATAACGGAACGAATGATTTTCAAAGTCCCTCTAATAATCGATGTAATTGTAGAGTTTAATAAGATTTAAATGTAAAAAATCACGTTTAAAACGGTCATTAATAAGTTATCGATCGTTTTTTAAAATATAGAAGAAAATATTTGCACTACCAGCATTCTGCAAACTATTAAAAATAATATTCAAAGACGTGGAAAGATAAACAAAGCTTCAATGTATAAGTCAACGATTAAATTATAAGATAATTCGTGATTTAAAATTCCTGGGAAAATGCGACGAATAAATAAATCGATAATATTCGGAATATCCGATTGTGATATGTATACCTTTTATAATATAATAATCGAAGCGCCTCAATAGATATTATAATCACACGCGATATAATTATCACATAAACGCGAAAATATTTTGACAGACAATTTGATGACTGTAATATTTACGAATACAGTACTCATTGTCCGAGTCAATTGCGAATTATTATAAGATAAATCGCGACTCGAATTCATGAGAAATTGCGACGAATAAATAAGTCAATAATATGCGGAATATTTGATCGCGATACGTATAATTTTTATAATATAATAATTGAAGCTCTCAATAGACACATGCGCGATATAATTACTATCATGTAAATATAGAAAATCAAAAATATTTCGACAAACATTTGAAGTCTGTAATGTTTGTGAATATGCAATTCACCGACCGATTTACTTGCGAATGTTTATAAGATAAATCGTGATTTAAAATTCGTGATAAAACGCGATGAATAAATAAATCGATAATATTCAGAATATTCAATAGCAGATATATGCAGATATAGCGAGTGACATATCGATAATCCGATAAAAAAAGGAGCGATCTTAAAAATGGAGAACGATTAATATCTTGTTTCTACATCAGATTTCGCAAAATTAATCTGCGAAGAAAAGTTAAGTGATCCATTAAACATCGGGAACTTCACTATAGGAGGGAACGAATCCTGGATCTTCCGGATTATATCCGATAGAGCAATGATTTCAGTAATAAATCAATGATAATTATCCCTCGTTATTATCTTCAATTCATGAAATTGATATACACATCAGAAAACATGTTCTTCAATTATTAAGAAATATATTTCTTTATTGAAAATTAAATGGATATAACGACCTTTTTTATTGAAATGTGATTACGAACGATTATATTTATAAATAATAGAATACATGCATTATTGGAGTTTGTGTTAAATGTGCGAACACATAATTTGAGGTACTGTTCGCGCGCGCGAGACGAATCGAACCCGATATCAGCAAGATTTAAAAAATTTCAATTCGAACAGTGTGTAAAATAAAATAAATTAAATAATTTTAAACAATTAATTCTGGATTAATTCTCTAGAATCTTATTCTTATAATGTTTAAATTAATAATTTCTTTTCTTTTAATCAATATCTTACTGATATAGGGGTACCCATTCGATTTATCTCGAAATTTTTATATATTCGCACATTTTATGTAACATTCATGTATAATTTCGCTTACATATAATATATAACATTATTAAAAATTATAAAAATATTTTGGATACGTGAATTTGTGCATGTATTTTATTATACATATATATAAAATGGTATATACCTAAAAACTAATATTTCAAAATGGCAATGGACGTCCAATACCTGCAAATAGTTTCTTAGAAGAAACTAAAAATTAATGTTAATATCCCCAGCACCTAGAAATAATTTTTCTAGAAATAATTTTTCAAAAGAGACTTTCAAAAAAGAATTATATTAATTAAAAATATATTCGTTCGTAATCATTTTTATCAAAAAATTTATATAAATTAATTACAATAAATATAAAATTACTTGAAAAATTAAAATTTATACACAACGCTATATCCATATTTAATTTACTATTAAATCTTTCTGGCATTATATATAAACAATAATAATACCAATCCTAATAATGATAGAACATTTTTAACGAAGAAAAGAAAAGATATATTTCTCTCACCTAAATATATATTATTTAAATTAATTCGACGTTAAAGAAGCGTATTGTCGTTAAATTCTACTTTCTACCGAAATCATTGCTTTCGGAAATTGTTAGGAAAACCTGGGATTGGTTCCTTCAATCTTACAATAAAAATTCCCAATTTTCAACGAGGCACCGAACTAGACATCGCGAATGGATCTCACAAGAACCCATGAGAAATAGTTCTCTATGATGAAAATCGTTTCGATTCCTCGGCGATACGAGTCACGCAACTTTTATTAACGTTTATTTAACGGGACAATGATAACTCTTTTATTAAAACGACAATATCGTTTAAGAACGCAAAAAAGAATGCGAGAAAAACACGGTGTTTTCGTAACGGTAATTTATTAATTTATTTATAAATATTTTCTGATACGAAAAAAAAAATTCGTAAATACAAATATAACTGAAAAAACAAATGATTAAATTCATAATAATTAACTCGCGATTCTATAATATCAATGGTGATCGTTAAATTTTGTGAAGCTAATATTTAATCGTTGACTTATCACATCGAATCTTCACTTTCTTATTCGACATTTCTTTATATTTAATTAGCAATATTTAGGAATATTATCTGACGAGAGGGATAGTGATAAAATTCTTCTGTTAAAATGATAATCTTGTATAAGGACGAAGAGAACGCGGAAAAAACACGGTATTTTCGCAAACATAATTTAATAATTTAGTTTAAGAATATTCAATTCCGCGCGATATGGAATTCATAAATAAATAAAGCTAACGGAAAGCATATCATTAAATTTGTAATAATTGACACGCGATTCTATAACAAAGACGTCCGTCAAATTTTATAATGCGTATATTTAATCATTAATTTAGCATCGAATTTTTACATTTTACATTAAAATTTTCCAAAATTATTAATGACTCTTTGACATGAAAATACAAACACTTACTCTTTTATGAATATTCCAAAAATATATACTATAGAAACAAATACTTTAATTTAATGAATTACTATTACGTTAATTACTATTATGTAATTATTATACGTATACTTTCGATAATTTTTCGTGTTATTTACATGAGAATTTATAATTGTAAATACAACTTTATATAATATAATTATAATCATAATTGTATTGTATTTTACAATTAAAATATCAATGTTAGATTATAATCAAAATACAATTATAACTATTTACAATTTACAATTTACAATTTACAAATATATGATGCTATTAATATCAAATAATAATATTCCATTTATTCAAATATTTAATAACATCGATAAAATAATTTGATATTGATAGCATTAACATTTGGATTTAATATTATATTTGATTTAATACACATATATTTTGAAGTTTCAAAATAAAATATAACATGTTAAAATTTAAACGTTAATAATTATGCAATTTCTTTAATATTTCTGAACATAATTTTGATAATTTAAATTTCACTTTTAAAACATTTTTATTTTTAAAACATGTTATATTTATTTTTACAACGTTTTTAAAAATAAATTCAATTTAATGAAAATAATTTTAATTTACCCCTAGGATTATTGGAATTAAAAGAAAGAATGAATCGTACTTAATAGACCTAACAACCCTATTATTAAAGGATTCTAATAATTTTAATAGCTCTAACAATCCTACTATTACAGAATTCTAATGATTTTAAGAGCTCTAACAACCCTAATATTAATAAAAGAATTTTAATGATTTTACTTAATAGCCTTAACAACCCTATTTCCTGACTAACTAAAATCATTCGAGATTTGAGAAACCTAACTCTAATCATCACCTCACCTAATCATGTACATATTTTAGTCGCGTGCCCTAACCGCGTGCCCTAACCGTACTCTTCAGACCAATTGAACCTACCTTTCGTTGATCCTGGTCACTTTCTTTCTTGATCTCTAATCAGAGATCGAAGAAGGAGAAAAGTACTCCTTTTTTTGCCGAATAATTACCAGCAAAAGAGCGCAAAATATTTACTCTCATTTAGTAACGATCGTTCGATTTCACGATCGTTCATTAAATATTGAATATAACTTTATTTTAACTGAAATAAAGCCAAATTACTACAAATTTCTATAAATTGTATTTTATAATAAAATATAAAATTAATGTGTGTATTTATTATATTACAAATTATATAATTAATTAATTAATCATTTGACTTTATATTAAGTTAAAGTAAAGTTTAAAAACAATATCTACAAACAAATTCTACGATGGATGAGATATGAGCAATTAGAAAATAAGTGCGTATTATAAGAATAAATTAGCATCAAAAATTAATAAAAGTGATAATTGTTAATAGGCGTCCTTTATTTAATAAATTAAACAAAATCTTTACAAAAAAATTTTGTCTTGATCTCTTCTTTTTTTAATTAATATTTTAATATGTTTTTGCAATAGATGTAAAGCATAAGTTCGAAAGGACTTACTAAAATTATTTTATTTAATTAATTTAATTATATTTATTTATTTAATTTAATCCATCCTAGCTCATCCATTTTAAGGCAACGGATTTATCTACGATCTACATCTACATCTGCAATCTCTATGAATCCGTTACCTTAAAGTTAAATAAAAGTTTTTTTCACTCACCGGCACTGATGCGCAACAGCGGAGTTGTTATCGAAGCTAGTTGTCTGTAACATACAAATATAAAATTCATTTATAATAATGCTCACAAAATGCAATTAATATTTTTAAAAATTTTTATCGCGCGGAATTTTATATCCGATATGTAAAATAATAAGCAGATGAACAGAAACACGTATGGAAAAATTTTATAAATTTGTTTGAAACTGTTTTTTAAATAGAAAATTTTATATGACTTTTATAAAAATCTTTCTCTTTAAATCATTTAAATAACAAGATCGAATTATTATTCGTTTATAACAAGTTAACGATTTATAATAATTAATATAGATAAATAGATAAATAGATATTCACCATCAGGTTGCTCCGCCGATGTAAGATGCCTCTCCCAGGCCTCCTCCTCCTCTCATGTTGTTGGCGCGCGATACTTTTAACGACACTCCCGCACTCGCGAGCGATATTTTTATATCGCTATTTTCGTTATTTTACGCGCGATACTTAACGATTTCCGCACTGTTTCGATGCGATTAAAAATTTTATAAAAATAAAGACCAAATGTGCCGCGAAAACGCGGTAACGAAGCGCTTGCCGTCCGCGGCACGTTGACGGCACCGACGACGCGAAAGGGTACTTGGCTTCCCATTCAGGCACCTTAAGATTTATCATAAATTGGAAAATTTAAAATAAACCTCAAGGAACCTTCCAGGTACTAAGCCCTTCCACCGCGACAAGGTGTACCCCATGGGAGGGTTATATTATATTATATATAATTTTATATATAATATAATATATAATTAATTTTGTAATATACTATATAAATTTTAATTCTCAAATATAAACGATAACAGTGGCGAATACATCCAGGGGAATGGGATACAACAGTATAATAAATAATAAATGTGATAAATAATTAAAATATTAATGACTTACATCATATCTTATTGATCCATCGATTTCCAAGACCTTCTTTTTTTTCTTGTTTCACTTTTTTCTCGTGGCATTCCAATCCTCATTGCACTTATTTTAATTCCTCGTTGCATTTACACTCACTCACGAAAAGTTCCTCGTGTTGCACTTGCAATTGTGGTTAGAGAAAGAATTTGATAATATATGGAACGTCTCACATTGCTACCTCACTGCTCGAGAGCCACTGAGCGAATGATCGTAAGTCAGAAACATTACCGCGATACTGTTTATATTGCCAAGGTTGACTATGTAGAAAAAAACTTGATAATATATGAAACGTAACTACTTTATTGTTCGAGGTTACTGTGCGAAGGATAATAAAGCCGTAACATATTAACAATAGCGCTGTTACTGTTTATCAAGATCGAACACGATATTATTAATGATTCTCTCGTTGCTGAAATATTTTCTGAAATATAAAATATTCGTGCGCGGAATATTAAATTATAGAATTATTTTAATTTATTGATTAAGATTAATTGATTATTTATTAAACTATTCATCATGAAGTCTTTCGTTATGCTAATTATTTATAATTCGACTGTTTTACTTTGTGTTACTATTGTAATTAAATTTATACTATATCCCTAGATAATTAATATTACACTACGCTTATAAATATCGCAAAATATCGCAGAAAGTTCTCGAAGTGCATATTTCACGTAATTTATTCATTTAATCAAGTAAGAATCATAGAAACAAAAATCTAAAATAATAAATTATAGTTTATGTGAAATTAATTTTTACAAGAAGAAATTATTATTTTAACGATATTTATTTTTATAGAATCAAATATAATTCGACCGAGACGCTTTATCTCGTTCTATTTTTTAATTATTTAAATATAATTTAGATTCAAAACGCACAGCAAAACAATCGAATCATAAATCAAAATAATTAACATAATGAAAAGCTTCGTAATACATCAATCCTTTAACAAATATTATTTAATTAATCTATATAATCCAAAACACCCCTAGATATTTTAACGTTTCGTGTATATGTTAAAGTACGTAAAATAAGTCGGCAGTGAATGGATAATAACATGTTCGGCCTTAACGGCGTATGACGCGCTGTGTTTACATGTACGGTTTTGATATCAGTCGCACGGCCAGATTCGAGGAGTAAGGTGCGAAATACTTCGTATATTATTAAATTTTCTCTCTAACGATAAAACACAATTATAACTAGCATTGAAACATAATTCACTATGATAATTATAACGTATATATTAGTACTTGCTAAACTTTTAATTGTAATTACTACGCGGGCGGGAGTGCCGTGCAAAGTGTCTTGTGATTACTACGTATACTAATTTTAATTAACTAATCTTAATTAATCTTGTTTTAAAGAGTGAATGTGAGTGCCAAAAATAGCAAAGGAAAAGAAAAGGAGGTCTAAAAAAGCACTGGGCCATGTACTGAGCAACAATATCAGGTAAATAGTTTATTCAGATAAATTATTTATCATGTATATTTATCATTTATATTTATATCCAGATTATATTATATATATGTCATTTATATTCAGATCATATTATATATTGCTTGTTTTCTCGATAACGATTTTCTCTCCCCCCCCCCTCTCTCTGTCTCTTATTGTAAATTATCTAAATTATTTAAGTTTTTAAGTTATATTAGTATATTATATATAAAATATTCTGGATTTTCTTATTTTAATATACTTAAAATATCTATAATAAAATATTCTTATATTAATTAATACTAGGGTTGCACGAGATACCAAGATTAGTCTTGATATTGTATTGTCTTGTCTTGAATTTTAAGACAAGATCAAGACAAGCTTTTTAATTAGTTATCAAGACAATACCAAGACTAAGACTGTCAAGATTATTAGTCTTGTCAAGATTATTGGTTCTTAAAAAAACTAGAACATTTATATTTGTAAATGAAAAAAAATCACTATATACGAATTTAAAAAAATTTTATTCAATAAAAACATTTATATTGATAAATTTAAAAATATTTAATATAAATACAATATAACATTTTTATAAATTAGAAATCAAACTCGCAAATTTTAGACATTAAAGAACATTTTATCCAGAAATTGATGCACATTAGTGCTTTTAAAGATTTACTTTGTAATCTGATTCTATTTTTTGACACAGTCAGAGTTTCTATTGAGAAAAGTCTTTCTACTGGCATGGACGAGGCAGTTGAACTTAAAATGTCTCGAACCATTTTTGACAATGTGGGATAAATATGAACCTGATTTTTTTACCACTCCAAAATATTTATATCTGCACATTCCCTTGGAGCCTGTAAATAGTTATTAATTTCTGTTTTCCATGAAACAGTAAATGTTTTTTTAAGTAAATAGACGGCATTTATATCAATTACATAGTAATAATTATAATTAAAATATAATACAATAGTAATAATTATTTCAAATTATATCACAAAAATTATGTTAAATATTATTTAAATAATTTTTTAATAGATAAAAAATTGTTAATAAAATCGAGACAAGACAATACAAGACGAGATTTTTGCTATCAATATTCAAGATCAAGATAAGATTTAAATTTTTGAAAATGTTCAATACCAATACAATATTTTTACGAATATTGTCTTATCTTGGGTCTTGTGCAACCCTGATTAATACTTTTAAATAGATAGTAATATTTCATAAACTACTTCACAATAATATATTTAAATATTTTATGAATAAAGGATTCCATAATGAATGAATTGTTTAATAAATAATCAATTTTAATCAATAAATTAAAATACTTCTATAATTCAATATTCTACGCGTGTGTATTTTATAGTACATAACATATTTCGACAATGAATTATCAATAAAATCATGACTTTGGCAACATAAACAGTAGCGCGTTGTTTATATATTACAGTTTTGCTATCATTTGCTTGATGATATTCAAGCATTAAGTAATGATACGAAACGTTTCGTATATTAATTAATTGTTTAAATAATAAATAATTATTTAATTAATCTATAAATATAAAGACTTCCACAATTTAATAATTTTTTTATTAAATACCATTACGATTAGTACTGAAACGTTATTTGCTATAAATATTAATAATTAAATATTAATTTACTTTTGATAAATTACATAAAACTGTATCGCAACGATAAACATTTATCGAATCGTAATCATTCATTACTGCTAATAAAAATTAAGACGGGGGATACATAAAAGAGACTAAGAGAATTAATTTTATTATGATCTTTCGATCATTGATGTTAATTACAACAATATATCTTTAACAATATTAGAATTAATTATATTTCGACCAATGCTTTAAATTTTTTAAATTTTTGTTAATTAAACAATATACAATTTTCGAGACTCAATTAAGGGAGAGGAAACCAAAATATTAAATAATCACTTCGATCATTGCGCGATTTTTACGAATAATAATTATTATTTTAATACTTAGAATCAAATATATTTTATCTGTGTCATATTTTCGTTTTACTTGACATTCTAATTTGAATTATGAGAGATACGAAGTAAAACAATCGAATTATAGACGCAAATAATTAGCATAACGAAAGGTTACGTGATAACTTATTTAATAAATTTTAATCTCTCTCAATAAATTAAAATACTTTATTAATTTAATATTCCACGTTAATGTATATTTTATAGAATATATAAAATATTTCAGGAACGAATTATCGATACACAGCGTTCGACTTTGGCAATATAAAATATAAACAGTAGCGCTCTATACGTTACCGCTTTGTCATCATTCGCACAATGACTCCCGAATAATAAAGTTGTGGTGAGAAACGCTTCGTATATTATAATTTTTCTTGTTAAACACGATTATGATTAGTCTTGAAACATAATTTGCTATAAATAATAATAAATGTTAATTAATTAAAAATTAATTATCGACATGAAACTGTATTGCAACGATAAATCTTTATCGTATCGCAATCAATCATTACTGGGAAGAAAAATTGAAACAAGTTATACATAAAAGAGGATAAGAGATTATGTTGCGATATTTCGATCATCGATACTTATTACAATATTTCTCTATAATATTAAAATATAATATTAGAATCAAATATATTTCCATTCAATGCTATAAGATTTTTCAATCTTTCTAAATACACAATTTAATCGAAAATCGATGAAATTATAAAGATTTAAAATATTAAATAAACACTTTGATAATTGCAATTTTTACGGACAATAATTATTATTTTAATAATTAGAACACAAATATATTTCATTCGTGTTACTTTATCGTTCTACTTGATAATCTAAATATAATATGAAATGTAAGAGAACGCGAAGTAAAACAATCGATTTATAGAAGCAAATAATTAGCCTAACAAAAGACTGTGTGAATTGTTTGTTAATAATTAATTTTAATCAATAAATTAAATACTTTCATAATTTAATATTTCACTTTAATGTATATTTTATAATATATAAAATATTTCGGTAACGAATTATCGATAACACGATGTTTGATTTTGGCAATATAAAATATAAACAGTAGCACGCTATACAGTGCCGCTTTATCATCATTCGTACGGTGACTCTCGAGTAATAAAGTAGTGGTAAGAAACGCTTTGTATATTGTAATTTTTTTACTAAACATGATTACAATTAGTATGGAAACATAATTTATTATAAATTTTAATAAAAATTAATTAACTAAAAATTAATTAGCGACATGAAACAGTATAGTAACGATAAATCTTTATCAAATCGCAATCATTGATTACCGCGATTGAAAATTGAAACAGGTTATACATAAAAGAGGATAAGAGATTATGTTGTGATATTTCGATCATCGATACTTATTACAATATTTCTCTATAATATTAGAATATAATATTAGAATCAAATATATTTCGATTCAATGCTATAAGATTTCTCAATCTTTCTAAATACACAATTTAATCGAAAAACGATGAAATTATAGGTATTTAAAATATTAAATAATCATTTTGATAATTGCGATTTCTACAGACAATAATTATTATTTTAATATTTAGAATCACAATTATATTTCATCCGTTTACTTTATCATTCTATTTGATAATTTAAATATAATTTGAGATGTGAGAGAACGCGAAGTAAAACAATCGATTTATAGAAGCAAATAATTAGCATAACAAAAGACTGTGTGAATTGTTTGTTAATAATTAATTTTAATCAATAAATTAAATACTTTCATAATTTAATATTTCACTTTAATGTATATTTTATAATATATAAAATATTTCGGTAACGAATTATCGATAACACGATGTTTGATTTTGGCAATATAAAATATAAACAGTAGCACGCTATACAGTGCCGCTTTATCATCATTCGTACGGTGACTCTCGAGTAATAAAGTAGTGGTAAGAAACGCTTTGTATATTGTAATTTTTTTACTAAACATGATTACAATTAGTATGGAAACATAATTTACTAAAAATTTTAATAAAATTTAATTAATTAAAAATTAATTTGCGACATGAAACAGTATAGCAACGATAAATCTTTATCAAATCGCAATCATTGATTACCGCGATTGAAAATTGAAACAGATTATACATAAAAAAGGATAAGAGATTATGTTGTGATATTTCGATCATCGATACTTATTACAATATTTCTCTATAATATTAGAATATAATATTAGAATCAAATATATTTCGATTCAATGCTTTAAGTTTTCTTAATTTTTCTAAATACACAATTTAATCGAAAATCGATGAAATTATAGAGATTTAAAATATTAAATAACACTTTAATAATTGCGATTTTTACGGACAATAATTATTATTTTAATAATTAGAACACAAATATATTTCATCCGTGTTACTTTATCGTTCTACTTGATAATCTAAATATAATTTGAGATGTGAGAGATCGCGAAGTAAAACAATCGATTTATAGAAGCAAATAATTAGCATAACAAAAGACTGTGTGAATTGTTTGTTAATAATTAATTTTAATCAATAAATTAAATACTTTCATAATTTAATATTTCACTTTAATGTATATTTTATAATATATAAAATATTTCGGTAACGAATTATCGATAACACGATGTTTGATTTTGGCAATATAAAATATAAACAGTAGCACGCTATACAGTGCCGCTTTATCATCATTCGTACGGTGACTCTCGAGTAATAAAGTAGTGGTAAGAAACGCTTTGTATATTGTAATTTTTTTACTAAACATGATTACAATTAGTATGGAAACATAATTTATTATAAATTTTAATAAAAATTAATTAACTAAAAATTAAATAGCGACATGAAACAGTATAGTAACGATAAATCTTTATCAAATCGCAATCATTGATTGCCGCGATTGAAAATTGGAACAGGTTATACATAAAAGAGGATAAGAGATTATGTTGTGATATTTCGATCATCGATACTTATTATAATATTTCTTTATAATATTAGAATATAATATTAGAATTAAATATAGTTTGACTAATGCTTTAAATTTTTTCAATCTTTGTTAATTAAATACACAATTTAATCAAAAATTGATTAAATTATAAGGATACTAAATATTAAATAATCATTTCGATAATTGCGATTTTTACGAACAATAATTATTATTTTAATAATTAGAACACAAATATATTTCATTCGTGTTACTTTATCGTTCTACTTGATAATCTAAATATAATTTGAGATGTGAGAGATCGCGAAGTAAAACAATCGATTTATAGAAGGAAATAATTAGCATAACAAAAGACTGTGTGAATTGTTTGTTAATAATTAATTTTAATCAATAAATTAAATACTTTCATAATTTAATATTTCACTTTAATGTATATTTTATAATATATAAAATATTTCGGTAACGAATTATCGATAACACGATGTTTGATTTTGGCAATATAAAATATAAACAGTAGCACGCTATACAATGCCGCTTTATCATCATTCGTACGGTGACTCTCGAGTAATAAAGTAGTGGTAAGAAACGCTTTGTATATTGTAATTTTTTTACTAAACATGATTACAATTAGTATGGAAACATAATTTACTATAAATTTTAATAAAAATTAATTAACTAAAAATTAATTAGCGATATGAAACAGTATAGCAACGATAAATCTTTATCAAATCGCAATCATTGATTACCGCGATTGAAAATTGAAACAGGTTATACATAAAAGAGGATAAGAGATTATGTTGTGATATTTCGATCATCGATACTTATTACAATATTTCTCTATAATATTAGAATATAATATTAGAATCAAATATATTTCGATTCAATGCTATAAGATTTCTCAATCTTTCTAAATACACAATTTAATCGAAAAACGATGAAATTATAGGTATTTAAAATATTAAATAATCACTTTGATAATTGCGATTTTTACAGACAATAATTATTATTTTAATATTTAGAATCACAATTATATTTCATCCGTTTACTTTATCATTCTACTTGATAATCTAAATATAATTTGAGATGTGAGAGATCGCGAAGTAAAACAATCGATTTATAGAAGCAAATAATTAGCATAACAAAAGACTGTGTGAATTGTTTGTTAATAATTAATTTTAATCAATAAATTAAATACTTTCATAATTTAATATTTTACGTTAATGTATTTTATAATATATAAAATATTTCGGTAACGAATTATCGATAACACGATGTTTGATTTTGGCAATATAAAATATAAACAGTAGCACGCTATACGGTGCCGCTTTATCATCATTCTTCCGGTGACTCTCGAGTAATAAAGTAGTGGTAAGAAACGCTTTGTATATTGTAATTTTTTTACTAAACATGATTACAATTAGTATGGAATCATAATTTACTATAAATTTTAATAAAAATTAATTAATTAAAAATTAATTTGCGACATGAAACAGTATAGCAACGATAAATTTTTATTAAATCGCAATCATTGATTACCGCTATTGAAAATTGAAACAGGTTATACATAAATGAGGATAAAAGATTATGTTGTGATATTTCGATCATCGATACTTATTACAATATTTCTCTATAATATTAGAATATAATATTAGTATCAAATATATTTCGATTCAATGCTTTAAGTTTTCTTAATTTTTCTAAATACACAATTTAATCGAAAATCGATGAAATTATAGAGATTTAAAATATTAAGTAAACACTTTGATAATTGCGATTTTTGCGGACAATAATTATTATTTTAATAATTAAAACACAAATATATTTCATCCGTGTTACTTTATCGTTCTACTTGATAATCTAAATATAATTTGGGATGTGAGAAAACGCGAAGTAAAACAATCGAATTATGGATTCACATAATTAGCTTAACAAAAGTTTCCGAGATAAATTTATGAATAAATTATCAATTTTAATCAGTAAATTAAAATACTTTATTAACTTAATATTTTGCGTTAATGTATATTTTACAATGTATATTTTACAATAAAATATTTCAGCTAATTATCGATAACACAACGTTCGACTTTACCAATATAAAATATAAACAATAGGGCTCTATATGTTACCGCTTTATCATTCGCACAGTGCCTCTCGAGTATAATAAAGTAGTGGTAAGAAACGCTTCGTATATTATAATTTGTTTTGTTAAACACGATTATGATTATTCTTGAAACATAATTTGTTATGAATATTAATAAATGTTAATTAATTAAAAATTAATTAACGACATGAAACTGTAATGCAACGATAAATCTTTATCGAATCGCAATCATTCATTACTGCGATTAAAAATTGAAACAGATTATGCATAAAAGAGTATAAGAGATTATGTTTTGATATTTCTATCATCGATGCTTATTATAATAATTCTTTATAATATTAAAATATAATATTAGAATTAAATATATTTCAACCAATGCTTTAAATTTTCTCAATTTTTGTTAATTAAATACACAATTTAATCGAAATCTTATTATGAAAATTTAAATTTATATACTATATTTCAAAATAAATTCCAAATTATATATATATTATATTATATATTATATATTATATTATTAAATGGAGTGAGAGTAAAGGATTTGAGAGCTTTTACTCTCACTCCATTTAATTATTTTTTATAGAGAGCTTATTAATTACAATTATTATATTATATTATATTATATATAAAAAAAAATTATATATAATATAACCCTCCCATGGGGTACACCTTGTCGTGGTGGGAGGGCTTAGTACTTGGATGGTGCCTTGAGATTTATTTTAAATTTTTCTATTTACGATAAATCTTATGGTGCCTGAAAGGGAAGCTAAGTACCCTTTCGCGTCGTCGGTGCCGTCAACGTGCCGCGGACGGCTGCGCTCCGTAACCGCGTTTTCGCGTTATAGTATTATCGCGTTATCGCGTTTTCGCGTTTTCAAAATCCCAATTTCGTTTTTGTCAACGAGTCTCTCCTTCCGACGCCAACTAACTGGGATGTTTCATCGAGTCGTTGCTTTGCGACGTACTTGCGCCTTGTGCAACGTGGCACTTGGTGATGCCGGCCGCGCAGAACGTATGTCCAGTACAAAATGTACATGGGCGCGCGGGTTCGATGCTTCGCGCTCGATCGGCTTAGTGATGAACACGCTCTGCTTCGTCAATTGATTTGGCCCGAATCGGTTAGAACTCGATCGATTGTTCGAAATGGTCGTCAATGGGTCCCTTTTCTTTGCTCGTCTACCTTACAGCCACACGCCTAGCGTGTGTTAACCCTGTCGAGGAGTCGAGTGGATTCCCCTAGGCACGATTTTCGCTCGGTAAAAGGGGTTGCCTCCCCATTTTCTAAATTGCTGAATGTTAGCTTTTAAAAAATGTGGGTATCCTCTTCTTTTACCGTCTATCAGCCTTGTGTACTGCGCTAGTGATATAGCATCCGTGCGGGTCACTTGAAATCGTGCTTAGCGGGTCCAGGTTCGATATGAGATAGGATAATTATGCGCGAAAAAGAGCTGGTGAACTTTATTTTCCTCTATTCCGTCAATCGTTTCGTCTTCTTTCCGGTTCGGGCCTAATCTTTGCTCGTTGTATCGTTGCATTCCCGACCTGTTGGCTCGAAATTGATTCTCGCGAAATGAAATGGGATTTTCGCTCGTACCGAAACCGGGAGTGTCGGACAAAGTATATATATATATTAAATATATACATCGCGCGACAAAATTTTTAATCGTACCGAATTAGTGCGGGAGTGCCGTTTAGTATCGCGCGTAAAATAACGAAAATAGCGATATAAAAATATCGCTCGTGTGTGCGGGAGTGCCGTTGAAAGTATCGCGCGTCAACAACATGAGAGGAGGAGGAGGCCTGGGAGAGGCATCTTGCATCGGCGGAGCAACCTGATGGTGAATATTTATTATTTGTATATCAATTGTTATAAATCGTACGCATAATAATTCGGTCTTATTATTTAAATGAATTAAAGAGAAAATTAGAGAGAAAGATTTTTATAAAAGTTATATAAAACTTTTTAAAAAACTTTCTTAAAACACAGTTTTAAAATTTTATAAAAATTTTCCACACGTGTTTATCTCTGCTTATTATTTTACACATCGGATATAAAATTCCGCGCGATAAAAATTTTTTGAAATATTGATTGCATTTTGTAAGCATTAATATAAATGAATTTTATATTTGTATGTTACAGACAACTAGCTTCGATAACAACAACTCCGCTGTTGCGCATCAGTGCCGGTGAGTGAGAAAAACTTTTATTTAACTTTAAGGTAACGGATTCGTAGAGATTGTAGATGTAGATGTAGATTGTAGATTGTAGATTGTAGATTGTAGATTGTGAATTGTAGTAAGTCCGTTGCCTTAAAATGGATGAGCTAGGATAGATTAAATTAAATAACTTTTAATAAATTCTTTCGAAAGCTTTGCATCTATTGCGAAAATATATTGAAGTATTAATTTAAAAAAGAGAATCAAGAAAAGAAAAATTTTTTTGTAAAGACTTGACTAGTTTATTAAATCAAGAGCACGCATTAATAATTTTAACAATTTTATCAATTTTTGATACTACTTTATTTTATAACTCGCACTTATTTTATTCTAATTTGTTATATCATAGCTCATCCATTGTAGAATTGTTTGTAGATATTGTTTTTAAATTTTACTTTAACTTAAAATAAAGCCAAACGATTAATTAATTAAATAATTTGTAATATCATAAAACAAAAGTTATACACATACATGAATTTTATATTTTATTAGAAAATATAGTATATAGAAATTTGTAGTAATTTGGCTTTATTTTAGTTAAAATAAAGTTATATTCAAATATTTAACAAACGATCGTAAAATCGAGCGATCGTTACGATGAGCGTGAAATATTTATGCTCATTTGCCGGTAATTAATCGGCAAAAGAAGGAGTGTTTATCTCCTTTTTCGATCTCTGATTAGAGATCGAGCGAGAAAGTGGCCAGGATCAACGAAAATAAGTTCAACTGGCCTGAAGAAAAGCTTTACGTACAATAGTACGTAATGAATAATTTCACTTAATTGAGAAATAGGATTGTTAAGTCTGCTATTAGGTGATCATTAAGATTTTTAATTTTCCTTCAAGAAGTAGAGGATTGCTAGGGCTATTATGTGATTAATTTTAGGTGATTAATATATTATGTATCTTTTAAAGAATCAGGAAATGTAGGTTTAAATAATATT